>NW_027466582.1:15427500-16100000 GCF_050575085.1 Anarhichas minor | reverse complement strand
GGCAGCATCACACCCTGTCAGACAGACAAATGTCCCTGTGAGACAGCCTCACCTACCCGTCACCCCGTCCACCCACCTCCAAAAGAAGACAAATTACATTCATTCACTTTTCCTGGCTCTGTATCTCTGCCACAAGCTTCATTCATCTCTGCTTTTATGCTGCGAGACTGGCCTGCAGGAATTTGGGGCGACAAATGCACTTCACTAATTGGTTGCGCACTCAGTCCAGATGCTGTCAGCGTCCAGTCTAACACAAGCGGTAAATTGCTTTCCATTTCTCCTCCGGGGCAGCGAGGACAGCTCTGTCCGCCGAATGAAAACACCTGCGCTCCACGCTGAGTCCCTCTGACACATCCGAGTTCATTCCGAGTTCATTATTATCACACACTGAACTTGCAGACTGGAGGACATCGCATAGACAAGGAGAGGACAAAACAACAGAGGCGGAATATCAATACAGTCATTTAGGCATCCTTTTCATCTACTTTTTTCCAAATTGTGAGACTTTTAAATGAATAAAGTAGTTAAATATTAAGGATAATACTATAAGTGGCTTTTGTTTCCAGGAGTAAGGTGGGAAGATTTATACCACTTTCATGTCTGCGCGTTAAGTACAGAGCTGGAGTCAGGACCTGGTTAGCCTAGCGTAGCATAAAGATAGGAAAACTAACCTAAACCATGTCCAGCGCTGTACTTACAGGGTAACTTTCGTATTTTTCAACCTGGACCATATTTTCCCATGTTTTTGTGTCAAGTGACACATGGGGACAACAACAATTTCTGAATTAGGTCCAGTATTGAAGGAGAACACTGCAAACGGCAGCTGCTAAACATCGCTCTGGGCAATAACAAACAGACCAGACGAAGCGAAAGCTAAAGAAAACATTTTATTTCTCTTATTTCCTTTCCATAATGTTGTCAGACACTTATAACAGCAATATGAGCCTGTCAGTGGACCCACATTGGCGGTGAGGAGCTGCCTCCAGCGATGACATTGCAGCCCATTTAGCAGCAGCTGCAGCGCTCGCACTCAATACTCCACCAATTTCAAACCACACTATCATTATTCACACGTAATTAAATGGGGAAAAGGGGCCAAGGCTGAAAAATAAAGAAAGGTACCCTTTAAAAGCACAAACCAGAGTGTGGTCTATTCCCTCAGCCAGTGTATAAGCATGTTTTTTAGTATAATAATATATGGATTAAGTAAAATGAGGACACAAAAAGCTCAGAGCTCAGATAAACTCAATCTCCGTAAAATCCTACACCTGCTGTCTGGTCTTGAACATGTCCACCAAAATAATCCTTGGTGGGCAGGCACCACAAGCAGCTGTTTTCAACAAAAGATCAACTGTACACTACCTATCCAGCACCAACCAGCAGAAAGACACAGTTAGAGACAAGCTGGTGAACATAGTGGAGCATTTAGCAGCTAAAGAGATTAAAAGATAGATAGATACAAGATCAGGAGTTGGTGGAGACCAACAACTTTATACGGACATACTATGTTAATGTTGTGTTTACAGCTTTTGCTGCTGCCCCCAAGTGGCTAAAAGATAAATTGATGCAGCTTTAAGGCTGTCATAGTTTTGTTTTGTCTGTCTGGCAGTGTAGATATTCTTTAAAGGCTCATTTTTATCTTTTTATTGGAATTATGTAATCTTTACACTGCTCAAAATATTCAAACTCAACGGCTGCATCATTGTAACAAATGGAAATATTTATATATACATGCAGTATATATATATATATATATATATATATATATATATATATATATATATATATATATATATATATATATACAGTATATATGCTGTTTTCATTCCTTTTGAGAAAGGTTCACAAATACAAATGAGACCTGAATGAAACAAAAAAACACTACAGACAAAAATGAATAAGAGAAATCATAGTGATTTTAGAAAGACTGAAGAAAAGTGAGGATAGAGACGGCTGCCAGAGAAATCAAGAAGTAAGAGGGACAGAGGCTGTGAGAGAAGAGAGCCAGAGATGGGAAATGAGAAATGAAACGTGGCTCAAACCAAAGAAAGACATCAATTAAAATGGGCAAATATTTGCTCGAGAGAATCACAGTTTACTCAGCACGGTTACAGTGTTTGGGGGATTAGATGGTTTCTTCCAGGCATGAGACAAACTCATTAACTCGAGTCATCTGCATTCAGCACAGAGTTCAGCTGACGTAGGCTGAGCTGAGAGAACAATTTGATTTCTGACGGTCAGTCCCACAAAAGTGGAGCTTGTGGGGCTTCTGTACTGTGATTTTCAATTTAAAAAATGTTTCAGTTCAAACTGTTTTTTGAATCATTTTTTTTCCCATGAATCACCTCTTTATTGGTCCATTGCTCATACATATGACATTGATCTGTGTCTATGTTCCCATGCAATAAATAATTTACTTACTGTGAGAGATCCACCTGAGTCTCATACGCAGCAATCCACCAGACATACTGTAGACGATTACACGTAAACTATCCTCCAGCAGAATCCCACCCACTTAAGAAGTGATGAATTAGCCACAAACCAAACCCAAAGTGTGTAGAAACATCAGTAAATTCACATTTTAGGAATAATTCAACTGTTCTATTTCAATTGCATCTATCTGTAATTTTGCATTTTGCCAAAAAACAACAACTATTAAGATAGTAGGTCTAAAATAAAACAGATTTTACCTTGTAAACTAGTTCTTGTGTATGAAATATGACAGAAATATTACTCAGGATGTGACCTAAGTGTCAGTGGTAAAAACAATCTCCTTAGTGTCCATCCTTTGTCCAAATATCTGGCAGTGGAGTCGTACAACAATCTACCTTCATCTGACTGGCTCCAACCATCTACCGCTCAGTTGTAAAACTCCTGCACCTGAAACATGTGCAGTCATTGGAATCCAAAATGAACTGAACCTCTTCGTTCCTCAAGAATCTGAAAGTCATCATGGTTGCGTACGAAATTCCATACCAGCCTGCTATATAGTAAGCTAAAACAGTCTGATTGTTTGGTAGGTCCAAAACCGTAGCACGAAATACGAAAAATTACAACACGCAAATACTGGACGTTACGCTGGCATAAATATCCCACAATGCAATGCGTTAACAACGACGACGTTCATAACAGTCAATGGCGCACGGCTCTGTACCGTCAATAACTGTATTGCTGTTGCACAAAAGCATGTTTAGGGATAGTACACATATTCGGTAGTGCATAGGTTCCAATTTCGAACACTTTTGTGGATCCACAATAGAAATTTAGAGGCCTCAAAAACCTAGAACAACTTCAGTCCTCCAGAATCACCCATGCAGGCGGGACTTCTTGTTGGACCAACACATGCACACTGGACATGCCGCCCCCCCCAACATGCCAACACAAAGACACTGTCGCTGCTGATAAGGCAACATCTGCATGGGAAAACAGAGCACTGGATCACACCCAGTGGGGGATAAACAATGTGATTAGTCATCACCAGCAGCCCCCCACTGCTGTCACCACGGCAGCACGGACCAGGCCGATCGTCTGCCAGCCTCCCCCTACATCCTCCCTGAAGCTGCAGCTACAACGGCAGACACTCCAGAGGGCAGTGTTGCTCTCAGATTGGAGCGGAGGAAACCAGCTGCAGTGTCTCCCCTGAGGCCTCCTAGTGTGGAGGAAAAGGGGGCTCTCGTCCTCTTTTGTTTTTGCTGCAGGACAGGGCCCCTGCCAGCATCCCGCTGAAGTAGTGAAAAAAAAGTGTGTGGCAGAGCAGATCTGCACATTTGTGATCTACACAGGCGATTACGGCCCGGGCCGGTCAATAGTGAAGCATTCCATCTCCTCTCCGGGTGTCGTATGGGGGAAAGGCACACTAAGGTTAACTGCCATGTTACTGCTTTACATAGGAATGATAGATGAAGCAGAGGAACTGCTTCGTTCAGTCACAGGGAGGCAAACCCTGAACATGTCCAGTCGGCCGAGTGTATTCAAACTATGAATTATGTATTATCTTTTTCCCTGAGGTGTCCGAATGGATAACCTTATCTGTAGCCGTGTTGCCTGTGCAGACAGCAAAATGGCAACCAAACAACAAATGTATTCCTCCACATGCCCATGTGGACCTCTGAGGATCTTTGCTGGATCCTAGAGATCTTTGGTAGGTGGATTTCCCACTCCGGGGGAAAATCTGGATCGTGGAGGACTGCAGAGTCAGAGGACTATAAGGGTGTTGTCTAGACTTTAAAAGGCTTTTAAGGATGTATTCTGGGTTCATGAGGATTGTAAAGATCCTGAAGAAATGTGGAGGCTAATTATTGATCCTGGAAGAGAGCTGAGGTGTACTGTATTTTTTATGCGTTATTGATCCGCATAAAATATACACATGTATTTTCAGTCCTCTAAGGTTGCTGTGCATTTGTCTGGATACTTGACAATTTGTAAAAGGGTATTCCAGATTTGCGGAGATATTAAAGCAATGAAGGTGCTGGATTTTGTGAACCAATCAAGCACTACTGACTCTGGGTGAACGTAGAGTTTAATTTGGTTTCCTGCCAGACAATTAAGGTGTATTTTCAGATTTCGGGGTCCTTTAAAGGTTTATTGTTGATACACGAGAACCATAAAGGTGTAGTTTGCGTCATTTTGAAGATCATTGTACTGGATTCTTGATAATTTATGAACATGTATTCCAGATTTTTGGAGATAAAGCAACGCCGATGTATTTTGGATTCATGAAGAACTAGTGCAGGGCCCGTTCAGGCCATTTGGAGCGTGTGGCCGTTCGGAGCCGATTGCTTGGCTATCCTGTCTCTCTACTGCAACTCTAGTAAGTCCACCTAAACTATCGTACAGAAGAGATAGTTTAGGTGGACTTACTGTATCTGGATTCTGGAGGATTTATAGAGGTCTGTTCTAGATTTTGGAGAATCAGGTCCGGACACTGTACAGACCCAGCTATTACTTTAACGCATGTATCACACACTGTGTGTCACCTACTGGAATAATCAGTTTGCTTGAGGCGAGGGATGGTTCTTAGGTAGATTCTGCAGGAGACAGGACATGATGAGGATTACACTGCGATCATGTAGCCGGTTCGTAATTTTGGTCATAAACAACCGAGTCTCTTGCTATTACTCGAATTCTTCTTAAGTCGTCAACCCTCCCAGACTGAAGTTCCTGAATCTCGTCATCTCCCCAGTTTCTTTGGCGTCTTCATGTTAATGACCCTGAGATGTTTTCTTCCGGTTTCACGCCAGTCGTAATAAAAAACGCCACCAACACGCCAACTCCCTCGCTGTGAATTAATCGGACAATGAGCGGCTCCATTCACACATGGGCTCAGTCAGACGTGACATGGACTTTGTACTAGGGAGCTTGCAGGGCTAAAGGCCATTCAATGTTCTGGTCGAATGATTCCAACATTTGCGGTCTCCCATACAGCTCCTCCTGGTAATATCTGGATAAGTTCAGGGTGTGTGACAGGGGCTTTTGTGGAATTTTTCAGATGCTAGAGGACTGTAAAGTTGTATTGTAGATTTCGGGGACCTCTAAAAGTTATGTTTAGATCCTGTGTGTTGTCAGATTGTAATAACTGTGCAACCTACTGAAATGCAGTTTGGATTCTAGACACCTGTGCATATACTGTACTGTATATTTGCATTCATTTATGCGATGAATGCAGATGGATGCTGCTGGACGTGGGTTCGGTTGGGTCGGGCTATCATCATAATCAATCTTGTACGTGAGCCACCCGTCACTCTCCCGCACCCCCGAGTTGTAAATCGAGCTCCTCCAGGTCACAGACCCCACACTGAAGAAAATATCCGTCTCAAATATCCAAGCGAGTGATTTTATCCAGTGGTGAGTGTGAAACTCTGATTTATTGAAAACCACTCAGAGAGCTCCCCGTGGTCATAAAGGTG
This sequence comes from Anarhichas minor, assembly GCF_050575085.1. Lineage (NCBI taxonomy): Eukaryota > Metazoa > Chordata > Actinopteri > Perciformes > Anarhichadidae > Anarhichas > Anarhichas minor. Next base: position 16,094,094 of record NW_027466582.1, on the reverse strand, counting down.
CACAGTTTCTGCAGTGTTCAAGTTTCTCTGACATGTAATGACAAATACATCGCTCAACGTCGCTCCCGTCTGATCTGTATTCTACTGCTTTTCAAGGAGAACGGGAGGAGGTCAAGGTTGACTTGAAAGCAAGCGCGATGAAATTTAAACTGGGATATATTCAAAACCGGAAGCATCAGTCACGTTCAGACAGATGTGTTGAGGACCAGTGGTGCAAAAAAAAAAAACAACAAGCATCAGCAGAAAGCATTGTGGGATTAATCACCCGCCGCTCACGCCCGTAACAAATTGACTGCTGTGTACGTTTGCGCTTCCTGTGTTGGACGCATGACAGGATTTCATCTTTTTCCCCGAAGCGACCCCTCCCCCGTGACTGCACAGGTCACGGGTGAGAATCGGCCAAGCTGACACACGCGCACACACACACACACACACACACACACACACACACACACACACACACACACACACACACACACACACTGAATGGCTATCCTGCTCTCACTCTCCAACATTCACCACATTTTTCAAAACCTATAAAGAAACACAAGCCCCAGCCCGAGATACAAAGGCATGAAAACACTGCAGACTTGGGATCGGATGTCGTCTCTGGAGCAGGACCGTACTGCAATATTTGCTTTGTCATAATTGCCCGAGCGGCACTGCGTAGTAATAACAGTCAATCAAAGGTCCTTGAAAAAGCAGCAATTGTGTGCCACGCACTGAACCTCAACTCTCTTGTTATTGTTTGAGCCCGTCTGGAACATTTCCAGGTTATTCCGTCTGCCGAGCTAATTTAGCAAAGAGTGAGAAAAAGATTTGTTTTTCTGTCGGGCACTGGAGGCGTTTCCTCTACTTCTGCAGTTGTGACTTTCTGCCACAGTGTTTTCATGATGCCACTGTACGTATATGTATCTCGGTACATGTTGACTGCTGATCTAGAATGTAGCATTAGCTGGTTTGGTGGGATGTGTTCACGTCTAGTGGGGGCACAGTCAATGTGGCAGCTGACACGCCCATGAGTCTCACATGACAGACCAGTGCACCAAAAAATGTAATTTACAAGATCACAGCAAACCCACTGAAGCCACTGCGCCCTCTAAGGCCTGAATATGTACAGTTATCTTCGGGACAAAAAGGTACAGTAGGCCCAGGATGAGGACTGAAAGAGGCTTCACATCCTTTGTCATACACAATATTTAGCTGCTTAACAAGCTCTGGGCAGGTTGTGTGAATTTGGCATCCTCTTGAACGTGCCTCTGCTGTCCTTCATTGATGCTTTTTATGATGCTCTGATGTGTTATGTTGCATTATGTGCCATCATGTATGGTTGTTGATGTTCTTTGTGGAAAGCAAATTCCCCTCCTCGGGTCATTAATGGATTCATTAATTCATTAAGAGCCAACCGTGCTTCCAGATACAAACATTGATTTTGGACATTTCTGAAAAAACAAAAAAAATATTTTTAAATGATTGTTTTGGTCATGGTTTCCCTATAGACAATATTGGAATTCCTGATTACTGTTTGGTAGATGAGGTTCAATTTTCAGCTACTTCCAGATTCCAAAATGCACTTCTGAAATAATATGAAATTTTGACCTATTTTTTCGTAATAAAATTTGGAAGTGTACTGGCACCCTAATTACATTCAAAGTACATGTTAAAAATTGAAACTTTCCAGATTAATTATAAATTGTTCTGTTGTATAGTAGTAGTAGTTGTTTAGTGTTGAGTAGAAACAGAATATTAACACACACACATTGTTTTAATGACTATTGGATACCTTACATTGACTTAAATTCATTTCCTGGAGATGTATCCGAACCCTGACCCTCAGAGCCTAACCGTTAACCCTTAACCTAACCCTAACCTAAACCTAAACCTAAACTTAAACCAAGTCTTTCACCCTAAAATGTTAAGATGCACGTTATTGGGCCATGCAATCGTCCCCCGCAAAAAAAGCAAGTCCCCAAAATGTGACCATGTAATCAGATTTATTTCCCCAAAAGATCAGTAAAACATGCCTGCACACACAATTTTAGGAAACAGTTGATGCAGTGTAGTGTGTGCACTGTTTACCTCTCCATCACCGGCTGCTGTGTCTGTCTTCTTCTCTCTCTCCATCATCTGCCGTTTGTCTGTCTGTCTGTTTCTCTCTCCCCATCGTCTGCTGCTTTTCACCTCTTGCGAAAGGATAAAAAAAAAGTTGTTTGCCTTTGAAGTTCGTTTTGGAGCCGCACCGTAATGCCAAGTAATGTTATGTTATGCAATGTGAAGGTTTGTCAAATAATAAAGGATCCGACGAATATGACCTGCCAGCTAAAAAATGTCACCTGCAATCATGATGAAGAGAAATGTACTTTATGCTATACATCAACGAGCAATTCCAACCATTATCAGAAAGTTACGACATAGGTAATATGCATAACCCTTCCTTCTGTTTTGGAAAAATCCCAAATGAACATGTGAATATGTCCCTCGCAAGCCTCATATACAGCATTAGCCGTCTGACGTGTGCCATGTGAGTTTGTATGTAAGGGTTTGTGTCTTAATTGAAAAAGATCTGGAGGATTGGACACATTTTTTATGTTTTATAAGCAATGAAATGCTTAATTTATAAGTCACTTTTATTCTCTTTGTACCGTTGGGACAGTAAGGCAGTTTGTTTTACCCCCAATGTGCCGATCTCCAGGAGGCAGGCTGTAAAATACGACTGGTGCAGTGTTGATATTATTATAGAAAGCCCACAAAAAAGAGATTTATGGAACCATTATTCAATTAAGTACCTTGTGAAACAAGGCCAGTTCACTTTAACCTGCTGCGATGGGTCGACCTGCCTCTTGCTCCCCCAGCTCTCCAGTTTGTGTAACACTGCTCTTTGTACAAGAGCAGCACAAGTTATATTACGCTGTAAATCACCAGAGATGGGACACATTCTTTCCGTTCGCCCCCAGTTTGAATGGAAAAACTATTCGCCTTTACTGTTTCTGCTATTACTGACATTTGGATGATTAAACGTATTCAATACATCCCTTAAACTGTTAAAAGGCGCTTTGATCGAAACAGTGCTTTGATCAAATAACCTTGAACAGCAAAGACTTCAGACTCCCACACACAACATGGGCTAGTTAGCAATTACCAATGATACTATCCTCTGAAAGTTCTTGTTAATTTTCCCAATCCTTCACTCTCTCTATAAAAAACAGTACAGCCAGCTGTTGAGCAGACTGAGCAGAGAACACAGCAGTTTTCTATACACACGGGGCCCGGTCAACACATTACACAGCTGTTTCTGGTTATAACCCCTCGGTCTCTGAACAAACATTAGCCCTGTTTCATGGCATGAAGAGTAAGTTATTTGAAAATAGTACCGCCTGCAGTTATACACGGTAACAAGTTATGGCTCACGGTGGTAGCAGCTGACCTAAATCCTTGTGTGGCAAAATGTAATCTGTAGAACACCACTTTATTTCATAAGTATAGAATGTATTGTTCGACATTTTGGAAAATATCACTTTGTTACCGAGAGTTAGATATGAAATTTGACACCCGTCTGTTCATTAATTATGGACCTACTGCAAGCAGCCTGTTAGCTTGGCATAAAGATTGGAAACATCGAACAAGGCTTTGTCCAAAGGTGAAAAAACGCATATCAGCATCTCTGATACTTTTCATTTCGCCGACATAAGGTGAAAGTTAGAATTTCCCATATAATACTTTGGTTCATATCCAAATACCTGCAGAAATAACGACATTCCCATCAGCTGTACTAGATGTCCTAGTTAGCAAATGTTAGCATGCTAACATGCTAAGCTAAGAGGGTGAACATTATAAAAACACCAGCAGGTCAACACTGTCATTTTGAACATAATAGCATGCTGACCTCACATAGCTGTGTTTTTAAAATAGATTTTTAGTCTTGTTCCACTCGTTTTTGTTGTTTTGTTTTACAAATTAGACAAACGAGGTATAACCTGCTAGTTAGTGAGGCTTTATGCTGTGTTCACACCAAACACAGTGACTCGCGCATGTTTGACTGCTGAAGAGTAGGAGGGGCTTACTTCCATGTAGACACCAGCAATGTTTCATCAATCACGGCCGAAATAACCACTACTGCTGCTTTGTACATGTGGAAGTTCCAGAAACGTCGGAAAACCAGACGCTGTCCTATCATAAAATAATTTGGTGGTGCAGAGCGATGTATCTATTGTATCTAGCAGGTAGCGCTGGTTTACTACAGTCGTATGAATCCAAAAGAATTTTGCTTTGTTTCGGTAAATTGCATTTTGAGGACATACTGCTGCAGCTTTTAAAACCAAGTGTGACTGTGCCACAATACCTGGATCAAATACTGCCACGGTCCACTGGAGCGAAATGACACTACCGTGGCATCAGACGTGGACGATCACCGCCGTGCTGCCCTTGACATTTGACGGTGTGAAGGTCTCCCGCTCGACCAATTCATGTGCTCAGTGGCCCTGTAATAAGATTATTTACAAGTGTGCTCAGATATACTGGATCGTCATGTGACTCCTGGCAGGAAGTCAGAGATGATTACCCCGGGGCTGAGAAGAGAAGAGAGGGACAGTGGTGATAAGCCCAGATTTAACGCCACATCCTGAGTGTCCACATGTGAACACTAACCACCCCCAACAGGGGAAAGGCAAAGGGAGGACAAGCTGCTAGAACACTGCTGGTGCTCCATAGGAATGAAGAGTGGGACGCAACAACTGTAATCTGTCAGGGCCGCTGGAATAGATCACGGTGCAGCTGTGCTTGGGCTTTGTAAGTTGCCTGTTGCGTAACAGGGACAATTAAGATGTGGTCTGTTTTAAAAGTCCTTGGGATCACAGTCATTACAGTCATCTCCGGGACACACACCAGGCTGAGCACTAAAAGTACAGTGTGCGACCCTGTTAGTGGCTGCCAGAGGCAGCCATGTCCATTACACCCTCTGAAAAGACGGGCAGAGCTAACAACATACTGTACAATCTGTAGAATTGTCATATCGACAATTGGTCACATGACTATGTTTAATATGAAGTGTGACTCGCAGTAATGGACCCACAGCTCTCACCAAAGCCTGTTTCCATCAGCAGCTGCAGCTGTTTTCATTGGAAAGGCTCTGATAAACCCACTGTACACGACAGTGTAGAGCAGACAGACACAGTTAGAGACGAGCTGGTGAGCACAGTGGAGCATTCAGCGGCTAAAGAGACCAAAAACAGAGCTAAAAGAGAGTAAATATTGGACTAAAATTAAAACTCCAAATGAATGTAGCTCCGTGTCTTCTGGATTTGTAGATAGGTATTTGCAGAATCAACTTTATAAGTTGATACGACCGGCTCTCTCTCCCAACCCGTCAAATAACAGTGCTTGGTCAGTGCCCCTCAGCTTCTGATACAGACGCAGCAGGGCAGCCTTTAGCGTGGCATAGTTTTGCACAGGTTAACTGTGGTAGTAAAGCATGCATGATTCAAATTTAGACAGGATTTCAACAGAGCTCTCCCAGTTTGCAACCTACTCCGCTGTTCGTCAGAACGGAAGTCATCCACACCAAACCTTATGACAATCTGGAGAAGACCTATTCGCTTGATATTTCTAGCTCTGGATCAAAGTGTTAGTTGCGACTGTCCAACCAATATCCCCATCCATAACACTATTTGCAGCAACTTTCCAAACAAAATTTCATGACAAGAAGAGTATCCTTTGTGTCAGATCTGGAGAAAAAAAACCCCCTCAGTGCATTCAGTGATGCAGCATAATTACTTTTCACAGTACGATATCATGGCCGTCTTTCAGGAGTCTTGGCAAGAAAACCCTCCCATTCAACCCTGCCTTCTCCTTCGCCGTGTCCTTCCACAGATCGGGTTGTACAGTAAGTGGCAGTTGGTGTAGCTCCCCCAGCGCAGCAGCGTGCAGGAGCGCTAATGCCAGGACCCCACATGAATAATGGGAACCCTGTGCAGCGGCCCAGCTGCTCCTGTCAGGCCCCGGCGCAGCCAAAGCCAAACAGCAGGCCCCCTCACACTCTGCTCTGATAACACACTCTGTCATCATCCAGCCACACGGGAACGCGGCCAATCACAACGGACCACAGCGTGTGGCGATATCTCAGACCCCTGCCCATCTGCTTCCTGGCCAGCCTGACCTTGGAGGTCACTCAGACATACGGATGTAAGGCCAAGGATGAGGCCGGTGGCTTTGAGTGGATAACCTCTAAATGGATGAAAAACTATTTTCTTTCAAAGTATTATGTGAAGAGGACACAACCATTAACAGAAACGTACCCTAGTTAAAGTGTTTGACTGCCTAACCTTAAATAAACATTCTAGTTTGTGGACACATGGGTGTTATCGTCATAGTTGCGAGTATAGTTTCCATCAGTTGTGATTCCATTGTATTTCTCAAAGTCAGTGATCTAACTTGCTAACTTGATTTGAAAAAACGTACACCCACAACACCCCTGCATGGAAGGCACTAATCCTGTCAATTAACGGTTCATGATCGGTTGACGAGGGTCGGCTATCGAATAATTCAAAATGAGCATTCCTAATGTTGTCCCAATGTGTACTTTACCACCTAGCCAATCGGATCACAATCAGTCCTAAATCGGTTTTGAGTGCATTGACACCTACAATTTCTATGTGGTCAAGTACTTGACCACATAAGGGGCTAAAGGGGGTTTAAGGGGAGTTTAACGTTCACTGTCATTTGAGCTCTGTTTTGGTATACAGCATCTCCTGAGAAGAAGCTAGTGCTGCCTTAAGTAGCCTAAATATATAGGGTGAAAGTCATCTGATGATACTAGCCTTCAATTCACTTTTTCACATGAACAATTTACATAAAATGTCCCATTCAGGCAGCTTTAACCTACTCCAGGTTATGCCGGTGAAGCATACATACATACAAATAAGATCTTTGTATTTTTCATACATATTTTACAACATTGGTTTCCATTCCATTGCTCTAACAACCACCTTCCTACTTCATTCCTTCCTCTTGTATGTTACTCTGAATAATCTGACCTTGGCATCATGCAAATAAAAACGTATACACTAAACTACTGTACATCACGAGTGATATATATATATATAACGAAGCAAAGCCAGATCCACAATAAGCAGACGGATCGCGTTGGTTGACCGTCAAATGACAGCTGTTGACCTACTGTGATAGAAGTGCCAAGAGCTGAGAGTGTGTGAACGGCACCGACTGACAGAAACTGTCTCGGCCTCATGACTCCAGGGCTCTCGCAGCAGAGTGCGTGGACTGCACATCAACTAACCGTCAAGCTTCAATTTGAGTCTATGTTGTGAGAAAATGACAAGATATTGACCATCACGCTATGGGCTGGGGGGGGGGGGGGGGGGGGGGATGTGATGGAGAGCTGTGTATCTGAACTCTGAGTGACAGAGGTTGTGATGTTTTTATTGATACCTGCAGGGACAACAGCTCTCATCAGTCTGGTAGGAGACAGAAATGATTTAATTGGTTAGGGCTACCATTGTTAGCAGAGCCATACCCAGAGTGTTACCAACTAGCTGCTCTGCTCTGTATTCAGCCCTGCAGCCCGTAAGTATACAACTTTGGTGTGATTACAGTGCAGTTCATGTTATTGTTACTTTTACCATTTCATCATTCTCACTGTGTACGTTTTGGTTTTGTAGAATCCAGTCTATGTGCGGTTATGACCACTAGGTGTCACTAAAGTCAGACTGCTAACGACATGGCTCTACGGCTAGCAATGCTGGTCTGTCGGTCGCTCCGACACTTTGGTCCAGGTAAAATATCTAAACTAATGGACGGATTAAGATTCAATTTTGTAGACATTCATGGTCCCCTGAAGATGTATCCCAATGACTTTAGTGATCCTCTGACTTTTAATCTAGTGCCATCAGATTCAATTGCCAATTGACTTTGTTGATGTATTCATGGCGGACGGAGGATGAATCCTACTGACTTTGGCGATTCCCTGACTTTTCCTCTAGTGCCTCTATGAGGTTGTCATTTGTGGTTTTAAGTGAAATATTTCCATGAATATACTTGAATTCAGGAACACATTGTCTTTAATTATTAGCAGGCTGCTCTACAGTCACAGTCAGCTGGTTGTGGGTGGGCATTACGACCTATTTTCTCCTGAAGAATTCCTTTTCAGTTAAGATCATTTGTGCTAAACCAGGATGGAAATATTAATGTAATTGTGACAAAATGGTTTTGTTTGCCTTACCAGCCTCAATAGCATGAGCAATTACCCTTTCAACATCTCAGCTAATCCTTCATATGAAAACAGTCATTTACGGTAACGGCCTGCAATGTTCTTTTTCCCTCCCAGTGAGTGGAACATATAATGTTATGACAAAATATTATTAGTTTGTGGAGGTTTACAGGAATGTATGGCAGCTCAAGGTCGTACTCAGTAGTCCCCCACTGTATCATTAGCTGCTCTAACATTGTGTTGGAACCACAACTATGTAATATGAGTACAACAGCAGCATTTCCAAGTAGTTGTGTCAACTTAACCATTAACCTTGAAGCTGGGACAGTGTTTTTTTTTCCTTTTTCTTTTGCACGTGGGTGAAGTCGAACAAGCTGAAAACACAACATTGACATATTAACACCTGTTGCACATCCAGCAGACACATTTGTGTTTCTGCTCATGTGATAAATGTAAATCCAATTCCTTCTCTCTTTTTATTTCTTTTTATCTTTCAACTCATGAAAGACAAAAATATTTCACTCTTTACATGCTTCATGCACATGTTAAATATGTAGCAACATGTTCATCCTACATAGGAAGAAGCTTGGCATGTTACAACCATTTTTTAAACTACCACACAGCAAAAACAAGCCATGTGGGAATGCGTGCATTGTGGTGATAGAGATTTCCCTACTTCATGGTTGCTGCACAAACCATTATGAAAGCTGAGACTCCACAGATTCCAACTGGATAAGTCTCACTACTCTTTGACTAAAACTCACTAAACCAGAGGCTGAAGAAGAGATAAACTTAGCTACTTCATTAGCATCACTCTTGACTGACGTTGTGATGGGGTTTGCTAGAGGTTTTTGGGCATACAACACATCCCCATTTAACCCTTTACAGAAGAGCATTGTCAACATGGTAACATGAGATTGACTGGATGTGCCTTCAGTGACCATGTTTGATAGGAAAGTTTTCCGCTTCCATACATTCCTGATTCTCATCAGGCACACTGTGGTCGTACTGGTTCAAACTACTGTACAGTACATTATATGCATATATATAAATAAAATAAATAAGTGACTGTAAGGATGCTGGGAAATGTAGGGGGCAGGTTTGGGAACCCACTGTGGGAAGCAGACAGCAGAGGGGGGGGGGGGGTGTACCACTCGGCAGCTTTACTGACAGGAAGCGGGTCGGCTCTGTCCCCGCATTCCTCCAGCAGATGTTTGACAGAGAAAATATTTTCACAGCTGGAGAGGGAAGCGAGGGAACATATATGTTTTACGATACATCACATTGGAGGTGGCGAAAACGGAGGGGGGAGAAAAAAAACCATGCACGATATTTTACTGTACGTGAGCGAGTACTGTCCCCAGAGCTGGTCCAATGGGGAATCCCATTGCTCCGTCACTGTCTCCTACTCGAAGTTTCCCATAACAAGGTTCAAGGTTCATGTCCTTGTGTTGCTGATGAAAAATATATATTAATCACTCGCTCTGAAAGGAATGTGGGCTCGCCCGTCTCATGATTAATGTAAGAAAACAGCCCCTGGTCTCTATCAGCAACACACTGCTGTAGTGTGAAGGGAGTGGTGATGGTGATGGCGTTAATGATGATGTGGCTATAGGAAGCACAAAAGTGCATTTTCCGGAGGGAAAAGAGAAATTTGGGAGAATGTGTATGCATCGCTATGCCAATAAAACAATTCAAAGCTCAAGTCCGAACAATAGAAGAGAGATAAAACTGTCTGTATACAGCACTGTGCCAGAAGTGTTGCCAAGAAACAGAGCAGTTTCACATCTCTCTTTTCTGGCCAAGTCAGACGTTAGAAAGTGAGAAGTGATCTCTTCTGACTGACAGCAGAGAGACTTTCTAGCAGAGCCGACCGTATGACCCACTGTCCCCCAGGAGGGACACTTGCCGGCTGTCTGAGCTCTGAAATCACCAGAGAGCAATTACCCTCTCCTTCCTGGGCTCGCCCTGAGCTGTTTGGACACAGCTGAAACTGTTATGTTGACAATTTATCACTCCTCCGCAATCCTCCCCAACAAACACCAACGCACAATAAACAGTTCATTGGCAGACAGTTCACTGCATGACGTATGTTGCAGCAGCTATGTTATCTGCTCTATAAACTATTGCATGTATCATTTAATTGCTTTGACATATCCCTCGACACTTTTGCAAAGGACATGCAGCGTTTTTCTTTTCAGCAAAAAAGTGAATTTGCATTCACTGAGTTTTGAGATTTACTCACTCCTAATGCCGAAGGAAAAGTACCTTCTAACTCAGATGTGCGTCCTATGATTTGGACCCAGATATCATGCGGAATGTGTAGTAATGTTATTGTCAAGAGAGAAGCGCTGCTCGTTACATGCATCGCTGGGTACATGCATACAGTCACTTTTCAAAATGAACTTCCAATGTAGCTTTATTTATTCTTTAGTTTTACATGTGCAGCAAAAGTCCTTGGTTAAGTTTAGGCAACAAAACGTCTTGATTAGGTTTAGGTAACAAAATGACCTGGTTAGGTTAAGGAAAAGATAGTGGTTTAGATAAAATAAATATGTTTTTACGCTACATAAGTATGTTTGTTATGTAACTGACGTTAGTCAAGTACATATTTATGTAACAAACAAAGGTGTTGACTTGGTTTCACAAGGGACAGGAACAGCGGTCTCCTGGGTGAAAGTCTGTGTTGGTTTGACCCGTCCATCCATCCATCTTAAACACCCCAGCCACCTTACAGCGACTTTCTCGCTCTTTACACGACATTGGAGTTAGTTGAAAGCCTGGTGCGTCTCATACTGATACTAAAAGGTCCCTATGTATCAGATGCCAAGGGGCACTTACCAAGTGTTGGTATTTGAAGAGTTGGGAGCGAGAGCGGCTTGTCTTAATAAGACATACTTTTTGTGGCTAATGTTCAGCACAACTTCATTTAGCCCAAAATCAACTTAGCCTGACAGATGGATGAAATCTTCTATGAAAGCAGTTTTCTGAAGTTTGATTGAAATGGCCTTTCCTGTTCTCGAATAAAACTACACTAAAATGTCCAGAGTTATAGTTGACTAAAAATAAAAAAAGATGAGGTTGATGAAATATGACCAAAACAAACACAGATGTTCGATCTTATAGGACTAAAACTAAGACTTTATTTAAAAATACCTGACGAAATTAGGTTTGGCAGGCCTGTAAAAGCTGCAATCAGTCATTATTTGCAGGACCACAAGAGTTAAAGATGAATATTATTAAATTATTTAAAGCTTTTAAACAAAGAACTTGCTGTTGTTGTTGTTTTTTCGGAAAGTCTCAAATTGCTCAAAGTCCCTGTGACATCAGTCCATTCTGTCCATTTACCTCAATCTGAACTCTCCTGAATGCCCAGTGTTGTGACAGCTGTGAGGTCTATGTTTGAAGATCCTCTCAGTGGAAGGAAAACATGGCCTGGGAGGGGATCACTATCCCTCTTCTTATTATTGCTGCTGTGGCCTGGATAGTTGTGGAGTCAATCCAGGGCCAGCAGGTACCTGTCAGTCACAGACCACCTGAGGAGACCGAACCGTTGGATTCGTCCTACTCCTCAACCACATTCACTTCTGAAAGCATTCCAGCATCAATGTTTGTATCTACGGTGCACTGAGGAGAAGTAAAACAAGGATAAAAGTAATGAAGACAACAACAGAGACATTTGACAGCACTGATTCACCGGCTAGCTCACTCATTATGAGAACGTGCTGCTGAGTGCATTCTCTGTTTTTCTAGAGCTCTCTTTCTACTCTCTGATTACAGAACCATTGCTTACACAGGTGCATGGCCGACGGCACCATTCATCCGTGTCACTACAGTGACTTTGAACTGAAGACTCTGCCCATTTGGGGTTTGATTCAAAACAGGCGATAAACGATCTTCCTGCTGCACCCGGCTGGCCACATTGTTTGGCTGGACTCCTGGCTGCCCGGGCTGCTCTGGCTCGGCTCCAGCTGGCCAGACCGACTCCTGGAGCGGTCACAGGGCTGTGACCCTGTGACCGCTCAGCTCAGAGTGCAGCGCCAAGCAGTGTGGCTGGTTGCTGATAGACAAGCGAGTCAATGCTCAACACTTGGCCACAGCAAACGTTGGCTTAGAGCAGCCCTTATCAGCCGCTATCAGAACTGATACAACTCCTCCTGCACTTTTACAGACATATTCTTGACATTATCAATAAGTAAACATTCCTTCCCAGCTAGTGCTTTTATCCTATCCTGCTCGTTGATTGGTCTGTTTGTCCATATAGTCCTGTGTAAGTTATATTGGTAACTACTGGCGGGATTCTCATGGAATTTGATATACATGGTCTACAAAGGATGACTGCTAACAATTTTGCGGACCCCCGACCTTTACTGGTATGACCACCTCTCCTAAATTGTAACATTTTAGGTTTGCTATGCATAGTCATGAGCCCCAGAGGACAGAGTCATTGCAAAACATGTCATTGTTTTGCAAGTCACAAGTAAGTCGAATGTCTTTGCACTCAAGTCCCAAGTCAAGACAGGCAAGTCCCAAGTCCAGTCCCAAGTCAAGTCACAATTAAAGTCCCAAGTCAAAACAGGCAAGTCCCAAGTCAAGAACTAAGTCAAGACAGGGGGGTCCAAAGTCAAGTGCCAGGTTAAGACAGGCAAGCCCAAGTCAAGTCCCAATTTACAACCGGCAAGTCACAAGTCAAGTCACAAGTTAAAACCGGCAAGTCTCAAGTCAATTCACAAGTCAAGACAGCCATTTTTTCAAGTCGAGTCCGAAGCCAAGAAAGACAAGTCCCAAGTCAAGTAGCAAGTCAAAAACAGGTTAGTCCCAAGTCAAGAACTGAGTCAAGACATGGGGGGGTCCAAAGTTAACTCCCAAGTTAAGACAGGCAAGCCCCAAGTCAAATCCCAAGTCAAGTTACAAGTCAAGTCCCAAGTCAATACAAATTCGGGGCACCCCGCCGTCCTGCCTGCGCTTGTTTAACATTTTAGTTGTTTGCTCAGGTTTGTCGAGTTGGACTTTTGCAAGCTGCTGGTGCTGTGTTCTCTGGGAAGAGAAGTTTATCATTTACTTCCTGTTAGTATTCCCGTTACTCTAAGAACTTTACCACATGTGCTCATCTCAAGTGGCTTAAACACATTCCACTCAAACGCACGCACACACAAGCTATAGTGAGAGAAACCATCCTTATAGAAACCTTTTTCATAACTTTCCCGTGTTCTTTTATAGTTGACACATTACCTGTCGAACCAGATGCTGATCCTGTGTACTGTCTTGTGACGACAACGAACAGAACAGCACGCAGCTAAATATTCTCTGTACAGCTGGAGAGTGAAGGAGGAGGGCGATTCGCAGATCATTACGTGCTGTGTATACATTTAACAGTACAATCATCCACGTTAGTGATGCATTATGAATTCAAGCAGTGGCAGAGCTTGTTATAGCAGGATCTCCACCTGACCTGAAGCCAAACTGTCACTGTGCCAAGAAAATGTCTATTGTATTACAGTATATAATCTCTCTGGGGCAATGGGAAGAATCTGCTCAGGATGAGGGGATGAGATGAAATGGTATCTGGCTCAGATTCAAAAGACAAGTGAAAGTAGAAGCCCTGGCAGGGGCTGACTAGAGTCTGGCAGGGAATTTCTTGCCTGCTAACTGTCGAGCTCTTTTCACTACTCCACAGGCCCAGCCTGGAGCACAGCCTCCCCCGTGAAAAGAGCAAGGATTAAGACAGTTTGAGATAAAGACAAAGGGCACACATCGCCTCTCTTTCCCTGAGAGCACCCCCCCCCCCCCCCCACCCCCACCCCCACCCACCAGCCATACAATGATAGAGTACAATAGGATGATGTGATCTTTTGGCCTGCACCGGATGTGTCATCTAGCACTGCTGTGCAGTACTTCCCAGCATTGTGTGCGGGGCCTCTGCCATTGTAGACGGGCAATACTAAAACTTTGCAGATATTTCACAGTGGGTGAGTGCTTTCTTTCCGCCTAGAGTTCCCTCGCTGCCTGGGTCATTATACAGGGAGGCCCCAGGACCGACAAGCCCGCAGAACTACAACTGGGGGAGGAGGAAGGCAATGACCTGTGCTCTCTCTCGTGTCTCTCTACCATTTTTGGTAAACTTCTTGAACACCTGTAAACCCTCAGGGGCCAATTCACAAATGGTGTACTTTTGTGGCAGCTAAAGCTGTAACAATGGGACAAAAATAAACTGTGTAGTTCTCAAAGCGTCCACAAAAGGGTGAAATGCATCCCTGACTGCGCTGCTAAGCAAATAGCGTCTTGGTGCTCCGGTTCTATTTGCACATATTTAAGGGTGCTTTCGCCCCTGTAGTTGGGTTCAGTTGGTCCAAAAAAACCTGAGGAAAAAAAAGTAGAAAAAAAGTGAAACTAAGGTTATTATGTAAACAACTGTTTTCTTCACTCTCCCCTTCTCAATAAAAGGGCAAACTGTAATCAGGGAAACACTGAGTGCTTATTTACGATGCTCCTTCTTGTTTCAGAGGTGTGATCTTTAAGACGGTCCTGGTGAGAAAATGACAGAATGCTAATGGGCAGTGCTGATAAAATCTAAAATATGGACTAATCAATATTCCGCAATTAACAATGTAAAGCTGTCACTTGTAGTGATGAACCGACAGAGAATTACCAGCCAAGTTCCCCTCAGCTCAATGGGATGTTGTTGCATATTTTAACTCTCTGTTTTTGTTCAGTCTCATTTCCCCAATTTCCACCTGTTGCCAACCTGTTCTCACAAACCAGCGCTTGGTCAGTGCCCGACTGCGTCTTGATACCGACGGACCATTCAATGTCTGTATGAGACGCATTGGGCTTTCAACTAACTCCAATGTAAACCCATCCAAGTCATTATTGGATGGTAAGAGCAACTGATGTAGTATAAAGAGCAAGAAAGTCAGTGTAGGGATGAGGTTGGGTCAAACAAACACAGACTTTCACCCAGGAGACCGCTGTTCCTGTCTATGTATAATCAAGTCGATGTTGACTTATTTCACCTTAGTTGAGTATTTTACTAACACCAGTTACAGAACAAGTATACCTATTTTACTTAAAAACATACTTATTTTCCACCAAAACCACAATCTTTTTCTCAACTAGTTTTAGAGCATAAGTTAACGTAAAAACTTTAAAAAAAAGTCCATTCTGCAATTGTTACGGTTCAGAGTTCATCTTTAGTGCACACAATGAAAGAAGTCGAAACCAGGAACTATGGATATGCAGATGTGATATTTGTGGTGTCCACTTAGTGCTGTCTGCTCAGACGAGACCAGAGAGGAACCGAAAGGGTGGACAGAGGAACTGACTGTGTGAGAGCAGTCAAAGGGAACATTGCCCTTGGGCCTATGAAAGGACATTTTTCCCCAATGTCATGGAGATTTCTTTTGCTAATGAGCTGCATCCATGGGCTATCAAGTGCTGCCAAATGCAGTGGAGAGTTGTTCCTTTGCTTAATTAAATCACGGACAGTATTTGGCCTCAATACTTGGGATGTAATTCTTTCTGTAACTGTTACCCAGCACCTCGATGCACTTATTTTCTTGTGTTAAACTGGACAGGGTTAGTTGTGGAGCTATAAGCACTATTCCATCCGTCTCTAGGTCACTCCTCTGCAGTCCAAATATGGTCACTTCTGCTCACTGGTTGCAAAAAACCAAGATGGCGACGGCCAAAATCCAAAATGGCAAAATGCCATCTCCAAGCTTCAAAAACGAATTGGTGTGACATTAGGACGACTACGTAACCTCCTTTTATACAGTCTTGACACCTTTGTGTGTGTATGTGTCTGTGTGTATATATATATATATATATATATATATATATACTTAGTCACAGTGAATATTCACAGAACAGGAACAGGACAGAGCTCTTTGAAAGACCTCACAGTCCAAATGAGAAGCATAAGAAGCTGCAGTCAAAACGATGCTGAGATGGTTTTGAGTGTAACACTACACTTGAGCAGAGAAGCCAAACCGACTTCAGCCCCTGGCACTTAACATGATACATGATCCACGAACAACGACTCGGTAAATTGTATGCACCTTTAAGAGCTTAGGTGATGTTAGCTATGCCCAGCGGGTCATACCTGTGGTAAGTGGAATGGAATCCAGGGAGGAACAGCAGATAAAGTAAGTACAGGAGGGAAGGGGGGCGGTAGTAGTCTTTACCCTGGAGGGGAAACCACAAGACTGGGAGTAATCACTCCTTTAACCCACACGCTGACAAGTGACGAGTGTGAGAACTCGGGGTATACTCTGCTCAATAAGTCTCTTTCTCTCTATCAAACGGAAGTGCGGCTCTGCGACGATAAAAAAGAGGCTCTTCTCACAAGCGTAACTCGACAGCTGCTTTAGCAATGCACAGACGAGCGAATGCAACTTTTTCATGCTCGAGACGAGCCCAGCAGATGAAAGGCACCTTTCACGATTCCTTGTGTGCAATAAAAATGGCCACTTGCAGCAGACTGGAACTCGGGGAGGCAGATCCAGGTGGCCTCGGTTGGCGCACAATGTAGGGTTAACCCTAACCCTAGGTGAAAATTGTACAGAACGTCAAAATAGAATTTTTTAATTGCAATAACTTAAAAAGCCTAAGATGTTTGGCCTTCTGTCGAAACAAGCTCCGAGAAGCGCTTGCATCATTACAAACGCACTTGTCAACGGAGTGCATTTTCTTACATGTGGTTTCAAGCGTTTGAAGCGAAATAAAAGGCGCAACTACGCCAGAGTTCTGCCAGCGTTCTGTCGTCTCGCTGCAGCTCCGCTAGACTCCAGCTCTCTCGAGTTCAAAGTGGAGTGCTCCCAGACTTATCTCGTTCCCGTCACAAGGGACCTCATTTATGGCCTTCTAAAGCCTAGCGGGGCCTGATTTCAACCAAAGAACACCCCATCCAGATATTCAAACCCCCCCCCCCCCCCCCCCCCCCCCAAAAAAAAGATTCCTGCTAATAGTTATAATGCGCCAACTACTGTACATTACTTGGCACAAATTTCAATCTCAGCCACATCTGTTCGCAGTGCTGCTCCGAAAGAACACTTATGCACACGAACACACACGTTTACCCCTCTGATCCGGACGGAAACAGCCCCGGAGAACACGTGAAGAGGGTTGCGGGGGTCGTGCGTTTGAAATGGGGCCTAATGAATTGATAAGTATAACAGTGTGGATCGGGCTCAATGGGAGGCCAGGCTGTTTGATGTGTAGCTCTGGCTCTGCAAACAAGCTGAATGGAGGAGACAGCCTTTGCTAATACAGAGGTTATAGAGTGCAGCAGGAATGAGTCCCAGAACCCAGAAATAAGTCAGCTTCCGATTCCCTCTGGAAGTCAATGCGCTTTTTGGCTCGATAATAAATAAGGTCTGTGGTTAACACAAGCTTAAGAGATTTTAACATTTTGTTCTACAATAAAAAGTGAATACTGCACACTCTTGGTGGATTTTAAAGCTTTTACATGTCTTAAAAAAGGTGCTTGCTAACAAGTGGCTAAATGAGAGTACAAAACGTCAGCCTTAAGTTAGTGGTGGTGACGTGAGGTCATGTGACCGTGGTGTAGCCTAAAGTTAGCTCTTAGCTGATTACATTTACGCTTCAAAAAACAACAGTAGTTTAGAACAAGTAGATTATCTTGTGTCATAAACGAGAGCTTATTTTCTGCATTATTCCAAAACCCAATGGAAAAATCCCACTGGCTCTTTGTCGAGGGAACCAGCGCGCGATGCTAACTTCCAGGTTGGCCGACAAAAATTCGCCATCCGTGCAGCGCTCTCTGGCCCCGCTGCATGTGTCTCCATAGCAGCAGCTGTCAGATGAACACATGCACGGTTCCTCTTCGTGTTGAATCTTCTCTGGACGTCCTGTAAACAAAATGAGCCTCTGCAAAGATCTACATCAAACACTCCTAAGAATTTTTTTTAATGATTTCTTTTAATTATAATTGATCATCATGGCTCTTCATTTTTCTTTTACCTTCACTAGCAGTCATCTGTGAGAGTTTTATAGGGTCCCCTAGGCTGGTAGATCGCATCTTATCCTATAAATTACTCACCAACTACACCATGTTTCCATCAGGGAACTGTACATTTATAATTCAACCAAAGTAAAACATTTACAGCTGCTAAAGTGAATTGATTTATCAGAAACAATAAAGCACTTATTTGGAGGAATGATATTCCTCTCCACACACTTACTCTCCAATGCAAGTCACTACATGTTTTATGAAAAATAAAAAAAAAGGCATAATAAGAAACCAAAAGCGTGACTGCTGTGAATTGCAAACTGTTTCTTGCTTATTCTGAACCAAATGAAAAACCAAATGAAAAAATTTGGAAATCAGCACGTTTGAAATATTTGCTTTTCATTTCCTGTCTGGAAGGATAAAGATAACATCTGGAGAAGATATGATCCACTTCCTTCTGCTTTGTCATGTCGTTACTGTGACCATGGGAACGGGGGGGGGGGGGGGGGGAGGGGGGAGCAGGCGGCGTTCACCGGGAGGAGTCACCGGCTACGTTTCTGCTGAAATAAAAGCCCGCTGCAGATGAAAGGAAGCCTCATCCAAACTTGATACAGCAACAGATCTTTCACTTAAAAGGGAACTGGACTCCATCTCTAGCAGCTGTCTGCACAGCTCTCCAAAAACCCAAATAAAATATATAGATATAATCCTCCTCCAGTAGCCTCCTCGTGTTGTCATCACAGCGAATGAAAGCGCGGTCAGATCTCTCTCTGACAGCCATCTTAAATCCACTCACGGATCTCAGGGGAGCCGTTTTCTGCATACTCAATATGCTCACGGCTCCTTCAGCCCACACGGTCGCCATGGCAACCGTGGACCACCTCTGGCTTCTAGTGCATCTGTCAGCCAATACCCCCTGACACACACGCACACGCACAGCCATCTTGCCTTTTTGTAGCATGATGGTGTTTTTTGTGTCGGCATTGGCAGTTCTTTCTGCATGTTTTTATAGAAATGTAAAATATATCAGGTGAACACATGCAGGTTGTGGTTGCTTCAACTCCACCATTTCGCCTCCTCTCCAGCACCTCATACAGAGAACGGACCAACACTGAGATGGCAATGCAGATCTCCCATTTGTTTCCCCCCAGTTTCCCTCTGAAGAGGGCAGCATTGAGCCTTTTCTTTTTGTGCAGCCTTGGTGACACTTCCTCACCACCACCAACAAAAAAAAACAAATCCACGCAAACCTGCTGTGTCACAACCCACACTATGAATGTAGGACCACCCATCCAGCACTAAAAGTCCCTGGCTGGGATTTAAACCATATTGACCCCCCCGCCCCCAAAAAAAAGTATTCTATGTGCTGGTATGCATGCATGAATGAGTGTGCGCAGCGGCGAGAAGGGGAAGGACAGCAAAGGAGGAGGAGGAGGAGGACAGAGAGCAGCTGAGTGGAGCAGCTCTCTCTCATCACTGAGTAATGTTTAGCATCGGCTTTTTCTTTTTTTTTCAGAAAAGAGTGAAACAGCATTGTGCTGCATGTGTCTATTCTCTTCTCTCTCTCTCTCTTTCACTGAAAATCTTTTTCTTTTGTCGCCCTAAACCCTCCCGCCTCTCTAAAGTCCCCCTTTGCCCTCCAACCCCACCCTTCTGAATCCCCTCTGAAGTCCCCACACTTCATCTTAAAAAGCCAGTGTAAGGATTGGGTGGGGAGGTGGGGGTTGGAGGAGGAGGGGTATGATGTGGGGGGAGGGGCGTAGTACTGTTGTAATCTGCAATTGTTACAGTCTGGAGCCCTGCCACGCTGTCACCATCCCAAATTGATTTAACCATCAATGGCAGCATCTATTTAAGGGCCGCTGGTCGCTCCGGCCCCCGGCTGCCCAAAAAAACAAATCGGCTGAATGTGCAATGAGCTCCCCTTTTTTTTTTCTCTCTTTCCCACCATTGGATATCAAAGGCTATTGTGTCCAGAGAAAGTAGAGGGGTTACCCATTTACCCCCTCCTGGGGGTCAACCACGAGCCGGGACGGAGGGGAAAGTGAAAATAGCAGAGGAAGGGATAGAGCAGCAAGGAGCAGGTCTCCAAGTGCAACATCAGGACGGAGCGCTCCCAATCGAGATAGAGGAGATACGTGCATGTGTGTGTGTCAACGCAGCCATTCAACACGGCACACTGGAAGTATTTGGAAAACACTTTTTTCATTTAACGTGAATATGAATATTCTCCCTACAGTAGCATCAGTAAAGCGTGGTGCTGTACAGTAGTAGTAGTAGTAGTAGTAGTACAGGAGACCCCTCTGGTCCACGCTGCTCCATGTTCAGAGAAAGGAGGCGTAATTTGAATAATGCGATTAAGGATGAGGTAATGCTACGCTGCCCTTCCTGTGAAAGGTCCACTGATGCACGGTCAGGGATTAACACAGTTGTGTGTTTCTCCTTGTGAAAAGAGCAGCTGTGTAGATGTGGTTAGAGAAGGCTGACTGGCTCTCTGAAGAAAGTAGTTCCAGTGTTGACAGCCCTACCCGTTGACACTGACGTCTGTGGCTTTACCAGAATAATGTCGTGTTCGTGTCGTATCGTTCAGGCCTAGTGGGAAACACGGTTCATGTTAGCCTCCAAGTTGCAAGTCAGAGATGACTCCTACTTGTCGAAAATAACTATAGCAGTGTCAAAATGTCGGGTAAAATGGCTGCAAAACCACCACCACTGATATCAATATAAACTATGAACTGTTTAGTTTGGTTTCGTGTGAACAAACTGCTTTAATACAGTACAGCAAACAAAGCTAATTATTAGCCTGATGATTACAATCATTAACAGCCACACATAAATCCATTCTTCGCAGATGATGTCATCCAGTTTCTTTAGACTTAAAAAAATTGGGAACAAGACAGCAACTTGTAATTATATTTTGAAGCATTGCGAATTACCATCTTGGATACCAGCATGAATGAGCGGTTAGAATGGAAGGTATCGAGCGCCGCAGCGATGACGTATTTGTGTAGGCCAACCAGGAAAGCATTAGCATCACACTGGTTCCCTCGACAAAGAGCCAATAGGATTTTGGATTATTGCCGAAAATAAGATGTGGCAAACAAATGTTCAAGATACTCAAACTTTTTTGTTCAGCAAGATAATCTTCACAAATGAATAATACTTTTTGATGTTAGAAGCGTGAATGCATCCCGAGAAGTAAAAAGCTAACGTTAGGCTATAACCAAACTACACCACTATGCAGCTGACGGTGGAGTAGTGCTCGGTGGATGACGGTGTGTAGTCTCTTTTAGCCACTTGTTAGCAAGTAAAAGCTTTAAAAAAAAATCACAGGTGGGTTTTTCATGTCGTAGACGTAGATCTTATTTTAAACATTTTACCAAGAACCCATTCAAAAAAACATTGACTTCAAGATGAGAGAAGTGCAAACTCATTTTCGCTGGGGTGAAGGCAATAACCTCAGTTCTCAGACAAATGAGACCAGAACACTTTGCAAGTTTAGATTCTTTATCATTTTTTATAATTTGGGTATTTTAAAATATTAAAATACTGAAATTAAATTAAATAAACTACAATTTCTGCGTCGCGGTTGTACGCTTCAGGCAACCAGTCAAGCTGCAGTTTGAGTCAATGTCCGTCCAATGTCATCACGTTGTGTAAAAATTGTCTGAATGAATTCTAAAACAACATTTCTGAAATGAGGCTGATGACGGGATCTATTAGAGGCCTCTGGCTGGTGAAAGCCATCTGAAATATGTTTTCTTATGCTAATGAAAGGAAGTTCCTCTTCAGAATTTTAGCAATTTCCATCTGCATATGTTTATTTTTTCGTCACAGTAATGCTAATTACATCAACAAGCAGGGCTTCCTGGCACGGCAAGATGTTTTGACACTTCAGTGTTCTGCATGTGTGTCAACAGTCAAATCAGAGTTGATGCAGCTCCTCGTCCAATCGGATCGCTCCGATAGGGCTCCGGGTTTCTATATGGGGCTCAGACGAAGGTGACTCAAATCCAGCTGACATTGGCGCTGGTCTGAGTCCATGATAATGTTCCAATTAGCGCAGCACAGGTGCCATGGGGGGGGGGGGGGGACGACTCCAGGGAAGGGACTGAGACACTTCATTATTAGTGTCTCGTATCCTGGACGCCTGGAGAAGCTGCTTCTCACTCCGTGGCAAGTTTCAGGTTTAAGTGCAGTTACAGTTACTCTATCTGCTAATTGTCCAGGAAGAGCTCTACTGGAGATATAACTTGAGTGTTGTAGTTTCAAATGCAGAGAATCCCTCCACCGCTAAAGGAGCCTCGGGCAACCGCAATTACCCAGAGCATATGTTTGGGTCGGTTCACGCACCGGAATACAGAAGAGGCCGACTTTCACATTCCTTTTTCCCCCCTCTACAAAGAGAGTATCACTCCCCTTGTCACCCAGCAAAGGCCCGGCGTGCTCACTCCCTTTCATTTTCAGTTTCGCTCCCGAAGTTTCCATGGTAACCCAAATACTATTCAGCCCCCCCCCCCCCCCCCCCCCCCCCTTGCAAGCAAAGCAGTCCTCGCAGGTGGCTGTTCTTTTAGAGCAAAGAATACCACAAACGCAGCTCCTTCGAAACAACTGTTGAGTCAGGGTCGCTTGGGATTCGTTCGTCTCAGATGCAAACATTTCTTTCCTGCCGATTCAAAGCTCGAAAAAAAAAAAAAAAGGACTAACAGGCGGGATTGTTTGGGCTAATGTCGGAGTCATGGGTCGTTCAAAGTGGGGAGTGTTTGATGAGGCTGGAGGCATTTCTATAAAGACCGAATAAAGACGAGGTTTATTTAAGTATTAAAGGCTTTAATGACCCATTTGATTCTTGCTCACTAGAAACAGCTCTCTGGTATGATGGGGGAGGGGAGCGGTGGAGTAATAAGACTGATGTAACATGAGTGTATTTCTATGGTGAGCTTGTCGCTGAGTAACCAGTTGCCTTGGCAACCCTCTCCTTCCCACTTACCATCAACCACTATTCCCCAGCCAGTCTCTCTCGCTCTCTCTCTCTCTCTCTCTCTCTCTCTCTCTCTCTCTCTCTCTCTCTCTCTCTCTCTCTCTCTCTCTCTCCTTCAGGACTCTCTGATCTCCATTATGCGAGGAGGATATTAAAGTGTTCTTATCAAGACTTCAGATAACAGCAAGGCCAACGTAATACGCGGTCCCGCATGGGTCCCGGGTAAACGATGCGGGCCCGGTGTCATCCGCCATATGGTCCTGAGTGGCTCTCCGGAGAGTCGCTGCCACGCTGTGTCACCGACTGAGCTAATGGCTCTGCTCGGACAAATGAGACCTGAGGGCCGGAACGGTTGGACGACGCTATGTGCCTCAGAGAGCTTCTTGACATCCGAGTATTTAGTTTAAAGTAATGTTTCAAAGAGGAGCGGCCCCTCTTAAAAGAATACCGCACAGATTTAGCAATGCAGTCCCATAACATGGTCGGACGCACAGTTAAAAGTTGTTTGAGCAGAAGTAGAGTTATTGTTTTGTTTTTGATTTGACTGCCAAACACTTTTCTTCCACATTACCCACAATGCAACCTTCCCTTGTTGCAACCTTCCCTTGTTTTCAGGCACATCCTGGTATTCAATGACATTGGCTCAGTCGAACTCTCCCTGCCTGCACTTTCATCATCAATAAGATGGATTCAGCTGAATGGATTGTTTTGTAAAGTTTGACGCTGCTACGTACACGCATTGTGCACTGCTACGTATGCAAGAAAGACGTTAAATTAGTCCCAAAACCCTAGGGTATACAAACCAGGCGTGTACACGGGATATAGGTGCACAGAACAGTGTCCGAGAGTAGAAAAGCATCCTAAAATCCACATATGCGGCCTCGCAAGCATGGGGCTCTGACGAGCACAAGCTCGAACCTCCCTAAGCTCGCAAATGCCCAACACTCGCTCGCTCTCCATGTTGACTATTGACATTCTGGAGTGAATCCTAAATCTTAACTCACCAAAAATGGTTGCATATACAAACATATTGTTTGCGGTCCGGAGCCCCGGTGTGTTATGCTAGTAGCGGGAAACATACCTGGAGACTCCCACCTGCAGCAGAGATGGGGAGCTACAGAGGTCTGGTGAGCTCACTTCTTTCTAACATAATGCAATGTGGTTAAAGATTTGTTTCTGTATTACGGTCTTTTACCCAGTGGGGGTGTTTTTTAAATGCAAATTATTTGCACATTAATATATATTTTTTAGCTATTGTTTTCTGTCATGAGTATGTTCACACAGAAAGCAAATATTATACGGGGAAAAAGAAACAAGGTGGATTTTTCGGAGCTTTTGCACCACAAATAAAGGCATCAACCAACCATGTAGTCCGGAATGGACAAATTCAAAACACACTACTGTGTACAACCACACTGAGGCTCCGTGTACTGAACCAAGACAGTAGACATTATTATCATCCTTTCAACCTTGACAAAGGCAGCGCAGTCCAGATCGTTCTTACCTTTCACAATAAAAGCCCTAGACATATACCACACTGCGTAACCAGAGGGAACTCAAATTAACTCATAGTATTTCTCTAAAAGGGAACTCAATAAAATAGTTTACAGTAGCTAAGGCTATATTACAGTATTCCCCATATAGACTGTCAGGTGCTGCTCAAGGGCCAATAGGATCCTGGTAGTTGGTCCTCTGCCTGTGCGAATCTATGGGGAACCTTTTATTGAAAAAGTGTTGCAAATGTCGCAAGTTCTCATCGCTGCCGGCATTACCAGTTTTTATGAGAAATATTTACAGGCGAGTGGAGGCAATATATGCCTTCATATATTATAAATATTACATATAAATAATTGAAAGGATGAAATGAGAATGCATTTGGAACTCCTCATTATTGAGGACATCTCACACCCCTTTTTTTTAATAATGTTTCCAGTATGATGTACATTTTGAATCAGTTAATGACACAGAGAGCAACACGTACCACACTGTTTGACGATAAAGGCCTGCTATTGTGTCTCTGAACTAGTGCTGAAGTAGGATCACGCCACAATGTCAGCGCGGTCCTATACCGAGAGCCTGAGTGTGTTTCTGTACTCGGGACAGCAGTGATGAGCAGTGTCACACATGTCACTGTGTGCGAGACCGTGTTTGTGTCTGAGAATGCTCCACTTGTTGTTCAAGCGCGGCGATACATCTCCTTTATGTTGGGGCGTAATTAAGAGCTAGGATTACAAGAACATTCTTCATTGTCGCAGACAAGCATGTCTGTGCTATTAAATGGCTCTCTTGTTCCTGCACTGAAAAAAAAGGGTCTTTGGCTCTGAGTGATTCCTGTTTCTTTATCTGTTTACCACTAATTGGGGGGTGGGGAGCCTGAAGACATGCTGGAATAATGGCACAAATCATATTAATCATAGCAGACCCCAACCAAGGTCAATGGCGGTCCTGTCATCATGATATATAGAGATTATATTATACCTTTGAATTAATGTAACTATGTTAGCGTCCTGTAGGCTACTAAAATACTGAGTTAAATGAGCCGATTTAATTCTATTGTTCGAGTGAGATGAGAAGATCAATATCAATCTCATGTCTGCGTGTTAAGTATGCAGCTGGAGTCAGGAGAAGCTTAGCTTAGCAAAAAACCTGGAAGTAGTTAGCCTGGCTCTGTCCAAAGTGACAAAATGCTCCTACCAGTTACACCATGTAATTCTCTAATTTTCTTTTTGACATTTATGATTATGTTCAGACAAATGTGATACATGTTAATTTGCCAGCTTAAGATGTGTAGGGTAGGCATTTCTTTTGGACAGAGCCAGATAGCTGTTAACCCCTATCTCTAGTCTGTATGCTAAGCTAGGCTAATCATGTATTGATTCAAGCTCTGTACTTAGTGGTGGTGGTAGGGGTTAAGTTATGTTGCTGAACACAGGACAAAAATCTGAAATAACCCTTTCAGTTATTTCCAATCTTAGCACAGCTAATGTTGACCCAGCCAGTGCTAGATTTCATCATCTTACTTTGGTGACCTACATCACTGATTTTTGCTAAAGGCTAAGTTGGTGTTTCTTTTTGAAAATCAGTTGTATACTTTTTTATTTTTAGGAGACATAGTTGGCATGCACAGGTTAACGTAGGGCTTTCTAAAGTGTTAGCATAGCCCCTGCATCATCTCCCCGTTAGGAAAGGCTCCTGGAATTGGCAGGCCTTTTTCCTCAACTGTGACTGGTGTGATAAGTGGAGACGTTGATTTCTTCCTGATGATCCCGTGGAAACACAGGGCACCCCTCTGAGCCCTGTTTTGATTACAGCCCCGGCTGCTCCTCGTGGGCCAGGCAGCAGTGTAAGGTTGTGATTAATTTATTCCGGCTTTGGAACGGCTCCCAACACAACTCCCACTGAACAGGCAGAGAATTATCCCCGGGCTTTCAGATCAATAATGGAACTCCATGAAAAAGGAGTGCGTGGGATATTTTCTGTCCGTTTACTTCTCATTCTTCCACCAGGAAACTAAATGCAGGGCCTGTTTGCTGTTCAGGGTGATCAGGGATTTCATTAAACATAACTTGTTTTCAACTTCTAACCAGCATAAAATATTAAGATTTTGTTCAACTATATATCTCTATCTATCGATTTATATCATAGATCTTTCAATACTCTACTGGTCTAATGAGTCCTGGATTGATATGTCACAATAGTATTGGGTACCACTACCAATAGTACCATTGGGGAACTAGTCCTGTTGTTGTCTCTGAACGATGGCAGAACACTTTTCAGTCCTCCAAATTAGAATACAAAATGTGTTGTTTATCTCTTTGAGGTTAGGGAACCAACCTTGACTGTTGGTAGGAAACAGGAAACAGGAAAAGTTCACCGTTTAAACAAAAGTGTTTGACAAACTGAAACTTTGGTCTCATTGTGGCGCTGGACAAGAAAAATCAGCAGAACAATTTATCCCGAGAGAAAGACAAACACCACATTTCATGGCAATTCATCCAATGTGTGGGGAAACAATATTTCACTCAAAACCAAAAATACCAAGCTCATGCTAGCGCAAAAGTCAGGGATCACTAATCTCTATAAACAGATATCTGCATATAAATGCAGAATCTGTAAGTAACATGACAAGATTTTGGTATCGGAAGCATTTGTAGTCTGAGTAGTATTGACCAATCACGTTGGAGCGGGATTTGGTTGAATGCAGGCTGTGTGGAGAACAAAAAGAGGCGGACGCATTGGCCAAAATGCAATCTCAAACCTATTGGCTATTGTTTGATGACGTATTAACTTGTATTGAAACATATTGTCTCTCAACTCCAACACCCTTCTCACGTCTCAAGTTGCTAATCGGAGTGTAAACAATGCGCACGGAAACGGAAGTCTTGGCCCGGAAATGCGTTATGCATTATCCGGATATCCACTGGCTACATCGGAAGCCCTGAACTATTGGGCGTTGCCTCCAGAGGCTAAATCGTCATCAGACCGATAGCCGATGGGTTCCGAGATTGGAGCAACACCAAAGTCAGTATTAATCCTCTGGAAACCATGAATGTTTGAACAACATGTCATGACAATCCACCCAATAATTGTGGAGACATTTCAGTCTGGAACAATCTACCAACTGACATACAGCCGCGCCACTAGAGTGGCTCGAATTGTGACTCTCACTAGCATTAATCCAAATCCTGTTTGTTTCATGAAAACTGTGAATACAGAATCGTCATGTTTCAACACCTGTCTGTAAAGCCTCATACTAAAGAACAAAACTAATGATGTTGAGTCCAGCTTTCTCTAAATGAACCAATAGCTTGCTGCTGTTCAGCGGCACTTTGTGTTGGGCCTTTAGGTTCTTGATTGATACAAATTCTGTCGGAAGACGCGCTTACATTCTGCCGAGTGGGTTTTTGTGCAAATCCTATCATTCATCATAAAATCAGGCAGCTTCGAGTAACTATTTATCCAGCTGAAACATTCTACAAATACATCTGGAATGCGAGGAGCTGCAGCAGGGGATCATCATTTTTGACATGTGGTTTCCTGGTTTGGCTTTACAAGACTGGATTATATGCAACAGCAGAATGAAAAATTTGGCAGGCTTTGCAGCAGTAAAAATGACTTACATATCGCACTGCCAATAAATGAACACTTCATTATTACTTTCAGGTTTGTGGTACATAAAGGGGTTGAAAACAACTACCCTCTCACGTAAATGGAAGTCAGTTTATGATACAGTGTGTAAAGTATTAATGGCAATGTACTGGTTAAAAGTCTATGAAATTGTCAGAGGCTAGTAGTTACTTAAAGTTACACTTCCTTAGTATTACCATTTTGCAGCTGAAGACATGGGGTTGACCCAGACCAAACATCTTTATTACACCTTTGTTTTAAACTTCAGCCTCTGCTGAACCCCAGATTCTAAACCTTAGTTTGATAGGAACAAAAAAAACATGTACGTGAAGTGAATCACAACAGGTGCCCAAGAGAACCCCGAACACCATGCTGGTATCTCAGTATCTCAGTATGTGTGACTCGATACAAGTTGGAGAAAATCGCCGCAGCGTGAGCGTGCACCATAGAAGAGGCTAACCAGTGTGTTCGTCACCCTGGAGAATCAGTTAGAGACGTCTCACAAAAGCCTGCTTGTCCTCCATTTGATCCAAGAGTGCAGCTGGGATCGATGATTTACAGCGGCTGCACCCACAGGTCCTCGCAGCGCTCATCACATGGCGGGGGAAGACACTGCGGGTCACGGCTAGGACCAGGGCTGAGGGTGGGGGTGGGGGGGGGATTACTGAGGAATGAGGCACCCCGACATGAGGCTCCAACCATGAAACCCAGAGAACAACTGGTGCAGAGGTGACGGGGTGGACCTTGAGGGCCTCTCCGATTTGAGCAGATTGGAGTTGTGATAAAACAAAACATCGCAACAACTGCAATAGTAACAACTGCAGTAACAGCTTACTAGATTATTATTTTTTTTTTGTCAGAGCAGTTGAGAATTTCAACAAATATAACAAAAAATGTTGAGTTGGAGGCTTCTGTGGCTGGTGAGCTAACCCTTAATGTGTTAGAGTAGACTGTATAAAAGAAGTGAATGTTGTCAGCATGATGTCACCCATTGGTTTGTTGACTACCGTTCCAAAGTCTTGAATTTTTCGTTTTGGCCCTCACCATCTTGTTTTCCTGCAACCAGAAGTGACACAAGAGGATGGGGCTCGGTACAAGCGAATGCTAAATAACACGTTTTCAGTTGGAGTCCTTTTTGCAACCAGAGGAGTTTAAGGCACTTCTGTATTTTGCTTTACTTTTAAGATCGTACTGCACATCTTTTCTCGTGTGTTTCTATGAACAAGAAGCAGGGTTATATAAAAGTGGATGGTGTTACATATGATAGGGTAGCTTCCTCCATTTCGCACCGCCCATCTCTCCGTTCCTTTAAGTCCCAGCAGTGTCAAGATGGTTTGCTAATGGTAAACAGCACACATTTACTTGTTGATCATGGTGAGTCAATTGACATGGATTCATTTTGTTTCAACATCTTGCTGGGAGACTTGAAACTTGACTTGGATTTGCCCCAAAGGATGAAAAAGCAGCTCTTCATCAGATACTTAAAGTCCCATTGAAACGGAAGTCAGAGCGTCTTTAGTTACTGTACTGTGAAATGGAATATTTCAGCGGAGGTACAAAAGTGATTTTGCATTGGACCCCTAAAAAGTGAGCAGGGCTTGGAGTCTAGTGTGATACGGAGATCCACACACACCTCCCTCACTTGTTGATAGATCAGGAGAAGGACAATAGAGGGATAAAAGGGAAACTCCATGCCACCAGCGCCCAAATGAAAATTCATGGCAGTTATAAAGGTGATCTGTTGTTGTCTTAACGCCCCCCCCCACCCCAGCATTGTCCTCTTCAACTTGGACTCTCGCCCTCTCTGCCTCATTAAGCTGTCCTTCAATGCCTGCACCTTACATCCCACGCTTTGATTATACGTTCTTTACTTCCCCTTCAATTCCTTTGTTTGCCTGTTATTGGGACGGATTTTTAATTAGCTTCCCAGGGAGCCACCGAGGCTCATGTTAACTCAAAGAACTTCCGGCCCGGTTGAGCACAGATTTGGATTAATTTCAGACGACTACCCTTGCACCAGCATTCAATACATAGTGTTAAAACCCCTTTAAATCTACTGCATGTTGGCACGAGTGACAAGGACACATATCGTGTGTCATGTTTTGTACTGGGATCTTCAAGACTGGGAGAAAAATAAAAATCTATAAGAGAAAACAATTATTTGAATAACTCTAACTTCAGGCAAAGTCGGTTTTAAAATCTGTCTTTCAAGTCAGACATCGTAACAGGTCGACAAGACTGCTGGAGGGACACGGCTTCATTCGTTTCTTCTTCATGCTTTTACTTCAGCTCTGCACTGTATCTGTAGCTCCTAGTTGAAAGCAACAAGCTGTATCATGTTGTCTTATTCTCAAAATAAATCTGGAAAATGTATGAAATCACTAATGAAATCATTACAAATTAGCATGAAATAACATGCAATTAGTCCTGGAATGCATTACACGTTCCCCAGTGATCATATTGCAGTAATTGAAGACTCCTCCACTGGCAGTTGATTGGACGTTTTGAAGAAGCTACAGAGGCATTTTAGCTCTCCATGCTCAATAAGCATTATCATCTGATAACCACGATGCTTCTCAACATAACAGCATCTACTTGATAATGTAAGAAATAAAATCAAAATGCAACAAGATATCACTATCAATTTTAAAAGAGCTCTGTACGTCATTCAGAGCATATCTATGAGCTATCGATGCTAACGGCGTGAAC
Source organism: Anarhichas minor (assembly GCF_050575085.1). NCBI lineage: Eukaryota > Metazoa > Chordata > Actinopteri > Perciformes > Anarhichadidae > Anarhichas > Anarhichas minor. The sequence continues at coordinate 16,063,089 of NW_027466582.1, read as the reverse complement.
AGTGCCAACAATGTAACATTGCTGACAGATCAGCAGTAACTGCGGTAGCAAAAGCAGCCCAAATTACATCTACCATCCCAACGCTATTGTTCCTCACCAAGCTTAATCAAAAGTAGCCCAATTAGGCGGGAACCAGCCCAACAACCATCTGGCGACACTGGTTCTGAATGTCATGTCGAGCGCCTTCAAATATAAATATAACTTTTTTTCCCCCGAAGTTTTGCTTTTTGATTGCTATGGTGATTGGCTCCGAAAGCCTCTGCTACGGCTAAGAAGCTAATCAGAGGCGTAGATCAACTAGACTTTCACCCAGGAGACTGCCGGTGTCTCGTGTGAAACGTTGACATATCTGTAACCTACGTACTTAAGTAACGCCTACTTCTAAACAAGTAGTTTTGTTGCATAAACAAAATCACTCGCATTTTTGTATCTTGTATTTAGAAACAACTCACCTCTTTGGAAGAACGAGTTTGTGTGGTGAAACCCATGTTAGTGATGCGTAAATCTCCACATAGGAAACACTGTTTCAACCTCAGGATGTTCTGCAACCACACATGCCCTTAAAAGATCTCTACGTCTAGTTGACATTCCCTTATCATAGCATCGACATTTTTGTCACATTTGCTGGCTGTGGCTGAAAAGCTGACAGTAACTTATTTTATAAACCGTAATCCAAACCTCTAACCTCCTGGTGTAACCCCACACTCAACATCAGTACCTCTCTCATGGCAAGAGCACCCAAAAGTCAGGTAGAAGAAAGAAGAATCTTCAAAGCGGCAGAGAGCAACTCTACAGAGCTGCTGATGAAATATTTATCATGTAATATACAAGACATAACAGTATCATTTTAAAGAGCTTCTGGGAGTAGGGTTATTTTTAGTAACCACTGAATATTTTACTTCATTTCGCCCTCTAGTATGCATGTGACCTCCCTTTCTCTGTTTCTCACACGCTGACTATGATGGGAAACCTCTAATGCGTCCTCGCTCCCTCTGGTCTTGTGTTTGTTCAAAGCATCTCTTGTGCTTCCATCGAAGTGTGTGAATGAGGTCATTCTCCGGCTCGTCTAAAATAATCTTTAGCATCCTTTAAGTTATGATCCTTGAAGGGGACATATCATGAAAAAAAACCTACAAACTGTGAAATAAGACAGCCCATCAGTTCTTGTAGGCTGCCTAGATCAGAAAAGCAGATTGGGTTATATTTGGACAATGTATAAATATTTTAATTTGCTAACATAGGATCATTTTCGGGAGGAGGGCTTAAAGCATGTAAACATGTTCTAGTAGGAACCCCCAAAAACAAGTATGATCCTGAAAATCAGCATGATATGTCCCCTTTAAGATGTCATTCCTGGTTGATTTGGTAACAATGTGATTACTGGTGACGACAGTAAATATGTTTTAAAAAATATAGCTGAGTCTGTCTGGACAATCAAACACTAAAAGAGTAACTGCTGCTTCTGTTTATAGCTCAGCAAACAAATGGTGGATCTAAGAGGATTAATTCTGTTTCTCCAAAGAAGACTGACGGGGTCAGTCTTCTTTGGACAAAAAGCTTTTCAGACCTTCAGACCTTTGCCCCTCAGCAGTTCAGGCACATATAAACTTGCTCTAACAAAGTCCCCAGCAATTCTACATTATACCAAGTGTTCGCATGCACTGGGTTTTGTCAACAAGTCCAGTACATGCGTGCATCATTTCCTGTGAATCCGCGATACATAAGTACACAGTTTGAAGTCATTTAGAATGGAAGATCATTCATTAAGTACGTGTGTATCCAAACCCAGAATAATTGAATTCCATAAGCTTATGCTGCATTATGCTTTATACTGACCATAAATAGTATCAACATTTGGTTTCATAGAAGGAGAATCTTAAGGAATATAATTCTAAAAAAGAGGTCAAATTAAAACATGAAGGTGTTGTTTTTAAATGTGACACTTGCAAGAAAATGAGAACCCAACACTGACTGAGCAGGACGGTGTTAAAGAGCTTCAGGTGCTCATCACTGTACTGTCAAGGCTGTGATGGATGGCCTTTCCACTTTTTACATGTTCCTTTACTACACATCCATGACATTGTTTGACATGTATCTGTCTTTTCAACACACTTTATAGTGACATCTTTGTAGTGGGATAGAGTGAATAAAACATGACCCGACTCGACATGAATCCAAACTGCTTAAGGTGTACTTTAAGCCCCAGAGGATCCCTGTCCTGTTGCCACACAGACCCCCCCCCCCCCCCCCCCCCCACACACACACACAGCCATGTAAAAGGTGGCTATTACTCTCCCATTATCTGCTGGATTACTGTGCTTATCTGCTCACAGTTGAGGTTCTCCGTGTACCTTTTGTTGGAGACCTTTATATCCTACTGCATGTGCTGCACGTTAACAAAAGAAAGATACTTAGAGAAAGTGTGAACAAAGCATGATACTGTAGGATAGGTCGTGAAATGAATGTGGAGGGAAGTTAAATAATGAATACGGTGCAAAATTGAAGTTGCAAAAGTACCCAGATTTTTATTATTTTTTTTACGATGCTAAAATGTGGTTATAAGAGAATCAAGAAGGCAATACAGGATTTTTATGAACCGTTATGAACTAATCAATCAAAACAAGGTCTGGAATACCACATGCAATGTAATAAGCGTTAAGTTGTACTTAAAACCACTGGAACCACTGTTCTTTGGCATTCATGCAGAATGACATTTAATGTTATTTTATTGTTTTCTATGCTTTCTCTTTTTACAGATATTACCCGTACTCTGTTGAATGTTGTTTGAAAGAAATCCAATCAGAGCTCCATTGTCTTGAGTTGAGGTCCTGCCAGTTTAATCAAATTAATCGTCAATCTTATCCCAAATGAATATCAATCTGAGTAAAAGGAGACGTTAAAAATTGTTTATGTTAATCTAACACAATAATGAAGTAAGATTACACAAAATACAGTGAGTATAAAATCATAATCCCAATATGTCAGGGTCTGCTGTGACAGACTAGAGCCATCTACAAAGTACTAGCAAGCCTCAGAGAGAGAATCAGATATGGAATTTCACCCTTTGATCTTTTAAATTAAATCAAGCAGCGTTATCAAAATAGTTTGATGGATGTTCTGGTTCTATTGCTTTAAACCAATCATATGTTTTTTTGTGCAACACATTGTGAGAAATGGTATACCTTTCTATCTTTTTTTGCCATCACTCTCTGCTATGTGTGAGTGTTTATCCTCCAAATTAGTCATGCGCAAGTCAAAGCATGCAGTGAGACAAATGTTGTCTTTCAATGTCCAAAAGAGCAGCAGATGGTGGATAGCTCAGGAGAACGGACAGACAGCCAGGTTCCACTGCAAACACATTAGCTTCATGGGCGCACAAAGCCACACTCGGTCAAGGAGCTTGATTGGATTTGCAGGAACCCGGTGTTATCATTGGCTGTTCAGCTATTTATCTGTAATATAATGACGGGGATATTGAGCTCTTCTTCCTGCTTTCTGTCCGGCGACTGTGACATCATAGTCTGGACAGGCGAGAGGATCATAACCCGATTATCTGATAGGAAAATGGAGACCCACCAGGGGCCTCACACAGCTCTGCTGCCATGACTTCAGGGAGGAGGTGTCCGCCTTCGTCTTCAAAAAAAAAAAAAGCTACTTAAATCCATGTTCATCCAAATTCAAAGTAAGTATCCTGGGATGTCACACCCACAACCTCCAGTTTCTTCTTCTCTTACTCTCTGTGGGTGTGATTGAGCAAACTTTCACCTTGATTACGTTTTTAGAGGCTTTAATTACAAAGTGCCGGGTCACAAAGAGGGCCCAAGCATCTCATATTCCAAAGGCTTTGAATGACTCCTCTTTATTTTCCCCTCAAAGCAGGAACTGACCTTTCTGAGAGCCACCACACCTCTTTCTAAAGATTAAATAGGTCACCTCCTGTTTTCTGCCGGACACAATGAATTAATGCTAAAGCAGAAAGGTCTCGGTTTGTACGAAAATGAATGAGGTCTAAATGAAGCATTTGATTTTCAACTACTCACTATGCAGCCCGTGAAACAGGGGTCAGCTTGGTCAGTGGCCCTATGCGTCAATTATGTGGTCGTAGTAATGGAGTAAAGTAGAAAGTGGGGTTATGTTGTATAAAGAGCGATAAAGTCCGGCAGGGCAGGAAGTCTGGGTGGATAGTTGGGTCCAAAAACACCGGACTTTCACTTAGGAGAACACTGTTTGTGTCCCCTGCAAAACCAAAAGTTGACTTACTTTAAGTAACATTACTACCAAGTAACAAAAACAATCAATCCAAACTATGACCTTTTTCTAAACCAAACCAAGTAGTTTCCTGTGAAAAAGAAAGTGTATGCATTCAACTGACGCTAGAGAGGAACCCAGAGCCTCATAGTTTGAAGCGTATGGCCATTGACCAAGCTGCCGTATTTGGCGAGCTGGGAATGACAACGTTTGCACTATGACATTTAAAACCATCTAACCGATCATTAACAGTTTAATGTACTGTGCATTTGCATGGGTTGCCCCATTGGGAACCATCATCGTGGCATTGCTGACGTGACGCTAATGCATCGATATCATGGAAATGAACTGATCTAGTTGAGAAGTCTTTGTTCATACATTTCCTGCGGGACGGCATTTAATTTCCATTGATACGGCGTTCAGCGCTCTGGAACTTGATCAATATAATGAAACATCCGATGTTTTACCTCCTTAAATGAGTAAGTGGTGTTTAAAATGTGTGACACTGGCTCGATTCCAGTGTCAGATCCAATAACGCTGTGTTCACATAAAGGACATGTAATATAAACACTCGGCCTGTTTTCTCCGAGATTTATGCCCGACACATACCATTCAAACCCTTCCATGCTTGGTTGACTCTCGTCCCATCTGTCTTTCTAGTGTGTGGAATGAGACATCTGTAACACATCTCTACTGGCAGATTTATTGCTTGTTGCGCCTGGCTTAATGGTGCACTTGACAGCTTTCTCTGGCTCAGTGAGCTGGCCGACTCCTGGAGAAACCCTCTTTGGATCCCTCAAAGTGACTTACTGTGTTACCCTCTCAGCCTGGATAGGCCTGTTGATCCGGGCCTTTACTGATAATTACGAATAGAAGCTGGAGTGTTCGATGGAGAAAAGGAGTGTAATAGACTGGAAAGCTCCGGGTCTATTAAGATAGACAGGCCTGAACAATGAAAATGGAGGTGAACGTTTTTCAGACTGTCAATTTAAAGCCAGTGTGTGGATTCTTTTCCACGCAGGTCATTCTTGAGCCTTTGAGAGCAATATGTGCTCCCACATGCTACTATGTGAAAGCTTTCAACAGCATCCGACTTCTGCAGCTTCATGACAACCCAGCAAATTGCAACCCTTAAGAAAAACTGTGAGATGTTGTGAAAGCTTCAGAAAAAGCTAGCAAGTGGACCTTGAATTTAAGTTTTTTTGTCAAGATTTGAATGTATTCCCCTACAATCTAATTTCCCCCTGGGGATGAATAACGTTTATATCTATCTATCTATCTATCTATCTATTCTAATAGCATGTGTTGAAAGAATAATGAGGCAATCCAGGTGAAAATGGCTGCAGTGTACGTGATCGCTTTTGGTTCTGCATACCTTGTACTCTGCGATCGGCTGCGTGAACCGCTAGCAATGAGGGATTATTACTTTCAGTTTTAAACTGTTTCCAACATAATTAGCTTGTTTGTATCTCCACCACTATGTGGGTTGCAATGACAGAGTGGCGCTGTCCGTATTTCAGCTTGATTACCCCACGGGAAGTGAAGCAACTGCAAAAGCGACATTTCAAAGTTTTTGACTTACAGCAACTTCTATTGTATGAGAAATGAGGATCTTGTTATGTGTGTAGGGAAGGAAACTCGCAAAAAGACTTTTCCTTGTTCGAGCACTTATATTCATCTGCTGGCCTTCAGTAAGTTTGTTCCCGACATTCCCGGGACAACTGGGGAAGCAAGGCTGTTGGAACAGGCCTCAAAATAGGTCTACTTGATCTATTAACCCCTTTCACTGGTTGGAGTTATGGAGAGTTCCATGCCGGTAATATTACAACCTGGATGTAGCTGAGATAGTGTAGCTTGTATCCATGGAGACTTAAGTGCCCACCCAGCTTATCAGTGAGAAATGATGCAAACTCCAGAGCGTTGATCTTCCACATCCCTGGGCCCACAGAGCAAGTGCACATAACTTTTCCTTTAACCCGACCTCCGAGCCCCTCGGTCCAACCTCGGTCTCAAGAGGAGAAGAAGGAAAAAAACTCTGAATTCAGCTTATTAATGCATTTTTCGGACCTAATGAAACATTGTTCATACTGGAAAGTTAATTTGCCTTCAAAATATTATCCACTATTTACAAACCTCTCTTTCCCAATGTAAGTATATGGGAAAAGTCTTTCTGGGCCCAAGGGCATCATGTGACAGACCCAAAAGTTATCATTCCACGGTTTGGCCACTATGTAAAATTTGCTTTAAATGGGGGCTTTGTCTCCCCTGTGTATCCTGCCCCCCAGTGTCCCTCTAAGAAGCCACAAGGCCAAGCTTCCAGCAGTCGTTGCATTTTTTAGACGGGCTGGGAGAGAGGGTTGTAGCAGAATTTGAGGGTGTGGTTTTGCCTCGCACGGCAGCTGGATTATCAAAATGTCAAGAGATAACGCAAGAATCGTGGGATCACATCCACCCACAGTAATTTAACCAACACTATTTCCCCTAGTTTAAATGAACTCTCAAGTAGCATTGCTGCATGCAATGGCGTCTTGAGGATAAAGAGACAAAAAGGATTAAAACATGTGAATGAAATATCTACTTTGGGATGATGACTTCATTGTAAACTCTTAAAAACAAAACAAACCTAAGCCTGTCCGTTCAACTGACTAGTGCTTCCGTTGATTTATTTGGAATATATTTAATCCTATAATAGCAGGCTCATGTTCATTGTGACTGCTCAATGAACTGCCTGCTCATTTTTCAAGTCCTGGCCATTATTCCACTGTCTTCACCACCATCCACATGGCCAAAATCACTGCTCCTACAAGCTAAAGGGGACCGCGTGCCCCCCCCCCCCCCCCTCCCCTGACCGAGAGGACAGCAGATGCAGCACACTGCCTTGCTTGAAGCGGAGCCATTAATCACAGCAGTGCCGTTAATGAAAGGGACTTAACTCAGTGGAGCAAGGAAAGCAAAAAATAGGGACACCTCTTGTTTAATTAAGAGGGAAAGCACAGATCGACAGTGATTGGCAGCACTGAGGGGCCAAATGGAAGCAGATTGTACTATTCATTTGGAGCCTTACAGAACACTTTCAGGGGAAGCAGTTGGAAACACGACATTGTTAATGTTCAATTGGAAGACAGATTGTGTGTTCTTCCCTTGACATAAGTATTGAGCGCCTATATAAGCACATTGTTGCTGTTGCTGTCCTCTGGAGGGACCACGGAGTCATTAACTAATTGCTGGCAACGAAACAAGCTGTACATGTAGACTATTCAGCGCATTAACAACCTCCAAATCTTGTGTGAGTTTTCCAAACCTTTCATTTAAACGCTGCCCTGTAAAAGTGAAACTGAATCTATTGATGTTTTGTCCAACAATAACCTGAGAAGTGTGGGCCATGTGTTCCGGGTCAGAGGCCAATGGGGGAGGGGGTGTTGGTACAGTATTAGTTTGCACATGGACTCCAGAAAGGGCTCTTTGGTTAAGCAACAGATGCCCGGTGTCAAAAGTCACCATGCGCCCATCCCCCCCCTCCTCAGACAGAAGGGAGATAGGGAGGGACAGACGGCCTCTGGGCCTCTTTGAGGGCTTAAACAAAAATACGCTGCCGGCTTTGTCGTCTCTGGAAACCTGCTGCTTGGATCCCCACTGAAGTGGCTATGGGTGCACTATAAGATAATTATGCATTTTTTTTTTTTTTTTTTGAATTTGCTGAACCAATATACCCAGTAGGCATATATTGGGTGGGTTCAGTTCTTAAGATTTCTGAATGTCTAAGTTAAAAGCAAGAGGCAACCTTGGATTCTGAAATGTGAAGCCAATGCGGAAGTGCCGTAAACCTGCATTATCACTACTGGCCAGCAGGGGGTGACACATTGGTTGCAAAAAAGAAGTCTTTATGTATAGAAGTCTATGAGAAAATTACCCTACTTCTCACTTGATTTATTACCTCAGTAAACATTGTAAACATGAGTTGATGGTGTACTAAAAGATGGGATGGTTGTTTATTTTCTTCTGGTACATATGTTACAAACAATTCAGTTTTTTCAAGCCAAAATTAGCATCCCGATATCACAGTTGAGGGAATTACGGATGCACCTCGCTAATGGTAGTCTTATGGGAATAACCCATAAATAAATCAGTAAATGAAAACAAGGTTTCAGTAACCATTACTGTCATGGTTCTGCCCCAATCTACATGCTCGTCACTATTTACAATATACAATACATGGTCTCGTTGAAGTCTGTACTAATATTCCGTTATTTTTTGGTGAGCTAAAGAACATAAATCAACACATCAGTTTCAGGAAAATGCAACATAACTCTGCTGTCAGTCTCTGGAATTTGGTTTCCCCACATGGGTCCATGCAGCGCTGATGATGCAGGATCAGTTGCCAAAACTTAAGTTACATGTCAGTTCGTGAGAGAGAATTGACTTTGTTCATTTATAATAAGCCAGTGCAGACATGACGCGGACCAGAACTAACGAGCACCAATAAATCATTTATTTCTTTAGTCCTGACCAAATGAACATTTGACATATTTAGCCCAGGTTTAGACTTTACTTCTTTTGACCTACAAATCACCAAATTAATACTTACTCTATACCTTTCATTTTAAATAGGTTTTAAAGGTTTACAGAATGCACAAAACGTTGCAAGTGGTTCAGGCAGTTTCAACCCTGAGTGTTCCAGTCAGAGAAAGTCCAATTAGGCAGATGGTGTTCATTAAAATAAACTTTTACAACTCATCACATCCACAAAGTGTGTCAGCTGATTCAAACCCAGGGATTAACGCTCTGGGGCTGGGTGGCAAACACGTAAGCTTATTTTAACAGTCCTGCTGGTCCTTCCAAAGAACAGGGCTTCCAGGAAACGTGCTTTAGTGCAGCTGATTACAGATTACAGAGGAAAATCAACAGTGTGCTGTCTCTGAAAATACCCCATGAAGCTTCCTCTCTAGTATGACACAATGTCAGCTGGTTGAGCTCTCCAGCACTTTCATTACCAGCGTGAATTCCAAACCAAATTTCACCTCCAGGCACGAAGAGGAGTCAAATTATAGCCGTGCTTTTCTTCCAGTCACCACAAAATTCTCAGATTTGAGTCAGCAGTAATTTTGCATAAACACATTTTCCTGTCGCCACAATGACATTCTGTTACACTGCGTACGATGTGGAAACTGATTGAGCAGCTTCTGTCCTTATTTTGATGGGCAGAGGAAGCGTTGAGGGGAAGTGGTGGTGTGGGGTGGGAGGGTGCATTCCAAACAGCTCAAAGAGAAACTGAAGTTGACCCCGTCAGCTGGACCTTTGCCACCATGCTGCACTGAAACATATTTTGATTCGCATGGCATGATTGCAGTTAGTTTACTTAAAGCTCCAGGGTGTAGGATTCAGGGGGATAAATTGGCACAAATGGAACATAATATTCATAACTATGTTTTCATTTGTGTATAATGACCAGAACCTATGAGTTGCTGTGTTTTCGTTCGCTAAAAATAAGCCATATCCACATAGGGAGCGGGTCCTCTTCACAGAGTCCGCCATGTTTTCTACAGTAGCCCAGAACGGACACACCAAACACACATTTTTACCATAGATATAAGAAGTGGACGTAGTCATCGTGACGTCATTTGACCCATTTGTTTTTTGGACTGCCGTTTTGGAGCCTCCATTTCGCTGTCGCCATCTTGGATTACGCCATGTTGTTTTTTTAGCAACCAATGAACGAAAGTTACTATATTTGGAATGCGGAGGAGTGACGTAGAGATGGCCTATAAGGCTCTGGTAGGGTAGCAACCTGTCAATCACAAGGTGGCCCCGCCCTAAAGCATACTCTGCTTTATGGTCTATTTGACTCTACTGAATCGTGCTGTATTGAAGAATACTTGAAACTAGAGATGGAGACCATAAACTCATGTTTACAATGTATACTGAGGGAATAAATCAAGAGAGAAGTAGAGTCATTTTCTCATAGACTTCTATACAATCAGACTTCTTTTTGCAACCAAGGGGGGTCGCCCCCTACTGGTCAGTAGAGACAATGCACGTTTTAAGACACTTCCGCATCGGCTTCACTCGGCAGAACCGAAGGTTGCCGCCTGGCTTTTAAGTTACCCCATCGGCCGCCGACAGGCTTGGAAAGGGAAGGGTGAGCGGAGGGGTATTCAGTTGGTTGCAATCCGCAACCTCACCAGTAGAGGCCACTAAATCCTACACACTGGTCCTTTAAGAAATGTTTTCTAATGAATGTTAAATAAAAAGTCTAATCAGAGCCTTGGCCTAAGGTTGAAATGGTTAAAATGAGTGTATTTGAGACTTTGCTCCCAGGAAGAATGAACGCATCAGTCTTTTTAGTGAGAGCACCAAAATGACATGTCTTTGAATAAATGGCTAAATAATTCAGCCAGCCACGTTATAGAAACGTCATCAACACTCCCACTTGCTTGCTGTAAATTTACCGGACAATGAGTGCCTCTATTCACACATGGGCTCAATGAGACATCACAAAGACTTTGTACTCAGGAGCTGGCAGGGTGAAGTCCATTTAATGTCGGGTTGAATGATTTTGGACATTTGCATTCTCACATAAAGCTCCTGCGAGTAATGTCTAGAAAAGTTCAGGGTTGCAGTGCGTGTGTGTGAAAGGGGCTTTTAGACATCTTGTCTATTTAATACGGCAAAATGATACAAGCAGGATTAAATGAACATTTGTTCTGACTGTAAGCCTGTTAATGATAATCTTTGTGCAGCAAAAATAAGTAGCTAATCTACGGACAATCGCTCAGTTTTAAACTGTAAAAGGGAGAAAAAACAAGTTCCATTCACTGCCGCTTAGACTTTAGTTGACCTTGCAATTCCACTTCCCATTATCTGTGGGTGAACCTTTGCAGCCACTTGGTCCAGTCAACAAGACACTTGAGAACAAAATGGAAAATGTTGCAGAATTTTTAAGTCATTGACTTCTTCTTTCCTCTGAGCTTTAATTCCAAGTGAGTCTTTCATGTGTGTATCACCCGCCTTCTGACTTTAAATATCACTTCATTGGATCCAAAATATTTGTACGAAGGTAATTAACTGCATGTAATAAAACCGCCGCTGCTGAGAAGAGCGGAGGAGCCAGGCGGTTCACACACGAGTAACCATTTTAAACAAGTTTTAAATTATGAATACAAAACCAACAGTGGTTTGGAATTCCCTGAGTGCAGATCTCAGGCTGCACTTTATTTTCTTACTTTTGAATTTGTGAGACAAAAGATGAGAGGCCGTCCTGCCAAACCCATTCTAGGTCACCGGGGAACAAACCAGTCCAGGAAATTCCTGTCTGCTCCTCACAGGCATGCGAGTATGAAACCCTTTCCATTCAAACGTGTCTCATTGTGAGGCTAGGTCTTTCTGCTAAAACAATATTTGACAGTGTTATTACAATACAAGTGGCATGTTTTACAGACTTTAACAGATGTTTTTTCTCTATTGTTTCAAAAGCAACTCAGCTAAATGAAACTATCACATATCTAACTTGTGTTACACAGAGTTGGCTGAAACAATGACAGAAATACTGCACTGGCATTGAGCTCAGTTTCACAAATCAAACCTCTGAACCCTCTCCTCTCAATCAGGGTGGGTGGGGCCCAGACAGGAAGAGGCTGCATTGTGTGAACAACATAACTTGTTGGGTTATCTCCCTACAGGGTCAAGTAAACATCTATCTGGCCAGCTCCAGTTAACCCTGTCTGGGACCAGTGACCTGCTGGGAAATAACGAAGCTGGATAAATACAGAGCTGTTGCTGTCCTTGATTAACACTGTGAAAACACCATATCATGCTCAGCTACATGCTTTAATTTCAGGCAAATTAATTTATTCTCAAGATATTGTCAACTTTTGCTGTGTTTTTTTTGGGCTCGATGAATGACTCAGTGGTTAGCGCGGTTCCCTGGTTGGGGATCTGTGTTAGGTTGAAAGGTTCAGGGTTGGATCGCCGTTACAGGCCGAGCATCGCTCACATGAGCGCCGCAACCAATAAGTCCTGACGCTCCTGTTCTACTGCTGCCAAGTCTTAGAGCTACAAACTTGACTTTTCGGGCAATTAAACTTCTCCTCAAGAAAAAGGGAACTTGTGAACCTTTTCCTTGGACTTGTGTTAGATCAGTCCTTAGCACTGCTGTTTCATAATCAGAAGTTCAGTCCCTGCCATGGATTGCTATGGGCAGTCTCCCTCTTGGTTGATAAAACCATGCTCCTGACAGCACTGTTCTGCTAATTGCATTTGGTTGATTCTGCTTTCACAAGACATGAAACACCGGTGTATGGTGTTTGGACCATAGACTGTATAAGAAGTGGAGGTAGTCACCGTGACACAAAGACATTTTTAACTTTCATGAACTGAAAACGCACTAAACTCATGTTTATAATGTTTACTGAGGCAATAAATCAAGTGAGAAGTAGGGCCATTTTCTCTTAGAATTCGATACAATCAGACTTCTTTTTGCAACCAGAGTCATCGCCACCTGATGGCCATTAGAAAGAATGCAAGTAGCACCTCCGCATTGGTTTCACTTTTCAGAACCGAGATTTCAGCCTGGTTTGGAGTACAGTTTAACATACGTTCTAGTTTATTTCAACAAGACAATTGCACACAGCATATGTAATATTGACAGCTGTTCTTATAATTAACATTTAAATGAATAAAATGAGTATTATGAGTAAAAAGAGGCAGATTGGTGGGCCATGCCTTCACCAAACAGAAAGGAAATCGTGAAGGTCTGATGAAGTCCTTCTGTAATTATCCACGTGTTTCTGTTTGTTACTTGTTAAATGTACAGTGTGTATTTTCGGAGCAATGGGCCTTCAGGACAATGGATATGTTTTTACACAATAATGGGCTGTCGGACAAATGGCCTTTCTGTCCAATGGGACATTTTTCAAACTATTGGGGTTTGGAATAAATGGGCCTTCGGAACAATAGGCAGTCCCTGCTTAGAGCCTTGTGGACAGATTCCAGAACTACTCTTGCCGGCTTAGGTTGAGGTGCCAGGACTTGGCTGACGATGGCTCGCTCCTGCTCCAGTACTCCAGGTTGGCAAGTATGCCTTGGCGCTGACCACGAGCCGTGGCATCTACGGGTCAAAAATCTTGCCGGGACCTTTGTTGAATGCCACTTCTATCTCTCTCTTCCCTCATTTCCTTTCACCACTCTGCTTTCCATTCTCAGTTAAATGGATAAAATACCGAGGTAACCAAGGTTACGATGGTACCACATGGAGATTGCAAGAACTGTGGTTTGTCAGCTTGGGCTGCTTGTGTTTACTCAGACAAATTTCTGTTGCTAGTGGAGATTGTTTATAGTGAAGACAGCAAATCTAACTGTTGAGAGGTCTCACATAATGTGACTTCAATACAGAAAACTACAGTTTTTAGTTCCTTTTAACCCTGAAGGTAATTGTTTCCTTAACTGAACCAAGTAGTTTTTGTTGCCTAAAGTTAACCACACCTTAATCCTAGAGGTGGTAGATCAGAAAACATACTCATGTGGCTATAAGTTTTGGAATTTCATTGGAGTTGTTTTGTACAGTCTAGCTACTAATGTTGTTTAGGAGCTGTAAACAGATCACAGGTTCTTACCTTCAGTGTAAAGCAACAGTGTGAGCGAGTATTGAGTGCTCCTCACTGTGCCATCACTATGTGTACTCATTGACTGCTACAAATAATACTGCAGCAGCAATAGGGAGAGAAGTGAAGGCTCCGGTGGTGTAACACATTATCAATGAGTAATGAATGAAAAGCAACAAGTGAACCTCTGATGTGTAAGTGGCAAAATATCCCCAAAAAGATTTCAAATGCAGCTTTGCTCTTACAAGAACCTGGAAAAAAACAACTGGATCATGTCCAAGGAGGGAAACACTCCCGCTAAATCAAGTGAAGTATTACATAAAATACACACATATATATATATATGTATCTTGCCTAAACGTCATATTAACTGTTGGCAATCCTCCTTAGACTGGGATAAATCTAATTTCAGCCCTGATAAGGAAAGAACAAGTGTAATATATCTGCTGAAAACATTTCATAAACTCTGCCCGTTTCCACTCCTCAATCATTTAGCAGAGAAATGTATTTGGAGCATGTGTGGCTCTTAGGCTCCATCAGTGCATTAATAAAGAAGACAAAACACCCAAAGAGAAATTCCACATCTGGTTTTTCTTTTGATATGGGACACTTAGTGTAGATGTATGCAAGGGAACCAGCCTGCTTTAACAGTAGGAACAGAGAGACAAGGCTTGAATATATAGTTTCAGGAAAACTAAAAGTAAGTGGTAGTGACCTTTAAATAAAATTACAACTTTGCTGGAAAGAAATCAGTTTCTTTCAGTTGCTTTAGACATTTATTTTTAACTTATATCATAAACTTTGTTTATTGTCACAGTTTGGATCTGCTGGTGAGGAAGTGTATCAATTAGGGAACTCAAATACAATAAAATCAGCTTCTTGTTTCCCTAACTTTAATTTCTGTGGTTGACATAGATACAGCACGAGCCGTAGCACCAAGTTAAAAAAGTTAGCCATCATTCATTTTGTTTACCTTTGTTTTTCAGACCTGTGAGTGTCCGACTCCTCGTGTGTCTTGCTCCGTCTGACTTGTTTCTTTGTGATATTGCCACATTCCCAGATCCCAGTTAATGTAGTGTACATTCTATTTTGGAATATCAATTCTGAGATTAATCTGAGCATCCATGGAGATGTATTGAAAGACTTTTATTGCGGAAGACACCGATGATTTCCCAAACTTTCAGGACTGTGTCATCATACGGTATGTGAGCGAGCAAACGGAGCAGGGGAGGATGAGCGAACCAACGTTGGACGAGAAATAAAGGAAGGCGAAGTGAGGAGTGTCGAAGATGAAAAGAATAGAACAGCCCAAGAGGATGTTTTGTGATCAAGTTCAAAGCAGAGAACCCAGTCATGGATTGTAGGTGGCTCCTGCTTAAGGCTGCGCACAGAGCAGCTACCTCATTAGCATCGCAGCTGACAAAAGCCGGGTTTTTAATTAATCTCTTCATTTCTGTCACTGCATTAAATGCCAGAAGAGCGTGCGATACACGGATCCCCTCGTCTTTGATGTACGGATACTGGATGCTCCACCATGTACCCTACCCATCTGGCCTGAACTGACAATGGCAGTTCTACATCAAATCTCATTAGCGGTGACTAATATTCTTTTCATCTTCCACGAAAGGCTTCCATTGTGCCAGCGCTTAAAAGTGCATTCCTCAGCTCCCACTTGTCTTCTCCGTGTCTCAGAGGGAGGAGGGGGGCAGGGACGGAGGTGAAGACAGTGCAGGAGGAGGGGATTACTGCCAGAGTTGACTAAATTCAACTTCACCTTCCCATGCATAAAGAGATTACAGCAGTCCCATTGTGCGTTTGATTAATTTTGGAAAATGAATATGCAGTCCCAACAAGAAACTGTGGCAACTCCGGAGCACCACTTCCATAATGAACTGATACACTGAAAACCCTTGGGACGAAACGGCAACTTCAGAAAATCTCCCTGAATCTGAACGCTGTGACCAGTGAAAACTTATGCAACTCTGAAGTTAATTACAGCCTACAATATAAAAGTGTATACTGTAAATATTTATATATTCACACACATAGTTAGGTGGATGTGGAAACTACTTGTGAAGTCATCTTAGTTAGTCAAGCAAGTCACACACAACCTTTCAGACGTGTAAAACAAGACAAAGAGTCTACAGGGATGTAGCAGCTGTGTGAGGTTGTACTTTGGCATAGTGGTGTTTTGAGCTACAACCATTCCAACAAGCTTTATTAAGCAGGTAAAATGTTTAGTTTGTACATTTGCTAATGAGCAGTAAACACTAAGTACAGCAGAGGCTGATTGGAACGTTGTTAGTTTTGAAGGTATTTTGTCATTTATCATAAATGTTACTTATGGTCATAAGTATTGAACAAAATGTTAATTTGACGTAATGATGGCTCTGGAGATAAAGTTGGGGGATCAACAAAGTCTGTAAGGATCCATCCTCTGGGCACCATGACTTTCTGTACCAAGCAGTCTTTGAGATATTCCAGTAAAAGCCAAGAATGTCGGTTTGCTGGTGGCGCTAGAGAAAAACTGGGGGATCACCAAATTTAACGGGAGTCATCTTCTGGGCACCATGAATGTCTGTAAAACATATAGCGGGGAGCCATCCAATAGTTGTTGAGCTATTTCAGTCAGGACCGACCGACCGACTTTGCCCCCAAAATACTCCCTAATCTCTCCAATAATGCCCCCAGCATGGCTAAAAACTTCAATAAATCATTTTGATCCTTTTTAAAGATGTCAAATGGCATCATTAGATCATTTCATCCCAATATGAGTCCACTGGATGTTATTGACACCACTGAATTATCACCTCGCATTATCCTGGTTTGGCACCAGAAGCAGACTGGTATGGATATATGGATATATGGATATTCTGTCAAAGACCAGAGGGGCCATTGGAATTATGACAGTCCATAGCCACCAATGACCAAGACTGAGACAGCAGGCCCCACCTTTCAATAAAACAATGCCCCAATAAATTGCAATGTGTGGTGAATATCAGCCAGTCTAGTGAAATATGGTATAATACTGCTATTAATGGAGTCATGTCGAGTCTACAGAAGTAGTAGTGGGGGAGTTGAGATTGATTGAGGTCAGGACTGAGGGGGTTATAGAATCTGAGAAGAGAAGCCAAGGTGGTTGTACGCCAATGGAACCAGAGAGAGTTAGCAATGTTATTCAAGTGAAGCAACCAATATAAAAAAAATGATTAATGCCAGCTATACTTGAATACTTAGAAACTAACAAAGGAGGTTATATTCATGGAACAGCTGCTCACAATGAGAATATAACGTGATGGGGGGCTGAGCTACTCCGAACTACTCTAAGGCCTGACCCGAGCTCTGGTAGAAAAAGTGGATGGCAGTACAACACTTGTGCACAAGACAGAATTAGACACCAAAATTAGCGGATATCACTAATACAAATTAATTATACTGGATATACAAGTGGCACATTTGGCCTTATGGTGACACTAAAGTGTAGGTCAGACGCTCACCAAAATAGATGGAGAGCAACCTCTGGGGACCATAAATATCCACTAGAGTTTTCATGGAAATCTAGTCAGTAGACAGGACATCCTGTCACTAACAAAACAGAACACCACACATAGTGAACAACCACTGACACCACAGACATGTTAACAATGTCAGGCAGCTGGTCCAGCTCGTTAGGCTGGTTAACATTTCAGACTTTGAATGTGTGTGCAAGGTATGTTCTGTTTTGATCTATTTTAGCAACTCAAAATTACCTTCGTTTTTCATGGAGTAGAATGCGTTCCACGAAAGGTCAAAAGTATCGTGGGCTAGCATTATTAATTAGATGTCAACCAAAAATATTTTGAAGTTAAAAAGTGTAAGTTTAACGAAATGAAAATTCAAATTGGGTGAAGTTGTCCTGAGGCAGGAGGCAGGCCAACATCACAAACAGGCAAATGGAGTCTGACTGAATGAATGCTGAACATTTTCACTTGTTTGTTTTGAAATCGTCTTCCAAAGCCAGCTGACAAACTGCATCTGTCACCACAGCAAACAAGTATTTAACCGAAAGTCAGTCACTTTCTGCCCTGAAGACCTGCTGTACACCAAAATGCTCCCAAAATATCACATTTATGATGACGCACTTATCTCTGGAAACATAATTAATGCCGTTAAATCAGGACATGTCCAATGTGCGTGACTAACAGCTATAACAGGCTGTAGAGCCTGTAGTGAGATCTAGTTAATAACCCCACAGATGAAGTGTGCTGTGTGGGGTCTGTCTCTTGAATTTCCTCCAGTGAGCCCATATTCTCTTAATTACAATCTTTTCAAAATGACCATTCATTCAACTATTGCAGTTTATAACTTCACTTCTAAAATATTCGGAGGAAATTAGACAAGAAGTTAAAATGCAGGACAGTGACCTGGTTTCAAAAAGCCCCACCTCCACCCCAGCATCCACGTATAGGCTCTGAGTCACCTTTTCCTCGGATCGTAGTTACTGTTGTCATTCTCCACTTAAAGAAATCTGATTATTACAGAGAGCGGAATGTGATCTAAGTGCATGTTAACAAGCCGAGTGAGAACTAAAAACAACTAGTGCGAGAATAACCAGCAGCCTGTAAACACATTCCCAGGCGGAGGTAAATCCGTTTTGTTTCCTTTTTCCCTCCTCTCACAATCGGACGTGAAGCCTCCAGCTGAAATGTGCTGACCTGTAAAAACCCAGCTGTGGGCCCCGCGGTGCCCAACACAAACTGGGTATTTCCCGTTCAAACTGAACGCCCGGGGTAACGCGCCATGTTTTGCTGCCGGAAACCTAAGAATGTTTGACCGCTGAGCCTGGCGTCCAATGGCAGACTGTGACCGTTTGAAGTGTTCCCCTTCCAAGGCTGTGGCCAAAGCAAATAAAAGCCGACCGCTCTCCACGACCTCCATCAAACACATCACTCAGAAACAGCTGTTACCATTTAGCCGGAAAAACCACCGACATTCCTCCCCTCAGAAATGTATATGGGACATGGGAGATAGCCATCAACACACACATTCTTTGAATGTGGTTACATTTGCAATTTCATCTCCTCGCAAGTGTAAACGGACCGGGCCGCCACACCGACCGGGTTGGAGCTATGACTTCAGATATTGTTTTGTTGCTTCAAACATTGCGACACTGTGATTATGTCGTCGGGTTTGTTTTGCTTCCATCCAAGAATCTGTGAAATTCCCAGAATGGCTGCTTACAGTTTTAGCTCAGTGTTTGCTTATCGTTATTTACAGTGCGGTTAGTGCTGTACAGTGCACACAGTGCAATAATGTGCAGTTATTTCATAACAGAGGAGGAATATGAGATGTTGTTATAGTCCTGTATATATATTGGCAGATATGAATTGGAGCACACCAACATAGGCTTCATTTGTATGTATATGTAAGTTACATAAGATTTTTCTTTCATGTTTTTGTAGAAATCTGATCTCTGATCTCTTATCTTGTGTTCACTGTTACAGTCAACTTTGATAATACAGTTTGTTGTTTATATGTAAAACACTGTAACCTTCCAAATAATAACCACATTGGCTTACTTGGGCTCAGCGTATTATTATCCTTAATAAATAATCCAATTCTGAGGGGATGGAACAAACTAGGGTCAAATACGTTCATACAAAAGCCTCAATGAACCAACATCCTTGAACCTTTTTTTAACCTGTTGCTGCTTTTAAAGACCACGAGAGGAGCTTGTGTGATTGGTCATTGCTGTTTTTGAATAAACCAAAAGTGCAAACATTTGACGTTCACTCTCATTTGTGTTTATGCCTGGAGATTTAGCTCGGAAAAAGAGCCGACAGCCATGCTAGCAGCTCTTTGTGGCTGTATAGGCACTGTAGTTGACTTTGAGCTAAATGGTAGCATTAGCATGCTAACGCGCTCACAATGACAATGCTAAGTAGCCGGTGTTTAGCAGCTAATATCTACCACATTCACCATGTTAGTATATCCTGCTAGCATTAGGGTTGTGCGACTGGACGAATATGTCGACGATTGGCTGAATCCATCCCCGGTTGGTTTTTTGTCTTTTAATTCTGCTTGTATAATGGTGCGCCGCAAATAAACCTGCGTGTATAGCAGATTGTCTGGAGCCAGGCTCAATATATTAACATATTGCCCAACCCTAGTTGCTAACAATTGTTGGCTCATAAACCAAAATGTTCTCTCTACACAATTGCATGGCAATAGTTGTCATGATATTTCACTCAAAACCAAAAATATCAACCTGCTGGTGATGCTAGAAGAAGTCAGAGGATCATTAAAGTTATTAGAATGTGTCTGGCTTAAAAACCTCGTCCCTGCCAGACTGACATTATTTATTTATTTATTTTAATTAAAAGTTAAAGGAGGGACCCTTCCCATTCTGCTCTACCTTCCCTGGCTATTCAAATGTCAAACCCATCTCAGCCAAGCATATTGGTCTTTCAGCATCTATTGTACGTGCATTTGCTGAACATGGGGGTAGAAAAAGTCTGAAGAACAATCCCGTCACTGGGGAGGTACGACTGAGCTGAATCCTCGCTAATGCAACTTTAATGAGGAGCGCTTCGGGAGTGTGTGTGTGGCCCAGTCAGCTGACGGCTGCAGAGACGCGCTGCTCGTACTACTGCCGTGCTTTGGGTTGGTTAGAGGCAACGAGAGAGAAAAGCTCCAAAACTCCAAATCAATGGGATAAAAGAATTGAGAGCTAAAAATATAAGAGTTGCCGAGATTTACGAGCATAAGTAAGTCTACGCAGACTTCTGTCTGGTTAGGGATTAGAAACGTTTTTGCGCTAAATCAAAAATAAATGTATTCCGGGAGAAAATATGTTTCCTTCAAAATTGACTTGACAATGCAGGTTTGTTGTTTGGGATTGTAATCTCAGGAAGACCATGCTGTGATGAATCACACAAAGGGGATGTGTCTACATTGATAGGTAGTCTAAGTTACCACCTTGTTGGTATGTTACATTTGAACACAAATTCAAATCACTGAAAATTAAAATTCATCCCTTTATGTTTTGTCTTCACACCTTGAAGCTCACTAATGGGACAGAGCCGGGCTAGCCCTTTACCCATGCTTTTATACTTTATGCTAAGCTAGGCTAACTATTGCCTGACTCCAGCCTCGTACTGGACACACAGACATATAAGTGATAAACATTATCTTGTTATACTCTCGGAAAGACAACAAATGGGAAAATGTTGAACTTTTGCATTTATACTGCAATATTTGAGACTGGTGTGTGTTTATTGAGCATAGAAATGGAAATCTCCACGTGAATAATGAGTATAAAACATCTAGAAGCTGTATTTGCAAATGTCACACAGTTCCTATAAATCACTGTGGATATTGGCTCTCTTTTGGATTATTTTTTCGGAGTGCTGAAGGAAACACAAAAATATTTGTCTTCCGGAAAAGCTTGGGGTAGTTGCTCTGCCTTCACAAAACAATCATCTGTGCGAGAAGGGAGTTTATTTGGACCGTTGCCGCGCTTACACAACCTGATGAGACTGTTCTTGTTGTGTGTATAAATTACAAAATATCAAATTTCTTCTAGGAAACAGCTTCTTCTTGGGGCCACAAGTCTATTTCTAATTCCCAAATACAATACATTGGTGAAATGCACTCAAAAAAGGTGGATCGCACTACATTTCCTGATTAATATTGACATGTGGATGTCAACAACGTTATTATCGTCTTGAGAATGAAATTTAGTTTGACACCATTGCGAGTAGGGAGCCACAGCGCTTACTCTCCCGGAATTCCATGAGGATAGATCCGAGCCGACAGAGAGCAGCTGAATAAACACTCTTTCATGTTGTAACTGAAACCCAAAACTCATCATTCACAAGCATGGGTAAAAGACTCACGTGTGATTTAATGCAAGGCTGGACCTCAGCCAGAGACCAAACAACCGACAACTCATTAAAAAGCAACAATATATGACACTCAAATGGTGATTTGGCTCATTTGATCACGCCTTTGGGTGGACTGAGCAGTGTGTGCGGCTACAGATCAGCATGCGGGTCCCGCAGTGGGCCGGATTGTGGACACAGTTGACCGCTCCCTCGCTGGAGGGGAGGGGTGAGTCGGCAGTAGATGGCCTGACACGACCAAATGGCCTGTCTGTGACCCGCAGCACATTTCCCCCCCATGGTCTACTGGTTAGACCATTGGCGTTTTACTGGGCAGGCACAGATACAGACTGACACGCCTGCACAATGCTGCTCAGACTCATTGTGTTGGACAGCCAGGGACAGACAGACGTGGGAGACGACCTGCAGGCTGGAGCGATGCAGTGAATACCTTCACAGTGTGACGGGCCCAACACTTATTCTACAATAATCCACTCGCTGTCTGTCATACCCAGAGAGGATAGATTCTGTGGGTCGACACTACCCTCATGTCCTGTTACTGTGGCATAGTAACGAGTGATCCAAGTCCGTGTTTCACCCAATTTACTGACCAAATTCTGAGATAATCTCTGGTAATGAGTGAAATGTAGTGTTGTCTTTTCAACAATCCTGAACAATGAATCATGTTGAATTGTGAGTCTCAATGTAAATTCATAAAAATGAGATGCTGATGCACACGGGACTACTAGTAACGGCATGCAATGAATTAAAGGTGCATAATACAATAGAAGAATAGAATAGAATAGAATAGTACTTTATTCATCCCCAAGGGGAAATTTGTCTGAAGACAAGACTGGGAGCATTTAGATTGCCTCTCAACGGTTCTCAACATGACGAAGCCTGAGCCAGTGGGTTGTAGCTAACTGTGCTAACAGCGCTATCAGTACAAACGTTCTGATAGAGCTGACAGTGTTTACCTGAGGGGGAACTGGAGGTTTGCTTCCGCGTTATCAGCTGTAACTGCTGTACGAGAGCAGTGCAGAGCAACGGCCGTGAGCTAGCCAGAGGGGCACTAACATGCATTCAAAGCACGAGCGGGCTAAAGGACAGGCAAGTCAAAATCCCCACAGTGGCTGGATGATTTTATGGTTTGTTTAAGGCTACCACAGGGTAATGGAACCCTGGCACTGGGGCCCCGAGTAGGAATCCGGGGATCTGGACACAGCTGATATGGATCAACGACGCATCAGACAAGACTGCCAAGATCAGACCGCACTTCTTAGAAACGAACTGAGGAATAAGTCTTGAGAGCTGGGTATCAGCGACACACTCTGTTTGTCTCCAGCTTGCTCTGTCTTGCACGGTTGCATATGGAATGTAGTATTTCCTCAAGCTGCTGCTGGGTCAAAATAACATTGATTTCAGCTCTTGGTCCACCACAAGTCAACTGCCTCTCAGAAAGATGAAGCAGCTGTAAATGAGAGACTGCAGGACAGCGATGGGAGACAACGGCCAAGAGTATCCTTATCAACAGCTCTGATGTCTATCACTGACTGTACCACCTATGAACATACCACAAAGCTATGATAGTCCGCAAAACTGAAGAAAGCTAGCAATGACAACAAAAGCATGCTGGTATTGGAAGTTTGAGTTTAGTCTAGACTTTTGGATGACACAATTGGCCCCCAGAGGATGAATTCTAATGAGACTTGGGATCCTATTCCTCTGGTGGCCACAGCAGGTCAAAGGTTTCACATGTCAATTGGCCTATGACAATAATCTTCTTCTAGATGGATTGGCTCAATATTTTGACCTGTCATGGTTCCCAGAGGATGAATCCAAACTGATTTGAAGCCCATAAGTTTATGTACTGCATGGACCGGCACCATCTTACCAGATCATGTTCACCACATGTTTCGGATTTTTCATTCACACATTTTTCATAACTTTCAGGTCGTAAGGTATGGGAAGCTAATTTATGGGGGTCCTGGTGCTCAATCAAAGTCCGGCTGCTGATACCCAGTCTGGCTTAACCCAGTGTTTCCAACAGGATGGTCCCCCAGATGATCAGGATACAGCAAAAAAAGTCAAACCCACAAAGCATGGCAAACGAGACGGGGTCCGTGTTTCCAGACGGGTCAGGTGGGTTGCCTTTCAAAGCCGATCTAGAGTGTGCATACCCCACCCATTGAGGTAAACATATTTTTGGTTCACGCTAAATTATTATTATTTTAGTATCTTTATATTTTCCTTTTATCAGTAATAATTTGGGGGACAAGGAGTTAAGAGCCTATGACTGCATCTAAATACTGGAACAGATGCACTACTCCTACTACTACTAATAATCAAAATCACAAGTTAGGCTACACTAGATACTATTATGAATCCTTGAACTTTGTTGGTACCTACAAAATAAATCTAAACGTAAATAAGAATAAAACTCACCTTCTACATATTGCTGGGTTGCTTGTGCCAAGACATAACTCAGATATAATGTTTGGCTCCTGTCACTGAGTTTCCTTCAGAATCCTATGTGCATCTTATTAAACACGCAGTATCAGACTTACAGTATATGGTTGGGGACAGTGTGAAACACTGTCTGGGTTGGGAGTGTGCTTCCCCTTATGATGTTGCCATCTTAACCTGATCTCAGTGTCAAAAAAAAGACAAGGCAGTGCATTTTGCTGAGCCAATCTTTTTCCATTTCATTTAAAGTGACCTACTGGGTTTTCTCACAAGGCACCTAAAGTGCAATTCTGTTCCAGTGTGTAATTTCACTGAGTCTTGTGTGTGCTGTGTGAAAGCTTGATGGATGTGTTGGGATGAGGCTATAGAGCAATGAATTAACTCCCAGCCACCAGGACGGTGGACCCTTTGTGCTCTCGTCTCCAAGGACACCTGACTTATATTTGGCGAACAAACAGCCGGCTCGCACAATAATGGGAAATAAATGAAGCTCCCTGAGATAAGAGGAAAAGATTTCCCTTTTGGGGACACGGGATTACAAAGAGTTGGTAAATGAATGGCAACTTTGTGTTCTGTCGAGGACATGTTGGACCTCTCGGCTTTTAAGTGTCAGCCACTCTTTCAGAAAAGTGACAGAAAATGCCGAAATGAGTATTGTGCACGTTGAATTTGTGCTTTTTTGGCAGATGTGCTTGTCATACTGCTGGGACTCTTTTGAGATGTCTATGACAATAGAACACTAAATAATATCCAAGTTTAACACAATGCTAAAGCAAACAAACCAATGCACTGTAGCTCGCATTAGATGATAACTACACTTATTGATTCTGATCCCTTTGTGATTCTGATGTGACCATGTTAAAGACATGATAAGTAGGATTTGCCAGATGCAGTTTGTAAAACAATATTCAAAGTTGGCCCCTCCTCCTTGGCTCAATTAGGATGAGGGTGCTCGCTAGTGGGTGAGGGTCAACTCCAAATCGACTCTACTTTTGGAACAAGCTTTGTCCACTTGGCGTTTTTGCTCTATTTGCGTTATTTTTTTTTTTGTCCGCCAATTTTTGTAGCTTCCTGTTAGATGCGTGCTGACGATCCGGCATCGTGTCAGTACGTTTCATAGAGGTTTACACCCAGAAACATCCTGAACACAGCAAAATAAGAACATACAGGTCGAGGGTAGGGTCTCTGCAGACACCGCCACACGCTTCTAGTGCTTCATAGGTGATGATTGAGAGGGATTATTTTTGGGTATACATTGTTTTTTAGGAAAATTTTGGTCATTGTGCCTTTACAGGAGTGCAACACTAAATTGATGGAGTACTCTTTGAAGGACAACTTTACCACTTTACCATGTTTTAAAATACAATTCTGTCCAGATCTTACATATTGCACCAATGCAGGTACTTCATACTTTCCGACAATAAGGACATTTCAAGTTCATGTTGAAACCATTGACTGTCTAGGGGATGTGGAGAATGGTCACCAGAGACGTAAAGTATACACGACTTCAGTGAATTGGTTAAAACATTCCAAAGCACTTCCTCTTCTCTGTATAATTTTGTACGACATGATCACAGACCACCCATGCTGGTAAACATGCTGCTGCTGCGTGCTCCATAATGCTGTTAGACTAACGGTATCAAAGACATAAAAGGGGGAGCTGAAGAGAAAAGTGGGGGCGAGAGGGAGTGCACACGCTGCTCAGCCGTCCAACACAAGACAACAAGAGACAATGTAAACATTTGGCCCGTGCAATAATGACATTAACGTAGGCTTTCTCAAGTCAGAGCCTGGCTTGGAACAATGGTAACGGCTGCCTGTGTACAAGCCACAGACTGTACGTAAGAAGTGGGCGTAGTCACCGTGACGTCACCCATTGGTTTGTGGACTACGGTTTTGAAGCCTTAAGGTCAGGATTGTGGTGGTCGCCATCTTGGTTTCTGGCCATCGCCATCTTGTTTTTTTGGAACCAGAAGTGACACGAGAGGGAGGAGTTAAGTACAATCATATGTTTTAGCACTGACGCCATAGTAAGTGATGGAGTTGTTTCGGGCTGCATTTAACTCGGAGGTGTTTCTAATTTCTCTGACCCGACAATGCAACTTGTGGGCCAAGTTCACACAATTTTCATTTAAAAAGAAGAGTGGCGTGGTTTGCATGCTGGCGTGCTTCATTGTGCGCGTGTGTGTTCACGCTCATGTGGAGGTGAGCTTGTGTATGAAAGTTTAGGAGTTCACGCTTCAGAGGGGGGCAGAATGCTGCTGATGAAGAGAGAGAGAGAGAGAGAGAGGGTGCTGCTGGCTCTGTTAGCTGCGTCTCTCTGACAGCCAGGGCTTATGCTGCAAAACCTAACGGAGCTGCTGACTCGCTGCTCTCTCTGCTCTGACACACTGACCGCCTGACAGAGAGACAGAGACAGAGAGAGAGAGACAGAGACAGTGAGCGGAGTATTTTGGAGGGTCTGTCAAAAGGCTTGGCGTGTTAAGCTATGACGATCAGAGAAGAAGTCGGCCTACACTTAAGGAGTACTATCTGCAGTCGAAAATGAAATAGAAATAAAGGACCTAATGTGGTTTATTAAAGCTCGGGTGGAGCTAAACTGTAGCGTGCAGTGGAAATTTGGCTTATGTGAGCATGCTTTATATATTTTGCATCACAGGGTTCATACAGTACAGTGCTTGTTACAAAACACTAAAGAAATACATTTTTTAACAGACACCTCGACTAAATATTTGTGACAGCACCGGGCTTATGCTGCTGGTTTTAATGTGTGAAAGTGCAAACATGGTGTGAAGCTCATCTCTGGCACCGCTCTGGCGCTGATTTGACTTCATTGGCGTCGTCAACCAGAAGAGGTGCGGACCAGACACAGTCAGCACTTCTCAACAGTGAACAGTGTGGCGAGCAAGATGTGCTTTACTCAAGCATACAACTGGGAATATAGATTTATCTAATTAAAAACAATACGTGGGGCTTCTACATTCAAATCTGTTTTGAAGAGTTTACGGTAATTTATTGTTTGCACGTCTGGATTACTGAACACCTTGATTATTTTCAATTAAATCCACAGGAGACTGGGCTATTCGACATGAAGGAATAATGAAAGCGCACCACAATGTTTGTTTTTCCGCTGCATACTTTGGATAATTCAGCCGCATTTATAAATGGGCCGTGTTTCTCGGTCACAGCGGGAAATTGGTCCTTAAAGGAGTCAGGACGTTATTGTGACAGTGCACAAAGGAACTCCTACTGAGAGCAGCCACTACATTAAGCATACAGCATCATTATTCACGGCCTAGAGATCTGGTTCTTTGCCAGAGTATGATATGAGGAATCTTAAGACCCCTTATTAAACCGCTGGATGTTTCCACAGTAAAACAGTCCCATTGTGGTGAGGGTCCTGATCTGTCTCTGGGTGATGGGAGAAGCCCCGAGGGCCTGGCTCGGGCAGACGACAGTGCGTGAGATTTCAACCCGTTCCCAGCTCGCAAACCTTAGCCCTGATATTTGGACAAAGAGCAGATCTGATGTGAGACAGACACCCAGTGTGCTAAAGACAAGTACAACTTTAGCTAGTTAGACTCCGCATCGTCTTGTGGGGTTCAGGGACATTAGGGATCTTTTAGGAGATCTCAGTAGGTCAGGAAAAGTTCATGACACTGTTTTTTGACACTGAGTTAAGTACTGTACAAGCACTTCTGGTTGATGATACAATTCTAGACTGCACATACTCCTCATAGGGCCATACCAGTGGTTCTGTCCATTTACTACAAATTGTGTATGAAAGCTCATCTATGTTAACTAGCTAGTTGCTTACTTTGACTGCCTTTCGTGTAAAATAGACATCAAGCAGGGTATGCTTTAGGGGCGTGGCTACATTGTGATTGACAGGTCACTACCATGGCGTTGTCCACTCTGGGAGTTGTCCGTGTTTTGTTTTACAACTTTAACCCTTTAAAATTAACATTTCGGTCGCCTAAAACATTCAAATTCAGCATTCGGTTGTACTTGCTCCCACCTCTCGTGTCACTTCTGGTTGCAAAATACTTTTTTTTACACTACATGGGACCATCATTTACTAAATGAACATCATGCTGTATTGAAGAAGACATGGAAATAGTAATTGAGACCATAAACTCATGTTTACAATGTTTACTGAGAGAATAAATCAAGTGAGAAGTAGAGTAATTTTCTCATAGACTTCTATACAACCAGAGGAGTCGCCCCCTGCTGGCCATTAAAAATAATACAAACTCAAGACATTTCTGCATTGGCTTCACTTTTCAGACCCAGAGGTTGCAGCCTGGTTTGCAACGTGCAAACCCCTTTCACATTACATATAGTAATTTAATCCATCGCTTGTACAAAAATATTGTTCATGGCAGCTTTAAGTAAGTTTCAACAGTTTGCTAATACATCCAGATGGAATGAAAACCAATGGCCTGGAATACCTAGAATTTAACTGTAACTATATAGCATATTTCTAAATCAGCAATGATGTAGAGTAGCTAAAATGTCAAAACATTGCTATGCCCCTTTAACATGACACTTCATACTGTCTTTAAATTATACAGTAGATCTAGTGTAGCCTATATCACATGACGAGCTTAAAAATATGTTGTTTATAGTCTTTGAGAAAAAAACTTAAAGCTGGCATGCAAATAAAATAAACTATAAGTCACTATTTGTCCTGTTGAGATGATAAATTGCACATTAATAAATCTTTGGGAAATACTTTGTCTAAATACTGACCAGTAACATCTACTGCTATAATACACTGCCAAATGAATACACACTATGTTGTCACCTTTGACTGAAAACAGCCAGTCAAACTTGATCCTGCCGTGATATTTCCGCTTCCTCTCTAAAGCAGGATGAAGTGGATCCGTGAACTGTGAGCACTACAGGCTTTTGTTTGTGGAGGAGTTGCCATGGAGATGACACACTTGCTTTTTCAGCTTCATGATACGAATAAACAGTGACAGGCATTTTGGGGTATTGGTAAAGAAGTGGATGGAACAAATGGTAATACAAATTAACATCGCCACCCGTTTCACCATTTTACAGCCAGTTTGTCGTACTGGCTCCAGGGCTCAATGCACTTCTGATGCAAAATTGGCCTGTGCAGCTTTTTTTGGGCCTTGTTGATCCCTTGAATCTAGAAGTTATTAGTTGGTGGACATTTGTGGATTAACCGAGAGGGCAGAGCAGCTAAAGAATTAGCGGCTAAAGGTTTGCTGATATCAGCCAATGCCAGAAAAGCTGTCGCCCTGATCTGCTCAAACCTTGTGAGCAGCAATTGATCCTGAGCAGCAGGGCTCAGCAAGATGGAGACGCAGAATCAGTCCTTTGCAAAGTTGTGATGGCAGGTTGACCTCGCAGTAGGAGCGGCTGCACCGCCACGAAAAGATCAAGGGTTCAATCCCTGCAAGCAGCCAAATGCACTGATTACCGGTTGCAGGCTGTCTTACTGTAAGAAGTGTGAAACTCAAAAGGTAGGGCCTTTGATTAACGTAACTAAAGTCATAGTAAACTTCTTCTTTATAAAGCCAGATTACTACACTGACAACAATGTTGGAGACTGGCCTGGCACCAGATCACCAACACATGATCAGTGTGATGCAAAGAGCAAAGTGTAGGTTTACGTTGCCATCGTAGCAGGACATTGCTTGCAAATTTAAGACCCTAAAACCCTTGTTCCACCAAAGTTAGAGAGTATAAAAAATGAAATGAAAAAGGTTTTATTACGATTGGTTGTCAGGTCACATGCTGTGGGCTTGCAACCTCATCTCAGCTGTGGATGCATTCATTCAGTCTGCAACTACAGTTAATTGAAGTTTAATGGTCCGTAAGATCCAAGATAGAATCCACTGAGGGAAAAACAACGCTCAGAGTACAGCTGTAAACTAGCAAGTCATTGCTTCAAAGTGGATGAAAAAAACAAACACTGCCTCTTGTTTCATAAGGAAATTACACTCAATAGACCCGAGGAACGAGGGGAACCAGTCTTCAGCTTCAGAGAGCCAAATCCCTTTCATGTCGATGTCTGAATGCTCTATGGAGCGAAGAGCTTTTCTCAATAAAATAAGGACTTGAATGTGGCTTCAGTGTTTACGATACTGACCGTTTACGAATTCTTTATGGTATCCAAGACACATTTTTGGCAAAAGCATGCTGGTCAGCTTAGCCACTGTATATGGCTTATATAGTGAGTGATGTTGGCACTAAGAGAAAACAGCTGCAAGATGCTATCGTGCCATTTATATCTACTGTCAGGAGACATTATGGTTTCCCAGTGAGTTAAAGCGGCACTGGACAAAAAGTGGCGGTTCGGACAAAAATTGTGAGCAAACAATGTTGAACGTTTTGGTGTTATCATCCAATATACATATATATATAGATCTATATCTATATATATATGTATATTGGAGGTTTGGTTGGAGGTTTAAGACTACAGAATCTACTTTATTGTGTACATTTTGAAATCTGACAAAATCTTTAAAACAACAGATTTGGTTTTGACTGACCATATGCAAACAGTCTAATAATAGAAATTATTATTATTATTAGCGAAAAATAATGTGTGCATTCGCCATGTCATTGGGATCTGCTTTAAAATGAAATGGGTTCTTCCTTGGCCCATGCTACACTCTTCCACCCTTCTATAGTTCTGCAGACAAACAAACCAATAAACCGAACCACAAACACAACCTTCCCAGGTCATTCTGGGCCATGTTAAGGTTAAAGTTACTTTATCGTCTCCGACGGTCTAAAATTGTCTTGGAGAAAGGGTTATTGCTGCATTAAGACCAGACATTACAATAAAACACATAAGAACACGAGTAAACATCAGCCCGAGATAAAACATTAATGATAAATTATGCTAATGTTCAGTACCCTAAACAAAACTAAAAGCTGCTTTAAGTGTCTAAATGTTGCTCATAAAAGTAGAAACATAATACTACTTAAATCATGGTCTTGTAAGAGAAACCTATTACACGTTAATGCACACTTACAGTCAAGCTGAGACTGCAGTTTTTTTTAAGGCAGTGACAACATCAATGAACTGAATGGAATTTATATCTGTCAGTCACATTACCACAGAAGCCCGAAGAAACATGTGAAATGTGTCTTCAAAGCCTTCTGTGTGTAATGTAAAGTCATCAGACGGGAGCACTGGAAGGGTTCTTGTGTTGAATGTTTACAGATCTGCCTGTGTCATGGTTTTTCCAGCGGCCACGTCTACGAGGGACCTGCCAAACTGGGAAACCAGCGAACAGCCGATGCCAAGCGGAGCCTCTGAGCACAGCAGTTTTGAGACGTTTTTCGGAGAGAGGAATAAGAGCAGTGAACTTTGTTTTACCCTCTTCTTCGTGTGGTCATCTGAGGACACGGAGTTTTTAGCTCGGCAGGACTGTATCGAAGAGACTTTAACGCTTCATACTGAGCTGCGGTTCATGGCCTCTGGAACACATCTCCAAAACCATGGACTGACATTGCTGATTGCGACATGATTATTTTGGCATCCCTCCATTATAATTACAGAGAAAGAGGTGGGGTATGTTGCAGCTTGGCCAGCACACTACAAAGTATTAAAAGATGTAGAGCCGTTCTTAGGGTGCTAATTGTTGAAGGCTTCTTAGCTTCACTCCAAGACAACATACAGTATGTCATTCTGAAGATAGAAAGCAACCATTAGGCACCAGAAATAAGTCAGTTTAGTCAATCAGTCGATGATGACTGCATCCCCTAACGGCTGCAAGGCCTGCTGGGGATTTTCTTTAGTTTGGTTTCCTTGAGTTCTGAAGCCACATTAGTCAGAGCATTGTATCAAAGTCAAAGACAGTTTCCATGTTTGTTTCTGCTGCAGAGCAATTTTCATGACTCCAGATCTGCTTTCTCTCTTCGATATCTCAGAGACTGCAGAAACCACTGAGTGAACACACACACACACACACACACACACACACACACACACACACACACACACACACACACACACACACACACACACACACACACACACACACACACACACACACACACACATGCTTTCTTCTGGAGGCCCAGCAGAGCAAGTGGTTAACCAGATTTGTTCTTTTAAGCTCTATCGCTGTAGCTGACTTCTACGTCCATACTGCTGTCAGTGGAAACAATTCAACCTCAGCTGTTCAGTATCTTCTCTCCAAAGGTTTCATTTTAAATCATCTTTAGGCTGTCCAAAGTGACAGAACATTTACTGCCTGCACCCGAAAATATCATGATACATAGGATACACATTTTACTGAATAAAGAACTTGTGATGTCACGTGTTGGTGGCAAGCTATCAAGGGGGCTGAACACAATCAATGAATGCTGCTTTACGGACATAAATCCTGAGTACCACATATGTCAAAGGAGGTGAGGGACTCTTTCAATATCTCCCACAACGGCTAAGAGGAGACAATGACGTGACAGCACCAACGTTATTGAACACTAATTGTGAAAATATTAACAGAAAATATTGTTGGTGACAAAAGACTAGACTAAGATGTAGTTTAAAGAATAAAACCTTCACCAATGTCTTTCTTTATTTTTGTTGACAAACCCAAAGGAGCAGTTGTATGTGCTCCAAGTGCCCTATTCAGAACTACACCTGCAGCTTCCATCGTTTTTTCCACCTAATTGAATTGAGGCAGCGCAAACCCCAGCGCAGGGTGCCTCTCAGGCTGGTGGCTAGCTGATCCCGGACCGCCCCGACTCCCTGCCAGACCAGCAAACTTTCTGTTAGACCCTGGCACTGGGGATTGCTCGAGCTAAATACAAGTTGCTACAGCCGCTAACTGACGGTCAGTCTTGCTGTTGGAAAAATGATAGACGCACAGTGCCGTTCCAATGTTCCGATGGCCCATTATACCGAAACCCAAAAAGTCTGTTAAATGTCCCATTGGACCGAAGACCCAATGTTCAGAAAATGCAAATCGTGATCTTCCGATGACAAGTATATTTATGAAGCAATGGGCCTTCGGAACAATGGAGGTTTGTTTTCACGATGAGCAAAGTCAGGAGGACTCGGAGTAACTTACTTACTTAACTTTAAGTTAATAATGACAACAACAGGGCTTGGAAGAAAGAAACAAGGGGATATTTTGGCTGGACAAGTTTCACTGAAATGTTCAATACAATCTGATGAATAAAAAAAGTCTCAAATGTCAACAATTTACATTAAACTAAACTTAGGGATGCACTGACACCAGTATCGGAAAGCGGGCCGATACTGACTCAAATAGCTGGATCAGGAATCAAAATAAACAGTACCTCTATGATACCTCCATTTGATATGAAAGCTAAAGAAATCCATGTTCCAATGCAAGGATCCAGCGCCCAGCACTGATAAATCGCATCATTTCTGGTAGTACCGTTTTAAGGTGAGGATCTTTGTTTCTGAGGCATCATACAGAGATAGCTGCACCTCAGGCCATTTCACGGTGGCTGAGGTAGAGAGGGATGGAAACCTAATGTCCCGAGCCACCTGCCAGTGGAATCTGGCTGAGTCAGATAAGAGCTGCTGGACTGTAATCTACCTCCCCAGCGCTGATAGCCATACAACCGATGCACTTTGTGTCTAATAAAGCTCCGATTGTCCAAGCGAGCATTTGTTTCCCCTTAAGCAAATGGTGAAAACAAGTCCAACCTGCGTAAACATGAATACACACCGTGATGTGTGTGGACTCAGAGAACAGATTATCTTTGGACAACATACAGTATTCTGTATGTACGAGAGGTCAACAACCTTCACTGCCAAGCTTATGGTGCCATTTCTAAAGGTCCAAACCATGGTGAAAAGTTTACTCGTACATTTTCTTTTTTGCACTTTTACGTTTGTATCTAACTTTAGGTTTGGTTCAGCCTTCTTTGGCAGTTGTGAGAGTCAGAGTCAGAGCAAAGCATGATAGATTTGTCTTCACTTGCACTGAATTTGACCTTGTTTCTGTGTCCGTGCCAGGTAAGAGTACAAAACATTAATAAATGCTGAATATGAGCTTGCGTGGACCAAAGATTTCCATCTCTTCCTGCGCTCAGTTTATTTTGTTCCTCCTGATTTTCTGATCTTGCGTGCTTGGCCTTCAAATGTCAACATCTATCTCGTTATACCAATAAAATTACAGGTTTCGTATCGCGTTCGCACTAACTAAAACTGCTTTGGGAGAAGGCAGGAAGACCTTGGTGTGGGCTCCAGAGTTGTAATTGCATTGCACCCACCTGGCCAAGGAAAACAAAATAGAGAAGCAAAAGTTCCAGATTTTAAAGTAACCACAACCTTCCTGGTGCCAGCTTCTCCTGAGCAGTATGTTGTATTAGGCCTCTAGTGAAACTCTTCTTGACGTGCAAAAGTCTCTCCAAGATATTTCAGATAAGTTCATAATAGCCCAAGTGGTACCTTTTGAGATGGAATCTGACTTTTCTAACACCTGTTTCATAAGACAGTTTGAACATTATTTAACGGATTTCTTTTCCATAAGTGGATTTGCTCTTCAAAATCGATTTCACGGTATAAAATGGCATATAGCTCTTCTCAAGCTCAAGCACAATGAGGTTTTAAATTTGATGATTTTCTTTTGTTCTACCCTTGTGTGCGTGTGCCTTTTTTAAACGTGCACTCGTGATGGTGGACTGTCACTCTACTGTCAATCCAACCATTGGAGAATTCACCAACCAAAAGTAAAGCAAGGCAATGCAATGCCAACTCAAAAATGATTGATTCTACACTTCCTGAATTAAGGCCACTGGCAACGCTTTAAGTCATGTGCCTTTATGTAGCCGAGGTAAAAGGCAAGGGTGAGGGTGAGGAGGTCGAAGTGGTGGATCGCTACTCCCAAAAAGTAGTTAACTAGTCGGTCAATCGCGGGAGATATATCTTCTTCCTTTTTTCACCAAATAACAATGATCAATTGTTGTGAAAAAGGTCTCAATTACAGCCAGTAAAGGGTTCACGAATGGACCCACCAAGGCTCTGAGAGACTGTTTATAAATTGGTTGGGTCTGATTGGACTAAAGCCAGAAGGCTTGTCTGACCTGGAGATACTGTTTGACTGCTTTCTTGCAGGGATAACGGGAGCTACTGTCGCTGCTTCAGTACTGCCCAGAAGGTTTTAGGCATCACAAACTTTTTATGCACCAACTGCAGCTTCTGAAAAAGCCCCGGTCAGCCCCTTTGGCCCGAGTTCCCCGTGTGTAGCTTCGGAAAGCAAAACAGTCTTCATTATTTATCAATACATGTTGTCATATTTAATATTAATCATATACATTTTGAGAATTTGGGGGGTGGGCGATCATTTGGACAGATATTACACTGCAATATTCATAATGTAATACATCACGAAGATTAATTTAATTCAAAGACTGAATCTCCAGTTTGTTAACTGTTGATCTACCAATGATTAAGAACTACAGTCTAAAGAGAGGGTGTTGTTTGTTTTAATGGGGAATATTTAGGTTCATTGTTATGCTGAAATAATTAATTAGTTAATTTGTCAATTAAAATAACTGAAACTATTTTAATTACATTTAAATAAATGTATTGGTAACGTCTATAATCAAGTAAAAAGTCTAAAACATCCACGGATCCAATTTCATGAAGTGAGGATTTGATGCTTTTCCCGAAAATATTAAATATTCGGAAATATTCAATTGTGAATTGAATATTTATGTGTTTTAGGCCGTTGGACAAACAAAACAATCTATTTTAAATGGTTACTTTAGGCCCTTTTGATAGTCATTTTTTAATATTTCCTGACATTTTAAAGAATTCAGTGTCTTGACATTATGATAACTGACTGCAATAAAATACAAGCCCAGCCATGAGGGGAAAGCAACAGCTGTGGCAGAATTGAAAGGCTCCAATCAGACGTATCCTCTCTGTAACACTCTGGCTATCAGGGCCGGTCATCCGCCGTCCAGTCCAGGAAGCCCAGTGCCAGCCAAACAATGACTCACACTTTGGCACTGGTCATTAGCCTGTCACTGGGGTCTCAGAGTGTCATCAGTAATGACAGGGCAGGGCAGAGCATGCTGACTGCCTCTCCACACACACACACACACACAATACCCTCTCAAGAGGCCTGTAATTCACTCAACCTTTCATTTTGGTGGTGTGTGATTTGCAGAGTTTAGAGTAGATCTGGCACAAGTAGCACAAGGCCTGATCTCCTGCAGACTTGGCAATTTAACTGAACAGCAAATCATGGAAGTGCCGGTGCTGTTCATTACCATGTTAAAATAAATGAGGGCAACACTTTGCTTCTGGGTTAGAGGTCACAAAATACAACACAGGTCACATAGGATAATCCTTTTTTCTACTGAAGAAGTAGTCCCTAATAAAACAGAAACTATCTACATGATTAAATTTCAATGGAGGCCAAAGTAGTGATGGGTCTCTTGGATGGCAATGTTGGTTCGGATTAAAATATTTAAACAAATACTGGATGGATTGCCAAGAAACTCGTTAGAGTCATTGATGGTCCCCAGAGGATGAATCCTACTGATGTTAGTGATCCCCTGACCTTTGTTCTAGCACCAATATGAGGTTGACATTTACCACATTTGGTTCACTGTGCAATCTATCAACATGGATGGCTAGCCATGAAAGCTGTACAGACATTAATGTCCCACGTAGGATGAATTGTAATATCTTGCTGGTTTCCTCACTTTGCACCATCATGAGGTCAGAATTCCAATTGGTCCACAGTTTTGTCCAAATACCTGCAAAACCCATACTTCATGTGTAAAACTAATTAGCAAACGTTAACTTGCGAACTACTATGGCCGTGGTTATACCTGTCTTTTCAATGTGACTTCTGCGATCGGATGCGCCAGATTGGAACTCGGGAGCGTCTGCATATGTTTGTCCACACTTGACACTTCAATGCACTGATCGGATAGCGATCCGATATATTTCGTGGTCAAAGGAGCGGCTGTACAGCTGTGCATCTACAGCCTCATGAGAGAGAGCTAGCATGACTCAAGGCTCCTAATCTCGTGAGGATATAGTTGAAGTGACCTTTTAAAAAAAAGGTAATGACCAAAAAAAGGGTACAGGTGACCTAGGAACACATTCATTGTCGCTTCACATGCCATGTTCAGCGCTGCTAGCATGCTAGCGGCTTGGCTGTAAGGGATGGCATTGTCGGGTAGTTGGTCCAAAACTAAATATTTCAACTACTATTAAGTCCTTATCCTTAAAAAATTGGTATGGACATCAATGGAGCCCAGAGGGTATATAATTGTAACTTTGGCGAACTTCCAACTTTTCCTCAACTTTCCCTCTACTTTTCATCCAGCACCACCATCACGTAAAATTGAAGACTTTGGTTTATGACCAATTACCTGCAAAACTAACATTCCCATCAGCCTCAGTTGCACTTTGTGTTTAGTGGTAATTAGCAAATGATAGCGTGCTAATACTAAATTATGATGTCAAGAAGATGGTTATATCTACCCATGCAGATAGATTTGGTTTGATTGACCCAGGTTTAGACTGTATCTCTGAGATATCTGTCTCCTACCAGTTTTTTGTTGGGGCTGCTTCCCCAGAAGAACAAAGGAAAAACACGCTATTATTCTGATAGCCTCATGAATGAAATTGCGTTCCCCCGCCATTGCAAGCAGAAATCTTAGATACACAATACCTCAAACCTGAAAGTCTGGATACCACCAGAGGTCGGTGAGGAGATATGTTTCTTGTGTATTTTGGGATAACTGACCCTTTAAGAGTACAAGATTGAATCTTGACTTTCACAAAAACATTACAGCTCCCTCTCAGATATCTTTACATTTTAAGCCCTCAGTTCATAGAAGGAGATTTATTGCAGGGAGGAGAGCGCCAGATCTAGAAGCGGCTGCACGAATAGTTGTCTCTGTTTGATGAGCTGTGGTGAGGCTGTCCGCCTTTCTTCCTGTGAGAGGTACTGCTCCTCTGCACCTCTGTCAACATTGACATAGTTTTGTGTGCGATACGCGATTCTTTGCGCAAAGAAACAAGTTGTTGCTCATTCTTTCTCAGCCATGTTTGGAGCAAAATAGAGCAGAGGGCCAAATTAGCCTGCACAATTCTGGTCAAAACTTTGTCTTGGGGGGAAAAAATGTAAACAAATGTTGTGTTTCACATTAATACAATGTAGAGGACGGTTGACCAGTGACAAAACGAAGTAGAGAGAAGTTCTCAAAAGATTCATGAAAGTATCGAAATACAGAAAACTCAACATCAATTCCAGGCTTTTCTTGGCAGTTATAGAGATAACATTCCTTCCAGTAGCTTTATAGCAAAAACAGCTTTTGCAAATGTGCATATCACTTTCAACATCCCGAACACGTGTTAAGTCTGCCAAAGCCTAACAAGGACTGCCAGGTGAGACACCGAATGACTCCAAGCCAGCGGTGAGATGTTTCCACCACCTCATCTCTGTAATCAAGTAAGCAATGCGTTCTCCAACTATATGGAAGACATTAGAGCTCTGATGGTGGGATGTGACTCAGAGCCATTGTATGCAATTAACTAAAGATATTCTCCTTTCTGTGGGACGTGCTCTCTGCACGTCATGTGTTCCTGTGGGTTTGTGGCCCTGGGAGAGTTTGTCTAATGCTCACATTCCGTTTCACTGAAGTTCATGCAGAGTTTACATTGATAAAACTTAATTCATGCACAATGCACTCTGAGGATCCGAAGGGCTGCTACTGTGCCAGCAAACTTTACATTTGATATGAGGGGATAAATAGATTTTCCAGAAATATGGTTGGAACAAAGATGTGAAGTTGCACGACTGTGTTTGAACACCACTGCCGTGAATGTGCATGGGAGGTGAATAGTAAACTTTGGTTTATTTTAACTTTTTATCTTTTTTTAAAAACTCACTAAAGTAATGGCTGAGACCTCCGAATACTTGGACATTGCTAAAAGTAGTTATCTCGGAAAAATTAATAAGATGTGAGACAATAATAGAAGTTGTAAACAAAGAAACTAATTTGAAAGAGAAAACAAATGCGACCCTAAGGATGTCATCAGGTATATTTTCTCCAGATTTGAGAGTACAAACTGTTAACCGACAGTCAGCCTTACAACATTTGAAAAGAGTGTTTGAAACAAAAACTGACACTTCTGTTACTACAAGGAACTTTTAGCTGGTTATGAAACAGTATCAATTTATTCGTTCTTCTGAAGGAACTCTGGTGCTCGGAAACACCAGCTAGTCTCTAACTGTGTCTGACTGCTGTTTGGTGTTGAGCAGGTAGTGTACACTGGGCTCTGCCTGCTGCTACTGGAAGGGAGTTTGATAAGAGTGGTGAGAGTCAAAACAGTTAGAGTTGAAAATCCAAAACAATCAGCTAAAAGATGCTAAAATGCTCTTTAAAGATGAGGGGAACTCTAGAGTTGGGTGATACTTCTCTGTTGGTTCATCACTATGTGCGACTCCTTTCACATAACACATCGACATTGTACAAAAATACTGATCGGTGCTTCCCACTTTTATTGAGCGATGAGGGACTCAACCTAAACTCTCGGTTGTGCTCACTTTCGCTTTCAACTAAATCAACTGGGGTTATATTTACAACATGTGTGATTTTGTGACTTCTTTGCCTTGTTGGACCTATGTTGTAGCTCTTAACAGCACTCTTGCACTTTGGTCCTCTAACAGTTGCTTTTCCGATCATATTCTGATCCCATCTGTCATATTAAAGCATATGAGAGGGGCAGTGGAGGGACAATAACAACGGAACTCTGATTTATGTGAAGGCGGTCCTTTAAAATCAACTCTAGTCTGACAAGCCTGCACTACGGGACCAATAAGAGGGCCGTCTTACTACACACCAAAACCCTAAGGTCAACATCTCATTCCACATCAAAAAATCACCTTCAGGAAGTTCTTCAAAATAAAGGGTTTTCCTTTTAAAAACATTTGTAAGCTGGAGAAGAATCCCCGGGGTCAGGGTTTTTTTTTCTTCCTTTTTCTAAAGTAGCTCCAGACTTTCATTTCTCTTTTCCTGAGAGCTCATGTGTCTGTTTTTCGGTGGGTATAAAGTTTCAAAAGTGGGCAGAACCTTGGCAAGCGGTTCACTTTCGATTGAAGATCGAAAAAACAGGAACCCGATTCAGAGCTGTCACACCATCCCCATTCAGCGGCGCATGAGAGAGAGCCCTGATCCACAGGAAGTGAGCTGGACTCAGCTGGGCCGGGGGAATTGACATTCGGATGGGATGCAGTCATCGTGTCACCCCGAGTGCCGTCTCAGTCGCTGGTGTCAAGTGGCCCAAACAAGTCGTGTCATCCGACCGGTTAACAATGATGGTATACAAGTCGGGGGGGCAGGGGGGGGGGGGCTCTTGCTTATCTGAAACCATGAGACCTCGCATGTAAAGAAGCACTCTGTATGTAAACTGACTGTGACCTTTAGAGGATACTGATAAGTAGAGTAAAAAGAAATTCCTTTGAGACAGGGTGATGATTTGTGCACAGGAAAATCCAGCAGATGAGCTTTGCACACTTCCTGCAGCAGAAGCCTTCACCCCGGCAGACCTCAGACACCGTCTATCAACTCCAGACGAGGTTACAAAATGTTTTCCAGTCTGAGATTCACCCGAGTTTCCTGTAAGTGTTCTCAAAGACGCCACGGAGCACAGCGTTTGCTGCTGGATGCCTTGGTTCCCTGTTAGCACTGGGATTACATTGCTGAATATGCGCTTTTGTCGTCACACTTTTAGTTTAGAATTGTCCAACTTAGTGTTGATTTGACAAATTAAGAGTTTTTTTCATTTTATGAACGTGGGCGCTGAAGTTAAGTAGATCATTTCTATTTGAAAAAACAGCAAAACGCCGGTGGGGGCTGTGGGCAAGTAATAAAATCGCTGTATGCCCAAACACTCTGTAACACCGGTAACACCAACTACCACGCCTAATCAAGGTGCAAAGCTGAATTTATACTTCGGTAGTGAAGTGTGTGAGCTCCGTGGATACGCTGTAGCTAATGGGAAGTTCCGTGTAATGACGCGTTGAGGATGCAGTGGCTACGGAGATGTATGGACCCCAGAACTACTACTGGTGAGAGTGAACACAACAAAAAGCAATGTGAAGAAAGACTCAGTTATCTTTACCTTTTAAGTAACAAATACGCAACTACGTCCAGCGTAACGCCGGGTTCAGACTACACCAGATATTTAGTTTGTTACGATGGTCACTGTGTCAGATTGCGCCATTATAGAAGCGTAAATCCTCACCGTGAGACAAGACAGACTCCAAGATGGTCCCCCAACCAATCATGGCCTGTGTGATGTCATTGATGAAGTGGTTCTTTTCTTTGTGGAAAGAACCTCCTCATAGTAACAGACCGAGAACAGATTTTGCAAAGTTGCAGATGGATGTAAATAGATGTGAAAGTGTGTTCGTGCCATTGAGGGACACATGAACAGGGATTGTAAAAACATACCAGATCTAATGGTCAAATAGCACAAGCAGTTCAGTCTATAGACACCGTAACAAGGACTCCCCCTCTCCCACTTAATGCCAAACAGCTTTAAGACTGTATTGCTGGTGTGTATGTAAGTGTAGCCACCTTGTTTCGCGGATCCTTCCGGTGGCCAGCGAGCCTTGCCCCGGTGCCTGGCCTCTGACGGGGCCTCTCAAGGGGAACCCAGAGCAGGACATCCTGCCATTCAGAGCTGCTGTCACAGTTTTGGGAAGTTGGTACTGGTGCAAAGAGCTTCCTGAGCTCCGGGGGGTCACATCTGAGAACAGGAAGAAGAGCGTTTTTGACCCGCGGACCAGAAAAAATGAGCCAGACGTGACCCCCGGCCGACTTCGTCTTTGCGTGACGTCTGTGGGAGAGAGCGAGAGCGAAGATAAGCGGGGCGGCCCCATAAAAAATCGTGGCAGTGGAATGTGGAAAGCCACACATCATCTCCTAACTAAAAACACTG
Organism: Anarhichas minor; assembly: GCF_050575085.1. Lineage (NCBI taxonomy): Eukaryota > Metazoa > Chordata > Actinopteri > Perciformes > Anarhichadidae > Anarhichas > Anarhichas minor. The sequence continues at coordinate 16,020,970 of NW_027466582.1, read as the reverse complement.
TCAGGCTGAAAGGAGACGGATGATTTTCTAGATCCGTCTAGTAGGCCTCAGGGTAGTGGCTGACCTGCAGTAGGGCAGAAAATAAAGCTCATAGAGAGCTGAATAATCAATACATTTAGGGGCCTCCTGAGCCCAGCACATGTTTATTTTCAGAAGAGGAGTTATTGCTTTGGTTATATTCTCTCAATGTATGTCAATGACCAATATAAATTCATGAGCAATCCCTCATGTAATTAAGATCTCTAAAAAAATGACTAATTACTTGGATAGCTAAGATAAACTCAGGAAATCTTTCTCAACAGGCAAACAGGAACAATGTCTTTTACATTCATGACAGCAGAGAAAGGGGTTTGTTTGGTATGAAATAAGATCTGAGTATTATGCATGGCTGGAACCGCTAAAAGAGCGGCACCAACGGAACCCGAACTCTAGGCTTCATCAGCAGAAAGTCCAAGGAACCCAAAAACCTCAAAAAACTATTTTCGATTGAAGTAAATGTGCTGCTGGTCGTGTATGAAAAAGATGACTTTGCAAACAGAATACAGTGATACACGTTTCAGTGGCTCGGCCTGTTATCAGTTAATGGCATTGAGCACCAACAAGCCATTCCCATTCATAAAGATCCATAGAAGAAGGACTAGTAGGGACACTAGGCCACTTTCAGTCTGTTTAAAATCCAACTGACTATTGTGAACAGTACATCGGCCCACATCCATCTACTGTTAACTGCAGAGCTCAAGTACCTTTCATTGGGTCAACAAGCATCTTCCTTAAGAGACTTTATTGATACTCAGTGAAGGACTTTGGAAAGACTTTAATGTACACTTTTATTTGGTTGGTAAATAACATCCGTACGTTCACCTACAGGAAGAATGACACTAAACCTGTAGAAAGAGTAGGTTTTTGCTAATTTACCTTTAACCTAATAGAGGGTGGAGTCAAAACACTGCAGACCACCGATTGGTCAAAAAATAAAAGTACTAAATGATATCAACAGTAAACTGAAACGTGATGTCTGGGCAGCACTACAGCCATGAATACTTTACAAAGCAATGACTGCTTGTGGGTTGACAGCGACTACCATGTAAGTATAGCTCACACCATCGCTGCTGTGTACACACTACGGGTATTTCAGTTCCTCTGTGAGCGACGGTTGCAGTTCCTTTCAGAAAGTGGAGGAAGAGGCGTGATATCACGAGAGCCTCCAATCATGGAGCTGCGATCCATCAGGTTGCCATGGCGATGATGGGTCCCAGAAGTGATTACCCCCCCATGAGTCGGGGCCTCACACTGTTTGATGAGATGAGCCACAACGACGCGGTCGTGTACAGACGGGCTACGTTGGTTTAAAAGGACACACACACACACACACACACACACACACTCGGAAATGTGTACATAAACACAGAGGCACACTACACTATGCAGACACACACACAGGGATGAGCGAGTGTAAGATCTGCTTGATGAAGCAAAGGAGTAGAAGGACACGTCAGAATAACTCTCTGTTCAGAAGCCTGTTTAGGGAGAAAACATTGTTATTCCATACACCGGTCAATTTAGAGATATTTTGCTTCCGTAACATGACTTCTTTTCAGATTGTTGGAAAGAAAACGTCCAAAATACAAATGAAGGTGTTTATTTTTACGTTTTTGACCATTTGCATCTTTCCATTTCTCCTAAATTCACCCAAGTTAGCATTAGATACTGCCTCATTTGCATATTTAAACATAGAATTTCAGAAACTTTTAATAGAATTTTTTTTTTGGGGAAGTTTCATGGTGATATCCATTAGTTACATTTTTTTTGTACCGTATACTCTTGTAGTGTCTTCTAAATGCAATTTTACAATACATATCTATAAAGGCTGTTTTCTCGTACTTTCCACTTCAGTCGCACTTACCTTCACCAAACCTTCCTGTTTCATTCCTATCTATATTCGGAAGGTGTTTACAGACATCTTGTTCATATATTATTGATAGTCGGATTTAAATAACATTTATTACTAAAAACTTTACAAAGAATATTTTTTTATTGGCTATTATTTATTTATGGAGTGATTTCCAAAATTCCCTCTGTAAAAACGGTTGACTCCATTATGTCAACAAAACTGAATTTCGAACTTGTCTTTATCAAATGTTCAGATTTCTTTTCTGGAAATTATATTTAATAAGGTTGTACCAAATTTGCATATTTGAACAAAACATTTTAGAAAACTCTTATTACGAAAAAATAACATCTTAATAAAAGTAATAAACTTGAAAATAGTGTCACGGTGATATCTATTAGTTAACATGTTCACCTGTAAGATACAAGTCAATGAAGTGGCAGCACTGTGGGCTGGAGTCAACTTTTTAAAGTTGATAATATACAAAATACCAATGTCTGTATTTATAAGGTTGCACTCATTCTGGTGCGCTACCGATATGATTCGCTGTGTCGTATTCCATATATCAGTTCGGGGATTGCTTTCTTCAGCGCACCGTTCATTTGTTGCTCAACACAAAGCCAGCGCTCATGCTAACGCCTTGCACGTGTTTGATCATGAATGCACCTTAATGTGAAAGCAGTGCTACGCCTTAACTGTGAAACAACCGCAAGAAATAGTGGCTCGCTAGCAGCTGCAATGTAATCGCTCTGGGGCAACTCCTCGCCGTCAACGTGCATCCACTAAACGTGTGTGTTTTTGCCACTGACAGACTCAGATTGTTATTAGAAGTGTGTGACAACCTTATGGAAAGGACCCGACAGAGAAAACAAACACCCTTTTCTTTACCTTACCGTGATCCGTTCTATTTGAAGCCAGCCCACTTCAGCGTGCTCCTTCCCTTGCACTCTGTCACTGGTTCTGACACCTGCCCCAGGTAATTAACACATGTGACAGCCAACATATGGTTCTGCTGCATTTGTGACCCGATGCTGTACATATGTTCTGAGCAGAACGGAGCCTCTGTGAGCACTGAGCTGTGATCAGAGCTCTGCTGCAGGCCCACTGCTTTCTGTGCAGAATGTCCACAACACAGGTTTATGACGGAGGAGTTATCTTCAATACTCTACAGGTTTTAGGGTTGCCCAAACTGTAATGTGTACATGAAACCACTTTACAGGCGTGGATCCATCTTTTTCCACAACTTGCTCAGCCCAAAAACCCCTTTGAGACAACGGTGTCGATGTTGTCAGTGTGTTTATTTGGAGTACAGAAAGCGTAGCTTAGTGGTATCTAAAAGATGTTCAATGTCATGGCTGAATATTTAGCTGATTTCGACAATGTGGATGAAAACGAGACTTCTCGAAGCGTAGCACCCACCAGGAAAACACTGTTAGCTTTGTCAGCACCGTTGCCGCTGTAAGCACTGTTAACTGTGTGCCGCCGGCTCAGCAGTCGCCATTTTTTGAGCCGTGTAGAGGCAATATGTGTGATCTGAATTTTGACATTAGCACCTTTCATAAATATATATGTTGCGACATATTATGGTATATCAATAAGTCATGATTTATATATGTAATGAATCAAGATATTGAAGAGGTCAAATTTAAACATTCAATCGTAAAAAACATTGTATGAATTGACTAAAGCACGACAGGTATGTAATGTTTTTTTTTTCTTACATTCTGTAAATTGCTCCCTCATCTGCAACACATTCTAAAAATCCTAAATGATTCGAGCACATCCACACATTTAACTGCCCTTAATGACAAGTGAAGGGAACGTGCCCAGTTTGACGTTCCATCCCGAGGCAACAATTCAACACGTAAAACTTCCCATTGTAGTGTTTTTGTTGGTCAGTTCAGCAGGGAAGACCTGAAGCGGAGTGACGCACATGCGGACCTGGGGGGGGTGTTGGGCTGTACGCCACAGGTTGAATTTGACGTGTCCCGGGGCGGTGGCATATAGCCAAGGGGCTGTTATTATTCCAGCTTCCTGTTTGGCACCGCTCCGAGAGAGCTGCGAATACCTGCCGGCTGCGCTGTCACATCTGGGCCTGATAACAGCCACAACAATACAGCGGCTCAGCCTGGATCCACTGTATAGCGAAGTCTATTAAGGCCTGATGTCTTCCTGTCATGTGTCACTGTGGCGGAACGACACTAAAATATCAGCTGTCGTCGGGGGGGGGGTTTGGATGCACTGCTGCTAAACTGTTGCGTGCTTGTCCTTCGTCGCAAACATTCCAGCTGTTTACTCTCAGCCTCCTGCGGCTCAGATTCCCTTAAACTTCGCTATTTTCGGCTGCACTATACACCTGCAGACTGAAGAGAAGGTGTTTCATGTCTATATCCGGCACCGCCTGGATATCTGTGTCTGCTGTCGTATTTTTTCTCATGTGTGCCGTCGTCCCCGATGGGTAAGGACCACATAAATCCAGTCTCATCCTCAGTGAAAGTCACAGAGATTTAAACAAAGCCCAGAGCCTCTGCACTCCAAACCATCTTTCTGTCACTTGCCAGGAATCCAGATGGCACCAGTCTATACATCACGGCATACACGGCATACAATGCGCCTTCATTGTACACGGCCTTGCCGGCCTTGACATGATGTGTGGCTCTTTTGTGAGGAGCCGTCACAAAAGTACATTCACTGGGTGCAAAAAGACCTCAGACTCTCCCCGCGGACACCACTGCCTGTGTGCCATCTTAAAACCGGAGGACGTGACAGTGTTGTCATTGTCCTCTGTAGCTGTGGCTAACACTGGCTGTTAAAAAGGGCTCTTCATTAATTTTGCACCCCCCCCCCCCATTTTGTATTACAAATAGCTCTGTAATGACTTGCCCGACCCAGAGGCAAGCGTGTGCGCACAAAGAACAAAAGGCCCATCACTGATAAGAAGGAAGGAAAGGCCTCTTCTTAGAATCCCCGCCATGCCACGTATGATGACACGCACTGCTACTTCAGGCATTTCCCTTCATGCTTTTAAAAATGACAAGAATGCGATTGTTCATTCATTGCAAGCAAAATGAGTTTTAGAGCATGAGAAGTCAAATCCAGGAATTTTCTGAAAGTTAACTGAGTCAGAGTAGCAGTGGCAGCAGGCTACGCTAGGTAGCCCAGACATCCCTTATCACAGCCAAGTCCTCTGGTATGTGATCCCTCCCCGTGTCTTCTGGGTGCTCCCAGTCGGACGTGCCTTTGAAAACCTCTTCAGCGAGATGTTCAGGAGGTAGCCTCAAAGGGGCCACTTATTTTACTAATCAATGTGCGTTTCCACGTTCTGGGGAGTGTCACTTGAGTTAGAGTCAGTTGGGGCTAAAAAACTACAAGCTTGAAAATGTAAAAACATCGAGAGGTGTTGAGTTAGAAAGACCTCAGTTGCCCACTGCTCATCTCTGCAGTACAGGAAGACAAAAGCTGGGGAGAAAGAGATGCGGCGGTGGTGGCGGCCAGGAAACTGCATGAATTTCCATTGCAAAGTTTGAAATGGCACTGGAGCTTTATGTCAGCCTCAGGTCCTCGTCAAAGGGAACAAATCTCTCCAAATATTGCCAAGACTGGGAAAGTGAGAATTAAGGGAAAACAATTCTACCTAATGAGAGACATGCTACTTTATGAAAAGCTGGACTGGGATGCTGACTTGATGTAACTTGATGTGACTTTTATACGTGGAAACCATGTGATCAGATACTCATTTTTACTACTTTGTCATGCAACATTCATAAGTCTAGTGTTTTTGGAGCCTTTCAAAGCTGCCATTGAGAAGACAGACTGTATTTAAAGTTACAGTGCATTGCGCAACTTTTTACCTGGGGGCAGGAAGTGTTGGGAGGTGGTTTTCCCTCCTCTCTCTTGGTCAGGTTTCCACCCCAACATGTGTCATTCATGTTGACGAGCTGTCACCTCGGAGGTAACCAGCGTTCGCAGGGTTTGCAGAAGCAGACTAGAGCTACAAACTAAACTGTTTGTCACTTGTGCTTTTGAAATGGTCCCATCCATCACGTAACTTTGACGTTTTTTCCTTTTGTTCGTGCTTTCTGTATCTCACCAACACCCACTGGCTATAATTGAATGCACTGCTGATCACAACTGCAGCAAATGGCACAACACATGCTCTGTAAGGGTACCAGATCAGAGCAAAGAGTGGCACAGCTAAATTCAGCTGTGTGTGTCCTCCTGAGGTAGGTGATGGCGAAAGCTCGGTGACATAACGGCCACTTGTACAGCTCATTGGAAAGCTGGTAGCACGTTAGCACTTGTCAGTCACAATGGCTCAACAAGCTGGCTGACATTGGGTGCTTTTCAATATGTCCTCGATTACTTTCCTCGCCGAGGAGAGAGGAGTCGAGACAACAAGGCATTTCACAAAATCAGACATCCTTGTCCTTTTAAGAGACATCATTTGATTCTATTCTTAGAGCGCTTTTTAACATTTGGTTATGGACAACCAAATACAATTTGCCTTCTTGGCTTAGTCTGGCTACTTTTGCAGGTCTTTGTTTTGTTGATCAATAGGTATTTTCCTCGTCAAATAAAATAATAAAATGAAAAAACAACAAAACGCTCGCTTGATGTGGTTTTTGCCTTTGTCGAAAAAGAGTTGTTCCGCCAAATGGGATATGGAAACGCCTTTACCGGATAACATTTAACTCAATTGACCGATCGGATGTTTCCGCTCTTCCCGTATTCCCGGGTATATATTAGTCTTTGTCTAGGCAAGAAAGGTGGCCAATACTAGCCGACATTAAAGAACAGTTAAAGTTCTTCTTCCTCTACTGTTTACTGGCGGATTACAGCCACGCATAGCCTATACTGCCAACTTTCGATCAAAAACAATACTGTAGCCTGGTTTATTCGCATTTCAAAAACATTCATTTCAAAAGTTCACTTAAAATTTGCTCGACAGTTTATTGAAAACATGACTAAAGTCTTCATCGTGGAGCAGCTTGTGCTCCGGCAGGGCGGGATTATATTACTATGAATGGTGCGGTTCAGCCAATGTGATATCTTTCTCCAATTCTCCAACTTTGCACGATTTGTACCAGCGTTGACACAAGTGGATGTAAGCGAAAACTCTTTCACGATTTCCATTGCCTCCACCAGCCAATCCGTTGATCGTGAGATTCTATTGATATATAAATTCTAATTTTACAAGTATATTCCTACAGTATAATTCAAATGCTTACTTCTGTCAGAAACAATCGGAGCGAGAACAATGGTTACTGTAGAGATGGAGGCTGAGGTGGAGAGAGAGAGAGAGAGAGAGAGAGGATCTCAGGGCTGAGAGAGAACATGCGGCGCGTGATGATTTATTCTCTCTAAGCTTTCTCATGTGGGTGTAACCACACATGTTTATAGTGACCAAGTATGAAATAATGTCAAACCCTGCTTTGCTTATGGACACAATTAAGTCAACTCCCATAGAGCATTTCATCTCATAAAACTGTATCTGACGTGATTTAGACCTAAACCACGTAGATATCGCTGGAATAACTCTTAGGCATTAAATACTGGATCATGTGTGCTTTCTTGGCATCTTGATGTGATCATAAAAAAGAAAACGTTTAGAGTTACTGCTGGAAAAACGCAGAAAACAGCTTTCTCTTGTTATGCATGCACACTATGAAATTGTTGATGTCTCACTTGATTCTACGATAAAAACAAAATCCTCTATCTCCATCCTCCCATTAGTTCTGCAAATGATGATATTGTGATAGAATGTGTGCATCCTACACACGACACGTGCAATGGTATTAAATGCCTTTAATGAAAAGCAATGCAGCACTGAACTGTTGTTATGACAGTTTGTATGATCAGTATCTATTTCAAAGTCATAATATATGAATGTATTTTCCTTTTGCTCCATCTTGACTGTTGGATCAAACATGATCCTGAGTTAACCCTATCGCAACACTGAGAAAGCTTTTACATGAATGGATTTATGTTTTAGGTGAAGACTGTTGAGCATTTGCTATGAAATAGGGAGTTATACATTTTATATATGTGGCAACAGCAGGAGTTTGTCTCAAATACGGGATAACAGTAATAGCCCCCAACCCTGGACAGAACCAACTCTAAAGGGTCATTTCACCCCAAAACTTAAAAATGCCTCAAACAAACAGGAGCAGGAGACCACTGTTGGTGTCCGCGGTTCAACTAAAAGTCAAGTCACACTTATTTTCATTTAGGTTTGTAGCTTAATAATGGAACAAATCCTAAACCTAACTAAGTAGCTTTGTTGCCTCAACTTAACCAAGTAGCTGTGTTGTATAAACCTAACCAAGTAGCTGTGTTGCCTCAACTTAACCTAGTAGCTGTGTTGCCTCAACCTAACCAAGTAGCTGTGTTGTATAAACCTAACCAAGTAGCTGCGTTGTATAAACCTAACCAAGTAGCTGCGTTGTATAACCCTAACCAAGTAGCTGTGTTGTATAAACCTAACCAAGTAGCTGTGTTGTATAAACCTAACCAAGTAGCTGCGTTGTATAACCCTAACCAAGTAGCTGTGTTGTATAAACCTAACCAAGTAGCTGCGTTGTATAAACCTAACCAAGTAGCTGCGTTGTATAAACCGAACCAAGTAGCTGTGTTGTATAAACCTAACCAAGTAGCTGTGTTGTATAAACCTAACCAAGTAGCTGCGTTGTATAAACCGAACCAAGTAGCTGCGTTGTATAAACCGAACCAAGTAGCTGCGTTGTATAAACCTAACCAAGTAGCTGCGTTGTATAAACCGAACCAAGTAGCTGCGTTGTATAAACCTAACCAAGTAGCTGCGTTGTATAAACCTAACCAAGTAGCTGCGTTGTATAAACCTAACCAAGTAGCTGCGTTGTATAAACCTAACCAAGTAGCTGCGTTGTATAAACCTAACCAAGTAGCTGCGTTGTATAAACCGAACCAAGTAGCTGCGTTGTATAAACCGAACCAAGTAGCTGTGTTGTATAAACCTAACCAAGTAGCTGCGTTGTATAAACCGAACCAAGTAGCTGTGTTGTATAAACCTAACCAAGTAGCTGTGTTGTATGAACCTAACCAAGTAGCTGCGTTGTATAAACCGAACCAAGTAGCTGCGTTGTATAAACCGAACCAAGTAGCTGTGTTGTATAAACCTAACCAAGTAGCTGCGTTGTATAAACCGAACCAAGTAGCTGTGTTGTATAAACCTAACCAAGTAGCTGCGTTGTATAAACCTAACCAAGTAGCTGCGTTGTATAAACCGAACCAAGTAGCTGCGTTGTATAAACCTAACCAAGTAGCTGTGTTGTATAAACCGAACCAAGTAGCTGCGTTGTATAAACCTAACCAAGTAGCTGCGTTGTATAAACCTAACCAAGTAGCTGCGTTGTATAAACCTAACCAAGTAGCTGTGTTGTATAAACCTAACCAAGTAGCTGCGTTGTATAACCCTAACCAAGTAGCTGTGTTGTATAAACCTAACCAAGTAGCTGCGTTGTATAAACCGAACCAAGTAGCTGTGTTGTATAAACCTAACCAAGTAGCTGTGTTGTATAAACCTAACCAAGTAGCTGCGTTGTATAAACCGAACCAAGTAGCTGCGTTGTATAAACCGAACCAAGTAGCTGCGTTGTATAAACCTAACCAAGTAGCTGCGTTGTATAAACCGAACCAAGTAGCTGCGTTGTATAAAGCTAACCAAGTAGCTGCGTTGTATAAACCTAACCAAGTAGCTGCGTTGTATAAACCTAACCAAGTAGCTGCGTTGTATAAACCTAACCAAGTAGCTGCGTTGTATAAACCTAACCAAGTAGCTGCGTTGTATAAACCGAACCAAGTAGCTGCGTTGTATAAACCGAACCAAGTAGCTGCGTTGTATAAACCGAACCAAGTAGCTGTGTTGTATAAACCTAACCAAGTAGCTGCGTTGTATAAACCGAACCAAGTAGCTGCGTTGTATAAACCTAACCAAGTAGCTGCGTTGTATAAACCTAACCAAGTAGCTGCGTTGTATAAACCGAACCAAGTAGCTGCGTTGTATAAACCGAACCAAGTAGCTGTGTTGTATAAACCTAACCAAGTAGCTGCGTTGTATAAACCGAACCAAGTAGCTGTGTTGTATAAACCTAACCAAGTAGCTGTGTTGTATAAACCTAACCAAGTAGCTGCGTTGTATAAACCGAACCAAGTAGCTGCGTTGTATAAACCTAACCAAGTAGCTGTGTTGTATAAACCGAACCAAGTAGCTGCGTTGTATAAACCTAACCAAGTAGCTGCGTTGTATAAACCTAACCAAGTAGCTGCGTTGTATAAACCTAACCAAGTAGCTGCGTTGTATAAACCTAACCAAGTAGCTGCGTTGTATAAACCTAACCAAGTAGCTGCGTTGTATAAACCGAACCAAGTAGCTGCATTGTATAAACCTAACCAAGTAGCTGCGTTGTATAAACCTAACCAAGTAGCTGCGTTGTATAAACCTAACCAAGTAGCTGCGTTGTATAAACCTAACCAAGTAGCTGCGTTGTATAAACCGAACCAAGTAGCTGCGTTGTATAAACCGAACCAAGTAGCTGCGTTGCCTCAAATTAACCAAGTAGCTGCGTTGTATAAACCTAACCAAGTAGCTGTGTTGTATAAACCTAACCAAGTAGCTGTGTTGTATAAACCTAACCAAGTAGCTGCGTTGCCTCAAATTAACCAAGTAGCTGTATTGCCTCAACTTAACCAAGTAGCTTTGCGTTTTTTTTGTGTTCCAATTTACGAAGCTAACTCCATGTTGAAAACTGAGACTGTAAATACGTTTACCTCAAGATGTGATAGAGAGTGCAATTCAGTTGTATGGGAACATCATTTTGTAGGAAACTGGGTTGAATTCCCAGAAAGATGAAAACATTTGAGTCTGCTTTCTCCCCATATTTATAAAATATATAAAATAACTGACTAAACCGCATAACGAAATAATGTGCATTAATCACTGTGGCGCTCGAGCACTCATATTTTATTTCGGAATGTGAACAATGTCATAATAATCCCCCTGCGTGTCTATTGTATGTACTATATGACATGTATGGGCTCTGTATGTGCAGTGGGAGGAAACAAAGTAGCTGAGGATTCTCCTCCACATTCCGGAGGCATAAATGAGCCATACAGTCCAGCTGGCCTCAACAACATGAATTATACACAAGTCACAGTGCAGCCCCTCATTTCGGGACGAAGGCATGGCAACGTACAGTACCGTGCACTGTACATGCAGAAGACAAAGAGTGTCTCTGTTCAACACCTGTCACTGCATTTGACTTGCATGTTCTTGTCTCCACTGACAGCGGGCTCATTAACATGTTTTGCTGTCAGCCTGGTGGAAGCCGACCATGAAACAAGGACCGTTTTTCACATCTCATTATGTACGAAAGGGGTTGGGCAATATACAACAATACAAACATGAGACGATGTACTTTTCTACCATTTCGAGACAAAGCAGCCGTGCGTGTACCTGCTCAGCAGGGAGGAGCCCTGCAGCTGTGGGGGATTGGGTTTCTATTGCACCGTTTGCTGTGGAAGTCCTCTTATTTCCCCTCGGAGCCACAGAGGGAAAGTGAAGAAGGCACACCCCTGTGCTAATACAGTCAATGTGACCTGATGAAAAATAAAACCCGCCCTGCTAAACTCTTTGCATGCACGTCTGAGCATATAGAGTGTCAGTCCCTCCCACAGGGTCTTTTACAAACCAGCTCATTAATCACCCTGTGTGTATTTGACAGTGAATTTAGAGTCCCTTTCTTAACATCCTTCATACAGGAGCTGTGGACATTTTTAAGAAATTGCAGCTCACCTGCCAAAAGTTCACAGTTTGTGTCTTGTTGTGTTTTTGACCAGAAACAATCACTTCCACATTCCCATGATATCCCTGATCACATCTTAATAGGCAGCACACTAAGGGCCCGGACACATGACGCGTCTTCTGCGCCCTCAAATTCATTGTTGCCAACGTAGACATGCGGAAGGCGCACTCAAATGCGTGAGCGACGCCGTCGAGACGCACAAGTGATCCCCATCCCAAATTTTCAGGGCCTGAGAAAAATAGTTACACATTTGACGAGGAACAACTCATCCCAGTCGGCAGATATTTTATACTTTCTTCCGTAAATATCAGTCTATGGTAAATATTATTATGAGGATTAGGAAGTTGATTATTTTAGTGGAGGAATTCAATCTATCCCGCCGACATTATTTTCATACACGCTTAAAAGCTAAGTTAAGCTGCTAGATGGAGATGTTAGATGCTAATGATGGGGTTAGCTGGTGCAACAGACCTCCGCACCCTTGAAACCTGGCACAAGTATAAGAACCAAACGCAGACCGACGCGCCTCATATTTTTCAGGCGGTAAAAGACGCGGCATGTGCCCTAGGCCTGACAGGTTTGCTATTTTTAAAGCCTTTCCAGTACAGCTAAAGTTGCCAAGATAGTCCTGAAGGTAGCACCTGAGGACAGCTTATCAGGAGTCACAATAGAAAGGCTTCATCCACAGGGGAGCATAAATGCACTGAGAAAGTTTCGTGCCAATCTGACCACCAAATACTGACAACCAAACCTCAAGATGTATCTTCTGGATGAATATCCACAGCAAATTTCAGTGAAACTAGCCCTTACTTTCATCGATCAAAGTGTCGTTGAAGGGTGAGATTTTTACATGTTGGTCGCATGTATCTGTGCAACCATGTGACACGTGTTGTTGTTGTTCCTGTGTAGCATAAATGAGCTGATAAATGATATAATAACGTGATATCTGAGCAGTGCATAGACTCGCGTACTCACCAATACCCGATCCAGCATTTTAGGCCGTATCGCAGTGATTCTGATACTGGTAATCGGTATCATAATCGGTCAGTGAGTGTCCCGAGGATGAGTTGTGTTAGAAGAACATCTTAACCTGCACAGCAACAGTCTGTCCTCTGTTGCAACCTCAACTCCTCCAGCTCCTCTGCCTCTTTATCTCAAGGCCACCACTGGAGGTCGGACAGCTTACAGTAAAACAATGTGTACTATATTCACTATGAGCATTAGCTCTAATCTGAAATCTGAACGGGACAATGCTCCAGACAGAGCAGCCAGATGTCTGTTTAAGTGCAGAGTTCCCTGCGTCTGTCCTGGATTAGTCTGGTAGGAAAACAAACCCTGGCCCCTGTGGGAGCTGTAGCCCCAGGTGCACACACACACACACACACACACACACAGTTCCAGCCCAGCTTCCTATTCCCCTGACCCCCCCCCCCCCCCCCCCCCCTCAGGACACACAGCGCCACGGCCACACAAGATTTAGGGAGCGTGGATGTGGGAAAAGATTTGGAAAGTGGTGGTGGAGAGCTTAATGACAAAGGACTGTGAGCCAGATTGGGGTAATTTTATGGGACTGAACCTGCTTGACGGTTTTAACTGGTTATCAGGAAATGTCAAGTAGTTTTAAGCTACCGCACTGTTGTATAAAGTCCCAAGGGTAATGAAAACAACGGAGTCATTTGACTTCCATTGAGCTGCCACTTCACCAAATGGTCTTTTTACATTCCACGAAATATCCACCGACATCGTTTCTGACATCTTTTGATCTGCAGTCAAGTAACAAGTCGAACCGTCTTTATGCATGAAGACGACAAGGGACCTTGTTTACTAGACAACAGCCCACAGGTTCATCTGTAGACTGGCTACCATTTCCCCACATGTTTCTTTTGCTTTCTTGGATAGTAAGGAAAGGCTGCGAGAGGTAACGACGCGCAGCAAAGGGCCACGGTTTGGGTTCGGATCAACCCGAACTCACGCAATTAGCGTTAATTGACTGAAGCGGATACAATCTACAAATGAGAAGCTCGCTAACAGCTTTCACAGTGCACTTGGTTTTATCGGGGACAACTGAGAGCTGGGAGGTCAGAGCGACATTTTACAGACAACATAAAAAGAAGGCGTGAACATTACCGCTGTGACTTTTGGCAAGAGAGTGACAAATATTTCTATGTGCGTATGAAGATGGATATTAACACCACAGTGTAAAGGGTGCCTTTGTTTATTCCTAATTGTCTCTCCACTGCTACAATAGTGTGATGAAGGCTGGCCAGCAGCCTGTTTGCTTCCTCACTTCCCACAAACCCCCTGCTGGTCTCCCAGGGATACGGATGGCATATTAGGAATGATGAGGCGGTGGCAGATGGGCATGCTCCCTCTCCATGCCCACTTGCCTTATTTGTGTCACGGGCTGGTGGGGCAGAGCGTCATTATCTGCTAAGTGGCTTCTTCTCCCGCCGTGTGCAGCCGGGTCTCTGCTCTGAGAGGGGAGGGATGAAGGGGGAGAGAAGGAAAACAGGGGCAGATCGAGAGATGGGAGGAGGGGGAGAGAGAGAGAGAGCATGTTGTCTGCCTGTGGTTCAGGTAATCAGTTGGAGTGCAGCCCCGCGCCCTGCTGTCTGCACACTGCCGAGCCTCGGGAGGCTGTTGTCTTTTAGTCAGTCACGCTTCGCAAAGCTGCTATCCATTTAAAGTGGCGCTGAATCAAAGGCCCGTGATTTATTTGAAGGGGTCCACCTCACGGCTCGACGCTGGGAGCCTAAAAGGTAGCCGTTAATATCCGGGAGTCAATTACCCGAAATGGCTAATTAATAAACGTCTGAATTAATCAGAGGGAGGATGTGTCGCCGGAGTCGCATGTGAGCGCCATAATGGGCCTTGGTTCATCATCAACTCCAACTGTGACTAGTGCGGGGAAACGGCCGCCGTTAGCGCCGATGACGGCCCGGCCCAGCGCTAATGGCCGTGTCGCTTATCGCGGCTGCAGGTGTGCGATTGTCCAGGTGGGATTCGGCTAACAAACGGTGATGAGCAGAACACATTCTGGGATAAAAAAAACAAAACCCTGCTGCAGGACAAATAAAATGAGACAATGTGCTGCAGCATGCGTGCTATCATGAATTCGCCGGGATGTAATGTGGGAGCATAAAAACACGCAGTAACCAGAATACACAAGCCACTGTGATAAAAATATGCCATGTTCTGAGGAAGGCTGTAGCCAGGCAACAACACAGAGAGACGGCAGGGGACTGGAAGCACAAATAAAGCTTGCTATTTATCAATGTCCACTTCGACATCAACACCGAGACAGTCACACTGGCCTCAAGACTCCATTTATTTTTTTATAATTTGGTGAGTCATTTCACATTTTGCACCTGCGGTTGTTCGGCAGGTATCCAGAGTAAAGCAGGCAATGCTGGCTGTTTGTAGACAAACTGGATCATCTGGACGACCGATCAGTGGAATGTGGCCAGAGTGAGACTTCTCTCGCTGAGACGAGCCTGTCATACATAAACAGACTGCACGTGTCTGAGGTTAGATGAAGACACAGCATAAACACTATATGAAAATGGTAAGAAAATTCCACACATGCTCAAACAATTGGTCCTGTCAAACTCGAATACGGCGTTCATCAAAACTAAACTTGTCGATTAACTTCACGATAATAAGATGAGAATATCTAAGCTATAATAATAGCTGAAGGAAACGGCTAACCAAAGGTAAAAGAAAGAAAATCACCGGGCAACGCCCCTAAAGCTCACTAATTAACCAGCATTCTTACTCTCAATTAAAAACAACAATCTGTCCAATCGAATCTAAACACGTCCCGACATCAGCCTCAAACCTGAAGAAATAGTTCCGACATGATCGGATCAATATCAATCCGTTAGCCTATCTTACCATACAGACCGGAGGCTGGGATAAGCAGCTGGCCTGGCTCTGGACAACGGAGCTTCAGAGGTGTTGATATGAATATGTTTTCACATTAAATGAGCCATCTGTTTCCACCTGCTAACAGCCTTTGTGCTAAGCTATGCTAAACACGTCCTGAAGGCAGCAAATATAACAGCATAACAGTTCAATTTAAAAAAATAATTTCTTAACACCTACATCCCTGAAGAACCTCCCAATAGAGTCAACTAATTACCATTTTTTCAACGTGAGAGAATAAACGTGCGGTTTACTTTTAAATCTGTTCAAATAATTGGAAACAGTAGCTATCTATTCAGGTTTGTTCAGATGTTTTGGCAAAAAAACCCTCTTTATTTTCGATACTTTGAACACTTCTGGAATCCTATTGTACAAACTATAGTCAGTGATGCCAGCTGTATCTGTTAGCTAGATATAAGCCACCGAGATGAGGTTAAATATCTTACTAGTCTATTAGGAGCATGATATGATGTAATGACATCCACAATACAGTGGAAATATGCCCCATAATTAGTTTTACAGTCAGAACAAGTCTGGCTCATGAGAAGCAAATACTGATGTATGCAAATGTAAACCATCACAAATAGTATTTCAGGATTAAAACTGGTAGAAAATGAAGCATGAGAAATAGAAAAACAGCGAAATGTACTGCCACAGCAACAATTGCCAACTGAAACTTCATGTTTTTTAGTCCAGTCAACCTTTGTTAGACATGTGAGAACAGCTATGTTCATAATAACTGCAAAGAATATTATCTTTTTACTTGAATAAAACTTGTATTCACTGTATCTCCCTTCACATTGCCTTTTTGTTGAAGTCGTCCAAGTTGTTGAATTCACTTAGAATAAAGAGAACGTGTGAACGTCATTTGTCTCTGATGCATAATGTGATGAGCGATGTCCTTGCAAGCTTCCAAACCAAAAACCTTGAGCCTATGTTCAAATCTGGCCACAAGGACAGTGAAACTTAAGAGTTTCACTGTCCGAGTTTCACTGGACCCAAAACCGCAAAATGACCTGAGGGATGGAAGGAATTTCAGCATTTTTTTTTCTCACTTTCATACAATGAACTTCAGCCCCTCTCTTTGCTCCTCTTGTATGTTATTACACTGTTTCTCCCCCCCCCCTTCTTTCTGCCTGCTTGGCTGCCTGTGGAGATTTACTCTCACCGATGCACTTCTATCAAGAAAAACGTTCTCTTAAGGAGGTGACGATATTGGCCTGAGAGTTATTTCATCTGGATTTTTAGTCTTGAAATCGTAGGGAGGGGAGGAAAGCTGCAGACCTGGACTGGGGAGAATGATGAGTGGTGGAAAACTCCTGAACCCGACCAACACCTCCTCCATGTAGGATCCAGAGGTGGCTGAGGTAGTCAAAAAGCTCATCCAGGGGTGGATGGGATTTATACAATGTA
Organism: Anarhichas minor; assembly: GCF_050575085.1. NCBI lineage: Eukaryota > Metazoa > Chordata > Actinopteri > Perciformes > Anarhichadidae > Anarhichas > Anarhichas minor. The sequence continues at coordinate 16,003,906 of NW_027466582.1, read as the reverse complement.
CAATGCGTAAAGCAAAGCCTATAGTGCCAACTTTCTTATGTAGCCTAGTTCAATCACTCCTAACCAGTTGATGGAACGCGCATAATCTGCACTTTTGACACATTTCAAAAGTTTGCTTAAAAATTGGTTTGACATTTAAATGGAAAAAACAACTAGTGTCACTTGCACCTTCTTCAAACAGGTAAGTCATAGGAAACTATTGAAATATTGAATGACACAAACGGTTGGGTTGTTTGTCAACTACCCCTTAAAACTCAAATTGTGATTTGTTGTGTTGGGACATTTTTCTTTTTGCAAGCCGTTTTCCCCCTGCTTCCAGTCTTTATGCTAAGCTAGGCTAAACACCAGTTGGCGCACAGACACAAAGATGGTATTGCTCTTTTCATCTCACTCACAGAAAGAAAGCCGTTAGTGTATTGCCCAAAAGATGAACTTTTCAGGTGTGTTTAAAGTGCATTTCTATATCCAACCATTGCACAAAGAGTGTCTGTGTTTGTGCAGCTTCCTGACTGGTCCCCAAACCAGAAAGTCAGGAAGTGTTGTTATTTCCCCCCTCTGTACATTGGTGAACTCGTAGAGACCTAGGATTAGCATCAACTCTTGGCTAAAGCAGAAACTTCTCAACTTCTTTTCCTCACTTTGTGCCATCCAGAGAGAAGTTGTGTCTTTCCACTTTTATGCAATTGGGCAACACGCATTCACTCTGACCACACTGCTAAGCTATTGAATGGAAAACATATTTCAGTAGTTTACACTGTAGATATTGTTTTTCTTACAGCGCTGATGTACTTCTTCTAACCATACATATACTGCTCTTACATAATACCAATGGACGTCTCTCGCCAGCAGAGGTATAAGTGGCTTAACCTCCGGATCGGCCAAGTTTAATTTCAGTTGAGAGGTTAAGTGGCTGAAATTGGAGCTCAGCAGATAATCTGTTGAAAACGTATTCCTGTGAAGGGAAATGTAGGGCAGTGTTCTCCTCAGCCTGATCTCTGACCATCAAAGATCTGAGGACTGCGCACTCTCTCTGCTGGGACGCCACCGCCAGGCGTTTCAAATCTGATAAGAGGGGACTGAAAAAAGAAAGAAAGAAATTCTGGTGAGTTCATGTTGCCCGGATCATAGGATGTAGCTGGAGGCAGAGCCTGATTTAGGAATATTGCTGCCATTCCATTATTTGTAACGATGTCTTTATGTCCTTGGAAAACAGACACCAGTGATGGCGGAAAAAGAGATAAAAACGAAGCACTTCAATTATGAGAACATGAAAAAGATGGAGGATAATTTCGCAAAGTGAGACTCCTCCACACCAGCGTCTGCGAACAATAACACCAGGGAATTCCTACTCATCTAAAATTCCTCCTTAAACGCCTCCATTAGGCCCCGAGGTATCGGAGCTGTGATCTAGGCTTTATTGCTATTCCTTTATGGCGATAGGTCGACCATCAGAAGTCAACGGTCCCGCTGCGAGCATCACTGTCAAAGGTGGCGGGCCGAGATGACAGGGTGACAGCAGTGGCACGCCCCGAGGCAGTCACCCGCCTCGTTCATTAGCTTAATATCCACGGACATCTGTTTAACAGGCGGGCTGATACTACATCTTACCTAATCAGAGTGCTCCTCTGGGAAATCATCCTGAGGAGTTAGAGACGCCATCAAACAGCAGCATCCCTGCCATCCACGGGGCCGCTCCATCATCGGCGTAACTAGGATCTCGGTGAAATGGAGCATCGTACTGACAGCTTTCTTTATTGTTTAATTTTACGAGTGCGAGGGCGATACACAGCTAATGAGATGCCCCTATATTCGTTTCATTTGAGGCTTTTAGTTGGTGATCTTCTGTCAAAATAAAAAGGGCAAAGAAAGTCGGACAGTATCCCCAGAGGAAGAACCCTTCTGACTTTGGTCAACCCCTGACTTTTCATTTAAAAGCAGATCAGAATTTTCACCTAAAGTAAAATATCTCCACATCTCTCGAATGAACTGGCCCATAATTCATTTTTACAAGTATCCAAATGATAATGGTGATCCCCTGTCTACGCATCCATCTTTCTATGGAAATGAGCCTAAGAACAGTCCAATTCACAAAGCAACTTTAGAGAGTTGATGGTAACTGAAGCACATTCATAAAAGGGGTGTTCGCTCAAACTACCTTTTTTTTGGGATGCAATGGCAGTTGTTGTCTAAAGCTCCCCTTCATTTTCAATAGAAAGAGAGATTTAAATCATTTCAGTAACAGTTCAATGATTCACTTAAATGCACACAGAGTCTCTCTTAATGGGGGGGGGGGGGGGGGGGGGGGGGGGGGGGGGGGGGAGCCATTATGGTTTCTGTTGCGGTTGGATTGCTGCAGGTATAAAATAAACTCCGAAAATGTCTCAAATCAAGAGAATGTAATAAACATTTTCCTCGTTAATGTATAAGCAAAATTATATATATCTCTGCAAACTTCAACCCTATGAGCAGCATATTCATCCAACTGTGACGGTTTACTGCCGTCAAACTAGAGACCAAAGACTCGGATAAAACACCGTCAAAGGAAAGAAGCCGAGGCAGTCCGAGACTCTTTAGTGGACTGTAAACTGGAACGGGCTGGAATCATAATGGAAATCCACTTCATGACAATTCCAGGTGGCTGTAAATCTCCATAGACAGACTGCAAGTGGTAAATCCATTACCAGTACATGTAGAGCTGGACAAAAAAAAAAAGATATGTTTTGCATCCAGGTTTGTTTTGGCTGTTGGCAGTGAGACAGTTCAGTTGTGTGTGAAGCAAAGAATGTGTGGTGAAACACATGCTGCACTGCAAAAACTATGCAAAGATATGAGTTTTTCCAACATAAGGAACCCGGAGGTTATTAAAATCGAATGTAAAGTAGCTCCAACTCTCTTCCCTAACATGTGCTGGGATGGTTGTCATACATGTTATCCCACAGTATACTCCAGCCCCAGAGAGGCTTTAACAAGCCTCACACGGATTATAAATTCTACAGAGACGGTCGGGGCCGCCATCCAAGTAAAACACTCCCAGCACACATGACGTGACAACTGATCTCCCCCCGGTTCGTGTGAACGCATTGTGAAGATCACATGGTGAGATACACTAAAGGCGCTGAATCTAAGAGGCAAATCATGAACCATAAGCATGTTAAAGGAAATTATTCTTAAATGAAATTCACCCTTACCTGTCCCTATCTTAGCACCAACGATGCACTAAAATGAGAACTTCTTTTTACAGTGTACACATCCTGGGACGAGCAGACCCCGTCAGTCTCCAGCCCTGTTTAAATCGACCACTGCTGTAATGTTGGATGGAAGAGTCCAAACAAGACTGAAGCAGTTGTCTTTCACTTGCGTCCCCTTACCAGCCGGTAAAGAGTGGTGAGCTAATGACGGTATAAAACAGCCAATAAAATATTGTTTTGAAAAGGTGGGAATCATTGAATCAAATGAGGTCCTTGAGCATTTAGTCAGAAATGGGCACAAAAAAGTATTTGCGTTGTAGAATATTGGCGAGATTAGCCGAGGACAGACAGAGACGTAGATGCACACATACAAGCACACACAAACACAACAGAAAACATAATCTCCAGGTGGAGATAATGAGTTCAACAAGGCAAAAACACCAAAACATATGATTTAAATGAGGCGCCAAAGTTTAAAATAAATGTATCAGAATCAGTCTCCACGCTTTCCACAGTGAGACATCCAGTTTTGGGGGAAATCCAAAGCAATCCCCAGAGGAAATGAGTGTTTCTGCAGGCTTTTTATTAAAAGTAAGTGGATGATGGGAGTGAAACTGGAAAGTGCCATTTAACAGCTGCCAAATTAAAGCTGGCTGATCCACTTATCATTCCTCATTTTCACAAGGGGCATATCTTCCACTGGTGCAACTGAGGAGGCAAAGGGTTTGAGAGATTTGTTTGGGAGGAATCTTTTCTTGGGGCTCGCCACAGTGACAGAGGAACGGTCCACCGCAATACAGGAAGTGAGTGTTTTCTGTGGGGATACGTGGAATGCCAGAAAGAAAAGAACAAACCCCGACTTAAAAAGCTCTCACACCAAGACAAGACAGAATTCAGAGAGCATCGGCCGAGCTCTACTTTTCCAAGAGGAGGGTAAGAAGAGGACTAGTCTTTTGGGGAAACAGCCCCCCCGCTCAACTGGAAAGGAATGTGCCCTTTCACAAGCTGAATCGAGGACATGCCTGACATGGAAATAATAGGGGAAGAAGTCGCAATTTCCCAGATTCTGGGGATGGGGGTGGGGGTGGTACTCCTCTCCAATGCGAGGAGAAGACATCTGTGCGCTACATATCTTCCACGTCATGTGAGAAAATGTTGGTTGCTCAGGCGTTTGGCTCTGTGGAGATGCATCAATCAGGACTTTTAGTGTTTTCGTAGCGTCAAAAGATTCTGGTCATGTCACCAAACTACGCACGTCCATGTGTTGCTTTGCACACAGTGAGGTTTATGCTCTTGTCAGGGCTGTGCGCATGCATTAAAAAAAAAAAAATCAATCTGTTCAAACTAGGGATGTACCATATATTTTTCTTTCTGTTGATTACCTGCTTCTCATGGCTTATTCGATGACCAGTGATTTCACATTTTTGTAATTTAGCCACTTACCATTCCGCCTCTTTTCTTTAGAGATGTCGGACTGGGGGGGGGGGGGGGGGGGTGTTCAGAGGTAGGTAGATAAAAGGTCACTAGCATACGCCACATAGTGACACTCTGTGTCAAGTTCTGCTAGTCACACATTAGCTTCCACTGAATCTTAGAGTCCATTTCTGCACAGAGCAAGGTCTGTGGACTTTGTCCCCCACTGGAATTCACTTAGCAATGGATCCCTTCAGGGCCAGTGAAGAGAGAAGGGAAACTCAAAGTGACCACTAACTCTGTCCAAACACACATATGGGCATGCGAGTATTGTTTTAAGACAAACTTCAGATAATACGACACTTTGCTTTAGACTTTTAGACACGTCCTGCTAAGTTCTATGTATTCCGTCTTTGCCAGAGTGCATGTGGAGCCTGGGAAAACGAAACCCACGTCTGCATTGCTGTGGTTTTGTCAGTCTGACTGTGCCACATGTGGCCCTGTAAGTCCCCTTCTGGAAACACTGGAGGTGCTCGGCATTCTTTGTGGCCGATTCCACATTGGCTTGTTTTCCAACACACAGAAAACGTGTCGACCGCATACAGTGATAACAGAGCCAGATATTCTCTGTATAAAACAAACCCTCTATTTTCAGTGACGTTGAGCTTCACCAATGAGGTCATGTTGCTTATTGAATTCATGAGCTCATCCAGTTCTATTCTTTCTTCAATCATAAGGCAACACATGGGAGGAAACTTGAATATTACCTCTGCAATTACCGAGGAAGTTGTCCTCTACAAATAGACAAAAAGTACGCCTAATCATAGTATTATATCCTCTTTTCCAACCACCCTTTGGCTACTTTTTGTGCCACATAGACAGCATTTTCCATTTGCAAGTCAGCAAACAATTAGTTTTAAATAGCTGGAAAGCTATTCCAGGTTTGGAAAGGCTGTGATGTAAGTACAGATGTTCCGATGCCATCTTTTCCTTCCCGATACCGATTCTGATACCTGAACTTGTGTCTAGGCAAATGCCGAGTACTGATCCGATACCAGTGCGTTAAAAACTAAAAAAATGAAATAAATCAAGCAGAGTAGAGTAGTTGTATCTTCTCTCACAAACTCCAGAATCTAAAGTAAGTCCAGACAAACATTTCTATTTGCTCCACTTGATCTGTCACTTTGTTCTGGTTGTAGAGAAAGTGTCACACAGGAGAGGCTTCTCGGTCCTAAAACTCAAGGTTGGCAGCATGAGGTGCACCAGGAGCTGCGGCGGACACTTCCTGCACACTCAGCATCTTGGATGAATGGCTGTTCCTCCTGCTCTCTGCACAGCCTATTAAAAGCTCTTGGTGCATATCTGCTTCACATCAGGATGTGGGGATGTAATTACAGTTACCAAAGTGAAGGATGGGGAACAGCGGAGGAACACCACAGTTTTCTTTCCACTACCACCCCCTCTGTGCCAGCATGGAACCGCTGTGTTGCCAGGTTTTGCCATCGGAAGATTAGGCATTTTGAAGGCTGTACTTACTCCAAAGAGCTCCAGCTCATGTCCCTCCAGCGCTCAACAATGTTTTTTAGGAAAGACAGGGCTGAACAATGCTAACCATGTTATGAATCCATTAATTTGCTTTGCCGAACATAATTGCTGCTTGGATTACATTTTTTTTCCCATCCAGAATAGGGGTATACCTTTTTCAACACGTAAATAAGGGTAATATGCAAGTCTGCAACCTGATGTTATCCCTACTCTTCATATTTTGTCGCTTGGTCAATAGCAGTCACTATAATAGCACAAAGGGCAGCCTTTTGCGTATTGACCATGGACTGGTATATAAGAATAGGCGTCACCCGTTGGTTTTTGGACTGCGGTTTTGAAGCCTTGAGTTCGGCATTTTGGCCGTCGCGTTCATGTTTTTTGGCCGGAGCCATCTTGGCTTTTTGCAACCGGTGAATGGAAGTGACCATATTTGGACTGCGGAGGAGTGAAGTAGAGACGCCGTGTACGGCTCTGCTAGCAACCTGTCAATCACAACGTAGACCTCCCTGAAGCATACCCTGTTTTATGGTCTAGGTTACTCTAAATGGACCATAATTTACTAAATGAACATCAAGACTTGAAACTAGCGATAGAGTCCCAGAACTCATGTTTACAATGTTTACTGAGGGAATGAATCAAGTGGGAATTAGGGTCATTTCCTAGGCTGCGGCCTGATCTTGACCTAGAAGGTTAACTTTGTAACTTGTGGTCAACATTGTGAAACCATTGCAGTTAGGTTTACAACAAACATATTTGGTTCGGGTTAGAAAAAACATCATGGTTTGGGTTGGATTAAGTATGTTTGTAACGTAACTTAAGCCACGGACGTAACGTCATGCGCCAGTGGCGTAGCGTCACGCGACGTAATGTCGTCAGCAAAAACGACTCAACTTTTGGTTTCACGGGGGACTCCAGTCCCCTGGGTGAAAGTCCTGAGTTTGGTTGACTCATCGGCCATGCCTCCCTCCTGCCCTTAGCGGACGTCCTAGCTCTTTATAGTACGTGTGAGCGTCTTTTGTGCACTGTACATTTTGAATTCAAACATGTCATTAAAGTTAGAAAATAAATAATAAATGTTCCGACGTTCGAATGAAAGTTTGAATTTCAACTTAAAAGTGAAAGCCCTATTCCAGAATGTGTACCATCCTTACACTGAAAATGTAATGGAGTGGGCATCGGGTTGGACGGTAGGACCTACAAGTCGCAGTTCTTTGACACTGGAGACCAGTTGTTGTGTCCACGTTTGGTTTAGGTCACTAAAACAGTTAGATGGTTAAAACTGTTGTATTGCAAAGTGAACTCAGTCTACTTCAAACTCTGGCACTGAATCCTTGCACTGAGCTGCAGAACTGTCCAACACGACTGTAATTCCAAGAAATACAGGGATGAATATGTCTCTACTTCTTTCTGGAGCTTCCCATTCCCTCTGAACATACTCAAAAGGATGCATCCTCTGGGGAGCATGAATAGCTAGAGCATACCATTACTTTTTGAGATGCGTTACCTCTGTACCAAGTGCTAGGAATCATCCTGTCACCATAATATACATAAAGAATTGTCATGGCAATCCGACTGTTGACCAAGTGTCAGACAGTCCGAGTCACCGACTGACTGATGTCACCATCCAGCCTTCTTCACAAGGGGGTAAACAGTGTCGTGAACCAGAACACAGCAAGCCCACACTGGTGGACATGCGTTCCATTGTACATACTATATATGTGCTTGTGTGCATATGCATACCCATGCAAACAATACCTCTAGTGTAATGAGCTGTGCCAGTTGAAGGGGGGTGGTGGTCACACAAGCACAGTAGATGCTTATCTTATGTTATGAGCTGAAGCCGTGTCAGGAACATGACAATTCCCTGTGTTCAAGGCTCTGCTATTCACATTTAGTTTTACTGGATGATTGAAAAACACAAAGATTAAGACAATGTTCTTGAATGAAAAATGACAAATTAAACTTGTATATAATAAAATGTTCCCTTGTCCAAATTCAATACGGTCAGGTGTTTTGTTTCTATAGCTTTTGACCAGCAGCTAATGTTGACTAATGTTAGCAAACTTCAGTGGCAGTACTGAGACTTTGCTCAGCTTCTGACTCTACATTGCTTGTTCTACTGTTTGCATGCAGTACAAAAAAAGGGGATCCCAGAAACTATGATAAAAATGTTCTCTGCCACTTGATATCATCCACACTCGTCATGTTTTACAGAGGCCCCCGCGCCACTTTAATGATGCCAGGGGCAGCCTTTTCCCTAAATTATTGGCGCAAAGGGTTAACGTTGTAACGCATGGTTAATTTTGTGTGGCGGTTGGGTTTCGGCAACAAAAACACTTTGGGTTAGGGTTAGAAAAAACATCGTATAAGGTAAAAACGCTTGTAACGTAACTTGAGGATCAGATGAAACACCATGTGACTCAGTGACGGAACATCACGTGACATAACATAATAACTCAACCTTTGGTTTCACACGGGACACAAAACACCAGTCCCGTGAGTAAAGGTCTCACTTAAAACTATGTCAAACACCACTGAGCCTCTAAAGTCTGTATTGTATCATTTATTATCCCCCAGAGATGATGTCAAGCCTTTGCGGAACATCTGCTTATATTTAAATATGAACTATATCATTTTTTATATTTGATTTCATATATTCGTCTGTGGGAGCGAGTCTCCATGCTGTGCAGCGAGACGAGCCTCTTGAATTTGCATCCAAAATGGCGTCAAAACTTTCCTTTCTAATTGCAAACGCAGCCTCCATAATAAGAAAGCAAAAAATACGACCCCAAATCACTTATATTATCACATGACATCTGTGTTTGGTGAAATATGTAAGTAATTTGCAGTCTACTTGACGAATTACGGACATGGCAGATTTGCACGGGATTAAGATCACAGACGACCTCTGCAATTATTACAAATTGCTAGAGGTCCCCAGGAAATACTAGAACTGTGCGAACTGCGCTTAAGAGGGCAAATAAGCACAATCACTATTCTGATTGCATAAGGCTGGGTGGGAAAAAATCACCAACAGCTCCTTTATTTTAGCCACACATACTTAAAATAGTAAAAAAAAACAAGAGTGATAAAAGCTTCACGATGTTCAACCAGTGTTTACAGATGCAATGAGCCTCACAATCAAAGTCTCACATTTGAATTTGTATTCTTTTCATGATGGAAACGTTCTCTTTCAGTAAAGTACTTCCGGACAGGCCTTCCCACTTTAGAGGCAACACGTGCTGACCTGTGACATCATAGTGCAACTCTTCCCCTGACCCCCGAGGGGTCAACCTGTATTCGCGACACAATGCGACTGTCAACACTCGTTCCCCCGGGACTGGCGAGAGGAGTGGCGCATAATCAGCGCAGACGTCACCGAGGGCCCTCGTTAGGAACGGCTGGCTGAGCTTCTATGGACGAGCCAACACTGAGCACATGAGCGCCCCGGCTGCCGCTGATGCTCTGAGACCTCTGTGAACGCCGCGCCCCGGGAGTGCTGAACTTGGGCTCGACTGTGTGCTGCCCCGCTGGCTGGACCTTTTTGTTCTGTAGCGGCGAGCCATCTCACTGCACCTTTGTATCAAAGACTCAAGATATATGAGATGTGACGAGCTGAACTCAACTTTTCTTTAGATTACATTCAGGGCTGTAATTTCTCTCTATGATAGACTAAACGTATAAATGTGCAATCCCATAGACCCTTTTAGTGCCGACGTCATGGTTCCATCACAGCGTTAGTTGGAGGGAAAAAACACTTGCACTGCTTTCAGTTTTTACACTTGAATGTTTTTTTAGGCCATCCACATCATCGTTAAAGCTCCTTTTAACACACTGACATTTCGACTACTGACTGCTGTTTCACATTAACTGATTCAGAAATAAAGTGAAACTTCAAATCCTTGCAGGACTTCCACTTTAACAGTCATTTTAGGATAATTAAAACACATAAATTTTCTTCAGAAAAATTCTGCCGTTGATAATGCAGACTAGGCCAGAAACAGCCTGGTTGAGCCAAAGATGCATAATGCAATCACATGTAGTAGTATCTGAGTGGGTCTAGTAGTTTGACAGTGCAGCAGAAAACAAAAATACGAGCATCAACAAAAATACTTCCACTTTTTACTCACAAATCAAATAAAATTTTTGAAACAGCCCAAACACAAAAAGAATGGCGACAAGACTTAGTTTTTGAATGATGCCAATCAAAGTGAAAAGAGACATCTACTTTTAGTGTTTATGTCCTTTCAGTACTTCCTACCTCAACTCTACAGCGCTTACACTTCAACTGGTTCCACTTGTTCTGCAGTGCAGCATAAAAACATTGCTAAAGGGGAAAAAAAAAGCATATATACGTACATCATAATTTAAAAACTTCTGTACCTCAAAGTGAAGGGTGTGTGAACCACTTTCAGTACTTGATGTAATACTTGACTTCTTTAACAAATACATTTCAAGTGATACTTCAACTGCTTTCAGTGCTCACACTTCAACCGGCATCTTTAAGTTTTTACACTTTTCACCTTCACTCCTTTCAGGACGTCCACTTCCAGCTCCTTTTGTCGCTTCCACTTCTACCGATATTTCAACCTTCTTTTCTGTGATGCTTCAACTCATTTTGGACCTTTTCATTTCAATCGATTCTTCAACTTCATTCGGCATTAACACTTAAACAGACTGAACTTCTATTTTAATAAAACAATCTTAACTCGAGGGCCAGTTGCATTATTTTCTTTTGTTTTTAGCTTTTAACTGCAGCCTGAGGTGAAGTTGCAGTTGAAGAAAAATACTTTTATCAACACCTAACAAAGGATAATTTTTGTTGAAACATTAAATTAGGATGAATTGTACAATGAAACGTTTCACTTTCATGTTTGGCTAAATTGATTCTGAAACTACACAAATGAGCATTTAGAGGAAGTGCTTTCACTGCATTTAAGTTCCTTTCTGATTGTACAACATGATGAGAAGTCAAGAAATTTGGAGACAACTCTCAGTAACATAACTACTCAGCTCTCAAAAACCCCCCCCCCCTTCCTTTTAAGCTCTATACAACCACAAATACACATGCAAAACAAACATGAACACAATCACTCATTTTTGCTTTCCGTACGTCACTCAAATGTAGGATTTGAAGTTTCTCTCAGAACAATAAAACAGCTGTTCCCTGAACTGTTGGAGATGGAGTTCCTGGTTGTGCTGCTTAAAGAGCAGCAGCTAGATTGTAGGGGCAGGCCGGGCTGGTCTCCAGCTGTGTGCAGCGTAATAAGCAGCAATTACTCTGTATGACAAGTTAACATTAAGTCCCCCTGCTGCTGCTGCTGCTGCTGCTGCTGCTGCTGCTGCTGCTGCTGCTGCTGCTGCGCTGTCGGTTGGTCCTGAGAAGGCAGCATGTGAGTCGGGGCTCACAACACACTGAGCCGGACACTTGTTATCAGAGCTCAGTTAATCAGTGAACCGATCCTGTATCAACAGCTGTGCCGCTCAACCTTGTTGGCTCCCGGCCCTTAAAACACACATTGGGATTTCAGTTTCCGCGTGCGAGCTTGTTCACTTGGTCGATTTCCAAGATTGCAAATATGTGTCATTTTCAAGTGGTATTGTGTCTTTCCAGAAATATTTGGTGGGGAAACAGTCTTGTCACTATTATGACAACGATACTACTTACAATGTCCGGAGAATTTTTCAGCTGGAAGCTGATTTTCGAAGGATTTTTTCAGGAAGAAGAAATGTCCTCTCGACCTCTCCCTGTCACATCTGTTTCCCCGACGTCAGATGCTGTTTGTAAGGTTCAAATTAGGAAAACGCAACAAGCCGACCTGAAGGCGTTGATGACCTGAAGGATGACGCATTCCAATATGGGTCAACTTTGAGGGCCCGTCTCCTGAATGGTTTGTCATTCCGTTTAATCAAACCAAGTGTTCAAACACTCTCTTGGAGGTTAACATTAATGAAAAGAAAGTGTTCAATTTGAAAGGGATGAGGTCAGAAAGTGATTGTTTTTTCTGACTGAATGGCCCTGACGGCAAAAATGGACACGCGCTGCAAACGATAACTGAACTTTTATCATGACCACATGTTAGAACGTCTATTTGTTCATTCACACACATAAGATATTACATTTTAAATGCAATCCTGTCAATGAACATATAAACCTGGGTCTCGTCCAATGCTGGAATGCAGAAAAAATAATACATATTAGCAGCGACACAGATCAAACTGTGCGTGTGGCTAAATGAAGCAATTTCAGGTTCCATTACAGTTTCCTATTTTACGCTTATTTAATCCTTCTGTTCCCTTGCTTTTAATGCTAATCCCGCCACCATTCACAGCCCTGAGCCCATAGTGGAGACCTTATACAGGGATGTTAAGAGTCGAGGCACATTCCCCAAAGCACAGGAATTCCTCCTCTGCTCAGTCTCTTCGACACCCTGTACTTTCTATGGACAAACACCGCAGGAGAATATTTTGTGCTGACTTTTGCGGTTTTGCTCAACCTGGAACAGCAGCCAGAGACGCCATTACTCAGTTTAACTACCGTGTTGAGTTTAATGGGGTGGCCACACAGCAAAAATGTTTTTTGGCAGTATGATAACATCCACTTGTTATGGTTCAGTCAGCTGATTGCAACACGTCCCCCGACATAAAGCCGAGCTGCTGAGCGCTATGGGCTTCGGGGAGTCTTCATTTTAGGTAAAACATGTTTTTTTTTGTTATTTATTTATTTATTTTTAAACACGATCTGCCTCATTTGCTCCAAGTCCTGCGTGGGCGAGGGCTGTAAACGCTTTCATCTTCGCTGTCGTGGCCGAGGGTGGAAAACATCTGAGCCGCAAAGCTGGGGAGAAACGGAGCGGTATGCTGAGCGAAGCAATACTGCAACCAACAAGAAGTGAAAGTGATCCGGTCACAGTTCGCATGAAACTGGAGTTTGTTATAGTCACCCACATCTTCTTCTGTGGTAATGGCAGCCTTTCTGCATTTAGAGCTATGTCTAGTATGTTAAGTTGGCTTCTCTACACTGGCTGCCCGTTGATTTTCAATATTTGTGTGTGTTGTTATCCGAGCTTCTCCTTGCTTTGTTGAGAGCAATGAGAGCCATTAATAGGCAACCACAATGCTCCAAATCTCGTGTTATGCACCTTCAGTGCCCGACTCAAACCAGTTCTGAAGAGGCTGACACCTGCAGCGGAGGTCATCCAAAAGAATTCACCAATTCTACATCAACCTCCTTCAGTCCATCCACCCATTACCGATAGCTGCTTATCCTTTACAGGATCACGGGGGTATGCCGGGCCTGAACCCAGCTCACATTGGGCCAGTTGCGGGGTACAACCTGGACAGGTCACCAGTCAATCACAGGGCTGACACATCGAGACAGGGGTGAAGGTGGTTCATGGCTCCGGCCTTGAACTTCACACATCCCCCTCGCCGGGACCTTGCTGCTTCCCGTGGCCTTGGACTAAGTGCTCCCTGTGCCCTCTCCCCCTGCAGGGAGGGACGTGGGCCCCAGCTCTCCGCTGCGACCGTCAACCGGACGGACTGTCCTTAGTGTGGGCAGACCCGTCTTGAAACACGGACCCTGTCTCGTTTACCATGCTTTGTGCGTGTGACTCCTTGATGTGCCATCATTCATATCTATAGCCAAAAACCACCTGTGGAAAACACTGGTGTTCGCGTGATTATTTACAAGCGCGCTTGGCCTGCTAGAATATAAATATATAATGTAATGCACACTATATAATGTAATGCACACTGACTGACAAAAAAACAACGGCTCAGCTTGAAATTCTTAATCGACTCTCCGGGGGCAGCCTTATTATTTTCCTCCATTCAATATTATAATTTTCTATAACTTAACTTATCATTAATAACCTTGTTTTAGAAATCCAATGTGATAAGTGTTAGAGACAAAGCACAGAGAGAGTAGAAAGAGGAAGTGTGAGACAGTAAGTGGACAGAGAGCGTTTTTGGCTTTATAATTTTGACCTATGTAACAGTTAAGTCACTAATAGCCAGTTCACAACAATCCCTGGTATACTGGTTTTCCACATACTTCCTTTTGTTCCCGTGGAGCTACCACATGCCTCCTCTGCTTCGTTAATGAAAACCAAGCAAACGGTTCAACAAAGGGGGCTTAATCAGGCATGCAGACCTCCATCCTGAATCTAAGAATCAACTAGTAGCGACACTTGTAGTTACCAAGACACCAGCTGATGTTGTAACTGAATGTTTTATCATCCAGGACACAGTGTTAACCTCATTTTACTTTAAAAGACATATCTTGACACTTACATACTATTACTTTAATTAACACTGTGACAAATTATTTTCAATCATTCTAATGTAATGAAATGATTCGTCATGCTGTCAGTATGTAACCAAAACACGTGTTGAAACAGCCACTTGATTAACAGAAAGCCTCAACACACGAATGTTCTTTGTAGCAGTTATTTTAGTGACTACACTGAAACATTCAATTAATGATCATATACAACGTGAGTTTGTTGGAATGTGGGAATATTAACAGATGATGTGGCAAACACCTTTAGCTGCTAACTCCGACACAAAGCAAAATTCCAAAGCTAAAGATGGGTTTTGTGCACAGTGATGCAAGCCTTTGCAGGTGTTACAAAAGGTGTTATTGTTTTGCGCGTTAACCCTTTTGTCCGACAGCTCTTTTGGGGGAACCGCTGCAAATTTGGACCACCATCAGTGCTCCATGGGCTTCTATGGCATGTTGCTGGGTCAGGCTGTTTCCACAAAGGGGACCTCTGCTTGTCAGGTATAAAAAGGAAGGTTTTCCGACAGTTAGACAAGCAGTTCAGCTCCAAGTGCAGCAACAGCAGCAGCAGCAGCATCTACTGACAACATCTGGCAAAGATGACCTCCAGCAACAAGATGAGCAAGATCGTCTTCTACGAGGACAGGAACTTCCAGG
Source organism: Anarhichas minor (assembly GCF_050575085.1). NCBI lineage: Eukaryota > Metazoa > Chordata > Actinopteri > Perciformes > Anarhichadidae > Anarhichas > Anarhichas minor. Next base: position 15,988,819 of record NW_027466582.1, on the reverse strand, counting down.
GCCGCTCCTACGAGTGCAGCAGCGACTGCCCCGACATGTCCTCCTACATGAGCCGCTGCCACTCCTGCAGGGTGGAGCGCGGCTGCTTCATGGTCTACGACCGCACCAACTTCATGGGGAACCAGTACTTCATGAGGAGGGGCGAGTACGCCGACTACATGAGCACGATGGGCATGAGCGACAGCATCAGGTCCTGCCGCATGATCCCCATGCACAGGGGATCCTACAGGATGAGGATCTACGAGAGGGACAACTTCCAGGGTCAGATGCACGAGCTGATGGAGGACTGCGAGAACGTCATGGACCGCCACAGCATGGCCAACATCATGTCCTGCAACGTGATGGAGGGCAACTGGCTGATGTACGAGCAGCCCCACTACAAAGGAAGGATGATGTACATGAGGCCCGGAGAGTACAGAAACTTCATGAGCATGGGCGGCATGGGCAGCATGAGGTTCATGAGCATGAGGCGCATCATGGATTCCTGCTACTAGACGGTGACGCATCACGGTGCAGCAATTGGTTTCCAAAGAAATTCTAGAAAATGAGTGACAAAGCAACTTCTCCGGAGCAATACACACTGGTTGTTGACTGCAGCGAATGAATGAGAAAGATTGCTAAGCAGTGAACTAACTGCACATACAGATGTCTGTGACTGAGGGGTGGGTGATGAAGAAAACCTAATAAAGTCTGCTTTGTTACGGAAATCATGTTGGAAATATTTCTTTTCTTTCCTCTTCCTACATTTGCTAAAGGTAGTTTGTCAACCTTCCTACATACTCTCCAATACCCTCGGCCTATTGACGTAGTGAAATTATGTTTTTCATTAACAAATTGCTTACCTGGGGCTCTTGGTGATAAAATCAGGCACTTTAAAGATAACAAGTCGTATGACTCAGTTTAATGAAGTACTGAAAAATGGATTTTCCTTCGATGTCCCACACATCCATTAGGGCTGGGTGATATGACGATATTTATCGTCAGAATATCGGTATAAAAATGTTCATTATTTATAAAACCGGCGGCCCAACGGTTGTTACAGCAATAGTTACGTCACTTGGACGCCGAGTTGCGTTCCTTGTACATAAGAGCAGAGCTGGAGTGAAGGGTCAGAGCAGGAGGAGCTCATACCTCAGTGGGGGCTACTTCTGTCGTATGGACGCGGTTTGGCTCCAAAAACCCAGACGCGGACCAGAAAACCTAATCTTCTGCAAGGTTTGCCACACGGCTTGCTTTACCATGTGGTTTAAATTATATGGACTATTTATTTGTTAAATTACCAGCCAATGTGATATATATATATATATATATATATATATATATATATATATATATATATATATATATTATATCAGCATGGTTATGGTTGAGTTTTTGGTGAAACTGGCAGTCTTGCCTATTCTTTTCTCTGCTATAGTATCTTTCTGTCTGTGCGTTAGGCCAGGGCTGGTATCAAATAGCAAACTGTTTAGAATAGGCTAAAAATAAAGGCTACTTGTAACAGTTTAGCCTGGAAGTTAGACTGACTTACTGTAAAAGAAATATAAAAGTCAATAAAGAAGTGAAAACATGCATTCAAAATATAGGTTTTTCTATCAAAAAGTATCGGTATTGGTACCAGTATTGTGAGACCAAAATGTACATATAAGCAAAGTCAAGATAAGTAGGTGCTTTGTTAATGCATACCAAGAAGTGAATAGCTCTCTATCTGGCCGATTGCATTAAATGACTCACATGGACCACAAATACATTTTTAAGATGATTACATCTTCCCACCAATAGAAAGGGGATCTTCCCCAATTAGGGCCTGTATTCAGTTCATACAGTTCAACAGATCACGCTGGAAAGCTTGCTGGCCACGCATCTCTCTGCTTTAATCCTGGTAAAGTCCCTGTGTGTGTGGGAAACAGGCTCCCATGTTGCAGGTCAAGGTGCGTCTGCTTTCATTGACCTTGTCTGCTCTTTTTCTCCCGAAAGCAGGTGGAAAAGCTCTCACCCTCCCTGTCAGTCCTAATCAGAGTATCTCTCACCAAATAACACTCATTAGTTTAGGCAGCCTCATACAGGCAGCTGGGATACAATAGAGCCAATGGCTCCTTGGGGGTACTTCCCAGTGTTTCATAGCAGTACCTTAACAATAGCATTAGTTAAATATTAGTAGTCCACGTCCCAGTAACCGACTGACTGATTTAACGTTAACACAAAATAGCCCTGCTAGAAGCAGCCGCTAGCAGTGATGTTATAAGAAAAAAAAGGTTACCAATATCATTGGGAGGCTTCTTGCATCTGGCAGACACCAGCCATCATCATCCTCATCATCATCCTCACCATCGTCTGGGCGCTGACACAACACAGCAGACAGTCTGTCAGACATTGCACACTGTTGGGCCTTGTCTGTCCAACTGTCACTTGCAATTTCTGCAGTTTTGGCATTGTGCTCGTCAGCCAGTATCAGTGGTTGAGTCAGTATGTTGACTAGCATAACAGGCAGACATACACAATGAGCTGTCTGATTGGCTGTTTCTTCTTCTTTTTGTATATTTGTGTATTCCCTTGTCTTCTTCCAACAACACCAATTAAAAGAAATGCAAAACTTAAAGCTGCACAAATCAAATCAATCAAACATTGTTGTACTAACCCCAGATCAAGTTACCATGTGTAATGTGATAGGGGTAACCCTGAGTGATGAACCCACAGAAAATGATCAGCAAGTCTGCCGTTGCCCTCAGCTCAGCTTTTTAGCCTCTAAACTCATTAGCTGCTTTTCCACTACCACGCAAAACGCTGGCGTTTGTTTCTGTTTCAAGCCAAAGCAGGAAGTTATTTTCAGCTACATTTTTTGACAAACTCACTGTACTCCACCTGCTCAGCCAAAGACAAGACACAGTTAGAAACTAGCTGGTGAAAATAGTGGAGCATTGAGCAACTAAAGAGAGAGAGAGATATCTTTCTCAGGAGTTGGTGGAGACCAAAACAGAGCTAAAAAGAGAGAGACTATTGTACTTGCATACAATGGCGATTGTGGCTAAGTGGATAGCAGGGCCGTCTTTCAATCAGAGGGTTGGCGGTTCAAACCCCGGCTCCGGCTCCGCTAGTTGCATGTCGATGTGTCCTTGAGCAAGACACTTAACCCCAAAATTGCTCCCGTAGCTGTGCCTACGGTGTAGAAATGTGATAGACTCTGAATTGTAAGTCGCTTTGGATAAAAGCGTCTGCTAAATGACTGTAATGTAATGTAATGTAACATCTGGTGGCCAAAAGCACACACACATAGAGAGATATATAGAGATATATATGTAGAGATCTATATAACAATATTGATACATAGAGAAAGATATATATATAGATATTGTTAGATCATTTATTGAATTTTTTAACTAAGATTCTGGCCAGATCTTACATAAAAAGCTGTGTGACAGCTCAAGTCAGAGATCATCCGTCTTCTCTTCCATTATGCTGCTCAATATTGACCTCGTCAAAGCTGAGACACCTTCAGTGGCTAAAGACAGCACAGTCCTGTTCACAGCCCACAGCAGGGGTTGAGGGACAAATAGGAGTTTCAGCACCAAAACACAGGTTTAGAGGACTTTCTAATGGGTCTTTTTGTGTCCCTTGCTTCCTTCTGTGCCTCTGGTGCCTTGTGGAGAGATCACAAGAAGGCAAAATATCCCCATTCACATCCTTTCATGAAGAGAAGACAGCCATCTGCCAAATGCCTCTTCACATTAACTTTGCACCATTGAAGGCAGCGATGGTGCCGGGCAAAACTATACAACGCTGGAGCCATTACGGCTGCTCTCCAATCGATTTACTTCCCCCTCTCACTTTTTCACGCATCTCTCGAGAGAGAAGCTGTAGTCCAGGAAAAGATTGTGTTTAGGGAAAAGCTACAAGCAGACAACAGCAAATGTTTTGTCTGAGATGAAAAAAAAAGAAGGAAGAAGTCAGACAGCTGCAGAAATAATTCATGGATTGTGCTGAAAATAACTCTGTTCAATGTTTTAATACTGCCTTCTGTGATCTTGGGCAATCCAATGTGACAAGCTCCGGTTTGGTCAAAATCATCCATTTGGAAAAAGATGTGAGCAGGCTAATCTCAAATCAAACAATGAGCTCATCTTTAGGGATCCACTGTCCATCCAAGCAGTGACACAGGTTCAACAAGTATACGAGACTTCCTCTAAAAGGGCACAATTTAGCAAAACAGAGAAGGCTGAGAGTTACCGAGCAGACTTAACAAGTCTGAGGGCCGCATTTCAGATTGTTTGGACGTCAAAAACCTGTTTAAATGAGAACAGTCTGGCCCCGGAGAGGAGCGCTATCCAAGCTGTGAGTCACATCAAGACAAGGCTCTGACTGTTTTCACAAACAACACGGGGAGAAGGAGGCCAAACAGCACTACCAGGGAAACCAAACCAGAGTAATGAACACGACTCCCAATTCCAGCATTAGCAACGAAAACTGCAATTGTATGAATGACTGTTTTCATTAGTGGTCATAGGAATATGTGGACAATGGTGGGAAAGGATTAGACACTTCAGGAGCTTCTGGGTGGTTCATTGTGCGAGGAAGCAGTGTGTTCGGCCCCCAGCCTGTGCTCACATCAACTCACACATCAGTCTGTGACCGTGGCACAGCTCGTACCCAACAGCTGGACTACAATTGGCAAGTCTGGATTTATTGTAAGGCTTAGACGTTCTGGGAACTGGAGGGCTGGGGGGGGGGAAGGGAGATCAGTCTACCACCGAAAGTCCTCTCAAATATGTAGAGGAATGAATTAGAGGAGAAAAGGCTGGGGAAGAGGAAGGATGCTTCAAAGTAAGAGCTAGTCGGACCGCGGGGAATTCTCTGAAGCCTCCTCCTCCATTAGTTAATAGTTTTGTCAATCATGTCTATTGGTTAGAATACTCACCAAGTTATTTGCTGTGATCAAATTTAGACAGTCTGGCCTGTGTACAAACTGTGTTTCCTTGTTGGCCTTTATTGTAGAAAAGTTGCCGTATTCCCAGATTCCGTGCACATATTTTGGTGAGTACATTGTTGTCATGATCAAAGGCGCATGTAGGTGCAGCGGCAGGTAAATCTCGTGAACTTTTTTGTTTTGATGTTTTTGTCTTTTCGTATTTATTCCAGGAGCACGTATGGCGCATGAAATAGAGATGCACTCATCTACATCGGGGAAGTAAGTGGAGGATTGGTTAAAGTGCTGCGAACTTGAACGGATCAGCGCCCGCGGCATCTACGTAGAGGGAGGAGCGTCCGGATGGACGCTAAGGCAAGTCCACTACCCAGCCTACTCCTGGTTGATGTCCTGTCACAGGAAAATAAGATGGATGAAACAAGACTTCAGGCTAACCCAGCCACGGGAGGTCGGAAAATGGTGCCGTCATCTTTACCGAGACCTGGCCCGATAGTGGCATCCCGGATCAGGCTGCACTTGACAAGCGGACCGCAGGACAGAGTGCAGGAATCCATGGGACGAGAGGAGGCAAATTCAAAATATGTACTATACTGTTTTTGTTTTGTTATGTTTTTCTTGTGTGACATAAATGCCAGGATACAACTGCATTTTGTTGCGCAAACCTATGTTACAGAAGGACAATAAATGATCCTTGAATCTAGACAGGTCTAGTTTTAGCCATCATTCCTAAGTTGTAACAAGCTGGACTTAACTGGTGAAAGATGTGTATCAGATGACCAAACTCTAACAGGACTTTGTTTGGGGCCTCGGGCTAAAATGTAGTCTTGAGGATCAATTTCAGATATTGCACTAAAAATGGAGTAGGTACAACCTCCCTATAGGGTTTCTGACACAACTAAAGGCATTTTGTTGCATTCACTGGAGGGAGATTTGTACTCCTCGCATTATATTTGGTGGAGTCTTTGTTTTGCAGACCTTTATTTCTCTGGTTGCCATGGAATAAGGCTGACAGACTGGAAAAGCTTGTTTAGGGCAGAGAAAGGTGGCTCAGATGGAATATCAGACCCATGACCCTAAAGGCCAATGTGTGTGGGAGAGAAGGCGTGTGTGGTGGTGGAGGGGTTCTTTCATATTGACCAATTGTGATTTCCCTTGTAAATGTAAATGGAAAAAGAACAGGTGTGACCTGTTACAGGGATGAAAGAATTCAGTATTACAAGAGTGAGAAGAATCTTGTTTCACATGTTGACTGAAGCAAACAGCTGCACTTGTGTTCACAGCCGGTGCAAGCAGACTGCATCACATTAACAGCTCATTATTGCTGCAATTTGTGGGTAAATATTTGAATCCATTTTGCCTAGAGCCACTGCATTTCTTCCAAGGACACAATCTGGAGCTTATTTATGTCTTTGACACACGCAGGAATTTTACAAAATTAACATACTTATTTTAACCTAAACAACGATCCTTTCCCAAGCCTAACAAACACCTAACCACATAGCTTTGTTGCATAAGTACACATAAAAACTAAGTAACCCTCTATGGAAGGTGGGGTACCGAGAGTGTCCTAGTTTGAAGTGCAGGGCCACTGATCAAGCATCAGTCTTTGACGAGTTGGGAATGAGAATACCAAAACACTATTTTAGTGAATACAAAAACCTCCCCACAATGTATTCTGGGAAATAAGGAAATGAATAATCCACAACATACTAAGCTTGTGTTTGAAGTGGGCCAACAAACGCATGTTTTACCCACAATTGACCCATTTAAAAAATAACTATGTCATTGTTCACACAAGACTTGGGTAGTTAGTTACACATACTTTACATTACATCATCCCTCAGTTCCAAGATCAAGACCATTTATTGCTCAGTTTACAATGGAAATTCAACATAGTGTATGCTGTGGACGAAGTGGTAACTGTTGTATTTGTTATCCTTGGTTTGTCTCTTTATGAAGTTATTGTAACAACTCACATACATTCACATTAAATGCACATCCCTGCATGTATCTTGGTCAGACCATATAGCTACCTGATCGGTATATCAATATCTTGCAAATGCACCCAAGAAGCAGTAGAGATGACCGACAAACCGTTTGAAAGTTGTCTCAAACCATCATCTGTTATCCTGCTTCAGTTTGCAAGGAACGTGACTGAAGAGACCAGTTAAAGGAAAGCGAGATCCAACATCACATAACCACAGTTTTCCACCCTGGATGTCTGCACATGTAGCATGTAGGATTGTCAAAGCTATTTTTGTCCAGTAAACACAACCGTTTCAATGGTTTCCTGAATATTAGGGTGAACATCGAGACAGGGTGGGATCTGCCTGTCCTGGGAGTCTGCCTGGCAGTCACCGCGTGGCTATTAGCCATGTAACAAACTGCCCCAGCAGGTACCCACAGACGCACAGACAGAGCGCCGATTGTCGCTGGTGTTATCTGAGCAGAGTGGTGGCAGTTGGCGGGGTAGGTTTCACCCAGCGTAAATGTGAAGTGACAGTGTGTTATTGTGATAAAATCGAGCGGGGCCAGGCGGTTCTGTTGGCAAGAGACAAGGACACTGATACGGGCCAACTTTGTAACGCGAGCCGAACCCAAACTGCCCGCTTGCCTTTGTGTGAGTGGTGGAAAACTGCTGTAGTGAGCAGCAAAACCTGTTCATTTCCAAATCCCTACCTCTGAATAAATACCTGAATCAATTCCAGCAGAATATCAAACTAAACACTTCGACCTGTTGTAATATGTCATACTTCTGAGTGTGGTTTGGTGTGAACGTCAACAAAAGAATGATCAAGATGGAGAAAGGGAAAAGACCACTGACAGAGCAACTCAACACGTGGGGTGTGGCAGTGAATTATGGGAGCATATGGCACAGGATGGGAGGAGCAGCGGGAGTCACCAGTGTGGCTTAAAGGCGACGAGACAAATCCATCACTGGGAAGTAAGAGTCTATCTCAAGACCAACACCAGGGAGACGTTACATCTTCATGTGTGTTTGGTAATCCGCTCATCAACATGCAGGGCAGTGCACGGGCAGTGAGAGTGAAGGGGGGAGTAAAACCAATATGGAAGGGGGAACAGCCCCCCCCCCTCCCCATTCGCGCCTCTGCAGGTCAGGGATCCCTACACTTCTCTTCCCATCGCCAGCCGCCGCTGCATCGTCTGGGCATTGTGGAGCTGTTGCCATGGAGATGTGGGTCACAGCGCTGATGTGCAAGCGCAGCGTGGATTTGGCGCTGGCAGCGGACTGCAAACAGCCCAGTGCTGGAGCCGGCAGGGAACTCGGGCTGAATCTAGGTCACGGGGATTCTCCAGAGCAGGAGCAGGCTGAGGCACAAGTTGCTGAGGGGGGTACGGGGTGGTGGTGGTGGTGGTGAGGGGGGTCCTGTGGGATATTACGCTTTGGGATTTTGAAATGTGATCTTACAGTTAGACATTTTAGACTTCTCTTGGGACTCATGTCACCTATAGTGTGCATGTCAGTTGAAAAGGTTCCCAGCCACGTCTTCACCTCAAGACTAGTCAAAAATGTATGAATACAGAAAAACAAATAAATAAATAAAATAAAAAATGTAATCATACAATTAAAAAAATAAGTGTTTTTTTTATTGTATTAAATGTCTTATTGTCAGCCCACCACTTTGGCCCGGACTGAAATGTCTCAACAAATATTTTGCCATGAAAATGATTGGTGGTCCCCAGAGGATGAATTCTGCCCCTGATTCTTCATCTAGCGCCACTACGAGGGCGACAGTTTAGGTTTTAGAGTGAAATGTCTTAACAACGGTGGGATGGATGAGCATACAATTCCCATCAGGGTGAATTGTATCAACTTTGGAGATCCTGACTTTTAATCTGGCGTCGTCCTCAGGTGACCCTAGATTTTTGTTTATGACGAATACCTGCAGGACCAATGACTTTCTCATCAGTCTCAGCTGTGTTTAGAATGAATTAGTAATTATAGTAAATGCATACTAACTAACGTTTAAAAAAACAAAAAACAACAGGCAGTGTACTTAGCCAATTGCTTGTATAACAGTCCAATTGTCTGGACCTAATATCTTTCTGTGATTTATTTTCTATACATCTCGTCAAATTGAATCCAAGAAGACAAGCATTTCAAAGAGTTAATCCAAAGGCAATTAAAATATATACTCCGTGAAATGCAAAGACTGAGAAATCAGTTTCTTCCCTGGCAGCTGAATCAAAGTGAGCACCGTGTTGTAATATTGACGCCCTATGTTCTGTCCAGTAAGGGCTGTGGTCATAATTCACATTCTGTCTGAAGAAGCAGACAGTGAAGTCCTCCCAACCACTCTGAGACACAACACAGATCTCCTACATGAGCACAAAAACAAGATCCCTGGTGAATCTCTGACAATGCAGGAAACAATCACTCTCGTTCTTTCTCCAGCACAACAGACGGACAAAAGCCCCCGAGGAGAGATGGATCGCTATCCCTTCCTTTTTAACACCACCCAGTCAAAGGAATATGCTAATGAGGTAGGGGAAGCAGTAGAACTGGCTTGGTGGAGCAATTGTCGTTCTGATTCACTACCATGACAGAGGAAATAACTGACTAACTTCTCTACTGGTAAGCAGGAGAACAATGCACTTTAATAGAGGACTGGACTTCAAAAGCCTTAAAGATACAGTGAGCACCAATTAGGGTGGGTCTATTGGCAAAAATGGAATATGTTCATACTATGTTTTGATTAGTGTAAAATCACCTGAAACTAATATAGTGGACGGACAAACCAAACACTGGCTCTAGAGAGAGACTTTTACGTTTTTACGTGACCTGAAGGCCACCGTAGTTCTCCGGCGCGCTTTCGAAACTGTGGTAGCGCAAGAAGAAGAGTGCGAAACTGTGGTACATGCCAGACGCCGTCTGACTTCCTTTGCTCCTGAAGTACTGTTATGATGATGGTAAGGAGGCGAAACGGCGTTACCACTGTTTTGTACTGTGTCTCAGAAAGGGAGGAGTAAGCGGAAGGATATTCAGTTGGTTGCAATCTGCAACCACACTGCTAGACGTCACCACATACTACACACTATCCCTTTAAAAAGGTGCTAAATTCGCTATTCAGAGCATTAAAAGAACACTCAGAGCATTACTATAGCGACAACTTTTTGCTATATAAAGATATAGTGGAGTAATGTCTACCCTGAATAGATAAAGTCGCTCCCCTTCTGTTTGAGCTGTTAACCCGACCTTTACTTTACAGACAGTAGTTGTATAATGTCTGCACATCCTTAAGATGAGCAAATTGTTTAATTTAAATGGTCTTCATAAAAAGGGACCAATCACACACACAATGGAAAACAATGGAAATGGTATAGTTAAAGATTCAATAATACATTTTTTAAGTTTTAATCTATCAGGAATCTATCGATTGGCATTCATTGTTTTAAACTAGGAGTGAACGTTGCGTCTGTGTTAAGTCACTGCTGGTGATACGGTCGCTGTACATTTACAATATCACACAATGAGTAAAACAGACAACGTTGGAAGCAGACATGAGGGATTGTGTGCGTCAAACAAGTTTAAATTTCCATACCACAGTAAAAACACAACACACCAGCAAACCTACAGCAACATTTGGCAAAAGTAAGTTGTAAATGGGTCATCTTGACGCAGAGTGATTGTGGTCTGCAGGTAATAAACTAAACATGCAAAACCACTGATATGTCATCGCTCACTACAGCGGTGTGATTTGCATAATGTTGTACAAAGCAATAGGTGAGTGAAGGTCAATATTTGAATATGTCAGGTCCATGTAAAAGAAAGCCTGACTGCTGTTGCCACGGTTACAACAAACACACTACTAAACCGAATGGCATTAAATGAACGTGTTACATAAACAGCATCTGATGCTGTCGACGTGTCGGGTAAAATGAATCAAGAGCAAAATGTGCGCTGGACTTTGGTGTTTGATGGGGATGGATGAGCAGCTGTGACAGCCTCAGGCCGCCTCAGGTTGCCTTTTCTCTTCCAGAGACGCTGCTGACGCACAAGCCAGAGACTCTCAGCCAACACCGTTGTAACCGAATTCCCCGTTTACACAAGATGACCATGTAACCGGCGGAGGTCCTATCGCTTGGGAAACCTGGAGACCTTTTATTCTCGACAAGAAAAGAGCAGCAAAAACAAAACGAGTGGGAGATAAGGCGTCTATTGTCTTCACACACAGCCTGGTTAGTCCCCTGCCTGTCATCATACGGTCCTCGACATACAAACACAGTGGATGTGATGAAACTAATACTCATTCTGCTATTTAAAAAGTCTGTGAGAGCTTGGATAATAGAAAGAAGGGGAATGTGTTAAAATGGGTAGTAAGTCATAATGATATCATCCATTACAGTTAAGAAAAGCTGCATCATAGATTTCAGAAGATGATTTAAATGTATTTTATGAAAGTATGAAAAAAAGGGAAACAGGCCAAACATGAAGGAATTGCTGCTGGTTTCATTACGTTTCAGTACTACTGTTGTACTGCTGAGCCAAGCCCCTGAAGGATCCGGGCATCTGGGACGCTCAGCTCGATTCGTCTCATACCAAATAACTGTAACAGCCTGTGTTTTCATTTGCAGCATCTCTGCTCTCTTAAATGTGTTCCGTACCCTTCTATCATATTGTAAACAAGCACAAATAAAACTCCAGTTAGTCTAAATCCAGACGTCCTCAAGTAGCAGGAGTCGCTGGAGGCTTGGCGACACGGTGACAGCTCACCGAGTAACGTGCTAGCTCGTTACTCAGCCCGACTTTGACAAGCCTCCCTTGAACAACAAAGCCTCCACACTCTTCATATTCTGCATTAAATATGAAAGGTATTTTGGTGTAAGCAGCCAAATGGATTTGCTGATCATCTGGAGCTGGCATAATGAAGCTGCAGGTTTTACACAAACTCCAAACACACTTTCCAACCCTCCCGATTTTCCCGGGAAGCTCCCACGTAGCCTGAGATCTCCAACTGCTATCGAAAGACGAGTGAGGTTCAGCCAGAAATCCCTGCACCACCTACATATCAGTGAGGACAGTAGGAATGACTGGGCACTCCTTTTCTACATGCAAAGCAATAACTCTTTCTGTGATTACAATATAATCATCTAGGCAAAATCTCCCACTGTTTCCACTTATGAAAGTAAGTAACTGGGGCTGGATAAAGACTCGTAGCTTGCACCGCTCCTCACAGTGTGACATTGTCGTACATCTTTTCAACCCATCAAATACCAGCGGTTGGTCAGTGTCCCTCGGCGTCTGATACCAATGTATCGCATTTTTAATTAAATCCAATGTAAACCAACCTGCGTCAAACACAGGACTTTCGTCCAAGAGATTGCCGTTCGTGTCCCGTGCAAAACAATAAGTCAGTCGTCAGTCTTTAGTCACGTGAGTCATGCGAGTTGCTAGTTATGTCGTTAGTCAGTCGCGTTAACGTCTACCTAGCTCTTTTCCGGAACCGAACTAAGTTTTGTTACCGAGACCTAACTTCCTGTGAAGACGGTGTTTATTTTTTCGAGCAGAAAACTGACACGTCGTCCCTGACACGTCTAAAAGTGACGCTAGAGCGATACTAGAGTTGGGAGAGAATGGGGTGGCCCTTTGTGTACAGTATACAGTATTCACGATGCCACCAACTCTTGCCTCGCTTGAGTAAAAAGCAGGTGACTTCAGATTTGGTGTTGGGGTAATGCTGCTGCAGGCAGCTGCATTTCTATGAGGCAGCTAATCTGCTTTCCTTTATCTATAGCTTTTCCATCCATGGTGTCGACTTCACAGGTGTTTTATTTTGCCATGTTTATCCTCGGTGAATACGACCACACTGTTGCCATTAAGATAAAAATGTAAACACAGTTACATCTTTCTGAAATTGGAGACTTCAAGTGCTATTGCCCGGTCTAGCTTTAATCAACAAGTTACTGTCAGTATTGCTTTGTCAAATATTACGAGACAGTTTAGTTTTGTGATATTTCTTCTCGTGTTTGGCTCAGTACAATTGAAAAATTACAACCGCAAAGTATAATAACTGATACAATCAGCTCAACAACTTTTACAATTCTGTGTGAGTGACTGTGAGGAGTTTCCTGAACAAGCTGAACAACTCTCAGCTCAGCAGCCATGGTATTTAGTAATGATTCCCTAATTCATAGCTGCTCCTTTTGTATCCCTCTCCAACATTGTTCACGTGCCCACTGATGCCTTTATCCCCCCCAGACAAATCCCAAGCAACTGTGACCACATCCTCGCCATTCTTTCCATGAAAACTCCCAACTACAGCAATTAGTGGACTGTGAGTTACACTATGCAGAGGGCTTGGGAACATAACATTCGTAGACCTCGGAAGACCTTTCAAAAGGAGACAACAATGCCTTTCCGGCATTCCACTGAGAATATGTACATGTGCCCTAGAGCAAGAAGGGGGGGCCTGATGGAGTACAACAGAAGGAGGTTCAAGAGGTCCTGTCAAGGATGAAAAAGTCCAATTGAGATTAGCTGTTTAATTCCAGTCAATTCACTGAGTTCGGATGATCTGTAGCATACGGGGCACATGGTCAACCTGTTTCCCATAAACCAGACACAGAAAAAAAATAGCTCCAGACATGGGATTAAGTCCAGGCATGGGTAGCAGTGCATGTGTGTCACATAAGGGAGAATTTCCTTCCATCCGTCAAAGGGAATTAGAAGCGTGACAGGACATAATGTGCTCATTGTGCTCCCCAGCATCACTTCTTATCTACAGCGAGGGGAATGCCACCGAGGCGTTCAGGGAGCTACCGCAGGTTTGCAGTTGCTTGAGCTAAGCACACCAACATTTGGTGCGTTTGTCCCCTGTGTGAGGAAATCTGGGGAGAATATGGATTGGGGTGTCACTGCAAATTCATCACACACGATGCATCAGGTGATAGAGCAAGCACCCTTTTACAGTGTGTTCAGGAGAACCAACACTGATCTTTACAATCAACCTATCCATAATTGTGATGGCTATTTTTCCACTACTTTCTGTCCTTCTATACACTTAACTATCAAACAAAGAATTCCATATACTCATCGTCAGTATGACAAGATTATCGTTAAACACGATATTGGTTGGCCAAAGTAATGGTCCTCTCGTGTCCACAATAACAGAACTATTTAATTATGGGATGCCTGTTGTGAATTTTGCACTACATTCAGTCCCTCTGTTTCTGACTCTATGCATCAACGCATTGTTGTAGTGCATCAACAATAATGAACCATTATTGGCCTGCTACTGGAATAACAACACCCCTGGGTGGCCGCTTGCAATGAAATCTCTTTGTGAACCTATTAACGTTCCCTAACTTTCTCTGCATCTACAAAACAGAGGTGAACCGAAAGCACTTTTGAGTAAACAAAAGAGCGACGGTGTGTCCTCGCATATTAGGTGGTGCTGAAAGGAGTAGTTGACAAATACCCTAGCTTGCAAGCCAACCATTAACATGCTAACCAGATAGAAACAAATCTGACACCAGTATGGAAATGATTATGGAAATACGATTAAATTCCTTTACTGATCCTTGTGCAGTATTCATGAATTGTATCTTTAATCTTGTTTGATCACCTCGATACTAAACCTCTGAACAGAACCTAATGCAGAGGAGAATATTGATTTCTGTCCGTGGAAGAAAATCATTTCCTACGGTTGCATGGTGTTATGTCCAATTCTACTTAATCTTGGTTTAGCATTCATCATTTATGTTATCGACAGGCACTCTGCTGGTGAGCCCTGTACATCCCTACACTGCATCCAGGCTTGTTAAAATGTGTTGAACGGAGCATGAATATATACTGTATTATTACTTGCATCGATGCTAGTACAAGTCAACGGAGAATAAAACCAATGTACGCATCATTTCAAGTATTAAAAAAAATAATAAAAAAATAAAGATAAATGATACAGCATGAGATGCTTAAAGAAATGGTTTCTGTTCCCACTGTCTTGCATCAGAATTGCTAACAGGAAGCTGCTGCAAATTGAAAACATTCTTTGATCTTGGTGTGCATATATGAGGGACAGGAGCAGCGTGGTCCTATAGTCCAATAAGTAGTTTGTGGTAAGAAATATTGTAAAGGCTGGGGTTGGGTGCTGAAAAGGGATTCAAGCAAGATATATATTTCTAAGAGGGGACGTCATTGACAAACCTGTAAGTTTGTTGCCCCTCAGACGCTCGGAGGTCAAACCCCGGTGTTCCCGACAGCCAGACCGACTCAAAGCAAATTCCGGAGCACCATCAGCAGACAGCATATCCTGTGAAGAAGAAACAGATGTGAAATGAGCAAATGAGACACTCTCCAAGCTCCGAACCACTGGCTTTAAGAATAAGTTGGTCACTTTCAGCTCGGCTGCTCTGGGTTAAAAGTCTCAGTGTGCTTCAAACAAACCAGCTTGTATCACCATGAAGTAAAGACATGAACGTAGCCCGTAGATCTGTGGAGCTCACTGCTAAGGCGAGCAATGATAAAGTGTAGCCCTTTTAGTGTATTTTTATAAATGCTCTGTACATGACAGATCTCAGATTTATGTACATGTTAGTGACATATAAAGCTCGCATTCAAGCACCTGACTCGGATGTTGCATCGACTGTATATAAGAAGTGGACGCAGTCGTCGTGACGTCACCCATTGGTGTGTGGAATGCGGTTTTGAATCCTCGACTTTCGGCATTTTGGCCGTCGCCATTTTTTTCTTTTTCAACCAGTGAACAAAAGTTACCATATTGTGACAGAGAGACGCGTTTACGGCTCTGGTAGTGGTAACAACCTGTCAATCACAAGGTAGCCCCGCCCTAAAGCATACTCTGCTTTATGGTCTATTTGACCCTAAATGGACCATAATTTACTAAGTGAACATCATGCTGTATTGAAGAAGACTTGAAACTAGAGATTGAGACCATAAACTCATGTTTACAATGTTTACTGAGGTAATAAATCAAGTGAGAAGTCGGGTCATTTTCTCATAGACTTCCATACAATCTGGCTTGTTTTTGCAACCAGATGAGTCGCCCTTTGATGGCCAGTAGAGAGACTACAAGTTTAAGGCACTTACTTCCACAGTGGCGTCACTTTTCAGAACTGGAGGTTGCCCTTTGCGATACCGATTCCAATGCCATCTTTATGCCACCATTAAAAAAGAAATCACACACCAAACTACGTACAACTCATGGGATCATTTGTCGCTAGCCTGCCATTACTAAATGAACACAACTGAGAGCAGGAGCGCTCAATTTTACGATGATATTAGCGGTAACTTTATTCAATTGTCAAGCAAATTTGTAAGCAAACTTTTGAAATGTCGCAATAAAGAAATGAGAATTAGGCGCGTTTCCATCAACTGGTTTGGAGCGAATAGACTCGGCTACAGCGTAGATTGGTCAGAAGTTAGCGCTATAGACTACATGACGCTGGAATTTGCAGGTGAACAGAGTAGAAGAAGAAGAGGTTGCAAACAAGAAACAAAACAAGTCGCCTTGCCCATCTAACCCTTGTGCAATACGAAAATAGAGAGTTCTTCAGGAATTTGTTTCAACTGAGCAAGTGTGAATTGTTCTTTCATGTCATCTAGTATTGGCCGTGTTCCATGCTGTCTGGAGACGAAGACAAGCATTTGCACATTATGGGAATATTCTGGATGATGCTGAGAGCAGAAACAGCTCATCAGTCCAGTGAGTTAAATGTTCATTATCTACGAATTTACCAGCAGTGCACCGTCAGCAGTCCTCTGGTCACTGGCAGGAAGGCCGTGACCAGAGTGATCAACGCCACCGCTCTGTCTGCGCTCAGTGTCTCCTCGCCCTAATCCCTTAGAATGTGCAAGTATAGACGTACGTACATTTGCGGGCCCTCTCCCACTAAACAGCCGGAATAGTCGAATATTCGGGTCCAGCCCAAGAATATTACAAGAAAAGCCCGAACCATAACAATCTGCTAACAGATAGCAGCTTGAAGGACTGTGTTGTTCTCCTTACATAATTCTACCGTCACATATTTAGCTAAAAAAGCAGGACTAACAACCCTGTGCTGTGAATGTGATGTGGGCTGAGCTGAATTACTGCCACAATCACTGCTAGTGTACAAATACCAGGTGCAGCAGGGCAGTGCCGTGGCCTAGAGTAGATATCCAGGAACTGCTGCCCCCAACACCCAAAACAACCCCTCCAAGGTTAGCACGCTGCCAGCTGGCCGGCAGCCACCGAGCCTTTCCTTCCCTCTCAGATCCCCCCAGCTGGCCTCTCTGTGATTATCAGCAACTGATGAAAAAACACAAGAGTACACGGAACTGCTCCGGAGCTTTGACACACACTGCTCTGACTTACCCGGATCAGATCAATCCACCATTGCCCCCCCACAGTCCAGGTCACCGTATTCCCCAAAAGGCCTTTTGTTGGCATTTTTTGGCTCTGACTACAATATCCAAATAAAATGACTGAATAACATTCTTTGCAAAGACCCTTAGTTAACCCTTTCCTCAGTCACGCCTCTTTTCCTTCTGTGCTTCACTAACAGTTGAGCCAGCTTGGAACCCAGAAGACCCTCGGTCAACGTTCCCCTTTCCCGTTATACTTAGATATGCTACGTCTGTTCGCAGGTAGTATTACTGTGTAAGTCACATTAAATTGGTGTCACAATCTTCACGGACACATTCATTGTACTGTATATAGTCACTGTTACTACGAGGAACTGAGCATCAGATTCCCTTTAGAAGACCTCTTGTTTTACTCCAGCCAGTCTACCCTGTGCAGTCCTGGTTCTGGTTCTTCCGTGCCTCCCTTTCTTCCAGCAGGCCCAGTAACATGGCCTGGGCCTCTAGCAGCGCGGTGTGGACCGGTGAAGCAGCGAGGCAAAGCTCTGCTCCTGGCAGGTGGAAGAGCCTGCAGGGTGCCGGGCAGCGGTCCCCCATCGCCAGAATAAAGACGGCAATCGTCAGATGATATTAATATTTGAAAAATGAAATGAACCTTAGCATTTCATGGGAGGGACGCTAAACACCATGTACCACCATTTTTCAGGCTTTAATAAACTTGTTACTTCCTCATCTGCACCTCCAGTCAGTTGGAAATGGAGAAAATAAATCTGATGGCCTAAAAAATTGTTACTTTGTGTCCGTGTGGGAGGATATGAAACACAAACCTATCACAGTGAACAATGAAAGTCCAGGGTCACTTCCCTTTACATTATAAAAGACGATCTGCTTTCTGTTCCACACAAAGACGACAACGCGATGACAATGACGGAGTCCCTGGTTCCCTCTCCCAACATCACGATGAAGAAATCCATCTGGGAACAAATTACATCCACTGTTCAGCTCCAATCACACGCACCGTTACTTCATATGATTATTATGGAGAAAGAAGGATCATTTGGGCAGTATTTGTGGCTTAGCAGTGGACCACTGCTCACTCCAGCTGTGCTTTCACCGTAAGCAGCGGCAGGCTTGGGTAATCTAACGGCAGCATTCATCTGGCGTTAATGGCGGGGGGACGGGGAAATCACTCACTGATTGGGAAGTATACCATATAACATCTCTTTTGACCCCTCAACCCTGTCTGCATCATTACTGTCAGTCTATCCAATAAAAGGTGGAAAATGAGGAAAAGAAATCCAATTAAAAAGGAGCATTAATGTGATGTTTACAGTGCATTAAAACCATGTTGGTACTTGGATCACACTCTTGGATTCAAGAATTCCTAAAGCTCATACAACCATCTCCTCTCTTTCAGGGTCTCCTGTTGGTTAGCGATATTGTAATCGCTTGTTTCTTTGTATTTATTTAGTTTTCTATGTAAAAAGGATATCTATACGCATGCGGTTGTTCCACACTGAAATCAATCATGTGGTAAAATACATGCCAGTGTTGAGAGTTAGTTCCAAGTTCTTTCCCAACAATCAAACAATGCCTATGGCAAACAGTTTGAACTTACTGAAATATTCAAGATAACAAAACAATTCCAGATTGGTGCCATAAAAGCACTGATTGTGTCCCCGCAGCCTCACCTGCAGCGTGTTGACTCTGACATTCCAGTCTTTCGCAGCTAAGCCTCACTAGTCACTGAGACCACAGGCACCGAAACACAACACGGCTAAGTAAAGAGTTTGACTTGAATCACAAGTCAAAAGTGTCCCTATCAAGATTGTTCCACCATCTGACACAGATGGGATGGATACCAATTCAGTGCTAGTAGTTCTCAGTTCACACTTCAGTTTTTCACCACAGACATGATCTGGATCTGGCCCGCCTCCGGTCCCGGGTTGGGTCTCAGATAGAGCTGCACGATATTGGAAAAAACTTGACATTGAAATATTTTTTTTTTTCTACAATATATATTGCGATATGAAAAAATACAGGAAGATCCACCCAATATTTTGTAGGCTACGTTTTATTGTTAAATTCATTAATCTTGTGCTCTAGTAAACAATATAATCATAAAGTCATTGGTTGATACGGATGGTGATGACACAGCAAAAAAAGTCACACCCACAACAAATGTTTAACGAGACGGTCTCAGTGTTTCAGGGACGGGTCTGGTGGCCGACATCGCCGCAGACCCCTCGCACTGACGACCGTGCATCCCGGTTCACAGTCATGCCGGGAGCCCCCTATGTCTATGCCAAGTGGAGCAGGCCCTTAAAGTAGCTTATAACAGCTCTGAGTGATGGTCCGACTCTGTAGGAATGCCTTGTAGTTGAAATGGCTGAGGCTTGGGGGGGCTTAACAGTTGAGATCTTGGTCCAGTTCCTGTTGCCCCTGAAATTCCTGCTTTAAATGCTGCCGATCTGATGCGGCGCACGCAGCGGCAGCCCTGTTTACTGAAGCCAGGTGTCAGAGATTCTCGCCGCGTGTTTGTCATTAATTGGGAGCAACTGGCTGAACGGACGATCAAAGGA
Organism: Anarhichas minor; assembly: GCF_050575085.1. Lineage (NCBI taxonomy): Eukaryota > Metazoa > Chordata > Actinopteri > Perciformes > Anarhichadidae > Anarhichas > Anarhichas minor. The sequence goes on along the minus strand of NW_027466582.1, from coordinate 15,968,991 downwards.
CCGGCAGCGCACATGTAAACACTGTCCAGGCCTTTGGGGGGGCTTGTGTGTGGGTGGATCGGCATACTGACAACTCTGGGATATCGAATAAAGTCAAGGATTTTACACCTGCTAAAACTGACAACTAATGCTGATTTCCATGATCCTTTCGTTGTTTTATCTTAAATTCTTACATTTTATTGAACCTTTTTGATAATTACACAAAATGCTACGCGTGTTCATCCTCGTATATCAACGTATATCTCCTTCCAACCTTTCCGGGTAACGAGTATCACTATTACACAACGTTTCACCATGACTAGCTCCAAATCAACAAAACCAGCCTGAAAAGAAATTGGAGCATAGCCGGATAGTTGTCGGACCCTGGTCAGTGCCGGCCGATGTCACGCTATGATTGGCCGGTCTGCGTTCGTACGGTTGGTGAAGGGTGAATTTTATAAAGCCTTACATGTCTGGCGTCTGTAAACTGTAGGCTTTACTCAAATGCAGAATCAAGTTTAGTGGGTTTGAATTAATGTTTGGCCGAACCAGATGAGTTTGTAGAGCTGGACCCGCTGGTGCTGTTGTGTCCTTTGGAGTTTAAAACGCTGTGGTTTATATTAAACTTCTCCACATAAAAGGACAACATGACAATCTTATCGTAATTGTATTTTAATGGAATAATCTGACTTGTTCCTAACAGAAATTCCATTTGCTTTAATTAAAAACAACAACTGTGACAAACCACAGGACTGACGGACTTGTTGTGGATTCATTTTTGCAGTGTGTGTGTGCGTGTGTGTGTGTGTGTGTGTGTGTGTGTGTGCGCGCGCGCGCGCGCGTGTGTGTGTGTGTGTGTGTGTGTGTGTGTGTGTGTGTGTGCAACGGCAGACTAAACAGCCACACTCTGTGAGACACATGCTGCTTCTGCTGCATCTGTCAGCCAGTGACATCCCTCTGGCTGCAGCCAGTGCTGAGGCAGCAATCCGCGCAGACAAAAGTCTTATCAACACACACAAACAACAGTCTGACCCCCACCACCGCCATCTAACAGAACAGACACACACCGCCATTCACTCTCTGTGTCTGCCTGTAGGCCTGCTTATAATCAAATCCTTAACAAGAGGGGAACAATAAATCATCGTGCAAAATGAACAACACGGAACTTTCAGGTCGGCCTCGGTCTCACTCTCTCTAACTGTAAGGCCTGCTTTTAATCAGCTCTTCCAAACCAAAACACCAGCCCCCCCCCCCCCCCCCCCCCCCCCCCATTCCCCTAAACGATTTTCACATTTACACTCTGACCCTGCCGTTTGGATGATAACACAGTTAGACGAAGAGGTGGAGGAGGCCGAGCACTGTGGATGAAAATGGAGTAGGTGTCTGGCTCCGAGGATGGGCTGAAGGAATGCAGCCGTGCCCTCTCGGTGAATGCGAGGGACTTTTCACCATGCTAATGAGAAACACAACAAACAGTGTTGGAATGTGGGCCGACTATTACTTCTAGGTGACAGTCGCTGGTATACAAGCCCTCACACACACACACACACACACACACACACACGTACGCAGAGCAGATTAAAGAGACACATCTGTGGTAAATGGATGTAGTGTCTCCTATGGATGTGGTTGCTCCCACTCACAGGGAGAGTTGGCTTGGTGTACATGCCTTTGTATGATAAGGCCGCGTGTTGAAAGTAAAACTGCGGCTTATTACTACTCGGGTCTTATTTTTGGGAAGTTTAACGTTCACCTTTGTTTTCCTTCCCAAATATGCATATCTGACCTGCTTTTTGGTGTTATGTTTTTAATGTTTAATGACTTTATGGATAATTATCGCTTTGCAAATGAAAAACTGAACCGAGCGCTGACTACAACAGTGTGCACCTTCTCATGCTGTTACTATCACTGGGAGGAGAGCTAGTTAGCTGTTAACTGCTAGCAGCAGAGTCGGAGCTAACAGAGCCAATAGAGCTAACGGAGCCAATAGAGCTAACGGAGCCAATAGAGCTAACGGAGCTAACAGGGCTAAGAGAGCTAACAGCTAATGGAGCTAAACACACAACAGGATTATAGTTTCTGTTCAGAGCAGGAATGAAGAACGTATTTGAGCGGTTATGGAGGTCGGTCTATAGGTGCGTGTCTGGTCTGTATGTTAACTAAACATGGTTTAATGTACATGTAACATGTTAACCAATTGAGCTGTTCAGACAAAACCATTTACAACACTAAACATTCAGGTTGGATGGATATAGCGCTACGAAATGCCTTTACCCGGCCTTTACCAGACTGGAACTCATGAATTCTGTTGGATTAGTTGGTTCTGAATGTGAGAAAGAATTTGAGCTGACTGACTTTCTACAGTGTACAGATGTGGTTGCTTTCACTGCCAGATGTGGTGGCGGAGAGCTGGCTTGTTGACTTTGTTGTTGGTGAGTGAACCGCCCCAGCAGAGAGGTAGAGCCGGAAGACTTAGCAAAACAGCCATGTTTTTTTGTTCTCACATGTGGTGTATATGCAAATAAAAGCCCGCCACGCGGAGCATGAAGTCACTGACAGTGAAGTCACCGCTATAGCGTTGGCCCCAGCGTGGCGTATGACATGCGGTGTGCCCGAGTGGCCATCTGCGCGTGGTACAGAGGCACACCCAAAACAGAAGGAGATATTCCCTGAACACTTCCAGCCAGGGCGGGGGACCTGAGCCGGGGGAAGAAACAAAGCGACGGGAGCAGGAACCGGGGGCCAGATCCACAGTGGGGAGTGGAGAACTGCAATTATGCGAGCCAGCGGAAGTGCCTACCTCTCCCTTTCCCTCTCGCACAGAACTAGGCTCTTGTGGAAAAAAAAAGACGATCACGTTTCCGCGGTCTTTTGTGTGGCCCCGAGTGTTCGGTTCCTATAGCTTTTGTATAGGCAGCACATAGACAAATCTCCAGTCTCAGCTGCAGGGTTGAGTTGGGCTATTCCCACAGGGCACAATGGGCCCAGCTATTCCAGTAATGGCAGCAGAAAAGCTGTGGACAAACATTTACGGTTGGCCAGATTGAGTTTTAAAGAGCCTTTTTTCTCCCCCCCTGTCCTTGTTCCATTCAGACGGGTCGGTGGGCTCCTCCCTGGTGTTTTGTGCGACGCCATTCACTGCGCTCCGTCACTCAGTGCCTCCGACTCTCTCCTCTGTCCTCTGCTCGCTCAGACAACACTGACCCTGAGCAAATGAGCTCCGGCATTCCATAGCAAGGAGAAGTGTTTAGGAGCTGGGCTTTCAGGGCAGTAAAAAAAAAAAATGGAGTAAACACTTCAAGGTAGAAAGGGAAAGTTAAACTTTTTTTAAAAACTTTTTATGTCAACATTGTTGTTACCACTTATTCAGACCTTGTCGCCTAAACGTTATGTTCACGTCTAACTAATTTGCATTAGCAACTGTTTTAATTTAATACTTTTAAACTCCGATACTCTAATACAGTGCTAGGCCTACGTGCCCACTTAAAATATTACGATGCAAAAGTAAATGTAGGATGTAAATTAAAAAGTCAAATTTCCCTCAGACATCACATAATTAGTTAAATAAAGTCCAACAAACAAATAAAGCTGTAATGGAAAAACAATGGGGGGAAAAAACGCCAAGGGTGGTGAATACTTGCAGTGTAGATAAGCACCAGAGAGGATTTGCCTATAGGGAAATAAATCCTTAAGGAAAGGTTTGGGGATTGGTTCTTGGGATCTTTATAGTACGGAGTCAGCACCAGTGTTGTTTTGTGTCATCTAAGCACAATTTGAGAAGATAAATTGGATCAGATTTCACAGGAGAACACATCCTGGGGCATGTGTCTCATCAAACAAGCTGAGTTTTGTCAACATATCATGTGTTTGTGGTTACTTAGTGTTCTGAACACGCAGGACTTTGAAAATGAAGAGTTGTGTCAACTCCTGTGTCTAGCTGACTCTTGATTTCCTTGAGAGGCCTTTTCTAGAGACGACAACCCCCAACGAAGGCATGTTCACCAGATTGCTTTCAGTCTTGGGATTAACACGACCTAACTGCTGGGCATACATTGAAGCAACGGCTCGTTGAGGAATGTGTCCTCTTCTACAATGTATTACTCCCTGTTTGACGGTTGAATTCAGATGCAAAACGGCAAAGGCACGCTTGCTCCGTTATTCTCTGGTTATTGAATATCATTACAGTTTTACAAACCAAAACTGCCAAGTATAAAACGATGGAATGTAATGCGTGGTCAAACCATATTGTATAAGAAGTGGACGTAGTCACCGAGACATTAACCAACGGATTGGATGCCTTGAGTTCGGCATTTTGTCCGTCGCCATCTTGTTTTTTTTGTCTGTCGCTCCCTTGGTTTTCTGGCCTCTTGAGGTGGACGTTGTAAAAAAGAAAGACTGTCATCATGTTAGTCAAGTTACAAGTTTGTAACCAATAGCCAGAGAAACACCTAAATAAACACTAAGGTCGGCTCTCTGCCCTCTTGGGTCATTTTTACCAGCTGGAGTTACTCTAGATAGGGCCATTCCTGTTCTTGGGGAGGCCACCGTAGCTCTCCTGCATGCTTGGTTTTCAGTTTCAGCTGGTCACTGAAAATAAATGCCAAGTATTTGCTGGTGTAATTGTGAAGATTTGCTTCTTTTCTTCCGTCTTATGTGATGAATAATTGACCATCTTTAGGTTTTGCAATAGCAATTTTAAGATTATTGTTTATCAAAATTTGTATGATTCATTTTTCATACCTTCAATGATTTTACGAGATGGTGTAAGACGGGCGTAGTGTTATATCTATGGAATTGCGCATGAAAGTCCATTCTTGACCTAGGAAACAGTAGTTTGACCAAAACAAAAAGCAAGTAGTTTGTTTTTTGGTCAACCTTCATGCTGACGTCAACATTTTGGAACCACAGTTTGTTTCAAGCAAAAGGAAATGATGTAAAACCAGGGCTGATCAATTAGGGCCGGAATAATAATCAATAATAATGAGTTCACGTTTATTTATTCCGATTATCCACTGAGTTCAAAATACTTTCACATTTGAATGAAGAGATCACGGCTTCAGCTTCCGTTAAACTACGTTCCCGCTAACGTACAAATCTTTGCATCAAAATAGGACTTAAAATAAGGTTCTTCCTACCCTGAACTCGGTGCATTAAGTAATATACAGTGCATTACTCTTCTACTCTGGACTGCAGCCACGTGTTCGAGGTTTTAACCGGCTACCGCTGCAATCGTCCCCATGTGGCTGTTTGTTAGTTTAGGAGGCGCTCGATTTGATATGCGGCGGAGGGCGCGTTTGAAACGTGAATATTGCAAGTCGATCATGTTTATTCAATTGTGGGAAGCCAAAATCGTGATTTGCGATGAATATTTGATTAATTCTGCAGCCCGACGTGATACCGCACGCGCGGGACAGGATGTTTTTTATTTCTTCAAGCATTCCGCTGAACTTCCCTTGTAGTCATGCTTGTTGATGTCGTCGGCACACGTGTTCACATGCATGCTTAACAGCCTTTGGTCCGTGCTGCAAATGTTCCTATTGTTACCCATCCCCATGGTTTTCCCTCAACCCGTGTCTTGCATGCTAGAAATCTGTAATGTTCCTCGAGCGTTCGATCTGCGAGCCGACTTGCGTCTGATCTGGGGCTTTTTGTCGGGGAACTTCAAAAAACTGTCGCCGAGTTGGAAAGTCAGGGCTAAAAAGTCGTGTAGCGCGAACTAGGCACGACAGCAACTGAAACCAGTGCCGTAGTTTGCATCCCAGGTGAGAGTGGCCTCCACGGGGCTGTTTTGCATTTAAAAAGCAGAAGACAGCCCACCTCAGTTTGTTCTGTGGAGGACAGTTGACTCCGCCTGTGCTTGTGTGAGCTATTTGCATTGCAAATGTGGGCCGAGGGACCTGTTTGAACGCTCTGCAACCTTCCCCTCTGGGCACATCACATGGTCGTCAACACGGCCGCACAGGGTACACGCCCATTCCCACAGCCCCTCTGCTACCTCCACACACAGGAGGTGTGGCTGTGATGATTCCGATGTTTTATCTTTCCTCTCTCTGTGTTTCCGTCCCTGCTGTAAAGTTTTAATGATCCCATGTTGATGTAGGCTTTGACCAACACCCCCAGGTGAATGCTTAGAGCAGCGCTATCACAAGTGAAGGTGCCGTCATCAGTTAGTCCAGGAAAACTATGGAAATAGGACATTTGTTCAATTCAATCCAGAGAACGCGTTCAAATATATTTATCCTAAAGTTAGGGTTTGTGAAGCAGATCAACTGTGGCCAGAACAAGTTGATGCTCCAATCTCTGGTGCTGCATTCAAGACACACTAAAAACAATTGTACATACAAGTTCCGACTGGGAATAAGGATCATGAAAAATTTTCAGATGCCGAATGACCTCAAAATGATTCAGGGTACGGCTAATTTATGGTGTCAAACCACGAAATTGGGATTTCATCACCCAGGCCATTTGTGTTTGTGATAATATGAACGACAGTATCCTTGTATACGTTACTTACCTGTAAAATATAGACTAGTCTAGAGCAGTGGTTCCCAAACCTTTTCACATCAAGGACCCCGACACTGATGCAAACTAGACCATGGACCTCTATTTAATACGATTTTGTCCCCATCTGATAGGATTTTTTGCTTTCAATGTTTTACTACAGAAAGTGTATGAAACCCATTGTAGTCATAGTGTCACTTGTGGATGGATTTACAGTGTGAATATATGATTCCTCTTTTTTGCTAGGGACTCCCCTTGGAGCCCCTTCAATGATCCACCACTGGGCTACAGACCTTCATGGGTTAATTTTCCTAAGAAACATCTCCGACCCAAGACCTGAGTCAGGTCAGGTCCAAATGACTGTGTATTCCGTCGAATTAGGATCGGGCAGGGTCCCAGTCTTTTGGCTCGGGTTGAAGCTCGCCATCAGCTATGACCATGTGATATGTGGTAGGGTCTGATCGGGTCCACTGCATTCCAAACCTGGTCTAATCATCCTCATGTCTGATCAGACTGCCCTCAGGTCCTTTTTGGATTGGTTATGTCAGGGTTCTGGTATTGGGTGCAAAAACGTAGAACCTGATCCAGAACCGACCTCTAGCTTATTTCTTAGACCACATATATTAAGTGTTCGCCTTGTCCGCAGAACATTTCCATAGGGATTTGTCTGACATGTCTGACAATACTACCAAAAACAATCAACTATTCCAAAGCGTTACAAATGATATACGTAGTATGAATGAAAAATAATAATAATTTGAGTTGATGAATTTCCATTTCACAGCCCCTGAAGCCCTGAAAAAGTATTAGTTAAATATAGCTTATGTTTCATTAAAGAGTAATGATCTTTCACAAATAGCTCCAGAAAACTAGTAAGTGGACCTCCAGTCACCGATCATAGCATGACTTAATAGTGCAGAAAGAAGGTAGAATGTAAACATTTGCATGTTTAAAACTTCCATATTTGAACCCTATGGTTGAGTAACTGCCATTCAAAAGCAAAACAAATCATCGCGTGGTTTGGTATGGTGTCATTCCCACTTATTTAAAAAAATGACCGATTCTGTTTTGTTTTTGTGATCCATTATACCAACGTACCGTGAACGCAGCGCTACAATCTATTGTTCACTCCCTTTCCCCCAAACCCCGCCCACGCTCCTTCGGCGGCGGCCGTGATTGGCTGAATCGGAGTGCGGTGCCGTCATCGCTCGGAGCGCCCATTCATCTCTTCACTTGGGCGTTGGACTCCGCATCGTAATAGCAACAAGGGAAATTTCTCCATTTTGCAGCCCGTCTGCAGCGGCACGGCCAACCGATCTGGGATTGTATTGCTCGTCCCCAACCTGTCGGCTTTTCCCTGCTGTTCTGAAAAACACTCAGTCGCTCTCAACTGGACTTTGCTTTCGCGTTTCCCCAGTGAACTTTTTCCCTCTTTGCGCAGAGAGAGAGAGTGAGAGAGGGGAGACAGCAGCGAAGAGCTTTGCGTTTCAACAAAGAGGCTTGTGGGGTCTTTGTTCGCTTTTTTTTGTGTGTGTGTGTGCGTGTGTGGGGATCGGTTCAGTTTCTTTGTTGGAGCTAAAAGCATGGGAGCGCAATTGTCCAGGACAGCTGGAAAGGCTGAAACCGCGGTTGAAAAGCCCGGAGAGGTTGCTGCTGCTGCTGCTTCACCCACCAAGACCAACGGACAGGTAAATGATATTTTATCATCCAGCTTCCATCGCATCCATCCGGGCGGGGAGTGTGGGGTGTGGGGGGGGGGGGGGTAGAGAGAGAATCTGGTCGGGCTGCGCTCTCGGGGCGCAAATCCGTGCGTAATCGTGGATAGATTGAATGGAGATCAGCGGTTGGAGTTTAAACTAAATGTTAAGGCTTGATTTTAAAATCTGGAATATATTGTAGTTCACGAGCAACAGATGAGCATTTGATACGTCTATTGTTTCATAGGAAACGGTGTATTGAGCGGATATTTGGAGGAAACTACTTGATAAAACAAGAGTTTATTCATGAAGAAGCCAATTGTGGATAAAACAAATATAATTGTTGCATTTGAATGGAATCGTGTGTTTGGATGGTTTTTTGGCGGATGTGCTCTAAAAATAAATACATTTCAGCATGAGATGGAACAGCTTCGCCACAATTCGCTAAATATTAGACGAGATGCGCGACGGCAACAAAAGGGCTGTGTGCGCTCGGAGCGCCGCTCCTTTTGTTACAGATGCTCGACTAGAAAGTGGAGATGGCAGCCTGCTGTCGCGCAGGAGGGGAGACTGGGAGCCAGTGGTGCGCCCCTGAGAGGGGGAGGGAGAGAGAGAGAGGAGCGTGTGCTGATTTTAGTCGCTTTTTTTTCTTTTTTAAGAGTTTGGAAAATAAACAATTCAGAACCCCATTTGCATTTTAAACATTTTTAGGATATGTACCTGAACTCTACTCTCCCTGACCTGCTGGACTAATGAGCATCTGCTGTTTTAATGAGCAGCTGCTTTGCTTTGGCACCAGACACCGACCCCTCGCTCAGGATGTCAATGAAATCCTGGGGCAAAAAAAAGAGAGAGGAATTGCGTTGTATTTTAAGTCTACTGCATGACTGTTATTTTGATTATTTATTTATTTATTTATTATTATTTGTGTCTTGAAAGTAGAACCCGAGTCCAGGATGCAGTGCTTTAGTCAGAGCTGATTCGATGGTGTCTGCTGCCCCTAGTGTCCACCAGTGGCACTGCCCGGCTCTGCTGTTAAAACCCATGCCAGCTCTTTGCAATCCAATAACAGCCACTGTTTCTTCTCTTTAGGAAAATGGACACGTTAAAGTGAACGGGGACACCTCTCCCACCGCAGCCGAGAACGGCAAGGAGGAGGTGCAGGCCAACGGCAGTGCCGCGGCCGAGGAGAGCCCCAAGGAGGAGGCCGACAAGGCGGAGGATGCCCCCGCCGAGAAGGAGGCCGCGGATGGGGAGAAGGTAGAGGCGGCCTCCCCTGCTGCCGCCGAGGGAGAGGCGGTGAAGGCAGAGGATGGCGCCGCCGCCCCGTCCGCCAGCAGTGAGACCCCCAAGAAGAAGAAGAAGCGCTTCTCCTTCAAGAAGTCGTTCAAGCTCAGCGGCTTCTCCTTCAAGAAGACCAAAAAGGAGACGGGGGATGGAGCGGAGGGCGAGGAGGAGGCGGCAGCTGCTGGTGGTGCTGATGCTGCGGCATCCACAGAGGAGGCCAAGGCCGAGGGCACGGAGGAGGCAGCGGCTGCCAGCGAGGAGGCCAAGCCCGCCGAGGGAGAGGCCGCACCTGCCGCGGAGCCCACCAAGGAGGAGGTAGAGGCCAAGCCGGAGGCGGCAGAGAAGCCTGCAGAGGAGGCCGCCGCGCCCGCAGAGGAGCCGAAGGCAGAGGAGCCGAAGGCAGAGGAGCCGAAGGCGGAGGAGAAGCCGGCCGAGGAGGCGCCCAAGACGGAGGAGGCCGCCCCGGCCTCGCAGGAGGCGGCGTCAGCGGCGGAGGCCCCGGCCGCAGCCGCCCAGGCCGCAGCCGCCCAGGCCGCCGAATAAGTTTCAAGGGGGAAAGAGGGGAGAAATTTGAAAGAAAAAAAATTAAAAAAAGAAAGATAATCAAAGAACATTTCCCTGTTTGTATGTTGGAGTGACGCCAGGTCCTGGCTTTGAAGAACTTGTCAACAACAAGGGATATTTTAAAGCTTTTCTTTATTTTTTGATTTTTTTTTGGTTTCCATTCCCCCCCCCCCCCCAACCCTTTACACAAAACCCATCTCGGCCCCTTGTTACTTCCATTCCAACGGGCTGTAGGGAGGTGGGTGGCTTCAATATGTACAACAGATTAAATACATCCACACTCTGCCATATATTTTTTCATCAGTATTACATTTTCTTTTCCTTTTTTTTTGGAATTTTTATACAAAATGTAAACAAAATGGTATGGACATGCCCGTGGTATGAAGGAGGCAGGGGGGGCGGAGGGGGGTGAGCTGTAAATGAAAGGCAAGGGAGGCAAGCTCGTTGGGGGGGTAGACTATTAAGGAAAGAGTAGTCTAAAAGAAACAAAAACTATGAGACCAACATCGATACACGCCCGTACGCTTTTTGCAACACTAAGTCATTTTTTACAATAAAACAATAAAATCCCAGAGTTAGTTTTTTTTTTTTTTTAGGAAGTCATATAAACGCATAGGAGCTTTTTTCACTTCTCATTAGCTGTACCAGTCAGTGATTCAGTAGAAATACAAGTTGTATAGACTTTATTGTTTACTGTTGGTTTTATGACTTTAATAAAAAAATGTAAGTATGTATAGGCGGGGTGTTTTTAACTGTGATTATTGTACAAAATGAAAAAAATCTTGATCAAGAAGCACATGAAGTTTGCAGCTCTTTTTTTTCCACCCGCTCATTTTTGTAAGATAACAACGCAACACACACACACACAGACAAAAAGTCATCCCGGGTGACCTTCTTCAGCAATTTTGAAGTCCAAACCAAGCTGTGATATGTGGAATGGTTAACTGTTTATATACTGTGGTATGTTTTTTGATTACAGCAGGCGATGCTTTTTCAGTGGTCTTTGACAAAAACTTAAGGAATCTATCAGATGCAAATGTTTGTGTAGCATCTTGTCTCTCTCTCTCTTTTCCTTGTGTAAATACTGGAGAAGCTTTGACCAGTTTGACTTTAGAGATGGAATGTAACTTTGCTTACAAAAAAAAAAAAAAAAAATTGCTATTAAACTCCTCTGCTTAAGGTGTTCTAATTTTCTGTGAGCACACTAAAAGCGAAAAATAAATGTGAATAAAAATTTGAGATGCATCTGTCGTTATTTGGTCAATGCAATATTCTCTTTCGGTTGCCATTGCCGTGTTGAAACGGGACCAACACTATTGTCAAAACCTTTATTGTAAGTCGCAGCATTAACATTTCCCTGGATTACATCTAAGGCGCCCAGACCGGTTAGAATAAACTCAGAAAAAGAGTAGACAAAAGTAGGTGTGTCCACATACTTTTGGCCATATAAGTAAAGATAAACTCTTCATTGCAAGTTTGTTTATGTTGCATAATGGCCTCATGGATGGAGACACAGCTCTAGGAATTGCATACATCTCTCCACAGCACTACATCCCTTTGCTCGCCGTGCTTGTCCAAACTGGGGGCGTGCCGACCATCATCTACTGTGGGTACTGCACTGACTGTACCTCATACAACCCCAACTATCCCTTTTAGGAATTTTACCCAAGATGGTTTAGTCACAATTGTCTCCTGTACAACAGAAATGGCCCCAGAAAGAGGACGCGACGTGATGGTTCTAACGCAGGTTATGCAGAAACAGTGAACAGAGCAGTCGCACACTGTAAACAATGTGTGTGTGTGTGTGTGTGTGTGTGTGAGAGAGTGATGCTGCAGTTTGTAGCCTGGTAGTATAATCTCTTTCCTAAACGCAGTGCATCAGCGTTTCCATCGGCCCGACGTGCACTCCTGCACACTCACCTGTCGAGTCCTCCGGGGTCACATGGACTACACTTCAAAAGCAGGAAATGTACACTAACATTTGTGCCTCTTAAGCCTAATAGCTCCTCGGGCAGTGGTGCGACGTGACTTCATTTTAACACTTTTAAATTCCGAAGCTCTCTGCAACCAGTATGTGGTAATCTCATCTCAAGTGCAACCATGACTCATCAGTAATGACAAAAGAGGAAGTTTAACAATCCTTTCAAGACATGACTACAATTGTTTTTTTTTTTAACCTTAATTATGGATATTTACAAATGTCCCACTGGGCTATATGCAGACATAACATGGAACTGTTGAATGCAAAGGATAAGTCACAGTAGCTGCACAGGGATCAGATTATACACTCAGACTTGTACATCCTTAACTCCCTGCACACAATCTCAGAGATTTTAATTAAAGTACACTTGTGTAATGTTAAGTAATGAAATCCACATCAATAGGTTTTGGTCATGGACCTTGGTTTAATGTGTTCTTCTTAGAACAGTGTTAATAGACGTTAGGGCTAACGTATCCCAGTCTCTGAAGTCCCCTTGTATCATTTTATGGCAGACAATTCTGTTCCAGTTACCAAAAATAATAATAATAATCCTCCTACCTCAGTCATGGCTGATGTTCGCCCTCTGTGGCTTCCAGGCTGGCTTAGCAAGAACTTCTGAATGTGGAAACAGTACAAACATTAAGCTAGTGGCTAAAATGAAAGGTTGCTAGCTTTTTCCACTAATTAGCTTACCTCTTAATTAGTGCGCGTGTCAGTCTGTGCCTCATGCCGCTCTCCCTCACACAGGACGAATCAAAACTCGTGACAGTTAAAAAGTTATTTGTCAGCTCCGAAGGCTATATTCCAGATAGGGCCTAAAGTACGGATATTAGCAAACAATTAGGAGACGCTTTTTAATTCGGCATGCTTTAAACTTCACTCATAGAGTCGCTTGTCATTCCCTACGGTCTGCTTCCATTGAACCAGCCCCCGGTGGACGACCGGAGCGAGGACCATTCGAACAGATAAAACGCCATTTTATTACATTTGTGTCGTCCTCTTTGGGTTTTCTGCATGCCGAATGCAACACAATGAAGTGTTCATGTTGTAAGTATCTTAAATTGTGCTTTACAATATCTTAACACTGGTTAAAAAACGCTCCACCTGTGCCGAGCTTGAGATGCTATCTTTTGGGTTAGACCGCCCCCATGTGGCTGCACGTGATCATTACACCGACCTCTCGAGCCCAGACACTCGCTGTGGCTTTCCACCTGTTTGTTTTTAGCAGGAAACGTGGCCAAAATATAACTTTATGCCTGTTACTGATAACAATAACATATCCTTGTGTAATCTTTATTTATTTTTATTTTTATTTACAATATTTGTCACTATTACTGGTATAATGATTTAATTTAAATACATTTATATTTATAGATTTTTTGAATCAATAATAATGTGGTGGGTGGGATGCAGATACTGTATAATGTACAATGCATAAATGTTTAAAAAGCCAATACAAAATATTTTAATGACACTGACCTTAACAGAGCGTAACACACATTTCAAGTAGATATAGCAGAAACGTTTTATTGAGCAATACAACATATTTAAACATGAAATCGTTATAGATCCGTCTGTGGGTAAACCTGCAAATGGTAATGTTATTTTCCATACACTTCAGAGCTACTTTGACAAAATAAAAAGTGTCTGAGAGCTACTCACAGCACCAAGTTGCACATCAGGCAATAGCAGACATCATTTCTGTCTTATTTTTATGGTCCTTTAACGGTATTTCAGCCACCGCAGTCATCGCCTCAAAGGGCTTTTTGTGTTTCTTTAGGATGTGCGCCACTAGCCGAAAAGTCCCCTCATGAGTTGCTGAGGACTTTGGTGTAGTGGCCCCTCGATGTTACATCTTTTAACGGCTGACACGCTCACGACGCAAATGAGCGAAACACATTTTTCATTCAAATTATTTAAAAAAAGAAAAGAAAAGAAAACTGCGTCACTGACGACACCAAACTTCAACGCAACGTAACTCATTTAATTGAATGCCGATTGGCCAATAATCATTTTGTGTCCGAAGGGGGCGGGACATCTGTGAATTTGATTGGTTGGAAACTTAAAAACAGGTTTACAAAGAGACTTTGCGTTCTGAAGTTCATGTGCATGTTCTTTGAACCTTTTATGGAGAACACTGCTTTAGAGACCAACTTAAGGGAACCGTTGGTCTAATCACACTTGAGATTTTAATCATACACAGAACAATGTTCAGCTGTGGAAACCGATTTTGTGTGAGTTTTAATCAGACTTTGAAATAAATAAATTAGCATACAAGGAAGCATGCTATTTGTTATGATCCATCCTTTCATCCCGCTGCACTGCAAACACAGCGATACAGTCTTTCTCTGTCTGTGTCCTGCACATGTACACGTGTAAAAAGCTGATTTGAAACATATAAATGGCAGAAAAACAGGTGTTCTCAAGGAAAAATCTAGTTCCAGCAAATGGGTTTCTCTAATCCACTTTCCTGATTACAGAAACCCGGTTTACAGAAACCCGTTACTGCAGAAAGCCCCACAGTAACTGGGTTACTTCAGTACATAAGAGCACACAGCCAGTCAGGTGTGAAATAGCGCTCGGTCTCCGTGTCCTCGTCCACGGTGTCGTCCGGGACGCCGTCCTCCGGGATGGCCTGCATCTGAGCTCCAGGGGCACGAGGCGGCATCCGCAGGTTCTCAAACAGCCGCTGCCCGAACAACAATTTAGAACCATCATCGATTCAACTGTTACATGGACACAGGGATCATTTTGTTTTCATCCTTCACTGAAAGTGCTGAACAACTGATGTGCAGCTTAAAGTCGGGCCCGACGTACTCAAAGTACTCATTGCACGGCACTTCTGCAATAGAACCGTCAACGAGCGAAGTGAGCGAGCCGAGCCACGATGAAAAAACGTGGGAGATTTACACGCCGCAGATAAAACAAGGTGTCACATCATCTGTCGTTTTGGGAATGAATGTCTGTTAACGTGATTCACTGGGGCTTCATGACCTATACGCTGATCCTCGCTGAGCAGAGGATGGATCGGAGCGAGCCGGGAGTTCCGTTTAATGTCCTAAAAATCCCATTAAGAGAACCGCTGGCCCATTCGACGTCTCTCTCCTGTTACACACACTCAGTGGAGGAGAGACAGTCTGCCGAGTCAGCTCCCTGCAGGGAAAGGTAGCAATCAGAGGTGAAGTCATAAAACATTCACTCACCACTGACCCCAAGACCCCCCCCCAAATACCACAGGCTAGGTGCTGCAGACATTCAAACTTTTGGGGATTCATACATTGGGGGACTACAGAGCCCGGTCGATGTCATGGAGGAAAGAGAACTAGTCATTAATCATTTCAGCACACTAACTGACAGAGAATAGCTTTACGCATACTGTGGTTATTTTATTTACATCAGACTGAGGGATGTCAAAGACAACAGATGTCCAAACTAAACGACAATAGATCCAACCAGCTCCTTTACATCGTTTGGCAGGCTGCCGCTAACGCTAAAGGTATTTACACAACGGGGGCGTGACGAAATGAACAACAACAAGAAAAAGGCAAAATACTTTGCATTTCAGGCTTTTATTGTGAAAGATGAGAGTGGACCGAGTGGATCTGGCCTGCGCTGAAAAGGGGTAATGAAGTTGGCCTTGTTGCAGCTTCTTTTGCTGTGTAATATTTGCGTTCTGTGTGAAAGTGCTCGAGACAAAAACTGTAGTTCGAAACAATATATCAACGTGCAATTTAAACAGATGTAAAAAATGCCCTCGGTGTGTGAATTCATATGAACAATCTGTCTTGAAATCGGCAGGAGGAAAGCTAGTTA
This sequence comes from Anarhichas minor, assembly GCF_050575085.1. NCBI lineage: Eukaryota > Metazoa > Chordata > Actinopteri > Perciformes > Anarhichadidae > Anarhichas > Anarhichas minor. Next base: position 15,953,169 of record NW_027466582.1, on the reverse strand, counting down.
ACGTTAGCTAACGGAGGTTGCATTGAGTTACGTTATGATGTAGTCAACCTATATATTTAGTTTTTTTTTTAAGTATTGGGGAGGAGGTACATTATAACTTTATCACGATGTTATCAAAGTAATCTTGGAAAACTCAAAATTTGAATACATAGTTTGAAGGAGATGTTTTCACAGTTCTAAGGTCTTATAATACATAACTAAAACTACTAATGCTATTAATACAAATACATGTTTTAATCAAAGTAAATATATAAATGAAAATACAATCATTTATTTCTTCGTCAAGGTCAAAAACGTTTGCAGTGGAAATAATAAAAAGACGTTATGACGTCATACTCATGGTTTGAAGATTTGCAACTTTCTCAAGCATAAAACTTAAAACATGTAAAATGTGTTGCTTTCTAATTCCCCCTCATTTCATCGAATGGAAGGACAAAGGCTGAGGCTCACCCTGAGCTCTCCGGTGCTCCCTGTATTTATGGAAGGACACATTCATGACCCCGTCTGTGGTGTAGAAAGGCCTCCTCCACTCCGTCTCCATGGTGGACGTCTGTGTCGATGTACAGCACCCTCTGGTGGTACCTGGGAGAGAGGGACGGCACGGCTCACTGTATTTCCAACCCACAAATCAGACTGCACTTCTGCTCTGATGGAGAATGTCCTTGTGCATGCGGTTACATGCACACGTGCGGACGGACATTATGTGACTTTTGTCGAGCTGTTGGTAAAAAACTCACTTGAGCACCTACTTCAGCTTTTGATTTGTTCATCTAGTATATTTAACGTTAGAAGGACATACTTTGGATTTGAAACCAGAGATGAGTCCTCATGATACTACTTCAGCTCCTCAGAACAGGGGCGGTCTGAGCACAGTAAATGATGACCCTGTTAAAATTATGTGACACTTACTTGTATAGCTAATGACTCATTGTAAAATGTGACACATTTGATTGGAAAATGATTGATATGACCATAAATGACAGGAGTATCGTAGTAAAAGTCTGTAATAAATTATCAGAATTTGCAGTGAGGGTGCATATGTATATATACATATATATATATATATACATATATATATGTATATATATATATCTATATATATATATATACATATATATATGTATATATATATATATACATATATATATGTATATATATATATCTATATATATATATATACATATATATATGTATATATCCGCCACCGGGCGGAGAGTTGGCAGAACTCGAACAAGCCGTCGAACACAGGACGGTCCTCTCTCTCCAACGTTGACTGCAAGATGGAAACAATAAAAAAAATGGATGAATAACTGAAGTGAGCATCAACGGAAGAAGAACGGCAGCTAGTTGTAGACAGTGAAAATAACCTTTTGACAGTATATTGACATCATACCAGCAACATTACTACAGTTTCATATCTCTAGAACATGTCACAGACATTGCAGGGTTTTTTTTTGTGACCATGTATATAGACCAAACAATCAACGTCATGGAATAAATAATCAACATATGTATAGATATTGAAAGTGACTATTACCCACAGCCCTAGTGAGAACCCCATACAAGCAGCCCGCACAGCGCTGCATGTGCTTGCTGAACTTTGACCTGTTGTCTGGCCGTATGGACCGGAGGAACCTGACGCAGTCGTCACTGTGGTATTTGGTCATCTGCTCTGCTGGGGCTCTGTGCCGCTTCTGAAACACAAATCACGGCAGCTGGTTTGACAACTAGAGGATAGAAGACCGCAGCTGTGTTCATGTTTTATTCACACCTCACGTTCCTTTAGAACAGTGCAGCGTACAGTGAAGGATGTGGTTCAATCATTTAGAGGTGAGAAACATACATAGGTCTCCGTTCTCCTGTACAGTCCATAGTTCAGAAGCAGGTTGTGAGTCATCCGGGTTTATGACTGGCCAGGACTGCTTCTGTCACGCGTCCTGTAACATTATTAAATGCACTCTTAATAATCAGTAATATGTTAATGAATATTCCCAGGGTAAGGAGGATGTAAAAGTGTGTTTCATGTCATGACTGGATTATTTGGCAGGGAGAACATTAAATGGGAAAACGAGTTAAAGCAACAGTTGAATGATTTATTTCTCTCCCTGGCTGCCTGTCTTGTATCGTGGACAAAGTGCTGATACAGCTGTTCACAGCGGGTTTTTTTATTCCATCGCCAGAAAGAATTTTTGGAGTTCTTATGGAGTGAAGATGTATATGCTGTAATCTACATTAAAAAACGTAATTCAAAGTCTGTCACATATTTATGGCCGGAGCGCACTGAGTGACTTTCCCTCTCTGTCTGTGGCTCTCAGCCCTTACCCCACTGGTTCCTATCACTTACTGTAAATAGTTCTCTTTTTTAAATAGGGTTTGTAATGCACATTACTGAGACTTCTTAAAATGTTATGCGGATCATGAATACCATTTCATCCATGATTTCCCCAGGTCCCCAACTCTTTTTTTAAAAATCATAAACATTTCATCCTTTTTTAAAATGATCTATTCTCTTCTCCTTAGTGGTGCTTCACAGGTAATATTGTATGGATACCCATGTACAGACACATACTTTATACACTGACATATTGTATCCACCATGATGACAATTTCTGTAGATGTGCCATTCTGCTCTGGTTACAAATGACAGTTTGCTGACTATGAGTGTGTATGAACAATTCTATACTAAAGTTAAAAACAGCAAGGCCAGGCCATTGTGACACCTTCTGGCCCTGCACCACTGCAAGTTAATAGGAACGCCAGGTCAGCAGATACCGTGACTAATTATGTCCTCGTTGACCTGAACTGCTGACTTAAAAAAAAAGAAGCGAATCCTCCTGGGAGGAGGGCAACATAAAATTTGACGGTCATGAGGACTGTTTCCTATACAGCGAAAGAGGGGTGAACACTGAGTCCACTGAGTCAACTACGCCTGTGCGCATTGTGCGTGTCATAGTTACGCATTTCGCTTTGTGGCTTTAAAAAACATTTACTTTGACTCTCTGGGTCGAAAGTTTGCCATCACTCCCATGTATTCTTTATAGGTCTGCATAAATACCATGGGGCACAAAGGCTGGCCCATGATCAGTTATGCTAAGCACGTTGACGTCTAGCTATAATTACAACGACATTACCGTGACTTTATCCTTAGTTTACGTTATTTTCTTTGTGGCCTTTATACTGCTCACCACACGTAAAGATATTTAACATATGAGCGGCTGTATAGAGAGTATCAATTTCAGTAATATTAGATACAAAGTATCAACATGTGCTTGCCACGGTTATGTTGAAAGTAAATGTTGCTTCTTCCCAAGTTGCTCCGACAGAAAGCAGGCAGGAATCCACGGCACTTTATTTTGCTGCTGCTACGCAACACTAGGTGTCAGCAGCATCCTGTCTGTTACATGATAATCCACAAGCGAGAGGATATTTGTCCCAGAAATCAACTGGTTTCCCCTACACTGAAATTCTACGTGTCTCAGGTTTACTGTGCGTCCAGTAATGTATCATGAGCAATGCAAGCACAACATCAAGTAATCCAATAAAGGGCTTAAAAAAATAGATTTTGACACTATAGTTCCTCAAATTGTGAGGCCCCTGTCTTTCAGAGGGGCTTGAAATTCGCAGTGCACTGTGTTGGTGCAGTTGTGATAGAACATACTTTGAAAATGTTTTATGAGGAAGGAAATGTACACGGCACTTTGTTTGTTAGAGCTCAAGGATACAAACAATGGGGTTTGTTGAGTAACACCTGACTAAATATAACTTTTGTTAGTTTAGAAGAAAACGCCACAGGGCCCCAAAATGAAAAGAACATGTTTCACATTTCGAGGAACATGCTTATTTGCTGTCTTTCTCAGAGTGAGATGTGAAGGTTGATACCACTCCGGGTCGTCTGGATCATCAACCATCCTGAGATCTCGCTCTCTCCTGACTGTCGGTGCGTCATTTTCACATGTTCGATCTGGATCTTTGTCCTGATAGCTGCCTGACATCCTACTGGATCCATTTTCTTCATATATGTTCTTCAATCTTTCAATATACTGTAATTTGATTACCGTTGGGTGTTTCTTTTATCTATTCTATTTCATCTATTTACTGAGGTTAAAAGTTTTTCTTTTTCTGAAGCGAGGGTTTAAGGACAGAGTGTCCTATTCTGTACAGGTTGCAAAGCCCCTTGAGGCAAATTTTTGATTCGTGATATTGGGCAAATTGACTTGACTTCCTCTCATGTCTGTGTGTGTTAAGCACGGAAGGTAGCATTAAAGGTGACACATCATGCTAATTTTCAGGTTGATACGTGTATTTGAGGTTTCTACTAAAACATATTTACATGCTTTAATGTTCCAAAAACACATTGTTGTTCTCATGCTGTCTTTCTGAATATTCCTGTTTTCACCCTCTGTGTGAAACGCTCCGATTTAGCGCCTGTCCCTTTAAGCCCCCTCCTGCATGTGCCATAGGAAGTGGAACCAAATCTCAAAGTTTTCTGATCTTGGCAGCCCACAAACAAACATACTGGGTTGTCTTATTCAACAGTTTTTTGGTTGGTATGCACTCCAGATACCCAAATCTATGTGCACAAGCACTGAAAAAGTCAGTTTTAGGGTGGTCACAACCTTCTCAGCTATTTCCCAAAACGTTGATCTATTCCCATTTACTGGCAAAAGTGAAACCAAAGTGAACAATAAACCAGCTGACAAATGTTTACACGTTCTTTTAATTTAACCTTTTTTTTTTTAACAACACACTTATGATACAGAATGAGTATTTGCACAGAAACAGACAAATCTTGCTAATCAGCATAGAATAAACAGTTGGTTTGACGACAATCATCAGAGTACAACCCTCTTTTTTTCCCCAGCATGGCTTTTGTGCCAGGTGTTTTGCAAACCAATGAAAGAGCTGTAAGGGCGAGGAACCGACATACGTATGTTAAAAAAAAAAAAAACTTGAGTTTTAAATGCTTTCCAGGTTTGAGTCAAGCTTGAAACACTAGATCCTATTCTAACGAGTCTGTTCTGATCTTCAGACTGGGTGCCGTGTCGGGAAGGAAAAGAGGTGACCTTCTAATGGATTCATCACAGCAGGAATTGAAAATGAATCGCAGCCAAAACTAATATGAATAGACAACAGAAGACGACTAACACAAGAGTGTAGGCTGTTAAAAATGGCATCTTGATTGCTCATGCAAATTTGGTCAAATAAACAACACGAGGGGGAACAAATGAACAATTAGGTTGTTTATCAAATATCATTTAGTCATCTTTTGAGGTGTTTTATCGGGAGAAAAAGCATCACACATAAAGCTTATCTTAACAGCGTGAATGTCAGCGTTTGATAGTCTTTTAAAGAGCAAACAAAAAAATAATCTCTTCCGTTCAGTACTGCTTTTTTCCCACTGTATGGGGAACAATGACAGTGACAGACAGGTGAATTAATTTGCAAGATCAAGCAAACTGAATCTTTTAGTCAAACCATCAAAGTATTTTGTTTTATTTTCACACACGTACAAACAAACTCACATCAAGTCCCTTTTATATTTGGTCACACTGTCATTCCTGTATTAAACTCAAAGTGCTATTAATATTTTTATTTGAGATCTCACAGCTTGGCATTTCTAAAAAACAAAAACAAAAAAAAACACCAAAAGAATCTCATTCGAGAAGTCCAAAGCCCGTCACGGCCAGTTGAACGTCCTACCAGTGATCTGGTAGAACTTCTGATTGAAGGGGTGAAAGAACTTCTGCAGTTTAGTCGCCACCAACGGGTCCACCTCTGGATGGATGCGGCCCTTGCTGCCCGCCAGGCACTTGTTGAAGACAATGTTAAATCGCAGGCAGTAAAATCCCCTGGTGGCGTTGAAGTACAGGTTGTACTGGCTGATTCTCGAGGGCAGGTTCAGGAAGCGCTCGACAAGCTGCAGCTCCGGCAGCGGGTCCGTGATGAGGCGGTCCCCGTCTACGATGTGGAACTGCTCCACGGGGAAGTACTTCAGCCAGCGCTCCAAGTGTTTGGTGTAGATGCTGGTCCGCACCGCTTTGTACTTTGTGTTCACCTCGCAGGTGCCGGAGTCCACGGCCAGCTTCTCGAACTTGTGGTAGGTCTTGTTTTTGCGCTCCTTGCCCTCCAGCACTTGCGTGTAGTCGGACACCGCTCTGGTGGTGGGCTCGCGGACGATGATCAGCAGCTTGATGGAGGAGTTCATCTTGAAGATGCGTTCGGGGACCTCCTCCGTGATGAAGTAGGCGGGGCTCTTCTCGATGGTGATCTGGTGGGGGAAGGAGAAGGGCATTTTCTCCCGGTACCAGTCGATGCCCCGGGCGTAGTTTTGGTCATTGTCGAAGAAGTGGATCTCCTGCGAGGCCTTGACCACCGCCGGATGCAGGTTGAGCATCTCCAGAAGGGCGCGGGTGCCCCCCTTGCGCACCCCGATGATGATGGCCCGCGGCAGCTGCTGGACCAGGTTGTGCAGGCGGATTTGCTCTTTGGTGGCATTGCCCTTGCGCAGTTCATGGAGCAGGCCGCGCTTAAACTGCAGGGTACGGAGAGGGATTTGCTCTGGCTCAGGAGGGGACAGTCGGCTCTCAATGGGGCAAATGGGCTGTAGCCTGAAAGAGACAAAAGCAAAGAAAAGACATCCTCTCAACACTGTTAAAACGTACTCACTTCAAGAATCATTAACTTCATTTCAAAGAAACTCTTTGTCGTGTTTCTTATGTAAGTTCAGCAACTACTGTCCATGCCAATAAGATTTTGCACAAAAATACATGCCATCTGTTTCATCTGATATGGGGTCTCTGCAAAAGAAATCTCCATCTCCTGAAGAAAATAGTTTGTCTTTTATTGAAGCTTGAAAGCTTGAAAATCTTGTTTTTTTTGTCAACCAGAAGCGACACAAGAGGTTGGAGTTCATCCGGACTCTGAATAAGACATTTGCAAGTGACTAAAATGTTAAAGTTAACTTCATCAACTGAAAGTTCTGAGACAAAAACACGGACAACTCCCAGACTGGACAAGGACCTGTCAATCATAAGGTAGCTACGCCCCTAAATCATACTCTGCTTTATGATCTATTTGACTCTAAATGGACCATAATTTACTAAATGAACATCATGCTGTATTGAAGAAGACTTGAAACTAGAGATTGAGACCATAAACTCATGTTCACAATGTTTACTGAGGTAATAAATCAAGAGAGAAGTAGAGTCATTTTCTCATAGACTTCTATACAACCAGAGGAGTCGCCCCTTGATGGCCATTAGAAAGAATGCAAGTTTAAGGCACTTCTGCATTGGCTTCACTTTTCAGACTGGGAGGTTGTCACCTGGTTCAGACTTAATAAGCTGCAAATGAATTGCTCTTCATTGGCTTGATAAAGTTGTCTGGATCTGAACTTCTCGTGAGAAGGAGCACATTTAAACAACTCAATGAAGTGGAGGATTGCCTGTATTGAATCCCTAATTCACGAAACTCTGTTCTAGTAATCAGTGAATTGTGTTGTGACAGTGATGACTTACCTATCCAAGGTCCCAACCCTGGCCACGAGATAGAGGACACTTCCGATAGCGAGGCTGCCCAGAACGAAGAGCTTCTGTCTCAGCAATGCCTGCTGTTTGAATAGCATGGCCCTCCATCAATCTTCAGGACTGCGTCTTCAGCCTGCAGAGAGCAGAGTACATAAACCACTAATCACCAGGGGAAGAGAGACAGCCTAATGTTTATTAACACACACTCAATCAAGTCTTACAAGTGATTAAGCCACACTCGCGCTCGCCTGAAAAGTGCTGCAGTGCTATTAGAGAAAATGCTCATTCACCATCCACCACTTTGTTGCACTCATTAGTTTATCAGTCAAGAATCAGATCTGATCCAATGTACAGGTGTGCTGTGTGAGGGCGAATAACGGCATCAACCTGTCACATTTGAAAGTGGTAAGTTTGGCATATATTTATGACACAAGACAAAGGCTCTGTAGTCCGAACCAAGAATGCTATTTTTGAAGTAATGAAAGTCGATTCCAAATGAGACACTATCACAATCTCAATACAGAAAACATATAAGAATGCTTTTTAAAGGGGAACACCACCTAAGTTAAGAATTCCAATAAGTTATTTCAATGGCCTCGGGAAGTCCAATCCATATTATTGATACTCACTATACAAGTATACTGTAGGTGTCAACTTTGTGATGACATCAAGTATAAAGTGTGCAGCTGCTCCACAGACGATGAATGGGAGATTGATTTTGTCATTTATTTATACCCAAATGAGCTTTATTTCATTTTAGTGTTAGCAAATATACATGGATACTCAGAACATCTTTGATGACGGGACACATTTGAGTTTTAGCACGTTAGTTTTTGGAGAGAATTGCTCATGTTAACTTATATTTTTGACACTTTCTTAGACCACAGTAATAACATGTATGATGGTAAATTATAGTATCTAAACTCATTCTTTTTTTTAAATCTTCTGTTATTTAATATGGGACCCAATCCTAGACCTTAATGCAATCTTGTTTTCTTCTTGACGACGTACTTTCAAATCTTCATCCCTAAACATTTTCAGACAACCAGTACAGATGTAAACATTATGTTGATGTTAATGTCCCTTTTGAGCTTTGAAGAAAATGAAAGAATTCATGTCTTTATCCAAGAGAGGGCACTACACCCTCTCATAAAGATGCAGCACAGACATATTTGTCTCAGTGTAATTAAAGAAAAGACTTTCGTCTTCTTTTTTTCCCCGCAGATCGATACCTGAGCCCTTTCCGCATCTGCACGCTTATCACGGTGTGACTGGCTAAATCACATTATGGAGTAACAGATCCATACAGAAGTGGTAGCGTTATAACAAAAGGGCCGACTGCACTCTACTGCCTACCATTACCAATAGAGCAGATCCTCTGGAGCATCTCATAAACAAGTAGAGCAAGCTCTTGACCCCAGTGTGACTGGAAAACATTTCACTCATATTGCCTCGTGGTGACTTCTGAAGGGGACCAGCAGAGCAATTGCAATTTCATCCGTCTGACAAAGCGGAAGAATAAAGCCAGTTAGCCAGGGGCCAGTCTCGTGTTGGTAGAGTCCCATTTAGGAAAGAAATGTTTTTCATTACAGCCTGTCTCTAAATCAAGCGGGAGCTATAAATTAAATTGCTTCCAATGGAAACAAAGTCTGTTTTTGTTTGTGCCAAGACACTGATAATAAAGTAATCTACTTTCTTTCAGAGTGTGTTTTCAAGAACATCTTTGAAACAGGAAGACTATTAAACATGTGATCCTCAAAAATGTTTACCTTTAAGATGGTTTTTAACCTTAACAGAACCAATTTCAGAAGCCTTCATTATAAAACTGTTTGCAAAAGGGGCGGGCACTTTCAAAACAAAATACGTGACAGCTAATTGGATGAACCATCTGTCAATCAAACTGTTGCCGAAGCCAGTCCGTAGAAGAGCGAAAACATCTTTTCCATCGAGTGAAGAAAATTCTCTACAGTTCTGATACGACTGATGCTATTGCAGCATCTACGCTAACCTCGCTCGGAGCCGCCATTGTTGTGGAGAACGACAATCGCCTCGCGGTGTCTTCTCGCACACCTATGCCACACCAGTAACTACCAGTAGCTCCTCACAGGATGCTGATTTGTCCGAGCTCTGGCTTACCAGGCCTCAATGAATGGAGGAAGATCAAATACAAAGATTATTTATTTCCAGTTCGCAACGTCTGCTACAGCCTCACGTAGCATTTAGCGTCAACTTCTGACCAAACTACAATGTAGCTGACAAGCTGGCGAAATTTCAAAAGTTTTCAAGTCACTTGAGAATTGAATGGAGACATGGCTAGATTCTTGTTTTGAAGACTAAACAGTCAAAACTCTTTTGAAAAATAGAAACTCTTTTGAAAGGCTATCGATCGGGCATGTACAGAGACTCAGGTCTAACCAGACACGACTCTGTTGTACTAATGAACAGTGAGTACCCTTAGCTGCACCTTCTTCATGACTTATTTATAAGCAAACGAAATTAATTGTTTGCCCTGTCAAGGAGCTGTGCCAGGCTGTGAGCACAAGAGGGGGCCCCATACAGAATTATCAATTATGGAGAAGTTATTTTTATAACCTATGTACTGCGCCAAAACCTTTTGTTTAAGGAGCTAACAGAATGTACAGTGGCTGTAGCTGTGTACATCTAGCTGCATTATACAGTTAGATTCAAGTACTTTAGGGAGAATTTCACTTTCCCTCGTGAATGTTGATGTCAATTCTAAAATAGCAGCGTCATTCTAATCTACAGTGCTGGTAAAAGTGTCTCTGAAATGACACCTCTGCTCCTGACAGATAAGATCACCCCTGAAAAGAAAGCGTGGGAGTTGTTTATGTTGTCTATGTAAAGCAGATTCTCATACAGCGTGACCTAAAAAACACTCGGCTGATTTCTCCTTGTCGGGCTTCAAGACAGAGTTATGTTTTGATCGAACAATCACAGGGTGGCAGCTGGGGGAAAGAAGACAAAATGGTGAAATGCCCGGCGTGATGCAGTGACATCCTCAGCAAGGGACGCAACATTTGTCTGAGGGTGCTTTAGATCGAAGTGCGCTGTCAGTAACGATCTGGGGGGGGGTTCTTCATGCAGTACATGGGCACAGGGTGTGTGATCAGAGAAATCAAATAGCACTTGAAAAGTTTGTTTGCCTGGTCCAAATACAGAGGGAGCTGGCATGAGGGCGGGGGATTTGCAAGAGAGCTGCTACAGAACCAAGTGTACAGTTTCACAGGTGCAATAAGCTGCGTTCAGCTGCACAGTCTATATGCCAAAAAGAAACTGACTAGTAAGTATACTCCAAAGCTAAGAAAAGGCTGTTTAGTCTACCCTGAATACAAAAGTGTTGCAAAAAACAAACAACATTCAGGGGCTTTGCTGCTACAGTCTTACTTGGTCTGGTATGGCCTAATATTTGCATCTGTTGTTAGAAAACTGTACATAGATGCGTACATGCTCTATAACTGACATTACTTGGCCAGTTCGCTGACTTTATGACTATTGTTTACCTAAAGCTACGACGAGGAACTGTCTTTTTGTGTTGATTTTGGCGGACCATGTGGATAAAATTGGTATCCGAGCACCAGAGTCCTTATTTTACCGCAGCACGGTCTAATGCTGTGTTCGCCCCACTAGGTTACATACAAGGTCAATGTAAAGACGCAAATGGACACGAGCAAACGCAAAATCGCGCCGACGTGAATACGCAAAATTTGCGTCATTGAAAAATTCCAACTTGCGCGAGGAATTCGCGTAACAATGTGTCGCGAAACCCCATCAGCTTTGAGATTCTCCTTCTGTCATCATGGACGTTCTGCCGTTGTTGAATCAGAAACTATGGAGGAAAAAGATATGTGGGCACCCAGAGCTCTACGATACCTGTGTGTAAATGTGTATAAACCATATGGTACAAACAATAACAACGCTGCCGTATCTACACCTATATGACCTTTTTTTGAGTGTTGATGGAGCTGCTACAATGTTACATAGACTAGCACCGATCGATCCGAGCTCCATTGAGAAAACAAGCATTTTAAAAGTTATTTGCGTGTCGTCTTGTGGAGAGAACGAACAAAACATTAATTCAGACTTTGGCACCAGATGACAAGCATTAAGAATAACGATATAGAAACAGCCAATCTTCTCGCCGATGCTCTTGTTTACTTCTGTAGGTCGTTTATAGGCATCCGTATTACATTGAGACTGTTGATAAGCAGTTCAAAGTTCATTGTAGTAACTTTAATGCTACTGTTTTACCACTATAACAGTATATTTTACCATTCACTATTGTCCTGTAACTGTTCCTCAAAAGTTGCACAGGCCCACTTTAACCTGTGATTGTTACCCCAAGAAAGAATGGAAAGTATAAATGGACCATGAATGTCCTCTTTTTTTCTGGCAATCTTTAAAGTTTTATTTTTCTTTTGTAAAGTTAAAGTTGAAATTCTTGGCCAAAAACATACGGGCTCATCGTCACACATTTATGGAAAGATGATTATTATTTTTCAAGATACCTTGCCACACACACAAATTCATGTGATGGTAGTACAAGACAAAAAAGCAGGGAGATCAACGAAATCAATAGGAATAATCCTCTAGAGGCTATGCAATTTTATGCAAATATGGCAAGCTGTTGCCAACACATCTTGCACATAAGAAGATACAGCATCACGTTTACTTTCTTTGTAGACTGAAGATCTTTTGGAGCCAGATTATATTTCTGATTCAGAGTGTCATGCTGTGCTGCAGTAACGCCTGGCTCAGCAGCCCATCTGTGGAACTTAAAACTAAACTATATAATCAAATCCAAATTTGTACAAAGATTACAGGCCCACCTGTGGCACGCTCCTTTCAAGCAACTCCCAAAAAGAGCATGCTCTTACTTGCTAACAGTATCCATTCGGACTCCTTGCATGCTTTAAACAGAGAATTCAAACTTCTGCCCTCAAATAGGTGATTTAGAGCCTCACCATTTTAACACAACAAGCTGAAGAATCAGTCTATCCTGTAAATCTAAATTAGATCTGAATCCAGAGGAAATAATGTCATATGTTTAACTGTCATGACTGTATTTATTTTTCATGTTCAATTTATGTACATTTCTTGAAGGGAACTGCCAAAGGACGCTCAATTAATTTCAGTGCAAACTGACAATAAAGTATCACATTTTTTGGTATTGTATCGTACACAGGGCTGTGTTTTGGCAAACATCTGGCGATACGATGCTCATCATGATACAGGGGTTACGATTCAATATATTGGGATATATTGCAATTCTGTAACCAAGGAAATATACTGTTATTTTTAAATCTTATTTTAGGAGAATGCCGAGGTGGCCTGGCTTGCATTGAGTTCGGATCTCAGTGAGGTGTGGACAGCCTGTGGACACAATTGGTCTGGCTGGAGCACAGCTGAGACCCGCTGTCTGAGTCCTGTTGACGAAAAACCAACATTTCCTGATTTTTCCGCATCAAAATAAAAGATTTTAAATAACAAATTAACGCAGGACTTTTATTGTGAAGAATTTATGGGCAAATGTGTTTCTCACCGAATTAGCAGAGCTTTGTTAGCGGCTATTCTATTAATTAAGTTAAGTCTACTAATGCTGCAGGGAGAAAGAATAAGCTGCAAAAATAACTGGGACTTTTACTCTGAAGAATTTACAGGAAATGAAATGTGCTTATCCACCATTTTACACAGCTGAGTTCCGATCATGCGCATCTGATCCCAAAAGTCACGTTGAAAAGACGAGCGTAACCACGGCCAATGGGGCACGTACGCTGCTGTCACAGCTTGACCGAACTGGCCTCCATATTTTCTGTCCATATGACTGGTCAGCATGGCACCAGGCACTCTGCTCTGTCTGCCACTTATACGTCAGAAATTCATCCCAAAGACTCTGATATTCTCGTCCACGACGGAGAGCCCCATCCTCTGTAGAGTTGATCTCACCTCTCATCTCAACTCCCGACCTCTACGCGTCTCAGATCACCCATCCACCGTCCCTCTGCCTTCAATACACACAAACAAACTGGGCTGAAATGAAAAGCAGGTCATTTGCCATTCCCCCCCTACCACAGAGTTTTGACCGACATGTGTCTTCATCAATCATAAGAGAGCTCACAGCCGTCCGAGCTAATGGGCTGAGAAGGAGCGCAGCAGAAACACTTTGATAAAAAAAAAAACACGAAGCGATTAGGAAAGTGCTGACGTGCTTTTTTTTGTGTGTAATTAAAAACACTGAAAAGCGATGCTGTTTACAGGCCTGATAACAACTATAATTAGTTTCCAAATACTGGAACATGGGGTATATGAGCTTGGAAAAAAACCCAAAAAGTGGTTATTTGCGGTGACACTGCAAAAAAACTAAAGTGTTTAGTTATCAAGACACTTGCTGTGCTGTGCTAATAATCTGCAGTGCTCTGTTTTCACGTTTTCAGAGGAGTGCACGAGGGCGTTGGTAAAAATAGGCATCCGCAGCTGAGCTCTCATTAGATTCCCTCCTAATCTGCTAGTTCATTGTGTTACTGAAAACACTGTTGTTGGGAAAAGCCTCAAGTATCACACGTACTCTGCATATAAACTGTGGTCCAAGCCGTGAAAACATTTCCAATATTGACCCATTGTATTCTTGTATTCATGTTTACCAGATATTGCTATTAAAGGACAACTGCAGTATTGTGTTTTGTAGTGAAACTGCTTTGCATCACTCTAATTCATGGAGACTATTTCGCCAAGTTACAAAATGTAACGAATTACTAATTATTTAGTAGATTTAGTTTAATGCTGCAGCTGGTAAAATAACTTTTTGTCATATTTGCTCAATCCGTCACTACATCCTGACAGTAGTACATGAGACAGGTACTCTGTGAAAACATCAGGTTCCTTTGGCGCATTTTTTGCTCCTGCTGGCATTTGCGCGAGTCCACCGAGAGAATGTCTGTGAACCGGCCGCCATGTTGAAAACAGTGAAGCCAAAACCTAGCCCCGCCCACCGGCAGGGTCACAAACTTTCTAATCAGCTCCACAGTACAAAAAATATGTTTATCTAGTCCGGTGTTTTCTCTCAGTCAGAGACAAGTGTTTGAGATCCTTTCTGTTAAGCTGAAGCTACAGTCGGCTCACACTGCTCGCCATGAATGACGTCGTCCTTGGTGGAGTTCGCTTTTTCCCGAATCTCTTCAACAGAAAGGTTGGTCTTGATGTCATCATGATCAACAGACATAAAATGACGAATAAGAGCCAAGACGCAAAATGCAATAACTCTCCAATATTTTGGCTATAGACTGGCAGTCACCACAGACTACGTCACACGGCCTTTACAAGTCTGATCCTCTGAAAGTCGTGCACATTCCAAAGACTGTCTGCGATCGAAGATGAAAGATGAAGTCGTCCGCCCATCAATCGCATTTACATGTGAGAAAAAAACCAAAACAAAGTTAAGTATATGCACTGCATTGTGTCTTTGTTAGTGGAAATAGGCTCTCCAAAGTGTGATGGAGACAGAGAGCAGCTGCAGTGCTCTGCGGCTCATACATACTGCTGGAGTCGAGTCAGCTGGAGACGCTGTGGAGGGAGAAGACGGAGAGAGGGGTTGATGAATAATTCACCACTATGTGCTTTATTATTGTTATTGATCTTTGCCTATGCACAAGGGGAATGGTTCTGCTGTTCAGCTTAGAGCTGCGCCCTCCGCTGACCTCCCCTCCACTCCCCTCCACTCCTCTAAATCAGGCGTCCATTTTGTGATATTACACCTACATTATTTATCATCCGTCGCGGCAGATCCCTTTGTCTCCAACTCCAGTCTGGCCAAAGTGTTGTTTACATGAAGCATCTACTGTAGGTAAGAAACAGTGCTGGCTAACACATATTACTAGTTACTTTCATTTGAGTTACAGTTTACAGTATTACAGTATTTGTGCTGAGTAATGCGTTACTGGTTACTTTTGCGCTACTTTCAACAAAATAGCCACTGAAGTACAAATAGGGATTACTAAATGGAAGAGGGTAATGTGTTTGATAGTGCAAATCAAAGCACATATGCTCAAGTTGTTTGCAGTTCATTAATTCAGTGGTTGATATGTGTTCGTGTAGCGTTTTTCTCTGGTATATAAGTGCTGGTAGGCACTGGGGAGCGCTTCTAAGACAACATATCACTCGTAGACTGTACATAAGTAGTGGACATAGTTTTGTGAATTCCCTCATTGGTTTGTAGACTGCACTTTTGAAGCCTTGAGTTCAGCCCTTTTGGCCGCCGCCATCTTGGATTTTTGCAACCAGTGAACGAAAGTGACCATATTTAGACTGCGGAGAATTGGCGCCCTGGTAGCGACACCGTGGGAAGCAACCTGTCAATCACACGGTAGCCCCGCCCTACATCCCCTGCTTAATGGTCTATTTCACACTAAATGGACCATAATCTACTAAATGAACATCATGCTGAATTGAAGAAGACTTGAAACTAGATATTGAGGCCATAAACTCATGTTTATAAAGTTTACTGAGGTAAAAAATCAAGTGAAAAATAGTGTAATATTCTCATAGACTTCTATACAGTCAGTGGAGTCGGCTCCTGATGGTCGTTAGAAAGAATGCAAGTTCAAGGCACTTCTGTCCGAGCAAGGGCGCCGGAAGCAGTGGGGTAGGTACGCAGCTGGCCTGATGTGACGTCGCGGCTGGTCTGATCCTATCGCATCTAGTTTGACGCTGTCTTTTCACCATGACACCCAAATGGGAGGACGCTTGTCCGCATACTTTGTACGGATGAGCTTGTCACCGCTAGAGCAGGGAGTAGTATGTGGGTGCATGGCATGACCGTCGGCGCCAGAACTACAGTGAATATCATCCCCTGGTCCAGGAGATACTGCCAGATGGAGCCCGGTTCCAGGCCCATTCATGCATGGTGCAGCAGCGGAAGTGGCACGGTGTAGATGAATGGAAAAAAAAATCAAAAATCAAAACAATAAACACTTAATTTCAGGTGGTTACTTGACAAAGTGAATGTAACAATATTGCCGAAATCTTATTAGTAACGTGTCATATTACTTACAGCTTTAATGGAAATATACGTATATATATATTACCCCCAATACTGTGAGGAATACACACAGGCACATGTATGCATTTTAGAAATGTACATCTCCTATATATCTGCCCAAATACTTGTATACAAATAATATAATCTGACTTTGCGAACACACACTCACCAGTCTGAGTTCCAATACCAGACCATCATTGCAAAGCTCTCCGCCAAAATGCTGTGCTGCACTTTTAAGTTCAGTAAACTGCCTCTTAATGTCCTTCGTGTGAATGCCAACCCTTCACAGCATGATGAGTACTGTCACAGCATTCGGAGCCGCAGCCACTCGGAAAACAGACACGTAGTCGAAATCCCAGACCTGATTAGCTCCGTGGGTTTGCACCAGGCTCTGCGGCTGCGAGAGCCGTTGACATCTCGTGTAATCCCAGAGCGAGTTAATTACTAAATCTAACAGCGAGCCTTTGCCAGAGTGTGACAGCAGGAACACAACACAAGGACTGAATGTTGAGGACTCAGGAAGGCAGGATCTGGCTTCACTCGCCGGCTGCTGCGTGACCTTCAAACACCAAATGAGACAACAATCAGAAACTTTGAGCTGGGAGACAAACCGGAGGATAACAAGGCTTCTTTCTTTTTTTCTCAAAACCCTGTGTGTAGTGTGCACTTATTCCCATTTCAACACACATCCAGGCACCCTGCTCACAAAGACAAAGGCAAAGACACTCCTTCGAGAGGTTCAGATGAATGACGAGAGAGAACATACAGCTGAGTACATATCACTTCAAACATTCTGCCATCATCGTGATCCTCTCCCCTCTTTGCTCTCTGCTTTTGAGCACATGATGCCAAAAGGGAGTACAAACATAGTACATCCCAAGATAGGCCAGGGTTGAATGGAAAGCATGGACACACTTGAAACAGCATCGTGTGTTGTACTGACACCAAGAGGAATCTTTTTGCATGCCTGATCCTTCTGCTGATATGTCCAGACCTCCTGCATTCATCGAGTCCAAAAGGCATGCACCCAGCATTCAGCGGTGTAACAGTTAATATTGTAGCGAGCAAAGGACAGGGAACTGTACCCAGCATGCCATTCTGCACATACCCAGCATGCCGTTCGGCCGTGTAACAGTTCATATTAGGCTCGCCTGGAAAGTGGACGAGAGCAGGCGGAAGCAGCAGGGGGCGTTGACAAAAACCAAGTTGGACAGTTTTCAGCTGCCTTTTAAGAATAAACAGAAAGTCAAAGAAACAGTTACTTCCTGTTAGATCCGTCCTGTAGGCTACTTGTAGTTTGCAGACCTTTTATGGATTTATTCATACGTTTGTAAACATATATTTATGTGGAAATGTGCGTGTATCTGCATTGTATCCTATCCTTTGTTCTTTTTATTTCTGCCTGTGAAACACTTTGCTGCTCGCTTTGTATTATATGAATAATCTTTATTATTATCAACCACACAAGATATGTTTTTAGATTAAACCTTCATTGCACAACATGAGACTAGTAGGCAATAATCGAGCATTAAATATTACAATTACACAGAAAATAGGATTTTCTACAGAACGTGTGTTTGCTGTCAAATCTAAGAGCCAATCAGCTCTTTGATCTGTCGACAGCCAGGCGTTTCCCATCATGCCCTGGGGTCATGCAGTCGGTGGAGAGCAACTGCGACGCCCGGCTCTAAAATCTGCGGCCGCCTCGCTCTCTTGAGGTTATCGTTGACCACGTGTTCATGACGTCAGAGCAAGTCGGGATCAAGTCGGACACAAATCTAACCGGCATGCATTGTGCGCCGATCGCCGGTGATCGATTCTGTGCAGGACTGGCTCATCTCGAACGAGCCTAATGTCATATTGTCGCATGCAACGGAGAGCGGGCTTTACCCAGCATGCCATTCTGCATGTGCCCAGCATGATGCTCGGCGGTATAACAATTCATATTGTTGCAAGTGTCGCAGAGCAAGCTGTACCCAGCATGCTGTTTGGCCGTGTAACAGTTAATATTAGCATATTGTTGCAAGCGACTGAGAGCGGGCTGTACCCAGCATGCTTTCAGTGGTGTGACAGTTAAAATTACAGCTATATATAGTGAGATGTACATAATACACAACTAATGAATATGTACTGTTGATCTCCAGAGGCTCAATTTTTGCACAGTTTTACTGTAAAAATATCTTCACCCAAAACGCCGTATGTTGCTAATTCGTGCTCTATACTTAATATAGAATGTCAATTGCAAACAACTGAATGTAATCAGGTATGTGTACAATGCATCATCTCTGACAGAGCATCCCAATAAGGCCTATTAGGGACAGGCAGATCAATACTGCAGGATCAACACTTCGACAATCAATAGCTACCAAGCTGGGTGGCTGCATCACTTTCAAACCTTTTCACAACCTTTGTATATTTGTGCCTGACAGCCGCCTTGACATATTTAACTGGCCAGTAACTGGTCTTTTTTTCCTTTTAGAAATTGTATTAAATTAAATTAATTTCTTAATTAATAAATGATTGGTATTGTGTTGAATTAAAAACGATTGGTGTCGCCCATCATTATGGCATATGTTCAACATTGAATTCCTCAAAGTTTATACAAACATAAATGAGCAAAAAATGTGCGAAGATGTATTTGAAGAATTCCTAATTAATCGCATGTGCCATATTACTAAATGTAGATAACAGTGAGTAAGTAACATAATGACGGTTGTGATTTGAGATGATTCCACCAGGGTACTTTTTCTGTTCTGTATCTACCAAAAAGTTATTGTTTTTACAGTAAATAGAGACCGGTATTCTAAATTTCTGTGAGATGCAGCTCTGAAGATCATGTCTGAACTTGGAAAGTATCCCATTTAGCCTCGCTTCAGCCAGGTGTCACATTTCATTCTTTCACCAGCTATTTCCAGCAGGCTTGTGACTGTCTATTTTGAGGCTGATGCGATTGTGCTCTTCCTGTCACATCTTTCCCTTCGAGATCAAGAAAGAAGGCCTGTTTTTAGCTTTAGAAAAAGAAAAGTGTGCTAACGGGATTCATTAGCGGAAGGCATGTGCTGTGGTGAAAGCGGAGGCGCTAGCGAGGACATGTGTGTGTATGTGTGTTTGTGTGATGGGGAGGGGCTCTCCGATCGCTCCACCTGTTGGGAGAATCCTGAATCACATCAGGTACAAACACCTGCGAGCGGAGAGGTCTCCGGAGCAGCTGCTTGCGTCTAGCATCTGCAGAGCCCACTACCCCCCAAACCCCCACCCACCGCATACCCTCCTCCAGAGGAGACACTGGTGTCCTAACGACCAACCGGCTCCATGTTCTCCTCGGTTTCTTGCAGCTCCAGGGGTGGAGCAGGGAGCTGTTCGGTGTCTGGTTCTGGCCCTACAGGCACACTGACAGACAGGCGGGGCGGCGTTGCCGGTGCCCTCTGAGCGCTGCTGTTTGCGTCGGCGCTCAATTCCCAGCACTCGCCGCAGCAGCTTGCCTCCATAGCTTCAGCTCATCTGATTTTCTTCCATCACCCTGATGTGCTGTTGTTCCCCACGCTGAGCACAGCTGCCTCTCCTCACCGCATACTGGCAGGGGATGCGACAACAACGGGCATCCTTCCAAACACTCGCTTGTCAGCTCAAAACATCTATTTCCAAATATGCGGAGGAAGCCGGATTTACTCGGATCATGAGTAGTCGGCACACTTCTTGAACTTCCACACTGTGGTCTAGACACTGTGTGCTATAATGATAGGCCCTGTGAAGTACTGTAAGCACTTTAACTGGACATTTTACCACCCACACAGATACATGTTTATTCTACTACAATGCGACAATGCCTGATGCTTGACTGCAAAAGTGGCTCTTCAATTTAAAGAGGCCCTACTAGAGAAACTCTTCATTTGTGTCTGTCAACATGAATGTGTATCATTTTGAGTGGTGAAATAAAAAATATACACATATATTACATTTTTACAAAGCTATTTAAGACCAACTTTTTTGAAGAAATGGTTTTTCAACGGTTCTTTGTAAGACTAAGGTTTTCATTAAGAAAAAAGTTCTTCAAGGATGGTTGAAAGCAAGAGTGTTAAAAGATCTTCCTGACCCACCCCCCCCAAAAAAACTGTGATCGTGAACCATGATTTTTGTAGTTGCGCATCACCACTTCAGCCCTTTAGGAGCCGCATGAGGAACCCTGGGTGGGTTCCAGATGAAACCCTTGGATAATAAAAGCGTTCCCGTCAGAACCCCCAGGGTAGGACATAGATGAAACCCTTAGAATATGAAAGGGATCTTGGTAGAATCCCCAGGGTCGGTTCTTGTTAGCACCCTTTGAAAGTGGAAAGGTTCTGAGTAGAACCTCCAGAAAGGGTTCTGGGTGGAAACATTACACATTAAAAGGGTTCTCTGTAGAACTTCACATAGAGCGTTAAGTGTGGAACCTTTGTCAGATGGTTCTAGGTATAACCTTTTGTTTAGGGTTCTAGGTAGAACCCTCTGAAAGGGTAGTACTTTTAGGTTCTACCAGGAGAAAAGCAGAAGAACCCGAAATAGTTTGAGTTAGCACCTTTCTTTCTAAGAGTGATAGTCAAGATATCTTCACACAGCCATGGACTTCAGAACTCCAGAACAGCATGAACCTTGGAAAGTCACTCAATGAAATGCCCAGGTTTGTCCATCATATACATTTCACCAATTTTTCCATCGCCCATCAAAAGTCAGAGAGTCAGAGTGTTAGATTATCGTGATTTTCTGATTGGCCAGAAGTTGATTACTATTGTCAAGAGACAGGTGGTACATATGGCCCAACCGGCATGTGGACCTGTGACCTGTCGCCAAGCACCATTAGCTTGGGTAGGTGCCAGGCTGAGTAGTGATCTCATTCTGGGGTTAGGACCCCACTTGTCTTTTTTCGAGCAGTCTCTGCATCCTGACTCACCTACACTTTAATCAACACTGTCCTGCCACTGGATCAAGCTGGATCAGAGCATGAGTCTGAAACCATGTAGTTATTTCTCTGTTTAATGGAAGTTTTCTCGCGCAAATCACATTCACAATGGCAGCGACATTACCCCAACCACAAAGCAAGATTAACATACATGTCCCTCTCCAAACACATTCTCTACAACTTCGAGCTATCTGAGAGGATCGGACAACTTTCGACTGCAGTTTGAAGACAGTTTGAACACACATCAGATCAAGAAGCAATGAGCAAATGCGCAGCAATGGTAAGATGATGATATATCATTATTATAAGTTTATGTAGGTTACAAAAAAGTTCTGCAGCTACAGTATATTAAAATGGCTAACATTTTAAACACTGCTTACCATGACTGCATACGCTTTGCTGATTGACTGAGTGAGCTCTCAGTGAGGCTTAACATTCACTCAATACATTCTCTATTAACTAGCTGCACAATGGTGGGATCTGATTGCATGTTCAGTTCATCAGGTGCATGAAGAAACATTGATTCATACAAAGATATAGTTCAACATTTTGGAGAATACCCTTATTCACTTTCTCTCCAAGAATGAGATAAAACAATTTCAATAAATTTCATATCTGTATGTTAAATGTAGAGCTGGAGTAAGGACGTCGTTAGCCTAGCTTAGCATAAAAACGGGTAGCAACAGCCTGTCCACAGTCCAAAGCTCAGAAAGTCCTTGAAACCATCATTTGTTTAATCAGTACAGAAAAATAAACTTAAAAGCAACAATTTGTGGTTTAAGAGAGAGTTATGTGCTGGGACTATTTCTTAGCAAACACCACCTGGGCACAGTGACTTTGTGTGTTGCTCTCCAGAGTCTGGTTGTCACAGTGAGTTTGCTTGGTTCGATACCATCATAGCTGTACACCTCTACTAAAACCTGTGCTCACCGACCACATCTGGCAATCTTCACTAGAACACTGCACAGAATTGCTGGGCATATGGATACACGAGTCCCAGCAGGTAACTTCCCCTAAAACCACAAAATTGTTATTATGATATTGTACTCAGACAGAAGACACATTTTCACAAGTGAGCTTTAGAGGTGTTGGTAGGTATATTTTAAAACGTTGAACAGAGACATGCCAGCTGCTGCCAACAGCTTCCAGTCTTCATGCTACACTAAGCTAATCACGTCCTGACTACAGCCAAGGAACCGATAAAAAAGAACGGGTCATTATGTCATTCTAATAGAGTGCTGCAGGAATGAGTCCAGACAGACAAAGGGACAAGTATCACCATAAAGATCCAGATTTCTAGATGCATATCAAAGATTATCGAGAGAGCTGGCTAACGTATTGATAACAAAGATGCTCCATTACAATGAAATGCATATAGAACACTACCGTCCAGAGACGTAATGACCATTCCTTCTTTTATAGGCTCCTTGACTCCAGCAGCGTCCTCAACACACATAGATATCGATCCTCTCATCTGACACTTGGAAAGAAAGTGAACAAGCTTATTTACCAAAATCTCAAACTCTACCTTTGAAATTGATATGAAGACACAACTCGCGGCTGAAGTAAAGCTCCCCCGTTAAGAACTCAGACAGCAGGTAAGCCAAATCCCTCTCTCATCTCTAAATATCTGTTTGTGAATCTGTCTCAGTTGGCACACTAACACCTGATCATCTTCCGGAACAGCAACCGCCTCTTTCCCAAGATCCAACCGGAGATAGACGACCAGGCTGGGTGCTTTTATTTGGCTCACACAGATGAGAAGAGTAATAAGGAGACCAGATTTGTTTTTCTCTTTATCAGCAAATTGTGCATACACACACACACACACACCAGGGTAAACAACACCATCGTCCCTTCGAGGCAGAAGCAGGGACAGCCCGTCCACACAGGACAAAAAACCATGTCATCTCATTTCACAGCTGGAATAGCAGAGGCCCTGAGGGGGGAGGTGCAGAGGGAGGAAGGTGGCAGGCAGAGGTTAGAGCTGAGTAATGTGTAAGCGATGACACTCTGAGTCATGAAAACACTGCAGGGATCGCCGGGATATCTTTCCCCCGCTGAACAACGCTCGTGCGTTCACCTCTTCGTTCGTCAGGCTCGGCCTCAGATCAGCTTCTCTTTGACGCGGCGACCTTGGGCCAATCCTTGCTCTCGCGAGGCTTCAATCAAAGACGTGGCCGTGGATATTTCATGTGCACGTCTTTTGGAAAATAAAAACGTATCCAGAGCAGAGGAGCGTCCATCTGTCGTGCTCAACTGTAAGTGACACTGACGCGGATAGGATGTTAGCGGGGGATTGACAGCCCATGCAAACGTCCCGGGGATTGGAGAAGATGGAGGGGGGGGGGACCTCTAGGTGTACAGGCAGCCCCGTGGCGGGAGTCGACATATGCGTTGATCTAATTAGCCATGCGGCGCTTATGCAAAAAAAAACAACCTTTTAACTGTTTCCAGCCATCAAGCACCTTGTGATTCCCTCTGACAGGCCCTCTGCTCCGTTTTTTGCATAAAGGGTGTTTAAAATTTCATAATTTCTCCACAAGGCTGTTGGCGCGTGGCACAGCTCAGCAGGACGTTATCATCTGTGTTTCATTAACCCTTTCTCAGACTGTTCAGTTGGTTAGTTGTGCAACGGCAATGGGTTCAATTGCACACAAAAATGGTGAACAATCCTTGAGAATTATTACACATTGGATAAGATCTGATTTGTTGACCAGAGGGAGTGTGCCAGTCTTCAGTGATGTCATGAGCAACCCCCTGTTTCCCCAGTTGGTACACTGCTTTTTTCTCAAACGTCAATAAATTGTCTGAAAACAAATTCTGCTCCACTGTTCCAATGATGCTGATCGTATTCAACACATCTCCTAGATGTCATGTTCATATTCCATATCCAGTTTCTGCGTGATGGGAACGCTACATTCACACCTCAGTTAATCATGTAGATATTGACACTAACATTGGCCGCATGAGTATCCAGACCAGAGCTATTCCATCTCCATCACATTCTGTCAAGTCGCATCATTGTCTGATCACCGCTCCTTTGAATTGCCTTGACATTACAGCTGACACTGATCTAGAGAGACGTACAGGGGAAGTCAGCGGGGAGCAGCGCGGCGTCTTGTTCAAGGACACTGTGACAGAACACACAGCTGTTGATAGAGGTCGCGGGAATCAAACCAGTGACGTCTCTTGTTACGGACCTGTGTCCGTGTTAATACTTGCTTACCTGGGGTGTGCATCTGAACCGTTGTGGTTGAACTCTTGACGTTCAACCACATTAGTCACATTCATAGTCGCGTTTACAGATGGTTCTAGACTTCAGTTTAATCTAATGTATTTCACTGAAATTGAATTTGTGTACAGTGCTTGTGTTGTTTGGATTTCCGCAAAGTTTCCGCAAAGTTTGGAGTTCCGCAAACTCGCAATTGCTGCGACCACGAACGCGCATGCACCCACACGTGCATGCATTCACATGCACAAACTCACAAACACTTGACCCCCATGGCAAAATGAAATAGGAACTCACTGCTGAGACCAATGATACCTCCAACAAGTATCTATTAGAAATGGTTCGTGGGCTATGATTAGGAGCGTGGATTTATTTATTTACCAATGAAACAGGAATTCTCTGCTGAGTGAAAAAATGCCTCCCACAAGAGTCTACAACAAATGTAGCTAGAAATTGCCATTGGTATAGAAACACAGGTATCATAATGCCACTATTATCAAAAGATTTCAAGCAATACCCGGCCCATATTGCTTGATATATTTCTGATGTCTGTCGCAGTTGTTACCCCCTGCTTCCTCCCGTCGTGACACCAGAGAAGTGAAAGCGGAATTGATCTCATCTGACTATCGGCAAGACGAAAGAGCGTTCTATTGAAACGCCACTGTAATAAAGCCTATTAGAGATTGAATATTAGTGACGTGTGCAGAATCCTGTCTTGACGTGGAGGGACGTCAATGCTGTATTGGGGATCAGCATCTTTTTCTCCATCCTCTGGGAAAGTTTCCCACACAGGGTGGAGCACATCTGGATGTGGAGTTAAATAGGCAGAGGACATCCACTCAAAGTCAGAATGTGCGTGTGTGTGCACTCTGCCAGTTCCCACTCGGCATCAGTGAGTAGAAAATTGATCACGGAGTGGCACTTGAATGGATAAACACACCACAAGGAAACAACAAAAACACCAAGGGACAAAAACAGCATTGTGTTGCTCAGAGGAGGCAAGTTCATCTGTAAGCTCTCAGAGATGTCCCTGAAAGACGAGTTGACATGAGGTAAAAATTGGCTCGCGTAGGAGGTAAAGGTAGTCAAAAAAGACTTTATTCAAAGACTCCACAGGAGCCCACTTTAGTGCTGTAAGAGGTGAGGAGGCAGCAACGCTCAGGGAGCCAGTCAACTGTTGCCAGTCAGGGCCGATTTCCTCTTCACATGTCAAATTCACTGTGTCTTCCTCCGAAGCCTCAGCCTGGCGTCACTGAAGTATGAACGGACATGTCCAAATGTCCAAAGACGTGTCAGTCTAGAGGAGAGGCAACACCAAAACCCAGGGCAATGAACAGATGTGTTCAAAAGAACAATATTTTTTCATATGAACGATGGATTAAATGGTTATTTGTCATACGGAACGCGTCGCTTATTGTGACAAACTTCCTGCCCAGCACCAAACATCAGATAGACAAAGTGAGCAAGTAGCAAACAAATAAAAAAAACAGTATAACAGAAGCTGAAATTCTCTCTGAATTTGGTGGAGACCAAAACGGATCAAACAGGAATGTAATCAAAGGCACCCTGTGAAGCTTTTGGACCACTGATAACGGTACGGAGGAGTGCTTTTCCGAATGGGTCCCCGATTTGTTTGTCTCGTGCACAGGCACAAGGATGAACATGCAACACACTTTGGTTTCAGGCCATTCGATATTATAAAAAATGGGTTTGTAATTGGTTTCAGGAGAAGGAAAATGCACTCAACACTTTTAGATTAGATTAGAAGATTAGAAAACTTTATTAATCCCCAGTGGGGAAACTGATTTACCACCAACAACTCATACAGACAACAATAGACTCATACAGATAGACAATAGACACAGTCCACAATGCACAACAGACAAAAAACACACTTTTGTTCGCCCTTTGGCTCTCAAAGTGCAGTATGTACACTGTGCACACTGTATGTTCTATGTATCAGCAATATCTCCTAATTGTGAATTACAGGAATTCTTAAAGTGAATTAAAAGTCAGTAGTGAGTTTTTTCTGTTCTTTCTGAAAGCACTTGGCAAAGTTGTGGTTGGGTGTCATCACATTTTTAAAAAGTTTTTATTCTTTATGTTGGAAACAGACAGACAAAGGTACTTTGTGTCCAAATTTAAGAGCTCCATCACAAATATTTAGGGGGTTAAAATGTGCTGAGACCAAAAGTGTTACGACCAATCCCAGTCTCCCCCATGTCTTGCACAGCAACACAGCCTATTCTGAGTGCTCTCTATTGTGTGCTGCAGCAGCAGCAGACTTGGTCGCTGCCTGCCCTGCTGTCTTCACCTTTCTTCCTCTCTCCCTGTGTTCCCTGAATGAGCTGCTGCAAGTAAGAGATAGTCCGTAACTGTGTGTCTTTTCTATAGAAGATGACCTCCTGTCTGCCCTTTATCCAGCTTCCTTCTGTCCTCTTGTCTCCCTCTTTGTCCACTGCGCACAGCGGGAGGCGCAGGACCATGTGGCTCTGTAACTGTAAACTGTAGTCTACAAAATTTAGAGTGAATATTCCAGTATTTTTTCATATTGCAATGTGTATAGCAGAACAAATTGAATATATATACTGTATATCGCAATGTCTTCTGTTTCCATGTCTTCTACAAGGGCCATCAGCTGGTGAGGATGCCATTCATTTGGTTGCATGGGACTTGCAACTTTATGCAACTTTAGCCTCAGTGTGTTAGCATGATATCATGTGCAGTTCTATAGCCATCAAGTGTCCTCAAGTTTCTGGATTATCGTTTTAAAACAAGTGTGGCAAAAACCGTGTTTCAAAAGCCCGAGCGAACCTGCCTGATCAGAAAAGTGGTTCAGAAGCTAGTGCTCGTTTTTAATTAATAATAATCACAATCCGGTACTCAATTTATGAAGCTGTGCAAGTTACTGCATTTTCCACAAAACTGCCATACGAATATTTTTAGAATAAAAGCCTTTTATCAAAAGAAAGGGTTTCTGTTCACAGAATTTTTTTTAAAAGGCTTTTATTTTGAAACAGAAACACGTCTGTGACATGTCTGTGACCAATGTATCCTCGTACAACGGTTAGTATGATATCCTACAAAAAGTTGCTCCACATTTATTTCCTACAGAAGCCTGCAACACGTGTCAATGTCCGCTCCTTACATTCATATGGTCTTTTCAAAATAAACTTCTGTCTTCGCAGGAAAATCAGTTAGATTTAGGCAACAAAAATACTTGGTTTGGTTAAGGAATATATCGTGAAATACTTAGCTAGGTTAAGGCAATAAAACCACATAGTTAGGTTTAGGAAATGATCATTTCGCATGGGGAAACGAACTGCTGTCTCGTGGCTGAAAGATCGCTGTTTGTTGGACCCAACCTCCAAATTCTGTATTCAACAAAAGCCTGGAGCCTGTAGCATACAGTTTACTACACGCTACAAATGCCGATTCTTTATTAATAATGCATCCAAATATAGATACACCTGTGCTTTGTTTTTTCTTGGAATGCCACTCAAGACGGAATGAAATATTTATTCATCCTGGCTATTCGTGCAACTGCCAAGGGACCTAGAGTTACTCGTTGTCTGCACTTTGTCTACCTGACCCTGAAACAGTTTCATGTGTTTTTGAAAATAGTTCTACATCGTCTTAATACATTAAGAGGATGTATTTCAATCATAGTAAACCCGCCCTAAAGCATACCTTGCTTTATCATTTATTTTACTCTAACTGTACTCTAACATCATGCTGTATCGAAGAAGATCACAAACTCAGGTTTACAATGTTTACTGAGGTAATAAATCATTATCTCATAGACTTCTATACAATCAGACGTCTTTTTACAACCTGAGGAGTCGCCCCCTGATGGCCTTTAGAAACAATGCAAGTTTAAGACACTTCCACATTGGCTTCACTCTTCAGATCCGGAGGTTGCCTCCTGGTTACATGCATAGTGTTTTTTTCAAAATAAATTTCCGGTCAACAGGCGATGTACAGTTTCCAACCATTACATGCAGAGTGTCTCTTCAAAGATAAACTTCCAACGTAGGTTCACTTGGTTTTTATGTTTACTTGTGCAACTCAACTTCTTGATTTGGTGAAGTAAAAGATCGTGAATTGGGTTAAAATAACTGTGTTTGCTACTTAAAATAAGTTTGCTTGCTATGTAACCGGCGTTCCGTAGGCCTAACAAGAGTAAGGTAAAAGAAGTCAATGTTGACTTTTAGTTTCCCAAGGGAGGGGAAAGTCCTGTGTTTGTTCGACCCATCTGTCCAACACTCTGCTACTCTACTACTCCAGCCTGGTGCGTCACATACGGACAGTAAAGGGTGCCTAAGTGCTTTGGTATCAGAGTTGGGATTGAGAACAGATTGGAGAACGACACCATGGACGATAATGCCCGTTTCCTAAAAGACAATAAGAGCTCTGGTGGAGGAGAAACGATGTCACATTTATTAAAGACCTCAAGAGGTGCACAAATTTGCTCTGGCTGGAGCTACACGCACTCCCCCTTTATTTGGTGCAAACAGCCTTTGCGCTTTTAAAAGCATTCTTGATGCCCTTAAATAAACACTTCATGAGATTATAATGCAGGGGTTGGAGGGGCATCCATTAAAACGCTCCAAGATCCCACGCGGCCAGACGTCGGAAGTCTTACTGAAGGCGAGAGAGGTCTGGAGCGGCGGAGGAAACAAGAGCTCAGCTCTGTTATTAATGGGCCCAGTCCGTCTCGGACACATTTGCCATTTCTGTAATGTCACAGAGCAGTGAAGGAGGACGCAATAAAACACGGCGCCTGGAAGCTCGCTTATTGCAATTAATAATTCATATGGCTGCATTAACTCGGCGAAATCCACAATTTCACATGGCAGGCATGGAGAGTGTATCTGTGTGTGTGTC
This sequence comes from Anarhichas minor, assembly GCF_050575085.1. Classification (NCBI taxonomy): domain Eukaryota; kingdom Metazoa; phylum Chordata; class Actinopteri; order Perciformes; family Anarhichadidae; genus Anarhichas; species Anarhichas minor. Next base: position 15,923,536 of record NW_027466582.1, on the reverse strand, counting down.
TGTGTGTGTGTGAGGGGGGAACCGCCATCAGAGCTGGGGGAGACGGAATCATAAAAAACCTTCTTACAACCCGTGTAACAAAGACTGCAGCAAGTACAGGAGCCATGAATAATACATGTGAACGATGACGTTTCCCTCCTCTGTGTCGTTTTTTGCGTTTGAACGCAGCACTCAGAACAAGGTTAAGGTACACATTACGGGCTGTTTTTAATGTCCAAAAAATAATAATTTCATATAAACAGCTAGAAGACGATGACAGATGTCTAGCGCTGCCAAAAACACAGATCACAGCACATCATTTCTCTCTGTGCTGAATACTAAGATCTCGTTTTTCTTTCTTCTGCCATCGAAGTGACAAAGAGACTATTTGTTCTGACTGAGGAACTTCACAGAGCAGACTAAAACGGTGAAGTACTGTCGATTTATTTATGTAAATCCCATATATTTATGTTTTTAAGGAAGCACATTTGAAGCTGTGAACTTGTACCAGATTGTGCAGGTTTAAAATGGCTAATCTCACGTTTATTTGTGTTTATTTGACTACCATACATCCTCAAATAAAAGCCTAAAGATACTCTCCATACACTTAGCAATCTACATTTGTGTGATATAGTTTCTCCCAAAACATTTCGATTACCTAGTTAATCTCTTGTATAAAAATCTATGAATATGCAAATATTTTTTTCATTTAAAAATTTTAAATGCTGGACACACGATGTCCCCTACAACTAAAGTCCATTTTAATGTGCACTAAAGGCTTCAAGTCTCCACGTCACACTTGTGTAAGTTGCTTGTTGGACCACGATTGGCTTCAGATGTGCACATCTTAAAGTGAGATTCAGGGTGAGCACAGAGAAACTCCCCCTCTTCAACAGAACGGTGTCAAACTGCACAATGAAGCTCAAACACCCATGTGAAGGAACAAGAAGACACTAGAATTACCGGCTCACAGTTGTCTGCCTCCACCATCCAGTCATGTTGCAGTTTACGTCCACCTTTGTCCAAAACATCATCGCTTCATCATTTTGTACTTTTAGACAATTGTGTGAAAATGTAATAATTAGCATATGAATTCTGGAGCTATGGCCAAAAATGTGTTCGCCGTTATTTCCAAATGGATGTTGTGCCAAAACTGAACCAATTCCCTGCAGGTGTTCCCGAGACATCGCGTTCACAACAATGGATCGAACAGACAGACTCACAACCCTTTGGCCACGGGTGTGATTTTTTTTCGTACCTTTATTCATTTGTTTTTCATGACACGACTGTCATTTCGTTGTCAGTTACTACCAACTTTGTGACGATGCTTACAATTCACTGTAACTGCATCTGGCTATTGGTGCTGATCTTTGTCAATCTTTGCATTGAGGCTTATTTTGATAGAAAGGGGCTGATTTTGCAGCCTGTGCATATTATCTCATTTAATTATGTGCAAATAGCACAGGGAGCACCGGGATGCAGCGCATTTAGGGAGCACATTTCACCCTTTGCGGGTGCTCTGAGAATTATTATTTTGTTAAGTTAAGCGGCCGCAAGAGCAGCACAATCCTTTAGTGAACCCGCCTCTAAGAGTTCACTTTGTAAATTCAGCAGAATGTTTAATTCGACACGAGTTCCATTAGTACAACAACAAAGTCATGTCATACCTCACCGCTCTGCTGCTGTTAGTTTCTCTCTTGAACAAAATTACCATTTTAATGCACTAAACAATTCAGAACACTTCTACTTTAAAGAATGTTCGTGAGTGCTGTTAAATTACGTCAGTAAAAGAAGTTTCCAACCAAAAGCCTCAAACCTTAAAAAAAGCACAGTCACACGCGCTTCATCTGGGTTTCTGTGATGAAGTATAAGTATAAAGCTTATATAGCCTGTACACACAACGTAGAAGGCTTCCAAGATCTTTATGGATTAGACCTCCCTTCAATCAATGGAAGGCTTTTAATGTGAAAGATCTGTGCAAGTTTCAATGACAAAAGATCAACAGCGATCGAAAAAACTGTAAAGTACAAGCGATTTGAATTAACTGCTGAATAACAAAAAACAGCATTTCTGAGTAAAAACACAAATTCTGTGTTTTTGAACAAATGCAATTAGTGTTGTAGCAAATTGTTTTGAATTCATCAAGAGGACGAAGGAGGAAGTCTCAAGCCAACAGGATCAACTATAAAACTAAAACGGAAGCAGGTCAGAAAACTTCTTCTTCTTCTTCTTCTTCTTCTTCTTCTTCTTCTTCTTCTTCTTCTTCTTCCTCACAGCAACAGTGAGTTTGACGACGCAGTCGAGTCTCGCCAGCAACTACCCACCGGACTTGATGTCGGCGTTAAGTGCTGCCAAGTGACAAAAAGCACAGCTGGAAATCGGATTAAAGCGGCCGGTCCGAGACGCCGCATCATCTCTACAAATGTGGGTTTAATCACATTTCCAAAAAACAACTACAGCGTTTTAGCAGATTTGCTAAAAAAAAAAAAAAAGTGCTTCAAATGTTCCGAGTAAAATCAAATTGTTTCAAGAACATATCAGGGCGTCTAAAACAACTTCAACTGGATTGTGTAATTTTTTTTCAGAAAAATAACTTTTAAAGATGTAATTACCTCTTAGACGAAACATTTGTGCAGTGCATACTTTGTGCAAACACTCGTGCTTTGGGAGTTGTGCTGCCGGGGCAGGATGCCAGTGACGTTAGTAGCCCACTATGACAGATTACACTGGGCAGCCCCACGCACCTTGTAGCACGTGGTCCTAGAAATAGACAGAGGCCATGTGGCGCGGTGCAAACTCTGGGAATGTGAACAAAGCGAGCCTTTCCTTAATTTAAACCTTCCTGCAGGAATCATGTCGTCGGCACAACATTTAGCGTGGCAAGAAAAAAAGAAAAAAGAATGCTGCTGAAAAAATGTGTCCCGTGAGTTTTTCGGTAATGCAGCGGTCACCCGAGGTGAGGTTGATGTCATTTCACTTTCTCCTTCCGAGCTATTGCCCCGCGAGTGCATCTTAAGCGATAACAACGCCGTAACGCAAAATCACTGAAGTCAAGGGCTCGTGTGAAGGGCAGTGGTTTATGTATCTGTTTTGTTCCCCTTGTGCAGCCAGATGGAGGCCGTTTGTCAGGTATACAGGGAAGGTGACTGCAGTGACGCCCGATGTGTCGTTTGGCCCGGGAAGACCCCCCCCCCCCCCCTGCACTCCTCTTATGACTTACGCATCGCTCCTTTCTTTTAATATCAACTTCAATTATGGCCCAATATCAGCAGCTTGTCCGAGTTGGCCGTCAGCGATATGCGGCAATAAAAAAACACAAAGCCTGAGGCAATGGCCCTGGATATTGCTTTTGTGGGGCTTTCATCACCATATTTCTGCCATTTATTTCACAACTTCACAGAAGGTGAGTTATCTCCCCAATAATGTAAATAAACGATTTGAAAGAAAGTCAGAGAAATATTAGATTAGTCTACAAGGGTGACAGTGTGCATGCCACATTTGCCTCCCGTGTCAGTTAAAAATAATAATAATAGAGTTTGACAATACCAGAAATACATGTGTCCTTTTCTGTCTTTCTCTAATATTTATCTTTTTTTTTGTTGCCATTTCTAATGATGCGTTTTTGGAGAAGAAAAGTTGATTTCTTGATGATTTAACTTCTTTAAAGTTACTACAAGGAGCTTTCATTTTGTGTTGGTTTTGGTGGCCCCTGTGGATTAAAGCGGTAGTGTTTCAAGGAGTGTCTTAAAGATTCTGCAGCTGCCAGACTTCCATTAGAAAACCTCTCATTTTACTGCAGCAGGTCCTTGCACGGAGCTCTCTACCTCCCACTTTGCAACACTATTACCTGAATTTTGGTGAGCGGCAAGGCCAGTTCATGTCCATGGAGGATTTGTCAATGTAAATACAGTGCAAAAACACCAACATTTGCACTCCATCAAGCATTTACATTGGGCCAAAGTAGTCAACTACAGGCCTCTCTATGCATTACGACTAACAAGGCCAGAAAACACATCACCCCGCAGACTAAAAGCACCTCGCAGCTGGCAAAAAGTAGGAGGAAAAAAAAAATAGACTTCACCGAAATTCTGACAAACTTGGCAAAACAACTCTCCTGCTCTCCAACCTCTAACCAGCCGGCCATTCCGAGTGGGGAAATACGTATAATTACTGTTGGGGCCCATTCTCATTGCATCGCGCTGGGACAGCTATTGATTTCAGGTCGTCTCCTGCCTCATTAGACCGTGGCGGAGCTCTGCCCCGCTGAAAGGGAAAAGCGTCGATCCATAAATAAGTCGACTACACAATATCTACTATTGTGTTGGGGTGAAACGTCTCAACCCCCGGAGGTGTGGAAAAGCAAGTGTTCGGCCTTTTATAGTTACCCGAGCTACAAGACGCCGGCCATCTTTGCCTGTGATGTGACATTTGCATTGAATTAGCAGAAATTGTGTCATTATAGTTATCACCTCTTGCTTATTGCCAGTGGCCTGTGGCAGAGGTTGAGTGAGGATGAGCAGGAGTCATAAGAAGGATCAAAATGGGGATTCCTCTGAACATGAACCCTTACTGCAACCTGACGGGACAAACGTGCTTACCGTTATTGGTCTTTTCTGACTTGACAAGCGTGTGATACATAGTGCGACTATGTGTGTTCAGACTGAGCGCATACATTTTGAGGTGACACAGTGATGTCAAAGTAAAGATGTGAGTGGATGCAAAGGGACACAAATTTGCTCTGGGTGGTGCAAATTGAGGCCATTTGTCTGTCGGATTTTGAATCGTTTCAACTAACCTGTTTATTTAGGGCTTTACTTCATGAACGCACAGAGACAAAAGGAAAAAATACAATAAAATACAGCCCCTTTTCCCACTGGACAAAAACCCCACTAACATCCACTAACATCTGGTTCTTTGTGTCTAGTGGGAAAGGTTGATCATTCCTGGGATACATTACTCTGCTGTAGTTGCAGGTATTAATCGGTTCCAGCTCCGATCAGCAGTGATGAAAATATGACAACCAGATGGACACGCTAATTTTCACTGTACCCCTTTTCTGGCGCAATGCTATGTGAGTCAGCAGGCAGCCATTGGCAGTATAAATAACAGGAAATAAAAGGTGTTTTTAGAAAGTGTGAGCTACCGCAACCACGAGAGGTCCTTAAGCATGTGGCCATGACTGGGCCACAAAAAATGTTATGCAGTTTGCTGCAGCAGAATGCAATATTAGCCGTGGACAGACACAGAGGTGCAGACTCACTCACGCACACAAGGGAACAAGATATTAAAATCTACAGGGATTTGGACAATTATTCTGATTGATTAACGTGCAAAACATAAGATCAATACGTTCTCCTGCATATAGAAACCTGGGTATAAGTTATAGTAAATGAAAAAAAAGATCACAAAGTGTAAGATTAAATTGTACAACAAAAGTGATATTTTGCCTTTTAGGGCTTCTTAGCAAAATAAATATAAAGGGCAGAGTTGAACTATCTTGGTAAACAAACTACCTGTTGGTGTTTTTAGGGATCATACATTTTATTTGTTTACAGAACTATATAATCTTTGCTGTGCATGACTGGAAAGCTTGATCAAGATGGCTTTTATCTGTTACATTCGAACTCCGCAACAATTTGGAAAATTTGCAAAATAAGGCTTGGTGGGTTGGACAATGATGACAAGCCTATGCAGTTGCCTCACCCATGTCCGTCATTTAATGGGTTCAGATTTCATTGGTAAACATTCTGAATCTATCAGCTTCGACAAAGACGAGAAAAACAGTTGACGAAGTGTAACTGAATTTACGTGAACAAATTGAGATGAATATTAGTTTAAATCTGGATGCACCATAAGAGAAGATCTTGATTTATTAGCGGCAGATACGTTTACTATTTATCTATAAAATAACAACAAACTCATACACACTGTGTGTAATATTGATTTGACATATTTGCCATATTTTGGCCGGCTTATAGAACCGTCACATCTCTAGAAATGTACTCCGTCCTTCTCTACTCTGCTTCAGTCAGTGTGCACAGCTGCCCCGAGTAAGACTGAACGTAATCCCTGTGATCTCAAGAGGAAATGAGGAAAACCGACGGCTATAGGCCTCCATTGCCTGCACTTTATGATGGATGACAGTGGAGGGAGGGGGGTGGCGGTATCTGAAAATCTTGAATTCCAGTTCCTTCAGAAGCCGGCTGTATTTGTGCTGACAGGTGATAATTTAAACACAGTAGAACAGCTGGCTCCAGCTCTGCGCCTCACGTTTAAGTAGAATGTGTGTCCGCGTGCGTGCGAACAATAATTCATCACTTCAAACAACAGCCCAACATAGAGCTAGGCAGCATGGGGGACTGATGCTGCCAGCCACCGCTAGTCCATATGTGTGATTTGAGCTCTCCTTACGTTACTCTGTGAGTTAGTCACATTGTGTTGTGATTCCAATTACTGGGAAGCACGGAGTGCTGAAGTTACAGGGCTACTCATTGCTGAGATTTCGTTAATTACCATGGACTGAAGTGGATCACTGAAAGACAGACGGCTAACGCTAGCTAGACCAGCGGCGTTTGTAGGATTTGAGGGGCATTCAGGGCTTAGCCTGGACCTCTGTTACAGGATATTTGATGTTTTTTTTTGTATGCACTCTAGCATCTTATTCATAATTAAAAATACCTGTCTTTATCATTGAACATTTCTGAAAAACTGTTGTTTGCTTTCCAGATTAACCCATGAGAGAAAAGTTGAAAAGTTTCTACATGGGCTAACTTCTCACCCTTCCTTCTCTTTTGGAAGAATCCAAGAAGACTGCGTGCGATATGCCCACCCAGAGGCTTGAAACTTAAACCTGGTTTCCACAAAATACTTTTTAGAAAAATATGCAAAATAACTGCGTTACAGTTTGTTTCCTTATACAGAAAGTGAAAGATAATGTCATTTCAGTTCAACTTCAAGCATGTAAAATAGTAAAGTGTACTCATAAGAACTCCATAAACTTTTTTGAATGGTGTCTTTTATTTTTTTGTAATTTAACTGCACTTTCAATTTATATATCAGTTGCACAGGCGTTTTATTCTCCTCCACATAAATGCAATCGTATCAGCGAAATGGGGCCTGTGTAAATCCACCATTTCCCAAATGTTTATTTGTGACCTACACTACAATAAATCCACGTGTGATTTATGAATACAATTTTTCAAGAACTAATGCACACAGCATCACAAATATCATCAATAATGAGTATTCGGCTGAGAGATGACTAATGTAGAATCAGCTAAAAAAGGCTCGACCGTACGAAACAACCTTCCAACATTACAGGGTCAACAAAGTTTTAATAGAAGAGTTAGGCATCGCCCTCCATTTGATTTATGGTTTTTGGTGTGTATTTGCGTTGTTTACACATGCCAGTGGTCTTAATTTGGTGATATTTCAGAGTGGAATTGTCACTTCATTTCAGAATAAACCTATAAAGCAGCGAAGGTGCTGACACGTGGGAAGAGATATGAGAGGTAGGATTAATCATGTGCCACAGAACGTGTTTAAGGAGAGACGTAGCTCAGCTAAGCTGGAGGGAAGGAGGGAGAGAGAGAGAGCGGCGACGTGGGCCCATTGATGGATGTGCACGGTGTGGATTTACTGCTCTGCCTACCTACGCTCCATTCCACCCGCATCCAGCTGAGGTTGGTACTAAGCTAACAGCACGTGGCAGGCGAGACGGCAGCAGGTCTCATCATCAGCCATGTGCTATGCAGGACGGGTAAACAGGCCAAAGTCAGAAGCCAAGGTCGGGTAGAGAAGTACAGTCACCTACTGTGTACCAGCCAGAGACCACCTTCAACTTGATGAGGAGTGTAAACACAGGCACAGTTTGCATTGATCCCTCGAGCCCGTAACAAAAAATGCATGTAGGGATTTAAATGAGTCTATGTTTTTATGATAACACAGAACTAATCATTTACTGTAATGCCTTGCTCTATAATAATACATACAAGGGTTAAACAAAGGTGTGTTTATTGTCACAATGTTAACTAGTGCATTGAGTAACATACAAGAAAATGTTCCACCTTAGCAGTTACCGGTAGCACGAAGAAATTCAAAAGAACACATTGAGATCTAATTGCATGTATATGTCAACATGTTCAAATAAAAAAAATAAAAATATTTTAGACAAGAGAAAAATGTCCAATCAGTAATAATAACAATGTGGGCTTGCTCAAAAATTGAATAGCTGAAATGTGGGAACGCTGCAAAATTGCCTCCGCAAACCAGTCAAGTTGCAGTTTACATCCATGTCCGTCATCGCTTCATCATTTTATCCTATCAGACCTTTGTATGAAATTGTCATAATTGGCACATCGATTCTTGAGTTATGGCCCAAAAAGTTGTTTTGTGAGGTCGCAGTGCCCTTTGACCAAAGAAATTCGAATCAGTTTATCCTTGAGTCTAAGTAGACGTTTGTGCCAAATTTGACGAAATTCCCTCAAGGTGTTCCTGAGATCGCATTGATGAGAATGGGACCGACTGACAACCCGAAAAAAAGAATGCTTCCAGTCATGGCTACTGCAGTTGAAGAAGCATAAAAAATATGTTTATTACCAAGATTTCAAGGCTGTTAACCTTCAGTCGGATTGCCCCAACAATTGTTCCCCCTTCCCCCTCCGACAGCTATGTCACTGTATTGCCAGACCTCAGCACTTACTTTGCTTACCTTATAATTATAAAATGAAGAAATGATGAGCCAACCTATGAAAATATTTAGCGGCAGAGCTGCACACTTACTCATGCACACACGCAACCAATCGCATAATCCTCCAGGCAGAGATCATAAACAGGAACTATCATTTAAACCAGTCGAGTGTTAATAATGGAAGGAGTTCTGTAGGTAAAGGGTATAGACGGGATATCACCAAATGCATATAGTTGCCAAAGTCAATCAACAAAACACAACAGCCAGCATCTGCCACCCTGCAGTCTTGTGGTAAACCTTCTGTGCAATGAACTGCAAAAACAGATTCAGCAAGAATTCAGGCAGAAGTTTTTATAGAGGGCTTAAGATGAAGGTAAAGAGAAACAATGTGAAGTTATACCGTTTTCACTTATATAGATCAGACACACAAATCCTGCACTAAAATAGGACCAGGTATTTATATCCTGTCAGAATGTTTCCCGTATTCATCGGAGGCGCTCCGCCAATTTTACACGTGAAGTTGATTTTACTCATCATTAGGAGTGCTACTCAGCCTGCACACTTGTATAATGTGGTACGTGGCTCGGGAGGAGCTGTCTGAAGTCTGAGAAATAGGGTTCTCTCCGCCTGGGTATGGACACTATACATTTAAAATAGAAGGCCTGTTCAATGCTAAACGTGAATACTCTGGCACAAAACCTGTGTCAATTATGGCATTTTGACATAAACATTGTAAATTAACGATCATATAGACATTATACTTTTTTATACTATACAAGTACTGCTCTTACATGCTGATTATGTGTGACCCCTACAGTTAAATTATTGGTGTTATATAAGTATATATATTTTCCGCGGCAAATTACTTAGTCTACAAAATGTCCTAAAGTTGTGAACATTGCTCTGTCCGACGAGCTGTTAACAACCCAAATACATTCAGTTTACATGAACAGAGAGACTCTCCACTTTGATTCTGATAGGCAGACGTGTTGGAATTCATCTCGACTCATGTTTAGCTTAATGTTTCCTCCCTGGTGGTAAACTACACATATATGTCATGTAGGGCTGTGTAGTGGCAAGATTCTGGCTATACGATAAGTATCATGATACAGGAGTTACGATTCAATATATTGCGATATATTGCAATACTGTATGGAAAGCAATATGTTGCCATTTTTTTTAAATCTATCTCATCTACATCATAGCACTATTCTTATGAAATCTGAGCCACTGTCTGCCAGACGAATCTTTGCATGTAAACTATTAATTAAAAAGCGATAATGTTTTTGAAAACTGAGACAATATCACAATAGATAATATCGCGATACTTGCACCCCTAATGTCAGGAAACATTTCTGATTGACGGTTCAGTACATTACACAGATTATTACGATTTCTAATGGCCTTTACTTTTCAAGATATTGGTTTGTTTACCTCTGCATTGCACCTCTCATATCAGTGAAAGGAGAGTTTGTTTAGCTGCTCAGCCGGAGTGAGGGATATTGTGTGAATAGGATGTCAATACATACCCTCTATTCCTCATGACTGCCAGAGGTGGTGATTTGCACCTGGATTCTTCTTCATGCAAGCACGCAGATCCAGTGTCTAAAACACAGAGAGAAAAAGCAAATGACAACGGTGAAGAGTACAGAAACAGAGCAGAAACTTAAATGAAAAATGTCCTGCCTCAACCCACTTTGATTTACAAGCGGTCACACTATGAAAATGTCTGAACAAACCAACTGACTGATTTTCAGCTGCCAGCCCGGTAAAGATAGGCTCATCCACTTTCTAGTTTGCGTGACAAATGGCACACATTGCTTGGCATCCAGTTTGGGAGACCATTAAAATACACCCAAAGATGAGAATAAAACAACTCATCGGTGTAAAGTTGCTCCCCTCTTCAGTTAATTAAAACCAGCCCAGTGAGTGTGTTGAGGGAGAGAACTGGATGTATCATAACTGCGGTGCTAGGAGCTGTGGAGCAATGCGCTACCACTGCAAAGGTTGGGAGGTGAGCTCCCACTGGGGTCCATCATGCTAAACATGGGTGCCCTAATGGTACAGTACTACAAACACTGTGCACTTTGGAGGCAGAACCAGCTTATAGGCACTGGAGCCTGGACCATATGGGTGGGCAAATGTCAGCGTATGTGTCAGCCAATAAGCCGCGGTGCAGAAATGCAGATGATATGTTCGAGGTCACATGGTGTGCCCACCAGAGAGTACAAACAAGTCAATTGACCCTTCGCTAAGCCCCGCCCCCCACAGCTACTCCGTCGAGCAGTCAGAGCTACCATGGAGCCCACACTGTCACTAACTAAATATTATCACATTTTTTTTGAAAAACAAAAAAGTGATTTCAGAGAGAGGCAGACAGAACTGTCTACAATATCATTTTGAAGGTTATATTCAGGATGTCAAAGTGATTCAGCAGTGAAAACAGGTTAAAAAGGTAAAGAGAAGCCACAGATCACAGTGTAAGAGTTCACCCTTACGTCACCTGGAGATCGAGACAGAAGACAATTAAGTTAATTAATTCAGCAGCCCCCCGTCAATGGACAGCGACAATTAGTAAATGGAGTGCCCTCCTAATCAGCAAACAGATTTTAAAACGCATCAATATAATACAATTCTAGGGCTTTTAAAAGGAGGACACTGATTGGTTTAATTCCTGTTAGGACAAAAAGACCACTACAATTAATTAAGAAACCTTTGCTTCTTACTTTGTGCACAGACTACTTGCTGTTTAACTTGACAAGTAGAGTTGGACACACCTTAAATTCACTTGCACTATCCACTTTAGACCATGCGGTACAGATGGTTAAAATAGGGCCCTTAGTCTTTTAACTGTAAAATGCTACAGAATATATCTGGTCTGTAAACCATGTTATGCCGTGTGTTCTTCTTTAACGAGCCCCCTGTCTCTGCATCAATCACTCATGATACAACTTAGTTCGGTTTAAGCAACCAAACTACTTAGTCTCCTGGATGAATGACCGTTTTTTGTTTGACCAATCCACCACCCCCTGCCAGCCGCCCTGTGTGTGTCTTTATACTTCCTGCTTCATGCTTACATGGACTACATACAAAGTGATTGTGTGGGATATCTAATAATTACAGCGCATTGATATTCGTAGGTATAGCTGCAAACGCTGTATGAAAACAGCCTGCTCAAAAACGCTCTTGCAAATGTCATTTTGGTCAGTTTGGATGCAGGTGTGGTCCTTACTCTTTAATACCGCTGCTTAGTAGGCTAACATGTACACAGGCCAGCTGAACCAGAGGCTGAGAGATGTTCTGCTTCAAATCCGGCTATAAGTTATCCCATGCTGGGTAATTAAGTGCCAGCAATCCCCAATTATTAGAATATTATAACATCCTTGTAATGTCAAAGCACGTAGCAATCGATAAGAATTACATTGTGCTTCAGTTCCTTTCCGCTCGCCTTAAAAGGGGGGCCAGGATGCATGGGGTATGTTGCGATTGCGAACGCAGGAGGCCAAGGGCTGCGGGGTCAAATCCCAACGGCTGAGGCGCCCATGAGCATTTTAACCACGTAAAAAGAGCGACTGCTTTGGGAGGAGATTCCAGTTAATCACACACGATAGGCTGAAACGTGAGGCCGTGAACCTGCGCACGGTATCACTGCCGCAGTGTGGAGATTACCGCTCCTGTAGGACAACAGACTCTGCCAATCACCGCCACGCTTACACATTGCGGTGGCAGGGGAACGTGTTTGCCAAGCCTTGCAGAACAAATAATAATTTGCTTTATGCAAATACGCACAAGAGTAAATTCATTTTAATTATTTAAATGAGACAGCTCCGTGCGCAACAGATTGTTCTGCTAGTGAATTGGCGGCGTCTTACACCTCTCTAATTATTAACAGCAACATTGTGCTTGCACTTGATGAAACCGAAGAGAAGTGGTGAAGAGGAGGAGGCACAATGCCGGTCAAATAGAGATAACACTTTTCTTTTTCCTGTCCGTCTCTCACCATCTTAAACTCCCCTTGGTGCACCGGCAAGATTGAACAACTTCCTAGTTTAGGCCATCTTTCTATTGGCCATATCATCATTGCAGGGATCTGAGAACGATAATTCTAAGACAACAAACCAACAAATGAAAAACAGTTTATGCAGTAGAAGACATTTTAACTTTTTTCGAATGCAAATGAGTGTTTTTCAATAACTCTCTTGTACTCCTAGTGTAATCCTTTAATGACCTCACCTCAAAAAAACTATGATATTTTCTTTACTTAGTTGCTGTTGGCTGTGGCCAGGAAACTTTAAAAAAAGTCTCTAACAAATGGTTGAGATGTCATTTTACTGTACGGGTGCAATTGCAACAATTTGCAAAATATATATTTTTAACAAACTGCTCATTTTGTACACAAGATAAATGTTCAAAACAAGGGGAAACGAAACCTTTTACATACCACATAAAAATCGAACACTTTCGAAAGATGATTAAACAACAAACCAAAAAAATATATATAAAAATATATATATATATATATCATCAGAGAATAATAAAATAAATCCTAGAATACTGTTTTTGTGGAATCTTTGTAGAATATAATTTAGAAATGTAAATGGCAGAAAGGTTTGGCTTTTCTTTTTACATAAGGACTTATAACAACTATAACAGTTAGTTAGCAGGTGTTGCCTTTATGGCTCAGTCAAGAGCAGACTGCTAAAAATATAATGGTATTTAACACTGTGCGGTATAGAGGCAACAGCTGAACAAGCATGAAGGTATTAACAAACCTACATAATTACATGCATGTAGCTTTACCATGGCTTTTAAATGCAGTTTGAAATACAGTTGCAGGCTAGTACTATTATTTATTTTTCTTTTCATGTTATTTACATTAATCTAATTTTGAAGGGTTTCACTGCCTTGTTCATGCAGCCTTCATGTTTCAAAAAACGACGACGATTAAAGTGATTTCAACAAGGACATATTTATATTTCAAGACTGCACATTTGGTGTCTGACTGGCGATCAAGGTGGTGACTGATATTGTCAATTGGTTTGTTCCAGTTCGGACGAAGACAGAAACATGTTGAGTCAAAGAAGTTATTGGGTTAGACCAGGCTCATGGTAAATATTTGTCTTAAACTTCAGCTAAAGAGCTTTAGGTGAGCAGATAACTCCAAGCAAACGAGTCAATAGGAGTAACTGATGCTTGTAATTTAAAGATATCGCAGTTCTTGAAGAGGAGATGATGGAAGAGCCTGAAGAGCCAAAAAAAAGACAAAAGCGTTCAGAGACCCTTTCTGAATTGGTTCAATGAGCTGAGAAGCTGCCAGCTTCACTGGCAAACACTATAATAAATTATCATGACTATCATTACATCACACGTTGCCTCCCCCTTCTTCATCCTCTCTCACCGCCTTCTGTCAATTGTCCCCCTGTGTGGATGGTGTCTCTGAGTCTGTCCTCTTTCAGGCCTCTGTGGTACAGAACAGGCTCTCGGTGGCACATGGTAGTTCCTCGATGTCTCCTCTGGTCAACAGTCTTCATTACTTTACATTACATTACAGTCATTTAGCAGACGCTTTTATCCAAAGCGACTTACAATAAGTGTATTCAACATAGGTATTCAAGAGAACTACTAGTCACCAGAAGTCATAAGTGCATCTCCTTTTTTAAACAAGCATCTAAGACCATAAACCAGAGCATAAACCAGATCAAAAGTACAGTGCAGAAACAAACGAATACAATAAGTGCTGAGTGGAAGGCTCAGGGTAGTACTTCTTGAAGAGGTGAGTTTTCAGACTGATGAAAGATGGGCAGCGACTCTGCTGTCCTGAGGTCAGTGGGGAGTTCATTCCACCACTGTGGGGCCAGGACAGAAAACAGCCGAGACCGGGTCGATCGGCCGCAGGGACCTCTGAGCGACGGGGCAACCAGACCAGTCGCCCCGAGGCAGCAGAGCGAAGTGGTCGGGCGGGGGTGTAGGGCTTGACTTCAATCATTCTTCAATCCAAACACTTTGAATCGACTTTGAATCTCCCCGTCCTGGAGGAGGTATTCCCCCCTCTGTTGCTCTTCCTTGAGGCTTCTTCTTTCTTTTTTCCCTTCAAAGGTTGTTTTTGCATGGATTTTTCCTTTTTCGAATGAATCAAGGATCTAAAGATACTTATCAAGTAAATGGAAGAGAGAGTAGACGTATCAAAAAGTCCAAGTCCATGTAGTGTATACTTTATTTGAGCTTCGGCCTAAGGGACCCTCATCAGTTGATGGATGCTACCAATTGGGCATTTTAAAAACACAAATGAAGAACCCAGATGAATCAGATACCACTGTATCATTTTCACTTTGAGGAATTTATCCTGAAGCTGGACACACGGGTACCTGTAGCTGTGCAGAGAGTGGCAAATGCTCCGAACATTTCTTAGATAGGACACTGCATGTAGCACATGGATTACATTGTTTAGAGTTGATTTCTGACAATAAAGTGAAGTGCAGTACATCTACAGGTGTTTGCTTTATCCAAAAATCTATTTGCCATCATTTCGGTGCATGTAAAAGAGGATTTTATAGATCATCACAGAAATGATCCTGGAATATGATCTCTAAAAAAAGAGTAGGAACCCTGATTCCATTGTTATGCTGTTTAAATGTAAAAAAAAATCACGTTTTCCAAGAAATCAGTTCTTTAAAGAACCATTTATTCCTTGGAAGAACCATGTTTAGCTAAAGAACCATTTGAAAAGGGTTCTTTATGGAACCAAAAATGGTTCTTCTATGGCATCACTCCGAAGAACCATTGTCGGTTCAAGATGGCACCTTTATTTTTCTGTGTGTACTGTAATCCAATGACCTGAAGAAAGGTCATATTAAGTCGGCAGCTACTTGCTGAAATGTGTAGCTTTAGTAGTTAAAGACAAGAATAAAACAGAGATCAGATAGTAGGCAATGAAGCAGGTGGGGTTTTGAATACAGAGTTTCCTATTAAGAGGATAATAATTAATAAATGCAGTTATCAGTTCCACTACAGGCAATTCATTGTCGATAAGCGCAACTCTTGTTGAAATGTAAAAATGTAAAAATGCTAATATGTGTGACAATGAGAGACACTGTTATCAGCCAAAAATAAGGCCCAAGTTGTATAAAACTGAAATTGAGGTGGCTACATACTGCATATCAATGTCTACACCCCTATCTTTTAGTTTGATTGGCCAGTTGTGTTCCTCAGGATCCGTCTCTCATCGCTGAACTTCAGTTCTCCAAAGCACCATGGATGAACGAAGGAGTTGGGGGGTGGTAGAGAAAATTGTTTTATAGCCGCATTATGGATGAATGCTCAAGAAGCTGAGAGGCGACTCCTCCTTTCCCCACGATGCTTGTGAAACAACATGCCTGCTTTTACAATATAAGAATACAATTTGCCTGCTATGACTATGAGTAGCATTAGCAAGATTAATTGGACAAACACGTTTCCCAGCTGCACAAGGGCACTACATTTAGAGGAGTTGTTTAATGGAAGCCGTTGTTTGATGTGTTTATAAGGGGAAAAAATGCTCCCTCTGGAGAAAATATTAAACTTTTATTACGTGTAATCATATTAAGTATTGGAGAAACTATCCTGACAATGCAGTTTACACAACCACAGATTGCTTCGCAATAAACGAGCTTAACCTTCTAGATTAATTACCGTCCTTTGGCATTTCAGCAGGTTAAATGAAACATGTTTGTCAAACCTTTCACAAAGAAGTCTTTGTCTACTTTGAGCTCTGGTCAACTTTCTGCCCTTTTTTTCCTCTAGAGTACTGTGTGTTTTCTTGTTAAAAGTGTGTACCCACCGCATTTACCAACAGTTTGAACCTCTGAAACCAATGCACATTCTGTACTGATTATTGGCAGAAAGTGCTCCAGCAGAGCTCTGTTGTCTTCTAGGTAGTTTATCATGGAACAGATAATTAGTCTGGAAGTCGAAGTGTCCATCGGCAAAAGATTAAACCCAGAAGCAAGAGTGTCTAGAAATGACTAAACTGTGGATGTAGAATGAATAGAATAACCCTGGCAGCCCCAAGTAACAGTATCAGCTCATTGCGAAGCGTAATCATGTCACATGGTACAACATGGCATCAAGATACCATATTTAAGCTGTAAATTTGGTTCAAACAAAGTGCAATTTCGTTTGTTTACAAGATGAATTTACAGGTCTCTGCAACCACGGAATTCTCAAAGATTAGAATTGAAATGCTCTTGTCTTTAGAGGTGTTCGGGCAGTCTCTACAGAGTAGTTTGTCTGAAGCATTCGAAACCCTTGACCAGCCCAACCACTTCCAATCCAGCTAACCAAAGATCTAAAGCCGCGTTTCCACCAAGCAGTCCAGTTCAGTTACGTTCGTTACACGTTAGAACGGTTATCTGTATCTGTGTTTCCATCAGCAAAAAGTTCGGATGGTACCAATAAAACCACTCCATTCTTGGTACCACCTCCATCGAGTTGCCAAGCGAGCTGAGCCGAGACTAGAAGGTGGTGTCAAAACACTGCAGACCACTGATTGGTCAGAGAGAATCGACACTAGCGCAACCCGGAACATTCCTTCACAAACCCGTCAGTTTTAAATCGCCAAAATATCGTCAATAGCGAAAAAAAATTCTTATTCACCCGACACAGATTTAAAAAAATGGCAGCTCCCAAAACTACACCATACGCTAAGCCGTACACTACACCAGACAACTGATGAAGTGAGCCAACCTTTTGTACTGATTCTTATCTTTTATGGGTATAGATTCACAGTCCTCATTGGGCGGCACGGTGATGCAGTGGTTAGCACTGTCACCTGACAGCAAGAAGGCCCAGTGTCCTGGGTTTGCATATTCTCCCTGTGTGCGTGGGTTTCCTCCATGTGCTTTGATTGTCAGGATGAGCATCCGCCGTAAAACATATGCCAAATCAAATAGACTATCCGCTGTGGTCGGAACAGCCTAAAAAGGACGATGATACACGGTCTTCATTCAGCGAACGGTGCTGAATCCACACATCAAGCTTGAGCACAAACAGGATGGTAAGCTGGTACGTGTCATTTCTAAATCTAGCCCAAGCTGTCTGTGAACACCAGAACAAAACCACTCAACTGGGAAGAGGACAAAGGTCATCAACAAGGAGTCAGTGAAGAGAGATCCAGGAACACATTCACATCACACCAAAGGTGTGATTTCCTCATATTGTGTTTGGGATTGCACGGTTTTAATGCTAACAGACCTCAAATAGAGAGAAAAAAACCCAAATAATAGAGGCAGACAAAGATGTATTGTATATTTAATCTCATAAAATTGCTTATATGTGTATTCCAAGTGAAATTAATTGCTGTCGAGATGAAAATAACAGGATTATAAGTAGGCAAAATCTGTTCCCAAAGTTTTCTTTATAAAGTCATTCACTTCTGGAGTCAAACTCTCAACAACGCCCCAAAACAGTCTCCTGTGTTAATGCGTCCACAGTGTCCCCTGCCGCTCTCCTAGTTGTGTTTGTTAATTAGTTTGGATGTCTTTTGTGGGGCTGAAACAGTCAAATAATTAACAATGACAAATAGCTTTCGTGTCCACGAGCGCTTATCCCACCTCCACAGCTGTGGGAATCTCGCCCCTCTGCAACCTGTTTTTATCAGGCCACGGGAGCCAAAGCAAAACTGCTAATGCATTAATTTATAACATGACCTGGCATCGGGCCGGGACAGCCGCTCGGAGAGAGCGAAATGGGGGGGAGGGGGAGGGGGCGTTGGCTGCGTGAAAAACTGCAGTGTCACCACAAGTCCACTTTTAGCCCTCTTGCGTCAGGTTACTGTGTAAGCGCTGATACAGCCCCAGGAAACAGATGTCCTTGTGTGCCTGATTGTAATTATTAATGGGTGAGACTTGCTGGCTTCATCAGAGCCCCGAGCTGCGCGGCGCCACGCGCAGGCTTCATCTCTCACAGAATCACTCTACACAGCAACACAAGTCGGCATCGATCGCAACTTATTCAGTATGGTCGGTCTCAATGTGAGAGCAGGTAGAGACAGGAAAAGGATGGGACAGAAAAAGAGGCGGATGGATGACACGATGAAAAAGGATATGTTTGAACCAAATGTGTCAGTTGAAGTGAACCACGAGAAAGTCTACAAACCAAACCTGGACAATAAAGTTAATCTCTCCAATTACTGACGTTATGAATCTCTTACTGACCTAAATTTGCTTTCATTGCAGTTTAAAAAAAGATGTCAGAATTTTGTAAACTTAAACCCTTAACACTAAAACTAGAGACCAATTTGCCTTAAGATCACACCAGCCACAACATCAAATCCAGCGACCTTGCTCAGACATCACCCATTTTGGAACTCTGCCTTCATTTTGATCTCAACCACCTGTATTAAGTTCAAATTGGGCCACGTTTAGTGGAGGGGCTAATAGCCGCTTTGGCCCCCTTTGCTCGGACCACGCTTATCTTCAAACTCAACCTTCATTTTGATCTCAACCAAACACCTGTACAATTGTGTGACACATAAACACCTGGCAAAGTATGTCCATAATCTTTAAAGCAGCTCTAATAAATATTTTCATATCAACAATTGGTCAAATAACAACATGTATTGTAAAAAGGGTCTTGGCACTATTTTCAAATATTCACTTGGTGCTGAAATGGATATTTGAGGCAGCAGGACTGTGTATGTAGGACCGAGTCTAAATAAACTATAGTGTGTGTCTTCGTGGAAAATGTCACCCAGTGCAGCAGTGTGGCTCATTGATGTGTTTTTACTGGTTTCTGGACAGCAATAGAGCTCCACACAGAGGAAGAAGGTATATCAGGCTTTGGTACGCACATGCTACTTGTTATCCATTAACTGATCATGCCGCAACGATTCATGAGAAACAAAACAGGAGTGAGTTAACATGAGAAATGTACTGATTCAATGGAAAAACAATTTTCATTGAACAGATCATTTTTGAGGTAAATTCATTGCATTTTGTTTTGAATTAAGATAATATCATGAAACCTTCACTTTGAAAACCCAAAATAACTTTCCACAATGCTGAAAGACCATCTTACAATTCATTGCAAAAACATACTTAGTGAAATGCAATTAACATTTAGGGGCATTCGGGATGTATGCCATTTGCTGGAGGTCAGCCTGCATTTACCCTCGCTGAGACAATCAGTAAGGAAGTTATAGGCACAACAACAATGATGGAAAACAGCAAGAAATGTCAGAAAGGCAAAGCTTAATCTGAAGCAAACAAAACATTAGGGATCTCTAAGTACATTTCTTAGTAAACACCTGTAGGGTCTTTGAAGATTCCCCTTCCCTCATCCTCAGGCTTGATGCCATTTCCCGGTAGACAGCCCATCAAGTTGAACGTCAAGTGCTACAAAGGTAACTTGACAAAGTGAGCTTAAGGAGTGGCAAGTAATACAGATCCTGCCTCTGGGTGAAAAGCTGCATACCGTATCTATAAAGGGAAAGATAAGCAACTCAAACTCCTTCTCAATCTACGGAAACCTATGCCCATTTTTGAGTTCAGCTCAAACAATGAAACAGCCTTAATGTGCTCTGAATAATTTAATATCAGAGCCACAGGACCACAGGAGAGTTCTCTGTATAAAGTTAAACATGTTTGAAATACATCAGCAACTTGACAGCTTCCTTTGTTCCTTTGTTAGAAATCTAACATGGTGACCGAAAAAGATTGAGGAATCCTGGTTTATTAGCTGTAGATGGTTACTTAGCAATGGGGCCAAAGCCTTGGGTGGGCCTGTTCACACTGCGGACAAAATTTCTTGTTCAGTGTTTGGTTAGCTCCACCCTTACGTGTCACTGCCGACTCCAAAAAACCAAGATGGCGACTGACAAAATGCCGAACTTGAGGATTCAAAACCTTAGTCTGCAAATCAATGGGTGACGTCACGGTGACTACGTCCACTTCTTATAGTCTCTGGATTCAACTGGTAATTCAAGAGTTTCGCCCTCAGGCTCAGCGCCCTCAACACAGCAGCAAATCGGACCCAAAAAAAGTCAGAAACTGAACAGAGAGGTGTTTGTGTATTTTAACAAACATCAGCTACAGTAAGCTCAGCTGAGACATGATCATAATGAAGAGAAAGATTTGAATATTCAGTAACTATTTCATCAGTTAACTGCCATCCTGGCGCCCACACAGAGAGCAATGATGCCTCCGGACAGTCTTCATGTGCCTGTGGCTAACTGTTAAAAAAAACTAGCAGCTTTCTAAAGTATTAATTCCCTCTTCACATAATTGGATAGGGCACCAAGGTGGCTGGCAATATTTTTTATGGGACTACCCTGTCAGGAGTGCAGATTGTATTTTGAGGCAGAGTGATGGTTGAGTGCAAAGTGACAGTGAATCTTGGAAATGGGAGTCCTTAGAACATTATTTGCTATAAATTATGGCGAGGATCTCTGCTCAAGGTCAGCTGTAAAAGTGACAGCCTTCAAGCAAAGCAAAGCCCGGTCCAGCTCAACGATCAGCCAAGGCTTCATCAAGAAAGAACCCTTCGGCTTTATCAGTCCCGTTGTCTGTCCGGCCACTGGCCAGACTGAAATGGGAGCATGACCCAGTCCCATGTGAAGGCCTTTTAAAGATGGTCAGTCTTTAAGCAGACTTCAAGACCACTCATAACCGGGGACAGCCAATCAATTGGCAGCTCCCATAAAGAGTTAAAAGGTTGAACTTTGAGATTGATTTGCTCTGGCGAAAGGTGTCGCTGGGTTAACTGATCCCTCGGGAGTTCAAAGTCCATCTATTGTATAGATCTAGCTAAGACTTTCCATTTTAATTTGGATGTTGATTGGAAAAGATTTGCAGACACTGGTGGAATCATGAAAAATATCATCGACAAAGACTTAATGTCAACATTATTCTACTTAAGTAGCTAAAATCAGAACGCCTTTGATAAAAAGGCTGCAGGTTCAATCAGCAAGTAGTTTCATAAATGCCTCTTAACTGAGGCGAAGGGTTGGAATCTTTTTTTACGAGCTGGTACTATCGGGTATATTTGCCAACTCGGATCATCCAATCTAATTTATAGAGCAGAAATTATGAGCAGTTGTTAACCACAAAGCTGAATGTGGCTCTTGCAGGACTTTCATGTGCTGCTGAATAACACCGACGCTGTACCATATAAAGGTGCAGGATCGTATTTATGTATTCAGACAACAATCACGCCAAGGAGCATTATGGTTGAAGGTCAGGAGCCCTTGATCGTTCAGCACGTGTGATGCTGCTTAACTGAGCCCAGTCAATGACACACAGAAATGTAAAATCCCACTGCTTCATCAAGGTTAGTGAAGATGCACGCTAAGGCCAAGGTGCAAGGACGAACGCGCGCCTATATTTTTTTTGAGTCAACACTTTCAGAAGGAATAAAACTCTACAATCCGGCATCATATTAGAACAGTATTTGGTCCAGAGATCTCAATTAAAGTGCACTGTGAGAAAATGAGCCTACTGTGAAAAAAAATGAAGTTGTAATAGTGGAAGATCAAAAACTACACAAAACACATCTCAATTAGAAATCAGGTTGCAATAGGTACGAAGCCATTGCTGTTTTGCCCTGTTGGTTGAAAACACATTTTTAGTGAGGACAATGTCATTCTCGGAACCCATCGGCTGTCGGTCTGACAACAATTTACCCTCTGGGGTCAATATTTCTGGGGTTCCGGTGTAGCCAGCCGAAATGCAGGCCAACGCGTCCTCTTCCGTGCGCCAGTCATAGTTTACAGTCCAATTAGCAACTTGAAAGCGAGAATGGAGTTCGACAACGTCTCTAACCGGATTGTTTCACAAGCAGCCAATTAGCCAAGCTAATAGAAAGCGAAATCCTCGTCAGACGATAGCCGATGGGTTCCAAGGTTTGAATTTCAGATAATCCGTTCTGCCTCTTTTGCTCTTCACAAGGACTGTTTACCTGCATTCAACCAAACCCCCCCCCCCCCCCCCCCCCAACGTGATTGGTCAGTATTGCTCTGATACTCTTGTCCTGTTGCCTACAATAAGAGATTAAGACCATGTAAACCAGTGGTAGGCAAAGAGTGGCCAAATATCTGGTCCCCTGACAAGAGCTGAAGTTTTCCAAGTCACAGTTGGCATTAAAACTTCAACATGATCATTCATTTCATTTGTTTAGACCATAACAGATCGGTTCCTCACAAACACAAAGAGGTGGAAGTCAAACACATCAATTAATACACATCTCCAGTCCTATATATCAACACAGTCAGTCATTTCCTGATGTTAGGCCTCATGACATATCTACCCTCATATACATTCCTAAAATCAACCATTTATACCTGCAGTGCCACTGCGCTCGGACAACATTTACCCTGAATGAGCCACGTTAAAACAAACTGTACGCCTTCTCCAGCTACAGGCAGTCATAAGAGGCCAACTGAAAAATTGAAATAGTCTTTAAAACAGCAGCGAGTGATCAATATGTTTAACAGTTGACCGACGTCTGACCTTTCACCTCTCGTCCTTTTGCCGTCTTTGTTGCGCAGCTGGCGGTGTAAATGCGAGCATGCCGAGTGTAGTTTCCGGACACCACGCCGCAGAGTGTGACCTCTTGATGTGCAGGAGCTTGCCAACAGTTCCTGCAGCCTCGCACGGCTTCAATGAAAAATGTAATCCCTCGCTATCTCATACGGGCACCGCCACATTTGCCCAGACAGTTCGTCAGACTTGGGTGACATGCGTATTCCTCCGCGCAGGGTGGGAGGAGGTGACATGTGATAGCACCAGGCTTTATTCTGCTTTACTCCTCAACCCCCCAGTGATAATTTCCACAGGCCCGTGCAGTCGATCACGCTGCGCCACCCTGTCACCAGCCGTCGTGCTGCGCCGCCTTCGTGGAGAATAAACGCCATCTACACGCTCCTGTGGTGACTGGCAACAGCTCTTCTTGTGTGTGTGTGTGCCAGAGATAGGCCCGCTCTTCCACATAATCATCCTCTGCATCCTTCCATATTGCTGTGTCAGGCTCCCGCACTGATTCATGCTAATGATCTCAGCCGATGCAATTTGTAAGACGCATAGATGGGACCAGTTTAAGCCGAGTTATGCAAATGTCTTTTTGTCTTTGTTTGTGTAGTGTCTGTTCTCAAGTGTCTTGTATGCTGATAGGGTTTGAGGGTTGCAAGGGAAAGGACGCATTGTTATGCAACGATAAGCTTAATCAGGATGTGGTGGATGAACAAATGAACGCAGACGTGGGTTGTTAGAAATCAATACCTCATCTACCATGCATCAGATAAGACAGGCAGCCTGATTATACTCGGAACATGTGTTAATTACAGGCTTGTTCTTTTAGAAGGGTCCGTTCAGACAAATTAAAAGAGAACATCTTTTCTCACTTATCTTGAGAAAGTGCTGAATCGGGTATCGGCGAGTACCCCGAGAGTATGCACCGATCCAATATCCCATCATCATATCATTCATCAGCTCATCTGCACTACACAAGAACAGAACAGCAAGGCGTGACACTCCCTACCCGTCCATACTGCACGTATTCAACAGAGAAAGAAGTGAGATGGCTCACTCGTAGCTACTTTCGTCCTCAGCTCCAGAAAATAAACGATCAGTGCGTTTGAAATCGATGATGGAAGTAGCTAACGAGTGAGCCATCTCGCTTCTTTCTCATCTCTGTTGAGAGTTTCGTTGTGCAGCGTAACGTTAGCCAGAGCTAACAAAATGTCAGCAATTTGACCACACTGGATTGTCACTGATTTGTCAAACTTGAAAATAAAATAAATTAGTTTTTCACTCACTGGTATCAGATACTTGTATCGGCTGATAACGCAAGTTCAGTTATTGGAATCAGCATCGGGTCAGAAAATATTACATTGGAACATTTCTAATTTCAAAGATGCACTAATACATATTTTAATAATAATAATAATAGATCAACTTGCTATGTGTGATTCTCATAGTGACAAACTCAGAGAATTATCAGCCATGTCTGCAGTTCCCTTCACCCTCTACAGAGCCTTTTAGCATCTTTAAGCCCATTGTTTTGGTTTTACGGCCCACAGCTTTCCCGTTTTGGTTCACCGTCTGTCTCTTCGCTTTTTCCATCTGCTGTTCAGTAAAAAAGCTCTGATAAAGCCTACATTAGGATAACTACTCAGCACCAATCAGCTGACAGACGGACACATAGTGGAGGATTTAGCAGATATTTTTCTCAAGAGTTGGTGGAGACCGAAACAGCTAAAATAAGAGTGACTTAGCATAAATTTGGAGTCGTGTTTCACCCAATAAAACTAATGTTGCTCAGTGTCTGATGATATGATTGAGTGGACAGCTTGATGCTCTGCCCCCAAGTGGCACAAAAGTCAAGGTTTGTGTTTGCAAATATGGCCTAGAGGTGTAAAAAAAAAGTGTAAAGCACTATCTTTGATGGTGGTTGATCTAATAGTAGCGCTGCTGCTCAGGCTGTAAGACAGCGGTTGGGCTGGAAAATGGCAACTTTAAACCGACCAAACTGAATTTTTCCACCTTTCAGTCCCCTCCACAGCAACGATCAACTCTTTTCCCACATCCTCTTAAACGAGACACAAATTGCTGAGGCACTTCAGAGGAGACTGCATGATGGTAAGAGACGACTAGCATCCCCAACTCCCCTACCCTTCCTGCCAGGATAAATGTGAAAGCTTTCAAAGCAACTGCAAGTGTTCATTAGAGATAAGGGAGTTTGTCTGCCCACGTAATTGCCCGGCTCCTGTGGCAGACTGTATGTGCCAGTCAACTATTACTAGCATGACAGCGGCCTGCCAGGCAACAGCAGCTGCTCTTGTTCCCTGACATTTACACCCATTTAAGCTCATTAGAACTAAGAAGCCAGCAGGGCCTTTTGTTTTGGCCTGTTTCGCTCACGCAGGAGCTAAATGAGTGGCAACTTCGAGCATTTCTTTTAGCATGTGGTTCAAATAGTCGTGAGTGGCAGGAGACAGTGAAGGGTAACGGAAAAATTTGAGCAGTAACCAGAAATTCTTCAGCCCATCAGCAACGCCGGGTTCACACTGGACGCAGACGTGCCGTAAAGGGCCACGGTTTTTGGAGAAGTGCTGCCCAATTCCTTTCAGCACCTATGTAAACCATTTTTTTAGCTCCACCAACACTGACTTATAACATCCAAACAACTGGAAACGCACTTGTGATATGTGGAATTGGAGTTCTCCTTTTATACTAGTTACCTAGTATTTATTTCCTTAGCTCTGTCATTGGAAATATTTAATGTTTAATCACTAGTAATAACTACGCCAACTGAAACGAAATAGAAATAGTATACTAAAGTTCTGCTCAACTTGACTGATAGATATTTAGACTGCATCAGCTTGCATGTAATTACATAAAACATCTGCTGCACCTCCTTTCTCATGTGCTCTGACCTTATTCATGAAGTTAAAATTAGCGAGGGATGACTCAGAACTGCTGCCCTTTGTTTTTGATCCAACCATGTTTCAGTATTAAAAATCCTATTTAAGCCATGAAATCGGCCACTGAAACAATTTTCCTGCCAGAGACCTGGCACTTAAACCAGGCTAAATGAACTGTGATAGAGACAGGATGCGGGTTGAGGAAGAGTACTGATGGTATTAAACCTGATCAGTCGGAAGGATCAGAACACTTTCCTGACTGTATTTCTCATCAACACTGGAGTATGAAATCTTGGTGGTTTTGTAAATTGATCAACACTAGATCACAGTCTGATGTAAGAACATTTATTCTCTGTGATGGCAGGGACCCTCAGCACATCTGCTGCCTTCTTTGTTTCTAGCAAAGCAATGATAGAGAGCGAGAACATCCGCTAAGAGTTGGAGGGAGGGATGGGACAACCAAACACAGAGATTCTATTCAGGGGACTGGCTTCATGCCCCACGTCAACGTTTTGTTTTTACTGACGACGTCACGTCACCTGACATGGACCTTCAGGTGGGACCTGCTTAATGATCTCGTCTTGTAGCCCTGTGTCAAAATCTAGTTTAAGGACCATCACAATTTCTGTTTTTATGCTTACGTTTTGCATATTCCTAAATTAATTTGTATCTAGACAAATTACACAGCAAACCTGCAGCCGTGTAATATTCCAGCATAGGAATCCTGTACATATTAAAGAGAAAGGGGATAGGATGGCATAGCGCTTTAACATGTGTCGTTTGGTTGATTTAAGGAATTCATTTTTAATGATTTTGCTATTCTACAGTATTGCTGTTTCTATTTTAATATGTTATTGAAGAAGACACATTTTCCAAAAGGTTTGGTGTGTTTTATGCAAACAGAAAACCGAACAGACGAAAACCAAAAACCGAATACCTTCCCAACAAACAAATAACCAAGCCGCTAGTTTTTATCAGTGCATAATCACGTAAAACTAAGAATCGAACGGTGTGACTGCGGTTTTAACTCTGTGGCTCATCTTAAGGCGGTATTGGGAAAGGGAGGAGTGATTCAGTTGGTTGCAATCTGCAGCCACATGGCTAGATGCCACCAAACCCTACACACTGCCCCTTTTACAGAGGCGCCAGCAGCTACTTTTAGTAGCAGTGTAGCAGGATAATCTGGCCATGTACACAACCTAAATCAAGCAATTGTCAAGGGTTTGTAGATTGCCTTTGTTAGAAATGTCAAAGCAGTGAAATGCCTGGAATGAATCGAAGTAATAGTTTGGAAACTAGTCAGCAGTACTTTAATGGTCCAGTTTAGATTCAGCAGTTCCTGTGAGCTGATGAGTATCTATACCAGACACAAAGTTTCATCTGGGCACACAGGAAGAATCTATGGGAGGCGGGACATTCTTTTCTTTTGCAGCCAACAAGACAGCTGTGTTTTTATGTACAGAAATCTTGCTGAGTGCAACTTTATTTCTGTAATGCTGGCATCTTTTTGCCAGTTTAGTGAGAATTTAAGAGGGGGTTCAGAGAGTATTTTAGAATCCTCTGTCTGGTATCATTTTTAAATTGCTCGTTTAAATGACATACTGTACCGCGTTGGAAAGTTTCTCAGTGCATAATTTCAAAGAGAATATTTCTAGTGTTTTGAGACAGGCGGGATCCATCCTCCAGCCTAGAGTCTCCAGGGAGAGCCAATTAGCTTGCTTTGCTCGTCTTTGATCATCCGTGCTGAGATGGTGCAACGTCATGCCACACTCAGGTGGTGATGAGATTATCTCCTGTGTCGGCGCGTAGAAGCTCACATTGAGAACAGATCTCATCTGTCCTATTACGGCCAGGTGTTGGATCGTGGCGCTGCAGATGAAGAAGATTCCTGCAGCAAAAACAACAAATGCGTGCTTTTGGGCTTTGAAGTTGATTAAAGGCTGTGGTTACACTTGTCTTTTCAATACGACTTTTGTCGTCCGATCCAGGACGCATTAAATGTCAAGTCTGTACGCCCCGAGATCGAATCTTGCTCGCATTGGGATCCGATCAGCCAGACCACATGGCGAGTTCTGGACATTATGTGGGCACAATCCGTAGAATTTTATCAAAACGTAAGTTTTGAGTTCCTCTCCCAAGGAGAGCAAAGGGAAGAGAGGAAGAAAAGCGCGGCTGGAGGACGACTGAAACCCAAGTCTGAGTCATGCTGACATTCTGCTGATGAAAACACAACTTTTTCTGATTTCGTAGTTTCAAAATTTATAGGAACTTTTATTGTAAAGAAGTTATAGGAAATAAAATGTGCTTATCAATGATAAACAAACAAGGTTTGTTAGCGGCTATTCTTTAATAAAACAAGTCTACTAATATTGCAGGGAGGAAGAGTAAGCAGCAAAAAGAATGAGGGACTTACATTTTGAAGAATTTATAGGAAATGAAATGTGTTTATCCACCGTTTTACAGTCGCTCCTTTCACCCCGAAATCGGATTACTATCCCATCAGGCAGGTCGCATCGAAGCGTCAACTGTGGACACACATATGCTCACAAAAGTCACATTGAAAAGACAAGTGTAACCACGGCCAGAGAGAGAGAGAGAGGTGAGTGTGTTCGAAAAGTCTCAAAAGACGGAGTGACTTTGCTGAGCTTCCGTAAAACAACAACGTTGTTTCAGATGATTTGGCCCTGGCACCGTGCCCCCCTCCAGAGGACTTCCAGGCCAAGGCGAGCACGGCTGTGTCCCATCCATAAAGATGACAGCAGCCCTGCAGGAGACGTTGAGGGTGGTGATGGTGGGGGCGACACAGGAGGAGAAGCTTGCCCTAGAATAACCAAGCCTTGACGGCAGCTCTTACTGATAAGAAGCGGCAAGGGGAAGCTGCGGTCCTGTTGGCAGGCACCCTGGCACCGTTTGGCATAACTGCACTCGCTGGTGAGGCGGCGATAACTTTAGATTGCTGAAATCATCAGGCGCGAAGCTCTGTAAAAGGACATCAACGGGAAAGATAAATGGTGACGAGTGAGCGGGCCAAAGCCGATGCCCTGCCCTTCCTGACGGATGCAAACACCTCCTCTTAAGTAACACAGTCTCCTCTATGATGCACACATCAGGCAGCAGCTCCAACCTTTAAAAGTGTGATCTGACTTCCTCCAGGCTGTGTACGCGGCGGCGTGTCACATCCTGTGAGCGAAATGGAGTAAATATGAGAAAATAAACCACGTTGGGTTTCGGCGGGAGATGAAGAGGAGGACAGGTTAACTCCCTCCCCCTCCCCCCCCCCCACGGTCCCCGATGAGGTGTTATGACAGCAAGTTTAATAAAGCATGAAGAAGTCGTCAATAAGTAATGCCGCGCCGTGTTGACAAATAATGCGGAGGAGAGCGCCAGCGGAGTAAATCACGTCGACGTGAGGCAGCCAAAACATCGAGCCACTGCAGTCGAATCGGGTGTTATTTCAGGGAGGAAAGCTCAGCTCCGGGTGCTACAGTCATGCATCACTAGCGGAGCGAGGAAAACTCACAGGATGGGGTCTGTGTGTGAACAGAGCTGGAATCAGGACGCGGTTAGCCCAGCTTAGCAGGGTTTCTGCCGCCCAGCATCAGGAATTACGTAGCTTTAAGATGTTTTTTTTAAACTAAAAATGTCTTATAAGACTTCAATTTTGGATCAGCCAATGTAATTTTGTCTGGGCCTTTTAAATTGCAGAAGTTTAAACTGTTTGCCTTCCTTTGATGGTTTCCAACTGGTATTCTTGCTTAAACAGATGACTGATATTATACTGTGGAAGGTCACCAGTCCTGTTTGATTGGGACATTTTTTTTATTTTCTTCTAAAACCTTTTCAATGATGAGATTATTGTTTTATTTTACCCGCCAATTTGTTACAAGCGGCACATGCTATACTGCTCAACTCATGCGGAAATTAAATGTAGTAGGCCTTTCTATCATGTTTTTATTTGTTTTGCTGTGGATTGTGCAGAACAATACATCCATTCACTTAGAACACTGGTATTTTAATTCTACTCAAGGTAATACCATCTCACACGCAGTGTCAGAGTCGCACTAGTCTGGTCTTGGTCTGGACATGCACTCTGGTGTTGGTCGTGACTTGGCCTCGGTTTAGGTCTCGACCACAACACTGCCAGCATTACAAAGAAGCTGCACACATATCGGCGTGAATAAAATATCTGAAATCGCTGCTTGTTGGGCTGACAGTGGCTGGTTGGAAAAATGTTAACAAACCGCCCAACTCTAACACACACATATATTTCTACAATTCATTTAAGGCTCCAAATCAAGACATCCGTTACGGTCTGTGGTTTGAGAAAAAAGAAGCAAAAACCTCACGATAAAAGGAAGTAAAAGGCCGACAGCTGACAGAGGACAGCAGAACATTGGCTTACAGGCCGGGGCAGCTTGTGATCTATGGTTTGCTATTGTACAGGCCTGTGCTACACCCATTTTAATAGAATCCTGCTGCGCCCACATCCCAATGCCAAGCTACGGACCATGAAAATATTAACGAGCCAAGTTGGCTTCATAAAACATTGACACTTTTGTTAAAGAAAGAAAAAAGAAATGAACGGTTTTCTGCTATTTCACAGGAGCTCATCTGCCCCCACGGCCCCTCCCGCCTCCGGGTTATTTACAGCCGTGTATAACAATGCATTCCAGTGATCACAGAGCTCATATAAACTGCCTCATAACCCAGGCCTTGATCGTCATCCATTTGCTTTGTGCCACACGTGTGACGGCGTTGAAGCAGCGCGCTTTGTGTGGCCCGTGTCACATATTAACAGATTTATTCAGAACTTCCTCTTGCTTCGTGCCGAATGCACTGCAAAGATGCAACATAAGAGTGCAGAACGGCAGAGCGGTAGTTTGTACGGAGTACAACATCTTCCCCAAGTAACATGGACAGTAAATGCATCACTGACATGTCAGTTCATTACTAACTAAAAGCTGCATTTTCAACGCCGTAGCAGCTATTAGCCCGGACGACTAGCCGTGCTAACGAGCCGCAGCGTTTGGATGGAGAATGTTTTTATTCCTTCAATGGACTTTCTGTCAAGGGAGATAAGCGAAGAATCATGACATTAATTTCCTTAAACGGTAAAAACCATTATTGTGACAAAAAGCCGACGAGCGAGCTGCCCTCAGCTCTTATCCTCTCATTGTGTGTGAGTGTGCAGCGTAATCCTGGGGAAGAGGCTGATTCAGCACCATGGACTCTGGCCTATGGACTATGGCCTCGCATGATTCTTCTTCCTCTGCTTTGAAATGAGCCATTATACCTGGCAGCTGGTGTGAGCTGCAGCCACTTCCCGGACCTGTTTAGTCAGTTTAGATTTGTCCGGACTTTTCTCAAATTTTACTTGAATAAGTCGATTCACAATTTTTCTGATTTCAAGTATTATAAAGAAACTTTAACATGTTTTTAGGGGAAGGTTTTATAGAAACATTGATATTGATCTTAAAGGATAAATCCTGTTTATTACAACATCAAATTCTGCTTAAAGTCATTGCTGATATCTGGGAACGTGTTGACATTTCTACAACAACATCAGATTGGGCAAGAAACTCAAGGTCCACTTACTCGAGTTTAACAGCGCTTTCAATCTTAGATCACATTTTTTCTGAGTGGATTGTATTTAACGCTCAACTGCAAGTGATGTTTACAGTGAACAGTTTAAAGCTTTGATTCTCTTCTCGAATGTGGGTCCGAATTGACCCGCTGGGTTCGGGCCAGGCTGTATTTCATACATTTTATTTTATATATTTTTTTGCTACAATTAAAGGAATAATACGGAAGCCCTGAGAATCAAGTTAGGATTCTGTTATTCTACAGTTGTGTTATTGTTGTTATTTGTTATTGAATAAAAAAAACCTAAAGAAAAAAATTGAAAACCAAATACCTACCCAACAAACGAATAACCAAATAGTTGAATATTTGGGTCCATCCATAGAAAACGGGTGAAAGAGTTTTGGCCGGGGACATTTTTTTGTTGCAGTGTGTGCATTGTTTGTTGTTGTAATACTCATTTAGACCACAAGAGGCTGACGTGCACAACTACATCATGGTCTAAATAGGACTAAAAGCATTCATGTTTTCCCTTACGACAGATTAGCATTAATTAAAATACATTTCTTGTGAAAAGAAAGACATGACAGTAACTCTGCATAACTTGCTAACACATTATATATTCACCTTGTGTTAGTTAAATGCATGAAGAAATAAAAACTCACATGGAGAGAAAACATAAATGCCTTATGTCACATTTAGAAGATTGGGGTGGTGGTGCCTTTCAGCCACAATAAACATTCGAGAAAAACTTATTTAGCTGCAAAAAACAAAAAATAAATTAGAAAGGTTAACCTGGCAAAACCTTGTTTTTTTGGCTTCTCTAGAAGCAAAAAATGTATTATTCATCAGAGATAGAGGGACACAGATATAGTGACAGCAACACGCTCATAGAGGCAACCCTCAGGATAACCTGAAACCCTCTGAAGGTAAACATATCTCTCCTCTAATGGCCGTAAATGTAACAAATTAGAAATTACATCCTAAAATTCAGGATGGTGCAATCAGTGTTGATGATGCAACTCTCCGGCACATATTTCCCACCTCCATGTAAAAGACTGAGACCGCATAAGTTAACGAAGTCACAGGTGGGTTCATTATGTGGAGCATGAAGGCGTCAGCCTCATTAAACAGAAGTCAGATCAGTGGAGTGGAAAATGATCATACCGCTGGGACTGTGGGCGCTCACTGTGCAACATATTCATCTTAGTGCCAAGAAAAAGAGAGATGCTGCTCAGCTTTAGAGACAAGTAAAAAATATGTGCAAATGTATGGAGGCTGAAAGTGAGAATACAAACAAGAATTCAGTATATGATTTATAAAGAGTGATGAGTCTCAGACTGAAATACAAGGTTCCAAGCATAAATACTCCCTCTCTCCTGTCAATCTCTGTCTGTATACTGGGATGAAGGCAAAAAGCCAAAAGAAATATATATATATTTTTGCTAGATGCTAACTTTAGCATGCTAACAAACTCACAATGACAACACTGTTGATGCTAAGCAGGTATATTGTTTACCATGTTCATCCTCTTTGGCTAGTGTGTTAGCATGCTACAAATAGCTAATTAGCACCAAAGATGCTCTGTAATAAAGATGACCATTAGGCCTGCAAGCTCTGCAAACGGTTAAAAAATGGTAAACACTCCCCCTCACGCCCCCCACGTCATTTGGAATTGTTACTGTGGATGGATGAAAGTAGACTATCTAAAAATCACGCTTTGTACCGGATCATGCTGGTGAATGCGGCTTTATCAAGACAGACCGCCCACTCATTTCTGTTTAGGATAAAGTCACTTTCTGTGGGTGGAAAAGTTTTCCTGTGACTGATAACACCCGATACCGGAATTTAATGTGGGGAAATTAGGGCAAGTGTAGAGCAATTATATTGGAGGGAATCAGACATTCTTCTCTACTTCAGCCCTCCTTTGTGCTTTAGCTTTGTGAAATGGGTCTATCTCGACATAAAAACCTAGTGAAGAATTTTTGTCAAAGAGAGCGATGCGCGGGTCAGTGGTCTCCACCGAAGATAACCACTGAAGGTCGAGACATTCACGTACGCATTAGATGTACTGATCCAGGCAGTCGCTGCAGCGTTTCAGAATGGATGGCCCCACTGCGCTCATCTCCCATGCAATCCCTGCGCAACGCTCTCCTCTTGTTCCCCCCCCACACACACACCTTCTCTCTCATCTCCATAGTGCTTGTGAGGCAGAAGCGGCACCTAATCATGGAAAATGCCGCCGTGCCCTCAGCCGGATAGAGGTAGCAGTGGAGATTGGAGATGGACACTCGCGACCTGTGAATGCATTTGTTAACCCAGGTCAGTTGCTCTAAATAAACTGTTATTCTAAAGAGCTAGCCCCCTGGATTGGCTCCCCGCTCTCACCTCCTATTCCACCCATCAAACACCACCTAAAACATTACTTACCCTTTTTTTTAAGTTGATGCAGGTATCCACAGTCATGGGGGCTACGCAGTGCAGCATCCGTCTTTAAATGTAAACTACTGAGAGACCCCACTGGGGCATTTAGGATTCTCTGTTTGTGTAGGGGTTTAGCATTCACAAGGTTTTTACGGAGCGCTGGGCATCAATCCCAATTTCTTTGCAGAGGTAGCTTTATTTACATCGCCATTTCCCAGAAGCATGCACCAATACTGTCAATACTGGGCTTTGGTATTGGCTACTACCAAGTAAAGAGCTGACACCAGTGTTAATGATACCATGGTCTCAATCTCTAGTTTCAAGTCTTCTTCAATACAGCATGATGTTCATTTCGTAAATGATGCTCCATTGAGAGTCAAATAGACCATAAAGCAGAGTATGCTTTAGGGCGGGGCTACCTTATGATTGACAGGTCGCTGCCACGGCGTTGTCCGGTCTGGGAGTTGTCTTTGTTGTCGTCTTACAACTTTAACCTTTCATGGTGTGTTTCATAATAGTGTTTTCAATTCATGAAAGTTACATTGTGCCCCCTTCTTAAATACAGTCTATCATTAAGGTTTTAGTGACTATGATGAACACTACTGTTTGGGAAGTAGTGATCATATGACTGGATAAATGAGACGTGGATTACACTGCACACGTTGAGTTTGTAAACAGATGTTTTCATAAAGTTTCGACTCTAATTTCATGTTGAACGCAGTGTCGCGCCAGCAAACTGACGAATCATGAATAATTACAATATTTGTATTACACATAATATTGTACGCATGTATTAACACCTAATATGCATTCACCAGTGACTTAACAGGTGATCAAGTGTGACATGTGTGCTGAGGGAGCGAAAACGAGAGTGGAAGGCTCATCGCTGCACTTTGTGCAGGTGGGGGGGGGAAACCGAAAGAGGAGACTCAGCAGAAAGGCACTGACGAATGAGAACTGTGTGCTGTCCTCCAGCCCGTATAATTGCGGTCTCAGAGATCCCAGCGCACAGCCACAGCTTCCCCAGAAGGTAGCTTTCGTCCAGGCAGACAGTCTCCAGGTGCTCGTGTAAATGTCCACCCCCCACATGTGAACAG
The DNA here is from genome assembly GCF_050575085.1 of Anarhichas minor. Classification (NCBI taxonomy): domain Eukaryota; kingdom Metazoa; phylum Chordata; class Actinopteri; order Perciformes; family Anarhichadidae; genus Anarhichas; species Anarhichas minor. The sequence continues at coordinate 15,888,375 of NW_027466582.1, read as the reverse complement.
ACACAACCGGGAAACAAACTGGCTCAGAGCTCATAGCGGATTTCTTTTTGCAGGCTAATATATATATTTATATCCCAACTTCCTCTGTTCCCCCCTCCCTCCAAGATCAACAGAGCAACAGTATTGAGTAAGAGATATGGCAGGCACGGCAGCAGATCTGTGCAGATAAAACATCTAGGTTACGTCCCAGCGGATGTTCTGTACGCTGACTTGAAACACATTCTCACCTCATTCTATCCTGTGACCAAAAAAAAACAACCAAAAAAACTGCTGATGTATCGTGAAGAGGAAGTTGTCCTGAGGGGGGCACGGAAACATTTCCAACCTGTTTATCTGTTCAAAATTGTAACAGGTCACATAATATTGAATTTTTTTTTTCACCACTTAAGTTTTGGATTTCTGGATATTCCATATTTTAGAAAAGTGGAATCCAGCTGGAGTTGGCTGCATTTTTGAAAAGAGGATTATTTCAATGTCACTGACTTGTTTACCCAGGAAAGGGAGAAATACCGAATGGGTGATTTGGAAATGGTTCTGTGAATTTGGTTTAAGATGTCTGTAAAAACTAAAATTAGGATTAAAAAATCTACATCTGAAGAATAAAACACATTTATCAAGCGACTCTCTCCTACTTACAGCAAAGCGTAAGGGTAACCTTTAAAAGCAGCTCTTCGGTTCATCACATGATATATATTACATGTATGTGTTCAGAGGAGAACAGCCAATCAGAGACAAGGATTTAACTTATGCTTATTAGATAAACTCTGCCCACACAACCCGATAAATTATGTTCAAATGAAAGTTCAGAACACAGATACAAAGTTACAGCCCTATTTCAAAACATGATTTCATTTAATTTCATTTTTGATTTCATTTAAAACATATATTTTAGGCATTCCCCAACCTGTCTCCAAAGGTGTGCCTGCATGTCTCATGTATTACATGTTTATATTTAAGGCAAAATAAAAATGGCAAATAGCTTTTGCTCTCAAGTTTCTGATCACCTTTACTTTTAGAATTTACTTCGAGTGGTCTTTCACTTTACTTCATCCACTATCTCAGCTGTTGCTAAATGCTGGATTATGTATTGAACCCCCGTCTCATGATTACAGATTATTACAGATGACACAGCTAATTGACAAAGACAGGGAAAAAAAAGCTGTCTCAGCCCAGCTCTGTCACAGTGAAACATATTAAATATTAATAGGATTTTCCTATTTTGACTGCAGAGCACTTCCAGTTTGTCCAGCCTTCATGGCCTTTGACGAGTCCTTTATTAAATCCCTTTGAGTATTTAAAACGCTGACCTGAATGCAGCGTGAGGACCGACCCGAGACTGCAAATAAACCTGCGATTTATTTGTTTTCTGCACAAACTGTGCATCACTGGGTCTAACCTGTGTAACGCCTGCAACGGAAAGTTTGCCAATCCGGCGGGAAGTCAAGGCGGTCCCCCTTGGACCAGACCCCCTGGCGCTTGTGATTTGTGCAGGATGAATGCGGGTTGCTACAGCATAACTGCTAACTAAGGGTCCGTCTCCCGGGGCGCTGCCGCAAGCATGACGCCCAGCGATGGAGTCTCCTGGAAGCGGGGAGGACTAAACAAATGTGGCATAGATGGATAACGTAAACTATAACCCTGTCGCCACACGTAGCGTAGACTTAAAGAAGACAGAAAGCCAGGTTTTGTTATAATATGTGTATGCATATGGTCATTTGATTGGTTAACATACTGTTGGAGGGTTGAGAGAACCCCCAACATTTGAATCCAAATCTACACCATTAGTCTACTGTACTTAAACAAAAACACATAAAAACACTTGCCAAGACAAAAACAAGTTGGGACCCAAACTACTCCGTGTTCCATCTCTCTTCCTAATCTTTCTGTTCCCTCAACACAACGAGAAGCAATCCTCAAAACACATGATCAACTGTTTACATGAAAAGGAGAATGTACACTAATAACCGCCGGACATCTCTAATTCGAATAACGGCGTTTGTTTCGCTCCTATCGCGTGAATAATTCAGCTTGCCGTTATATAAAAGTCTCTGGGGCAGCGTCTGAGACGAACCACACAAGACACGGCTCCATCCTGGGCTTTTTATTGTCCCCTGTGGCAATTCATCTAAAGAGATTCACTGACCCTTTGACATAAGCTGCTAAAAGTCGAAAAAGATCACTTATCTACTCTGTCGCGTTCCTAATTTTTCCCCCCGACAGACGGCTAAAAGTTGCCTTTGCATTACGCAACACTGTCACATCCTGCATAGTCACATTACTTTATTAATGAGGGTTAAAAAGCCCTCGGACCGAACAGAGCCTTGTGCGTTACATCTTCCACCGCCCGTTCCCAAGAGACTTCGCGGAAAAATGACAACAGCGTGAATTTAAAAAAAAGGGCTGGCGCTGGCTGTTCATTTCAGAAAATGATTATCGCGCCATTCGTAGAGGAGTACTTTATCTCAGCATCAGCTTTAAGGAAAAACATTCATCTCCTCAGGCGACAGAAACCAATAAAGCATTACAACTTTTAAACTCAACATTTCTCCTGCGGTAGTAAACTTGTTGGGGCTATTTTTTGAAATTGAGTTTTGGCTCCACCGCATCTACTTGAACCTTAATTACGGGGGGGGAGGTCTGCCTATGCAAGAAAGCACGGTAATAGAATGCGGGGCCGCAGGTCATCACGTTTAATAGCATGACTCATCATTAACACTAGGCTACAGCAATCGATCGGGCATAAGTGAAAGGAATACTTGACAACAAGGCTGGGCTGGGGAGTAAGTGCTCCATCAGATGAAAGAGAGCCATAACTCACAGCTGGGATGGCAGGAGGCTGCTGGTGTTTTCTCTCACTTTAAGGAGGGTTCAGATTACTGCTCATCAGCATCTCTCCACAGACAGGCGCCCGCTGACGCTGACCAGTCTTTATCTGCTGATCCTTGACAGGACCACAGCCAAGTGTTACATTAACAGAATAATCTAGGAACAGATAGCTGCGTACGACGCAGAATCTGTAGGCAACGGGACATCAAACGCACTCTGGTTGCCATTTGTAGTCCGAGCGGTATTGACCAATCATGTTTGAGCGGGCTTTGGTTGAATGCAGGTCCGCGTGGAGTGCAAAAAGAGGCGAAAGGCATTGGCTGAAATGCAATCTCAGAACCATCGGTTATCGTCTGTCGACGATTTAGCTTTTTATCAGCTTTTCTGTTGATTTAACTGCATTTATATGCAGATATCTGTTGAAAGCGATTAACACGGTACGTATAGCCTGAGGGGAGGAGTTACACCCATCTAGTCGACATGCTTTTCCAAAGCCTTCTTCTCACCGCCAGGAGTAAAATGACTGAACCCATTATTTATTTTTTGTTGACCTAAAAGGTAGTCAAACTCAAATATATCGAGTCCAAAGATACTGGAGTCATCCTGCGAAATATCCATAAGACGTTGTAGGATACAAACTCCTTCTAAGCCGCTTAGATCAAAAACAGAACAGGACCTCCTCTGACTCTGATCCCTGAGACTATTAAACGCGTAAAACTCACCACTAAAGCCAAATCTTTTTTAAGAACTCGGGTCATGTCTGGTCATAAAGTGTGTTGTAGAAGAAAGGCAAGTTGTTAACTCTGACATTTTCATTTGACGGAATCCTAAAGCGGCTTGTAAAAGTGGGCGAGCAGGTAATTCTTAAGTATCTGCTGTAGAACTCCGGGATTGCTTCCAGTAAATTACTACCTCTCTGCCCGCTAGACACTTTTGCAACTTCCCTTAAAGAACGTCAAAGCGATCAGCTAACGTTGAAAATAGCCTCAGCGACCCGTGCAAAGCCAGCAAGCTGGGGAGAGGCTGCATCCACACACAGTGCCATTTCATGCTTATTGTTTCTGTCCCCCCGGGGAGCTGAAGATTTAAAATCTTTAAAAATGCACAGCGCAGTAACACTTGCAACCGTCCAACAACAGCCCTGCAGGGGATGCAACGCCCTGCCAAAGATGCCGGTTGCCATGGTAACTCGTGACAGCGCCCTTCCCCGTAAAAGCTCTAATTGATGGCGGCAGATAGCTCCAGAGAATTAAGTGCCACACCCCGGATCACTGGCACTGCTACGTCCAGACAAAAAGGCACCGGCAGCCAGACCAAAAAAAACGTGTGCAGAGCCAACGTGTGGCCAACCCCGGGCTTCAGGTGTAAGGGTGCTCTGCAGGGACAATTCTGCACCCAAAATCCTGAGATTTGAGGTAATGTGGACTTCTAAAAAAACTTTTTTAAAAGTCTTTGGTGAAATTGCTTTTTTTTTAGCCCCATTTTAATGATACATCCATGTCTATAAACGTTACTTCTCAACCTTTAGCTTGCATTTTTCCGGAGACAGAAAAAAATAGTTTATATTTCATGTTAAAAACAGAAATAAAGTTCCACTCTGTGTTTTTTTTTTCCCACCAAAGCACCTCAAAATTTGACGAACCTGCCTCTCATTTAGTTAGAGATGCTATTACTCTGCCGAATTGATTCGGAGTAAATCAGCTCGCCGCTAGAAATATAATTATGAATGATTCTTTTTTTTTTTGTATTTAGAATGGCAGCGTTACGTCCAAGCGTGTCAATAAAGCCTGCGTGCTAAAGTCTATTTAATGGCAGTGTTTCAGCAGCAGCACTAACGCAGAGAGAGAGAGAGAGTCGAGCTGTAGGTCGACAGAAGCAGAAGTTAGGAGAGAAAGAAATGAACTGGCGGTGCCTCTGCCTCTGTGTGTGTGTGTGTGTGTGTGTGTGTGTGTGTGTGTGTGTGTGTGTGTGTGTGTGTGTGTGTGTGTCTGCAGACAGTTGGAGTTGACAGAAAACTGATTTATTTTTCTTCTTTTTGTCAACACACTGAGCCGGATGAAAAAGGCTCATGCAGACTGAGGACTGCAGGGTTTGGGTTTCTGGTTGCTTGTTTTCATATAACATATTTATACTGGGCTTATATTGGGCATGACAGACATAGCCTACTAGCAGACATTTTTAAGGAGTGGGTCAGACCTATAATATCCAAGAAAACTCCAGCGTAACTACGGTGATTTTAGTGCGATACCGATACCAGTATTGGAAAACACCTCTGATACAGCCTAAAATTCTGGATCTGATATCACGTTATCATATCATATCATATGATTTATAGGCTCATTTACGCTACACGGATACAACAACATCAGCATGTGTCACTCGCTGCCCAATCTATACTTCCCGCCCGATTGGGAGAGTTGCACATGTGCAGTAGCGCTCGGGCAGGTGCTATAGCGGAGAGCGTAACGCAGAGCTAGCTAAATGTGAGCAATTTGGCGACACTGGAAAATCCAACCAGTAAAACGGTAACGTGTACAGTGTGCAAGGCTTTCGTTTCGAGGGTTAGTGTAGTGTCTTTACAGGGTTAATGGTATACAGCTGTTAAAAAATACGAAAGGAAGGAAAGAACTAAATAAAACGGTAAGGGAACATATCTAATGTAAAGTTCTCTTATTTTGGTTTTAGTTTATGCGATTAATTATAAATTATTATAATATCAACTAAGGCAGGTCTTGCCACATTACCCGGGTCCTCGTGTCAAAGTCTAGTTTTAAGAGCTATAGAGCTGATTCTTCACTCTTATAGACATTTTTACATATTTGCGTTTTATTTGTCTTATCTTAAGTATATTTCAGTCATATTTGTATTTGTTGTGTAGTTACGGTTTTCATTGATCCTAATTGGATTTTTAGTTTGCTATATTTACAGTTCAAATTTGATGTTGGTGTTTGTAATATGTCCTGCTGAGTTCATATCATGGCCAAACCTTCAATCAAATGTGATGGGACATTTTTTATGTTATGTGTTCATGATAAAAATTTAAAAAAGCACTGGAAGAAATATTGTTCTTAAAACTCTAATATTACTATTAGCTTCAATAATCCAGAAACGATCAGGCTCTATTACTGACACTCCTTCAATTCCATTCTGCTTCAGCTGATATAAGAATACAAACTGAACACAAGCACCTTCTGATACCCTGAGTGCTTACATTATTCGCATGACTGCCCCCCCCCCCCCCCCCCCCCCCCCCCCCATGGGAATGAAACCCCTCACCCTGCCCTCAATCCACTGAGCAACACGGGCCCATAAACAATCTTCACGGCTCGATGGGAGATCATGCTTTATTTCCAGACACCTCATCCACCTGGACTACCGCTTTGTTTGCTCTGTTTCAGACGTATTGCTCTTTGCGGGGCTGCTGTGACGGGAGGTATAGAGTGAAACGGAGGAGAGGATGAGATCCAGTCATTATTTATGTGTTCAGAAGTCAATTATACAGCAGCCACAGCAGCGGTAGTAAATATGGATCCATGCAAAAAAAGAAAGAGCACAACTTCAATCAAAGGCTTTAAAATTAAAGCGCTGCAGAGGAAGAGCTTTTTGCATTTTATTGTTTCGCATGGAAGCAAAAACAAAGCATTAAAAACACAACTCAACTGCAGGTGTTGTACACATTGACTTTGAAAGGGCTCAACAGGTGAGCATGACACATGTACGAACAATTTCAACCAATATTTATGTTGCCCTTTTTTTAAAAGCTTCTTGATAAACTGGCTTACTCAATCATTTCTCATCCTGTAACTATTAATAAAATAATGTTCAACACATTATTGAAAAAGATCAGTGAAAAACTAAATTCCAGAGTATCCCCTCTGAAATTTTCCCTTGGTGTATTTTTGTACTTCTCGAAAGCATTTTAATACACTTGATTATATAATGCTAGCTTCAAACTTAGTAAATTAAAGATGGTTCGTTAGCTATATACTTTACACAGAGCAATTTGTATCTATTCATGACTACATGTCAAAAAGCTTCCTCAAGGGGTACCGCAAGGATCTATTCTTGGCCCCTTGCTTTGTTAAGTTAATGTTAAAGGTGCAATGTGTAATATGTAGCCACCTGCTACACACATCTTTAAATGGTGTCAGTGGCTTCATTTTAAGAAGGTAAATGTTACATTACATTATGAAATGAGGATTACTCAGAACAGATATTTATAAATAATCTGCTTTCATGTTGAAAATTCTTGAAAATCCACAGCAAAAATGATTTGTAAAAACTTACAGGCACACTGTGTTTTGACCACTAGCTTTGCTGTGGAGCAATGGTTGTGGGAGTGGGTGCATCCATGTGCTCGAGGATGCTAATGCAAGCATACAAGCGCACAACGTGGTTCGCACTCCTGATGATTTCATGCTTACTCCACTGTTAAGGTATATATAAATAATATAATTTATTGTTTCAATCAACTGACTAATTAATGTATTATTTATGATGACCAATAATAAAATTGTCCAACCGTGCGGCTCCTCTAGCTTTTCCAAATATGATAAGACACATGATGATAGTGAAAGGATTCATTTAGTAAGTCGTTATGATGCCGTTTTACAGCCGCAGCAGTAGCGACGTAGTAGAATATGATGGAGCCTATAGCATTTAGCCTGTTCGTCTTGTGTTTTTTGTAACGCAGAAGAAAACAGATCCAAAAATAACTATCGAAAAATAAATCCCATGAATTGAATCACTTTGTTATCGTGGACGATCTTATAGGGTAAATTTGAGATTATTTCATCGCCCAGCGGTACAGTTATGTGAATGACTCAGCTGCAGCCTTTATCCTCACGACTGAAAATGTATCAATTGGAAACAAGCCTCTTCGAGAAAGGTGCAGAAACCAGAAGAGCAAAACATCCTCTAATTAAATGAATGTGTGTGTGTGTGTGTGTGTGTGTGTGTGTGTGTGGGGAGGGGGGGGTGCGCCAAAATTGCATGAAGCAAATCTGGGGAATGGAACCCATATGGCTAATGGACGCGGGTTATGATATTGTTTTGGAAGGCTCCGCAACGCGGCGTCCTTCAGACGCGATGTGCCTCAGACCTCCACAAATCACTACTGCAGGATAATAGAACACACTTGATCAGACCCAGGGAGGGAGGCATGCCAAGGGAGAGAAGAAGAAGAAGAGGAAGAAGAAGACCGGTCTGTGAGTAATGATCACGGTCACCTTAGTCATATATCACCATCCTGAGAGAGAAGATGACTTGGATAAGGGTGTCAGCTTGGAGGGCTGACAAATTTCTGCACCATCCTCAGATTGCTATCCCAAAGGAGCCACCCTCCTCCTCTTCTCTCCCCCTGCCTCCATGATCACTTGCTAAGCCAGAAAAATGAATCCACGTTGTTCGCTACCCAAACACGTCTTAGCAAATTGGACGCCTCGGGTTGACCATCGTGAATCCGGAGCGATGACACAGCAGGCCCGACCTTAGACTTCCAGAGAAAGCATCTCGCTCGCTAAAGGAAACGGTAACCAAGGTCATGTTGGCACGGTAGGTAGGTCTCTTTCCTGAATATTGGATGCATTCAATTAGCGCTTCTGCAAAAAAAAGGCGAACGTGAGTGAAATGTAATAACTGGCTCTGGGCGTGAGGGAGCGGGCAGATTGAAGGCTGCTGTAAAAGATCTAACTGATGGACTAACGCTTTTCTTTTCACAGTTTTACTGGAGTTGGCAGCCTCCCTCGCAGGACTCGCTCGTTTCATCCGCGCTCCATTTGTTAGTCGCAGAAGGTCACCGGAGAGCGTTTTCAGGCCCTTCTTCAATGTCCACCCGCAGCCCTGCCCACAGGAGTCATTAAGATGAATAGGACAATATGCTGTCCTGGCTGCCGCATCATGACCTCTGATAGCTCGAATTACACCTCCAGGAACACATCTACAGTTATCCCCCATGATGAGATCCATGATCAAGGGCTGTGATGCGTGGAGTGCCACGGCGAGGTGATGGGAAAGATGCCTTTAGGAGGAGGTGAAAGATTGCCGAGGGGATTAACCGTGACAACTTTGTCAAATTCTTTTTTTTTACTTCACAGTTCAAAATATTTATTGTTGAAATTGATTTCCACCCACACCATTTAAAGTTACACCGATTATATGAATTTGTAAGCAGCTATTCTTAAAGGGGACATGAACATGCAAGCTATATAATTAAATGATGAAAAGAAGGAAAAAGGAGTAAGGGAGAAATAGAATAAGTCTTAACTGTGTCATTTAGACACAATTTAAAGGGGACATATCACTCTCAATTCAAAGGTCATAATTGTATATCGGGTTTCTACTAGAACATGCTTACATGCTTAAATGTTCAAAAAACACTTTATTTTTCTTATACTGTCTGTCTGAATATACCTGCATTCACCCTCCGTCTGAAACGCTTCGTTTTAGCGCCTGTCTCTTTAAGACCCACTCCAAAAAAAAGCTCTGATTGGCTTGCGAGACAAATACGGTGCACCTTTTTCAATGGTAGTTAATGAGCCTGCATGTGACATAAAGGGAGCCAAATCTGAACATCTTGTTGACTCACATGTTGTTGTTTTATCTAGACAGCCCACAAAAAACGTACTGGGTTGTCTTATTTCACAGTTTGTGGGTTCGTAGGAGCTCCAGATACCCAAATGTATGTGCAAAAGCACTGAAAAAGTATTTTATTATAATACGTCCCCTTTAAAGAAGTAAATAGCAGTAGAAAAGTATTTAATGTGGAAAATGTATGCTTTAATTTGTTTCATATCTTATCATCTTGATTTGATATATTCTATTCTTGGTTTATAATATTCTTGATTTGATCAAGAACATTTAAACCTATACAAAGTAAGGCTCAGCTGCAGACCGTAAGTTCTTGCTCTGTGCTCACATAAGTACACAGAGAGTCAGTGTACAAACTGCACATGATAATGTGGTTGTTTTTGGACTATTTACAAGTGAATTTATATGATATCCTTTATTGCTACTCTCCTATGGCCAATTGTGTTTCATCCTGTTGAGCGTCTCCTTTTCACTTCTAGCCGACTACCAGAGGATATTAAAGAAGAAACTTCTGTTTATTCATTAAATTTACTCCATTTACACTTGAACCGCAGTAACCGTGAACCCAACCAGAAAATGTGAAAAATAGTTTTGTATAGTTTTGTATTGCTCTGGCCAACAGGGGGACTGCACCCCTTCAGATGCTAATGCCATAAAAGTGTAGCACTTTTTTGACAGTACCATAATTTCCTGCTTTAAATGGTTCTTTTCAGCTAAAAAAAACAACAACAAAGTAACCTTTGTATTTCTGGAATTCAGGCAGCAACCTTGGTCTTTAAAAACTCACATGACGTCTACAAAAACGAGTGTAACTGCTACCTCTAGGATAAAGGTTTGATTCGATTGAGAACATGGAAACAACTTGATTAAGGTTGGGGAAAGATCACGGTCACTCAAAGAAAACAGAGGGCCACAACAATGTCGCATTACTTCCGCGATTGCTTCCTAGATACATGAGTCGTCATTCACCTGACCTCAAGGGGTCGCTGGTCTGGACACATATGCCTTTTACAGACATCGTTTGTCCAAACATCCGATGCCGTCCTTTTTAAAAAAAGGGAAGAAGAGTCTCAGATTACAAAGTGACTGTAAAGGTGCAAGTAAACTGATGCTACTTCCTGAATCCAAGGCTTTATTCCTCCGTTGATACTTTTCATTCAGAGCACTCAAAGAGCTGTCGACTAGTGTGGAGCCCAGCGGTGCAAGCGATGCATGCTGAGGCCTGAAATATGGCAAATGGATACATTGCAGAGCTGAGACTACCGAGTATCTGGTGGGGGCTTACATAAGCAGCAGCCTCATGCTGCCGTTATGAAACCACCCCGACACACCAAACATCGCTCATCGCGCTGCACTTTTGCCCCGCTGTCTCTCCGCTCTTCATTCTCACATGCAGGCTGCCACAGAGCTTTAGGCGCTTCACCAATAACAAAAAGCCCCATTAGAGAGTTAATGCAGAGCAATGATGACAAGCGGCAGTACTGAAGAAAGGCACCTGTTGGCCGAGACAGTAACAAACGAGACTGATCGTGCACGGACACAAAGGGGGGGGGGGGGGGGACAAGAGATGTTGAAGGCGCTGAGTGTGTTAACTGGACCCCTCACTTTGAACTCATCCTCTCCACCTTGTGACACACCAACAATGGGGGAGTCTGAGAGGTACTGCGTCAGGGAAAAGTGTTAAAACACGACGCAGAAATCAGAAAAATAAACTGGAAGGGAAGTTCACGACAGGGAAACTATTCTTGCTGCATCATGCATAGATATGCACATTTTATAATAAGCTTTTTCTTGTCTTTGTAAAATGCATGACGTTTGATCATCATAGAGAAATCCTGCAGGGCACTCAAGTTTGTTGTGCTGTAGTTGCAATCATTGGTGTGAAAGAATAATAATTGAAAATACTTTGCCAAGGAAACTGCAGGAATAGAAACAGCATCTCTCACTGGTCTCTCTGCAGGAATGTTACACTGAAGTTACGGTACAATAAGTGCGTTAAGGTCACTATAAAGTCATCACGTACCACCGGGACGCTATGTGGATATGAAAGGAATCTTTTTTTCCAGCCTCTTGACTTTTGATTGCAGAGCATTATTTTTTTTTTGCTAATACTTCGACCAGAAAACAACTAGAAAACTACTAGAAAAAGATGAGTCGTTTACCTGTTCAGCATCCTCCTCGGGACACGGCGGTTACCCTTCCAGCCAGACGCTCGGTAGAAGGACCAGCCGGGATGCAGCGGAGGTCAGAAAGCCTCTCCGTATGTCCCTCGGCTCGGAGGCGCGTTACTTCAGATTAAACGGGACAAAGTGGAGGCAGGTGTTTGTGCGTGTGTGCGTGGGGGAAGTGAAGGAGGCGCTCCAAAATCGGATGTTCTGCTCTTGCGTGCGCGCTCGGACAGCCAGGTGCGCAAAGAGTACGCGGAAAGAAAAATACGCGTCCCGGGGTCGCGACGAGGTTGTTGCCCCCCTTTTTTAGTCTTCCTCTCGTTTCACAGTGACGTTAAGGTAAACAGGGAGTCCACTTACGCAATGAGCGCCCTCCTCCAGCACCCCAGTGGATCAGTGTGGCGGTAGAGACGCGCGGAACTCGCTGTGTTGCTGCTGTAGTGCTGCTGCGGGAGGAGGAGGAGGAGGCTGCACGGGGAGAGCTGGGGCGTTTTCCTGAAGGAGGTGGTGGAGGAGGAGGAGGAGGAGGAGGGAGGGAGGTGGAGGGGGAGGGCGGATGCGCAAAGATGATCAGCTCAGTGCGAGAGCGTTTAAAAGTTCCTAAAAGTACATCAGGGGTAACAGTCTCCATGCAGATCTCCTATGAAGACATTTATGGAGGGGTGGGCTGCAAACAATACATTTTACATTCGAAGACAGATCATATGTATCTTGATATGAGCGGATGAAAAGATCTTCAAAATCATTTTCAAACTGTGTCTTATTTATAGTTAAAAGCCTGGTTGCTGAATTTTGAAAAAATAGAGCAGAAGAAAGAAATAGTTTTTGGAGGCCCCAAAGAGCTAAAAAAGATCCAGTAATGACAAAGTAAAGATTAGAGGAAAGCCACATAACGGCAACGGGCCACTGGGCTCAGGCCAGCAAACGGTCCCACCACCTCGCCTACAAGGGATCAAGAGAGACCGACTTTATAGTCGTTTAGCCTCATTTTGTTGTTCTTTTGTATCTTGTTGTCGTCATTATGCATCTCTCCGTTGTTTTGAGTCTCTTTTGAGTTGGTTTGGTCTTTCTGTAGTTATTCTTGTTTCTTTGTAGTCATTTTGTGTCTCTTTGTAGTTATTTTATGTTTTCTGTGAGTCTCTTTCTGGTTGTCTTCGAGTGACATCTTGTAGGTGAAGGCCAGAGTGGGCCCTGACACTGTGGGACCCTGGGCCTGTGCCCTGTAAGCCTGTTCAGTAATCCATCCGTGTGTGTGTGTGTGTCTATGTATAAGAGACAGCGGGAGATTTGTCATTCCAGCTGATATTCAGCCCGAGCGTGGAGTGAAAGGGACTTTATGTCACATCAACAACATTTGAGCTCACTCTCTGTTTGCCTATATCCTCCCAAAGAAGACATCAGTCTGACACAGCACATTTCAGCTTCCTGGTAAGCAGCTCAATCCTGCAAGCCTGTGCAGGGGTCCTGCTGCTGCATCCCATATACTCTCTTTACAAACGCTGTCTGAGGATGACATGTGCCTCGCGCGCCCGCTTTGGGCTGCCAGATGGTCCTGTGTAAGAACTTTGAATTATTCAGCCATCCCGCAGCAGATTGAAGCCGTCGTGCGAAAGACAACTTGGCTGGGCTCTTCCTGTGCCGGGGAACACCAGCGGATGAGCGAGTTTACAGCTAACTGCAGAGACACTATCAGGTTATGCAACTCCGCATTCAGATTTCACCAATGCACAATTTAGGCCTGAATCTGCATTTTACCGCAGCCATGGAATGTTTTTTTTTTTTTTTAATATATATTTCAGATCAGACTCAGAGAGGAATGAGAATCATAAATTATTCACCTGATCCGGCTTTTATGTGTGAATGCTGAGCTCACAGCAGCGCGGGCACATCAAGAAACAAGCAGTTAAGCTTTTTAATAGATACACAGTATCTGTTTGTGCCGTTCCCTAATGCATCGCATTAAGTCAGCGTGTCGAACACAATTATGGAAATGACTAAAGTTGGACAGGAACGTGTGTAAATGCCATAAACCAAAAACATTGTCGTAAATTTTCTACAGACATCATGTAGGTCCTTAGACATTTAATGTGCTACAATTACCATACTGGCCATTAGTGATATTAGAGTGAGGCTTTACTGATGGCAGGGATCATGATTGGAGCCATAATTTAGCGGGATAACTCCTGTCACTTTAACAGAGCCATTGACACTCTGAATACACGCCATTACAAAATACCGCTGTATAATATATCGCCGCATTAGGGATGATGTATGTTCCACATTTCCCTTTCTCCTCATAACCTCCTCATTCGCCTCCCCAACTAAAACCAGCCACACTTTGTCAAGGTTGAGACGATCTGAGCTGAATGACACGGATGTGGTCTCGTCCCCTATTTTTGTTTTTCCGTCAAAGTGTCGGTGTGTGGGAGCGGGGTGGGGTGGGGGGGGCTAATCCTTTCAAAACAAGACGAAGAAAGCCACTCGACGTGGAGGGCGCTGCGTGCACACCTGAGTGTGTGTATGTGTGTGTGTGTGTGTGTGTGTGTGTGTGTGTGTGTGTGTGTGTGTGTGGAGTAATCGCCCTGAGAGCGGCCCATTAATCCAGTTGTTGGTAGGTGTGTGTGTGTGGGGGGGGGGGGGGGGGGGGGCTCTTTGATCTCCGGCTGAGTGGCTCTACAGCGAAGCTCTCGAGGCTAACCGCCTCCACTGAGGATCGCTCAAAATTAGAAAGGAGGCTCCTCATGTGAAATGGGTTAATAGCACGTCTTCAGTCGAGAGGCCTTCGCCGCTCGCGCGCACCTGCTCAGACGCGGGGCTCGGTTCCAATTTCAGACGAGGGCCTCCTCGCGAGAGGGAAACGAGGTGGTTGTGTACTCTACAGAACAACCTGTGTGAGAAACAATCTGAGATGCACACACTGTAATTGCATGAGGTCGTTACGGCGAGTGTCTGCTAATTGCGGCTGACTAATGTATACGTGTGCACATGTACAGTGAGCATGTGTTGGTTCAAGTCTAAAACCTGCTGCGAGTTAGTCGACTATGGAGTTAAAACATCGTTTGAAACAACGCTTGTAGATAACACATCTGAATCTGGTTGCACTGTGGGTAATGTAGGCGACAGTTTTTGACAGTAGGCTATGCGTGGAATACAAAAAAACAAACAATCGGTGTTTCCGCTGCTTTGATCCCAATTCAACTGTCCTTCGTGAGTCTGACGCTAAAACGGTGGAGCATTCCTTTAAAATGTTACGGCAATAAAACATTCACTGACAAGATATTTCATACGTTTACCGAATGCGTTATAGGCAAAACACTCACTGCACTTGGTTATTGTTATGGATCTTGGTTTACTGGACAAAAAGCCTGCAGTGACTTGAGCACGAATTAACATTTAGCTAAACACACAATCTTAACCACAGTGCTTTTGTTGCCTAAACCTCAGTGCAGGAGTCAGGACGCGTGAAACCCGGTCTCCTGCGCTTTATATGCCCTCCATCATCCTGCCCTGACCACGTCCCCGCTCGTTACATAAATGTAGCACCTCATTCATACGGACATCATTTCTAGGAGACAGGGAGAGACACTAAAAAGACACTAAAATCTCCGGATGGAACTGAGGGAAACTGCAGAGTCGGTGATAATTCTCTGCGATGTATCACTAGGAGAGACACCCTTCACATCACACACAGCGATTTGATCAGCTGTTATAGAAACATAACAATTTGTGAAGCTTTTCGGGTTCGGTTGAATTATTTCTATAGATAAGGTGAGACTGTGTATCTTCTTATTCTTATCAATAGTAGTCAATGGCCGGGTTACAATCCCTGATTTTGTTATGGCACTATTGGGTTAAAGGGAAGACACCTCAGCTCACTCTTAATGTTTTAAACAACACACATGATTGTTGAGTTTTGCAAATCCAACATTTGACGATTTGTAGGTCGCCCCTCTGGAGTCACATGGTAGAAAAAAACACTTGATGTGTAATCCGTGCTAATTGCTTCTATAATGACACGATATTCCGTGAATATTTATGGCAGGAAATTGAATACGTCATTACTGTGCTAAGTAATATTTCCAAAGGGAACTTATAATGAGTCTGTGGTACTGAAGAATACATTTATATCTTTCTCCCACCAAAATGATCGTGTATATGTGGGTTAATTAAACACGGGAAAACCCGCTCAAAATAGCCAACAGACTACTTTTCCATTGCCAGTAGAAGAGAATGCCTTTATTCTTTAATTCTGGTGTGTCAAGTCTGATGTCACGTTTGAATGAAGGTTTTTTTTTACGGCAGCGACATAAAATTCCTGTTGTCTGACTGGAGCATGGTGGCTTTCGGGACAGCATATGTTAATAAATGTTAATAATTCTCCTAATCCCTGATGGCTTTAGTTATTATACATACACTTCAACGCGCGTCAAATAACATTGCGTTGGAAAGCGGCTGAAAATGAACGTTTCCATCACTGCGGATCAGAGCTGGAGCTGAAAATAACTTGTGTCTACAGCAGTGTCATTAATAATAAGTGTTGATGGCCTGGACTTTACTCTGTTCTCTGTGGTAGAAGAAGCCAGATCATACATTTATGTAAAAATAGGAATAGGACTACTAGAATAAAAAAAAAAGTAAAGTTACTGTGAGGAACTTTTAAGTCAGACTGACGGACCCTGCTGCAGTAAAATGAGGTTTTCTGAAGGGAGTCTGGTGCTCGGAAACACTGGCGACCTGCCAAAAATCAACACAAAATTAAAGTTCCTAGTTTTTAAGTATTCCGTGCACACAGATTGTGTGAACCGAGGGTTACAGATCTGAGTTAGGGAGTGAATATTTGAGAGCACAGCCACATCAAACCACTGGCACAGCTGACTCTAGCTCATGTCTTTGCTTTTCTTTAACATGAAATTAAAAATACTTTGGCATTTTCACGTTGATCAGATTAAGAACAAGACGAAATCAAATGAAATGCAGTAGAATGTAAAATTTCTGATTTTCATGGTTTTGTTGGTGGGTCAGGGGCACATCTTGAAAATCCGCCAATGCTGGTTATTATTTTTAATATCCATCTCTTAGAAGCACTCGGCCACAGCACACCGGCCTGCTGTTTAAATCTACTTGTCAAACACACACACCTCGACACCCGCATACAAAAGAGGCTGTATGTGTCAAACTGGAGGAGGGGAGGGTGTGCCGGGCTCCCGCGGACACAGAAGGAAGGCGAGGCTGTAAATATTCATGACGGAGCTGTCAGCGTGCCGTGCCTCTCTGCTGGCTCCTGTCACTCCATTGATCCCTCATACATGACATTCACGTCCAGCGACCGGCCAGCCTCACCTCAATCCTGTGGGGAAGAGGTGCCCTTTCTCCCACCTGCTTGATGTCGGGTCCTCTAGGAGACGGGAGCATGCCGATCATCTCCTACATCCTCTTCATCATTATATGCACACTGGAGGATCTAGAAGACCTTTACGTCACACCTTACATTTTTATCTTGTGTTATATTCAGGAGTTCTCAACTACTGTACAGAAATCTTGTTTTTTTTGATGTCCTTGTTTCCTTAACTCTTCCCTGAATCGTCTATTTCAATTAGGGATTTCCTACGTATCCCAGAATGCCTTTTAACAAAACACAGAGGGCTGGAATGTGTCGGGTACTGCACGCTACATTTTGGCTCGTAACGTGCATAGTGTCTTTTCAAAATAAACTTCTGCGATCAAAGGTATTTGTACATGCATACAGTCTTATTTTCAAAATAAAGGAAGGTTTATATCGTTTTATACTTCCGCAACAAAACTTTGTGAGGCCGGTCTCCTAGGTGAGAGTCCCATGTTTCTTTGACCCGTCCATCCCCATCTCTCGACCCGCCCTTCACAGACTTTCACACTCTTGATACTCATCGAATAATGATGCAGAGGGTTTTATATAGTTAGTTAGTTGAAAGCTGGGTGCCTCGGTGCGTCGGTATCAGTGGCTGAGGGGCACTGAGAAGGAGTCCTTTGACCTCCAGTGGTTTAACTTCTCAGTTGTGTAGACTTGTACTCCTATTGTGTCAGTACACTGTGACATCACCGCTGGGGATATTTGCAGGTGAAAGAGGTGCAATACAGCTGTTCAGCCTGGTAAGTTACTCTTCAAGAAAGTGTTCTTTGTCAAGTGTTGAAAAAGTGAAGGTGCTTTTTTTCAGGAAAACAAAAAGTCAGTTTGTTCTTTCAGGCTTTTGCTCTAATCTTTGTTTTTTCCTTTCCTCGGTATCAGACGCCGAGGGGCACCGACCAAGCGGCAGGAGGGTTGCTGAAACCCAAGTGGAATCCTGCAGCTCTGACAACAATAATGTTGCCTGATCTCTGCATATAGAGGTGAAATTCGGAAAATGTGCGACTTGTAAATTTGCACTGAAGATTAGCACTTGAACCCACCTCATAAATAAGTCAGGGGAAATGAACCCCGAGTTAAATTGATACAATACCGAGGACGTTTCCTTGGCAAACCACGATGAGTAGTGATTGGTTGTTGCGAACACTGGGATGCACATTCACTTTCGATATTGGCTTCTGTGAGGTCGCCTGAACGCGCTTCTGCTCACCGAACACAGGAAGCTGCAGACACAGAGATTATTACATTAGTCTTATTCACCAAACCTTGATGGCTACCTACGGATTACATATAAGTGACCAAATAATTAGATGGGATGTTGGTGTGGTCCTACTTTTCTTTCAGTAGCTGAAACGAGTATTTCCAGTATGTTCTAAAAGCACATGTTACTCAAACCTTAACTAAAGCCACAAATGGAGAATACAGGCAACAGAGGGAGGAGCGCCCAAATGCAGACAAACACACACACAAGGCAAACAGGATGGCGAGATATTTATTGAGGACCATAGTCAGAGACAGGCTTAAAGGTTGGCAACAGGATGGCGGTCCAGACAGTCAAACAAATCCAAGAGGGGCACGGCTGGTGGAAAGGAACAGGTGGCTGGACACAACGGCTATGAGCAACATAACACACACTGACAATCTGGCAAGAAGCAGGTGGAGACAGGCTGGTATAAATACTGCAGGACATACTGCAGGGCTAATGAGGGGAGGTGGAAGCAGGTGAGAGCCAGGTGACTTGGAGAGGCGGGAGAGACTGAGGGCATGTGGTGGAGGGATGGAGAATGGCAGGGGACTGGAATAGTGGAAAAGTTTCCAATTCACACGTTGCATGTTGAAGCTTGGCTTCCCAATAAGCTGTGATGTACTCGACTGAAGGGGAACACAGATAGACATTTTCCCCTTCAACAGATGAATGTGAGAACAACCTTTTTCAATTCATCGGGACTTTCAGGTAAATGTCCGGGATTGAACCAGAGAAATATCAATTTTGTTATGGAAAGAAATGCTTTTCCATTACTTTTCAAAGAGATAATAGAAATGTTGGGGATTTGGAGGGGAATATGTGCAAGCCAGAGTTTAAAGACATGTTACAAGTCCATAAGTAGACAAGAAACCACAGAGATATATACAATATATTGTTTTTGTTAAGTATTAATGAAATCAACATACTTACAACAATCTCTCTAGTAGGCCACTCCCACTTAAACGTCACAAATACAAAGCAAATGTCTCACCCAGGATTTAATTCTTAGTTTAATATTTTACATTTTGTGCAGCTGTAAGTGGGTAAGAGAAGTTTATGACCAATGAAAAAAGAATGGGCATACTGTAGCAAAATCAGCTGAGTTCAAATGTTTTGACTTTTTGTTTAGGTGCCCAGAGTCTGCCCACACTATGACTGACCAGACTGGGAACTCCATCGATTTTCCACATCAAAGTTTGTTGTCAGGTGTTGGGGAGAACTAACTGAAAAATGAATTTGAGTGTCTCCAGAGTGAGCTGTGTGAGGTCTGATGAATTCCCTCAAGAGATGTCAAGATTGAAAATTTAAATAATCTCGATCATTCGCTAACATCTTCCTAAATCGGTTCTTAAATGTGTTGTTGAGAGAGATCCTGAGAAAGGTCTGCGTCAGATTCATGATGTGTTCTCCAACTGCAGAATAGTTCGTAGCTGTGTTCTTATAATGATGAATCCCATTGTTCTCGTAAAGTGAACAATTCGGAACGGCGTTCTGGCATCTTCTATTATTAAATGATTGAATCTGATTGGCGACGTCTTGCTGTGTGCTGCGGCCTGGCGTTCCTCCCAGCTGATGACCATGAGATACTCACTCAACAAATCAGAAAGTAGTGTCACCCCACGGTTATTTTACCAGCAATCCACACTGACTCCGTCTTCCGTACACAAAGGAATTAACAGTAACATTGACTGAGTGATTTGATTTCCTCGCCAACTGCAGGGAAGGAGAGGAAAAGACACACACAGACTGGGAGCCATGATCAATCAATGTAGATATGGTTTATAAGTTAAAATACACATATACAGTGGGACATTTGTGGGATTCAAACAGCTGAATATACAGATTTTGTTTCATTAAATGCAACAAAAAATGACTTGAAGCGTAAAGAAACACAGGGGGTCTCTGTGAGAGTATAGTTCCTGTATACGGAGGGCAACTCAGACTGTCTGAGGGGCTGGGGCAAAATTATTTAAAAAAAGGGCATCTCAGCACGCAGAAAGTACCCTTGAGGGCACGTCATCAAATTTTCTCCTATAGGGCACTTCATCCGTTTTTCTCCAATGGAAAAGCATCATAAAGGGCACTTCATCACATTTTCCCCACTGAAAGGCCATCCTAGGGCGGGTGTATCTGTTCTGTGAAACGTGCGAATACGGACCTCAAAAACACTTCTAACAATACTTTCTATGTGGATTGGTCATTAGGGTTCCCCCACCTGCCAAATCCCCCTGTAACCCCAGCACACAACGTGCGTACAGTGCGATGATACTGTCGGTTTCTTTTGGTGGATTAACCACCACCATCAGTTGTTCCTCACATTTTACATAACCCTGCCTTTTTGTAATACTTGACATCACTGTAGGATAACCTGAGGCAGTGAAATCACATCGTACGATGTCTAATTTCGGTTTGTCATGCATAGTTTACATTATCTGTTCAATCATGCACTGTGAGGAGAAAGACAAACATGCTGTTCCTGAGGGGGGAATGGGGAAATCTTATCATGATTTGATATTGCATGTGTCTTTTTACGGACCTTCAAGGTACTGCTAAACATTATGGGTAACGTTTGCATAGAGCTCTTACAGATTTATACTTTAATAAGACTCAGCTTAGACTACAATATCTATATCTGTATGTAACTACATTTCAGTGCGTATTATTATTGATTTCCTGTCCACAGTGGTGCTTTTCTCAGGTAATAATTACTCATCCACTCTGACAGGCACACATGCCTGCATAATTGCCTTCATAATAACTACATACACTCCATTTATATGCGTCTTTAAATCAATACATTGATATAAGAGAACCTGTACTGTTGCTAAAGATATTAAGAGACACACATATTGCTGTACGTTTTTTTTTTTTGCATTCAGTGTGCGGCCGCAGAGCCCACGACACTTTGTACATGCTGATGTTTCTCCTCCGTCCCCTCTGGGCCCTGCACTGGTCATGCTTCATGAACCCTGGCTGATGTACAGGTGGATCTCAGAGACGGAGAGAGAGAGAGAGAGAGAGGGAGGGGAAGGGTGGGGGGTAGGTCGGGGCCATGGCCTGTTTGCTGAGAGGATGAAGAAATCTGTCATTATCCTCTGCAAGCCATTCCTCTCACGCTGCCTGGCACCTGACTGTCAATTGCCCCGAGAATTCGTCCAAACAGAGACGCTGAGAGGAAACATCAGCGACGGGGATGTGAATCGATCAGCTTTCATGGGGCTTCAAAAGAACCTTCTTTTCTTCAAGAAACACATTTTAAATCCCTCTTGGTGTTGTTATTTTAGAGAAGAACTGAACTCTGTGTTATACTGTGCAATAATTCCATTATTCATCTATCCCGCACTATCCAGTTGTAGTCTACAATACAGGCGACACTGTTTGTCTAGCTCAAAGCTAGCCTGCTTCCATGACTGACTGACATTCTGTCATTCATTCTTCTTGTGAGTGGACACTTCAACAGTTTGTTTTGCCAATTGGGAGATATCTAGCTGTCAAAAAACTCCTGGTTTAGTATGCCATTGTATGTCGCTGATGTAGACAGTTTTTTTCCCCCTTTCCTCCAGTTGTACTTACGGTATCAATGACACGGTGGCATAAATAACGCATAAGCGCAAAAGCCCGGGGCTTTGCACTGCAGCGGAGGGTGTTTGTGAACTGCATTATGATCCACTGTTCTGAAGAAAATTTGGGAACATCAGTGGGGCATTGCAGTTTTTTTGAAACGTCACTGAAACAGGAGGAAATAGTGCATTTGTAAGTACTGTATTTGGGGCAGCTGGACGCTTGTCTGTGGGACTGAGTGAAAATAAACTACAGTGTGTGTGTGTTCATGGTAATGAAGGAACATGTCACCAAGTGCAACAGTATCATTGATGTGTTTTTAATAGTTTCTGGACGACAATATAGCTCTATGGCCCACAGGAAGAAGATACATCAGGCCGTGATACACACACAGTACTTAGCAGATACATTCATTGTTGGTTGGGTTCTGCACATAAGATTTGATGACAGGAAGAAACAATTATAAATAAGGGCTGAGCAGTATATAGATGTTATAGGATATGAGGCTGGATATCGTCTTAGATCGTATTATGGTAATATGGCATAAGTGTTGCTGGTTTTAAAGGCCGCATTACAGAAAAGTGATGCAATGTTCTGAACTTAACAGACTGTTGTAGCTGTTCTATTGTTTTCCTTTACTCACTCATTGATCACTCACTACTGATGATTATATTTCAAAAATATAATTTTGTAAACATTTGGTGAAAGCCGCAATAGTCAACCCAACAATATCTATAATGTCTTCTGTGAAAAATATTGTGACAATTTACTTTCTACATATCGCCCAGCCCTAATATAAAATATCACCAGACAATACCTGCTATGACATGGATTGCTAACTCTCTAAAGTGATTCGTATACCAGTATTTTAGCACTCATGCAGGCGGAGAAAAGGGTATTTTAGGGCAGTTGCAACAGTCGGGAGGGCTCAGAGCTGAGCACGAGGACTTAATAGAGCAGGGCAGCTCCATCAGAGAGAAGAGAGATGGCTGAGCAGAAAATCCATCAGCAGAAGGAAACAGTAAGGAGCACCAAGGACGTCGCGGAGTCAAACCAGGTCAGAGGATAAGAATGAGGGAGAGTGTGGAGAGGAGGAAACTTGGCTGGAGGGGATTTTTGGGGTGCAGATATTTAAGGGTCTAAGTTATCATTGGTCGTCATTTTGATATATCATTTTATAATGTAGCAAGCATGCGACAGTAGCTGCGCTTCATGGTTACACAATATACTGAAGTAGAGGCAAACAGAACCATTGTAAATCCACTTAGGCAGTTACTCCTCCTGCTGCATGTTTAGTCAGCATGTAGACCCGGTCTGTCCCAAGGACAATACGCCAATACACCCGGCAACATCAGCAGGTGCTGAAGGAGCTACTGGAAATCAATTTGTCAACTGGCACAAAGTGAAACCCATCAGCAGGTTTGTTCCTGCAGGAGGGGGGGGGGGGGGTGAGATCAAGAGAAGCATTTTAAGGCAGGCATATTGTAGAGCAGGGACGGCTGAGCAGAGACCGGTTGTAGATTTGAGAACGCATGTGATAATCCTGCAGGATGTGAAGCTGTGTAGCTACTTTGTTGAGCTCATAGACATTCAGTATGGAGGGAAAATGCTGAGCTATCCCAAGTCGACAGCAGAGGTGGAGCAGCAGGGCATGAAAATGCAGTGTGAAGGGGTCGGCTGCTGGGTCTGTCCCTAAATCAAAGTTAAAGTGAGCAGAAAAGGAAGAATAATATACAAAAAAAAAAGATGTGTTCTGGGCAGAGAGTTTGTTTTTGCAAATGAGCGAAGATAAGGAGACAGGGTTAGCAGTCATCAAGTGCTGTTTTCTCACATAAAACGTTCCTTATATGGATGTTACATTATACAGTCATGCTATTACTATGTTATATCTGACCAGTTCCTCTTATATATCGTCAGGTTTGGTTTCCGCAAGTCAGTAACTAGACACAGAACTACACAGGCTCTCTCTTGGAGTGATTCCGGCATTTGTGCTTTGTGGTCTATTGCCACATGGGCGCCAGTAGTACCCCTCTCTCTAGTTCACAATTTGGTGCTGTCAAATCCCATCGTCCCAATTAAAGACAATTAACGTGTCATCTTATTGCATCCTGTGATTGTGTAAATGTGGGCTAAATAGAAGCAACAGAAACCACTTTAATGTCTTAAACCAGGGGTCTCAAACTCATTTTCACTCCGGGCCACATCAGCATCACGGTCGCCCTCAAAGGGCCGGTTGTAAATGTAAGACTGTATAACTGTAACTACTCCTAACATATTGGTAAATAACTGTCTCTGCATTTGATTATTGTTTATTGAAGTGTAAAAATATTGTACATGCAGTTATATAAATGTAAAAATATATTTAAGCACATTTCTGTTATTATAACTTAAATCCTTTTAATTTAGGGTTAAGAAACCCACATTACTCTATCAAACAGACAAATATCAAACAAGTTATTACAATAACTTTGTTCAATGCTTAAAATCCTTTCAAGGGTGCGTTTGCACAATCCCACGTGAAGTATTTCATGTGTTTTAAAGCCACGTTTAAAGTAGTCTTCAATGTACTCACAATACATTTCCATGTCAAGTGTACAGTAACCAGCCAAAGAGCTGCTTCTGTAACTGTGTGTTTAGTTATCTCATCATTTTGACTTTATATCTCAGAATTATGACTTTCTATCATATTTATGACTTTCTATCTCATAACTTCGACTTTCTATCTCATCATTTCGACGATGGGGATATTTTTATTATCAAGTCTAACTTTAATTTTTTTTTTTTTTTTTTGCTGGCGGATTCGCGGACCACATAAAATGACGTGGCGGGCCGGATTTGGCCCGCGGGCCGGGAGTTTGAGACCCCTGTCTTAAACCATTGTGGGGCACCCTTGTCACTTCTGGTGCATAATGAAACAAGGGTGACAAGGAGAAGCTCAGTGTGTGACTTGAAGGATATTTGCTTTAGATCACAAGTAAGGATATTAGCAGGGTGTCATTTTGATTTATGAATGTCAAATACGCGTTAATAAGTTACCGGGCTGCCAAGATCCCATCCTCCATGTCTTGTGTCTTTCAGCGGGGGATTTAAGCTCAATGGCTTTAATAACATGCATGAATGGATAAGCTTTTTTTTTTTTCTTTCTTTTCTTAAAGAGAGAAATTTGTTGCAGCGATTTTTTTTCTTCCCCTCTTTCTGCTATTAGCAAGCAATCAATGGCCAATTGCTGTTTTAATGCCTTCTCCAGGATCTTGTTGAAAGTCAGACACACTTCAAGGTATCCGCCTTAACTTCCTCCTCGGCTGCCCCTTCATTTCTGCTCAGAAGTGGGTGCAAATAATAAAGATAATGTTCGCTGAGTAATGATTTCCCATTTTCTCCTTACTTGTACCCCGTTATTAGTTGGATCAGTATGGCAGTGAAAATTAATTTTCTTTTCACTTAGAGGAGACATTACCATGATTAATTTCCGCATGGAGTGGAGGAAACCGGAGGATGGCTGCAATATGAGGAGTGAAATCAATTTACTCTGATGCGAGAAGAGCCCGGGAATGTGGGGCATAAACAAGTATGAAATTACCCTCTCTGTCTTCTCCTCTAATAGGAAGAGAGCATCATTTGGCAAGGCCCTTTTGTGCTGGAAATGTGACCCTCTTTGGCCTTCATCGGGATGAAAAGAACTTGAAAATGAAATTCTCTCTATCTATCGGCCATTATTTCAATATCACACACACCACTTGTGTGGCTGGCAACCGGAAAATCAATTTAGAAGCAAAGATAGAGGGGGAAAAAAATCCAATGCGGGGTTTCCACTTCTGATTCTATGCATTTCCTGGCAAGAAAGACCACAAACCGATACATGACATGGCCCAACATTACACCCAAAACCTTTGCACTTCATCCCAAAAACATGGGCATTAATCGCTGCTATAACAGCCTTCACGCAGGCAGAACATTCATATTGGACCAAATGGCAACAATAGTATGTTTTTATTTAGCCCTTTTAACCAAACAATCAGATCATGAATATAGCAGCAAACAACTATTTTCTATGTAAAGAAATAACGGAGCAATGGATACCTGAGTAGAGAATGAGGTCCCTCTCCTGGGTGTGTTGTAAACCAATAAAAGACATAAAATGCAGCCTATACCATCCATATATAATTCATGGTGCTACAGTGCTGGGTAAAAGTGATGGCTCTGTATAGGCCATTCAAGTTCTTCTACAGCAAACTGTTATTCCTGTAATGCCTTTATCAGAATCAGAATCAATTTTATTGTTATTATCGTGTGAAATGATCAAACATATTAGTTGCTAATCCAGCTTTGTACAAGCCCACAAGTTGCTAACGTTTGACTGTTCATCTAATGGTCTCATGTAAGAGTTTTGTGGAGTGTTATAGCTGTTATAGGAGTAACACTGCTTGTTACAGTGAATTTTTTTAAATAAACCGTGTTCACAGGAAATGTTCATCGCTACATGCAAACAGTCTCTTTTCAAATTAAACTTCCAACATAGAGTTACTTAGTTTGTTACATAAAATAAGTACTGTCGATATGTAAAATAAGTACGCATGTTACAAAACTAATAGCAATAGTTAAGTATGAAAATCATGTTGCAAAACGAAGGTAGAATAAGTCATAGAAAACTTGGTTTCACATGGGACACGAAAAGCAGTCTCCTGGGTTAAAGTCCATGTAATGTTGACACAACCATCGACTCAAAACACCTCCCTGATGGGACCTTCTCTCTTTGTACTACTTCAGTTGTTCTGATAATAATAATAATAATAATAATAATAATAATAATAAGGATGGGTTTACATTGGAGTTAGTTAAAAGTTTGTGGCTCGGTTCCTCGGTATCAGACGCCGATGGGCACAGACGATCGTCGGTATTGGACGAGTTGGGAGTGCGAACGATTTGGTTGTGAACCCTCACGTTAACGTGACAACAAATGTCATGCGCTCAAAGACCTGTAGACTGAACGTGGCTTCAGGCAAACTACTGATTGTGGTTTGAAAAGATGTACCTTCCATAAAAGAAACCAACTTGGGTTTGATGCATTTTTCTTGGCACTCTCGTCACGATTATACATATTGAATGTTGTTTTGTTTTTCATAGTATTTGTTAACATTTCAGTGTTGAGCTATACAAGTCTGATCTACAGCTCACCAGCAGCGTTAGTTTAACATAAAAAGTCACAAAAACAGGCACTACCCTCGTCGGTTTCTGTAAGTTTCCGCTTCCCTCCCCTAACAAATGATGAACAGCAATACTCATGGCCAAGTTGGAGTCCAGAGACTGGACATCAAGGCTGATCCAGGAGATTGAACTGAGCCCGGTGGCGTCATTCCTCACACTCGCTCAGAGAGCCGTGAAGGCCAGAGAGGAGGCTCCGTCCTTGGTTACCGGCCTGCTGTTCAGCCGGACACTGAAAGTCATCTCACTCGACAGATCAAGATGGATGGCTGAAATCTTCGCCTCATCTTGGCATGCTGAGGATCTCTGCCGCAAGTCCGATGAAGACAGATGGGGACTAACGCGGGCTGATTTTGGGGACGCTCTGTGCAATTCTTCAAGTGGACCGGAGGCTGGAGGACCGCAGGGGTGGGCAGGGCCGATGTCCTTGGCCTGCCGGGGCGACTCGAGCTCTGCGTCGACCCTCTGACGGATTAGAGGGGGAAGGATGAGATGGGCTGCCAGTGTTTTTCATCAGCTGTTCTGAGGCGGAGCGTTGATGAATGACGGGTAACACTTGGTCTGGTGGATCAATAGCGTTTTTTTTTTGTTTTTTTTATGAGCGACAAGCTGCTCACACAGAGAATGATGGCAGGTCTTCTTCCCAGGCCCTCAGCCACGGGGAGCAACCGAGGCTGTGATTACATATGGAACACTAGACTACAGAGCAGCCTCTGAAACTCATCACTCCTCAGTGGGCTGAGCTACTTTCTGCAGAATGTGAAAACACTCGGGAGAAGACTTTCTTGTTGTTTCTCTTAGAATTTTTGGAGTTTCGATTTTGCTTTTCGAACTCAAACCACTGGGTGAATTCTGTAGCAAAGACCAGATTGATTATACAGGAAGAGAAATCCAGTTGTAACCAGTGAGAACAACACAAGAGTCTTGTTAGTGTGATGTCTTGTTTTAGGCACAGGTATGAAGATGAAACAGGATCCATAAAAGCAGGACTTTCATGGGTAAGACATCATGGGCGCCCCTTGATATTTGATCAATTACGGGTTACTTTTGTAAATATGGACATGCTACACAAACAGATCGGTTAGATTTTCACAATTCAATTGTTCACTTCATTTTGCAAAAAAACCAAGAGCATCAAAGTATGATTCATTCAGATTTACCAGCATGGTAAACAGGTGGTGGTTCCCTACCTAAGAAGAGGTCATGAAGTCTGAATATGTGCCCATTTATTGATTATTCATATTCCTCTGTTAGTGTTCACTGATCCCAAGAATAAAAACAGGTTTTCATAAAAATGAATCCAAGTTGTGAATATTGTAATGTGAAGTCCATTGCTCACTTTGTTCAGTGATTGAAGCTAATAACAGCATGGGCTATCAATTACAGTTTTACTGGAACTTCACGCAGCTTCTGATCCGTGTCATGTCATCTACTGTACGTCATCTGTCATTTAGTATTTCTACATGAACACTATTCCCTGTTAATGTCGGTCTTATCCTGGTTTTAATCATGTTCACAATATGAAGAGGAAGCTGGTTATTATTCTCTTGTGGCTGTCCTAGCAACGGTTTATGATTCAACAATTATTCACAATTGTCTCCCCAATGTTATAACTTAATACCTGCCTTTATGAACCATATGAACTCAGTTTTTCTAAAATGCAAGACCAATTTGGACCAATGGTTTCTCTTGCATGTTTCAGACCCCAGAAGAGTTTGTTAATTGTTTAGGCTCACAAAATATCTTTGGAAGTGGGAGTAAAGTGTGGTGTTACTGAGGAAGAGGAGCTCTGCACTGCACTGCGAGCTGACTGCCATATATCTATACATCTTTCCTTACAACATTGGGAGCATTTTTCATCTGCTGTGAGAGATTCACAGATGAAAAAAACTATTTAGATTTTTTTTTTTACATACTTGCCTCTCAGGGCTTCCGTATTATTGAAGGAAAGACCAAAAATATCAATAAACAATAGACAAACATTTGAACGACATACGTCTGTGTAAAAATAGTGTCAGTGATGATTAAGTATTCAGACATCATTCTATCACAGTTTGAAGCTCGACCATAAAACTTAAAATTGATTAAATGGACCGACATTTTTCCCCGTGACTGTCACCAGGCAGTAAGTTCAGAATGACCAATAGGAGCAGTGGGACAGTCGTCTGCGGTCGGACTGCTCACTCACTGCCGGATAGTGAACTGCTAACCTGGCAGAGCACACTTGAACCTTGACGCGGACGGAGTGAAAACAGTGCAGCCGCGAGGATCAGCATGCCGTTTAAACTTGCTGACTTGCATCATTTTTACTGGGGTGTCGTGAAAGGCCTTAATAAATCAATTAGATTAAAAGAAACATATCTGTCATGTTCATTTAATAGCATATTGGACACTGTTAGTGCTCGACAGGGGTGTCATAACATGGATTGATAGAGCTGGAGCACATTCAGGGGGATTGATGGGGTTTCATCTGATTTCATTACTCTGGATCGGCGTTCAAAGGGCCGAATGATGTGCAAGCACAAATCAGCGAGATTATGTATTTCTAGTCATCGTTCAAGCGGGCTGACTTAATGCCAGCTCATCCTCTCTGTGTGGTGTGTAAGCATGACGGACAATTAACTTGATAGATTCTGAGACTTGTGGAGGATTTCTCCGATGGAGCATGGAGTTTAAGTGTATCCCTGTAAAGATCAAAGCACATACGGCCACTGTGCAACGATGTGGCGACTACGTTAGAATTACATTGAACTTTTTACCAATTGTTTTCACGTTTTTAGTAGACTGAATTACACCAAAGTCAATGACAATCTAAAAGGCCAAAAAATGAATCTGAAAAGTGTTGGTTTTCAAATCTACAGGACAATCCAAAATGTTTGCACAATCGGGAAAAAGTGCAAACGCAATCCGTACATTTCTATTAATTTCAGAACGAAACCCACAAAATACAAGGTGACCCGGGACGCAGTCTGCAAAAACGGACTGCAGGCTCTGCTCTGCAACACTAACGATGTCATTCATCTGATAATTATCTGCAGAGGAATTAAGTACAGAAATTAATTACAGGCATGAGCTGCTTCAGCATCGCGTGCTGCCATGTTTGGTGCATCACGTTCCACGCCAGCAGGCCCCCCGTCACTTGCCTCTCCAGAGTTATTGGCGTCTAACAATATTAGAGAGAAATACGACTCTGGAAATTGGTAGCGGGGCAACAGAGCATGACAATCAAGATCCATTTCCCTGTTCTGTGGCCTTGTATACCAAGTAGCCACGCCCCCGCCCGGTGAGCCCAGTCACGACCTCATGAAAGTGACAACACGAGCCCTTGTGTGGTCCGTCGCTCTGCCTCTCCACAGCATTGAAAGTTGCCTGATTTATACTTTTCCATTCTGAGAAAGAGAGCTCCAAGAAGCATAAAAGTGATTCATAACAGACATGTCAACAACTGATGCCATGGGCCATGTTGCTTTCAGACACATTATAGTGAAATAGCTGCAGATATGTGACTCTTTGGACCCTGGCAAGAGGAGTGTTGATCGAGGCAAGAAGTAAGTGTCTCTTACAGCTCTCCCATCTTTGAGTCGGACCAAACGTAATCACAGCCACTTGGAAAGCCTTTTAGCTGTTGTTGCGGGCCGAGCAATTAGCCGGGTTAGCTTTAGATTAGCATAGCTACAGAGATGTTTTTTCCTACTGCCAACAAATCCCATGAAAGGACCCAAACCAACAATGAATGTGTTGTGTGTGTAACAAATCCTGATACATCTTCTCCTTCACAACCGCGACCACACACTGTAGTTTATTTAGATGAATTCCCATTGACACCGTCGTGCTGCTACAAATACTCAATAGAGCACCTAATGTGTATTAATCCACCACTGAAAATAGTCAAATGCACTATTTCCTCCTGTTTGACAAATGTTTGCTAAAAACTACAGTGACCAGCTTTATTGGAAAATTACAGAGCCTTTTCAGAAAAGGTATGTATTTGTGACTTAAGTCTTGAGTCTATTGATGTCTTCAGTAAGAACCAATAGGCAGATTAGGTAAGTCAGAAAGTGCTAAGAGAAACCGTTGTCTGTTTTGGGCTAGATAGGTGGCATTTCTATTACCTTTAAATGTCTCTCAACATGGCGACAGTTGAGCATGAAAGCTCGCAGCTAGCCATATTAATGATCTACGTGTCGTATATTCCACCTTTATTGGAGCTATGTGAAAAATACAGAACATAACCAGCCCT
The DNA here is from genome assembly GCF_050575085.1 of Anarhichas minor. Taxonomy (NCBI): domain Eukaryota; kingdom Metazoa; phylum Chordata; class Actinopteri; order Perciformes; family Anarhichadidae; genus Anarhichas; species Anarhichas minor. The sequence continues at coordinate 15,857,164 of NW_027466582.1, read as the reverse complement.
GCTTTTAATTTATTTTGGAAAAGCTCACGCTGCTTGCTCTTATCAACATAGTTCTTGTCGTAGTCCATGTTTACACTGATATAGCCACCTTCAGTAAAATGTGACACACATGCACACGACCCAGAACAGATCTCTCAGGAGCTAAACCCATTTCTGCCGCACTGTTTCACATTCACACAACAGTCTGAGCGGCGCTGTCATCTGCTCAACATTTCTTTTAAGTTTAGTCCAGTAAACTCATTTCCATAATTTGTGAGTTTATTTGCATATTAATTAGCAAACAGACTGCGATATGTCAGGCTTTAATTGCTAATGGGACTGAAAGGTCAGTTCAGTCAAGAGCTTATGACAGTGTGCGACAGCCAACGAGCGAACATGGCAAAAAAAAAAACAAAAAAAAAAAACAATGTGTGTGACAATAATTCCGGGTCTGAATGGCCTCGCTTTGAGCTGCTGTCATCTGGAGGAACCTTTAACAGGAGTGAGCAGAGAGGAGCCTCATTAGAGGAAAACAAACAAAACACATTTCTTGTCGTTTGAATAATGTTTGATGAAAAACTGCAATGTTTGTTTGCCGTTTCAGGAAAATTGCTTTTAAAATAAATACTAGTACAGCACCCATAGAAGTGTTGCTTGCCATCTCTCTATGACTCCAGGAGAATAAAGAAAAAGTTTAGTTGTCACGTAAGTACAACCAGCTACAAACTAGAGCTGCAGCCAATGAGCATGTAAATGTAGACGACATGCTGTACTCAGCTAAACGCTGTCTGCTTGTTTATTTAAACTTTATCTGGAACGCCTCATGTCCAAATCCCACCAAATTTGACACTCTGCGTTCTCGGGTCCCCTGCAGTACACCTGTCAAGTGTGAGGTATCTGATAAATGGTTCTTGAGATATGTGAAGAACACATGCACAGACAGAGATTCCTTGCTTTATAGTTACTGTAGATGAAAATATAACTAATATATTTGCGAATTATTTTTTAAAAGACTTGCATCTTCAAGGATGCTCTTCCCAGAAGATTGAGAGCACTAGTTGTTTCATGTGTCCCGTGTAACAACATCAGTATGCACTCAAGTGGCCATAGTCATCATGACGGCAGCGGCAGCAGGAAGTCCGGTGATGTTGTTATTGATATAGAGCGACGAAGTCCATGTAGGGAGGAGGTCCGGTAGGGATGAATGGGTCAACTAAACACTAGACCTTGTTTCCCATTTCAAACCGACCGTCAACATTGTTTTTCTAAAGCATCCCCACAGTTGTTCCATACTGGAACCACGTGTTTATTATTGCAACCACGAAGACGAAGGCCCCCTAACTTAAACTAAGTACTTTTTTTCACCCAAACCAGGGACCCTCCTAAAGCAGAATTATCTCACTGTATTACAGAAAAAGGACCGTGCTGGATGAGTAATCACAAACTGGAAGACAGAGTTGCAGATATTTAGTCAACGATTTATACAACATGGTTTACAAAGTGCCACAAGTTGTGGAAATATGAAACGTGATGGGAAGAAGAAAAAAACTGATAAAAACCAAATAAGGCTCAAAGGACGTCTACTTCTTGACCAAACCAATGACTGCACTACGCGACGAGTGCAGTGGGATTTCCTTCTCCCACAGGCTGTAAAGCACTGCGAGGGCTCGTCAAGGACACAGTCGCTGCATTCGGCCTTGTTATGGCGGAGTCAGAAAACGGCCGTGATCCCCCCCCCCCCCCGATGGCTGGATGAGTGCTGGAATATCCACTTAAGGATAAGCCAATCTCTCCCTTTTGCATATCGCTGAAACATCACTTAACATTTCACCTCAACTTCACAGTGTTATAAAAGTGACACATATTACCTACTAAAGGAAATGGGAGCATGAAATGGCCAATAAATCGTGACAAGCACCGCTCTCCCCCGGAAACATGCTGATGAGTTCTCTAACTTGGGTCTAAATATTATGACTCGGCGAGGATGTGTGCGAGCTGCCGGCAATCAACCAAAGTGCAGATCGTCAACTGTTTTACAAGCCAGACAATGCCATGTTGTGATCGGACATCACATCGAACTGATCGGCAGGAAGGGGCCGGAGAGAAATGGGAGTCAAAGACAAAGGTGGGAGGAAAAAAAAGGGTGTTAACTGTTGGGCAAGGGGGCAAGAAATTGACAGGCAGAAGAAGGGGAGTGGGGGGGGGGGGGTTGTCAAAAGCAGCCTTTGGTAGAGTAGGGATAAGCTACTGGGGCCGTCTGGGATATAGAAGAAAAGTAAGAAGCAAAAGGCGACCCCAGCCCCTTACCCATCCCAGACCAGACTGCCTCCCAAGCCATCAGCCAAAAAATGTGGCTATGCCTTCAAAACTCATACAAATTACTGTGAAAAAAAATTCTCCCCTCTCACCCACCCTCCACTGACTTCTGGTTATGATATTCTTCGGAGGACAGCCTTTGTCTATAGTGAACCTGAGGACAGGTGTTAAAGAAATGTTAAGGGGTTTAATCGTCCTGAAAATTCATCCCCAAAATACAAAAACTAGAATATAGAAAAACACACAACTGGGAGTCTTCATCTCTGAAACACACACACACACACACACTTCTCCCTACTTTTCCTTTCTGTTGCATCACAGATGCAGCGCATGAACGCAAGAGAAGGAAAGCATGGATTTGCAAGAAAATGAGAATCAATGATAACAATAGAACAGCAGAGGCTAATTGAGTCCAATCTACGGCGGGCTGGATTAATTAAGGGGCCGCGGAGAGGACCTATAGATTTAGCTCCTAAAGATCTTTCTAATTGGACAAAAAGATTGGTAATGGTTGGGATATTGTGTCCACTGTTTGTGTCCTTTTACAGCAATACAGCAAAACATGAACAATGCATGGAGACTTCTGGACTGGTTTCATGAGTTTCAGTGGAACTCGTGGACAAAAGAAAATCTCTAACTGATACTTCCACAACATGTGTTTAGTGAAATCAGTTTAAAAAGGATGACTCTCTCTCTTTCTCTGGAAAGTTCCCATTACAGTTCCTTCTGTGTTTCGCGTGGCTTTTAATGAGAATGAAGAGCAAATATAAAATACTAACTATGGAGAGAGCCTTTTCGTGTTTTCATGTGACCTGAAGGCCGATTAGCTCTATGACACGCTCTTGAGCTGCAGAGTGCAGAATCGTGGGACTGCCGGCCGCCGTACTGAGTTCCGTTGCTCCTAAAGCAGTGTTGGTCCGGTAAGGATGGCCTCTGAGCGAGGCGAGCACTGTTGCGCTCGCTGGCTCATGTTACCACAATCTTGGAAAGGGAGTGAGCGGAGGGGTGTTCGGGTGGCTCCAAAGTGCAACCACAACACTAGATGCCCCACAACCCCCACACACATTTTTGCAAAAACAAATTGTCAGTTTGTCAAAAAAAGGCTTTTCATACAAATTAATTCTGCTTCCTTAGTCTGTGTCATCAGCTGATGTAGCACGACCCATGGGTGATTAAAAGATACCAATTATAAGATCTGTAGGCAAGCATCATGGTAAGAGTTAACAGCATGCTGTTGTTTGAGCAACAGACAGAGCAGATGAATCATGACTGAGGGTTGGACTGGGAACGTGGGTGTGCAGGTAAACAGCTGGTGAACAGAGAGTGAAACAGGGATAAACAAGCCCAAATGTCTACAGGACTTAAAACCCTATCCCACAACATGATCATTAATTCTTGCTGTTGTAAACACCGTTGGGCCCGCATGTACAGTATAAATTATGCCCATGCATAAAAAAAGCATGCATCTGCCATTTCCCACAAAGAATGTGCAGCACCTCACATGTATTTCAGACCAGCATTTACATGGTGTTTTAGAGCCAGCCACAAGTGATACGATAACGTGGAGATGAAGTATGAGGTGAGAGATGGTGGTAGTGGTATGAAAATACACATGAGTGATGGAGGCTGTGTCTTCAGATATTTATGGCTGACTGTGGAAATGGAATTCAGGCTATAGTGCATTTGCATGAAAACATGCATAAGTCATTTAACAAGCAGGTCAAGTGAGAAGGAAGTCAGAATGTGGACATTGTTCTGGCCCATTAAAGTAAGGTTAGCAGTAGACTATGAACAGTCGCGTTGTCCATCTCAAAAACATTTTTAGTCTATTTTTCTATTATATGTGTGTTGGGTTCTGAACACAAAACGTGGGTGATCAACATTAAATACCATGTTGCTGCTGTTCCGCTATTGAGTGGTGGACTACGAAACACTGTTTCACTTTAGTTTTTGGCCAAATCAAAGTGATATTCAATTTATTGATTGATTATTTTCTGCGATGGATACCAATATAAACAGGCTAATTAACGTTATAATCAGATCGAGATCACTCTCGCTTCGTAGTGCACCCCTCTACTCATGCTACGCCTTTGGGTTAACATAAGTGCTTTATTATGATGGGTGGACTTTCTTCATCGTGGTGACAATAAATTAACACTCCGTTAAGGTGAGGGAGCAATCATCATCATGGTTAAAAGAAACCAACGTCAAGTGTCAGTTTGAAATGGAAAACAAAATGTTTTACCAATTCAGTTTTGTCTGGTATTGCGAATGAATCAAAATCGGTTTCCAAGTATAACGAATTTTATCGGATGGCGGGTTTAAAAAGCGCACAAAAATACAGATGTTTTGTTGATCAAACATACATCCCGAACTCCTCCCTACATGGACTTTGTTGTTCTACAATAATGCCTCTAACTTCCTCCTTTGCTCGTCATAATTCCTTTAGCCTCTAGAGGGCGCTGTCACTTGAAGGTAAACACATTACGTTTTGAGGCACTTGCTAAATCCCAGGCGACAACCTCTGGTTCTGCCGATGCGGAAATATCTTCCTTTCACAAATCCTCCGGTCTATGAGAAAATAACCCTACTTCTCACTTGTTTTCTTACCTCAGTAAACATTATAAACATGGGTTTATGGTCTCTATCTCTAGTTTCAAGTCTTCAATACAGCATGATGTTCATTTAGTAGGTTATGGTCCATTTAGAGTCAAATAGACCATAAAGCAGAGTATGCTTTAGGGCGGGCTTCCTTTGATTGACATACGGCATCTCTACGTCACTCCTCCGCATTCCAAATATGGTAACTTCTGTTCATTGGTTGCTAGAAAAACATGGCGATGGCCGTAATCCAAAATGGTGACGGTGAAATCAACAAACTCAAGGCTTAATAACAGCAGTCCACACACGAATGGGTGACATCACGATGACTACATTTACTTCTTATATACAGTCTATGGTAAAACCACTGAAGTTGTTCTACTACTATAGAGGGCAGTCTCTAATTGAACTATTTGGACATTTAGCATTATTTCAGACATTGGCTAGTCAGCAAGGGGCAGTAAACTGAACCCCCACACACTCAAACTTCATCAACCGGAAAAAGAAAATAGGTTACAGCAGAGAGCACTCTGTTTGACTGCCAACTGACCTCTGAAGGCGCAGTGCAGAAAACACCATGGCAAGAGCTTCAAAAAAAAGAGGAAAATAGGGGATTGCAACTCAGTGTATTATCTCCATTATTCAAGTCAGATGTATGGATGATACTATGTGCAGCTCCTTGAAATGTCAGCGGTACGCAGAGAGATGACTCTGATGGCAGCGAATGAACCTCATGGGGGTCAGGGGCTCACCGCAGAGCCAGCCTCTCTGTCTGTCCTGCTGCTGTGTAAACTCCAGCGGCTGCAGGAAGAGATGGATCCGCACGGCCGCGGTCTCCCAGGAAGCCCTCATTGCCATGGCGCTCAGCCTCCCTGAGACACCTGATCTGAATCCAATCACGGCGGCCGTCTGTGTGTGTGCTCTCTGCGAGCGCCGCGTCGCCCTGGAGACCGGCTGCTGCTGGCCTCTCTGTCCACACGAATCTGATGCAGATCCATCTCGGGTCTTCTGCTGCCAGCCTCCTTCCACAGCGGAGTGACACACTGTTGTTTTGCTATAGTGGTGATGCTTATAGAGATGTTAGCCTGTTATTTTTGCTATCCTTAAAGTCATGTGGGAGCCTTCTCTGTTTAATACAGAACTGTGTCACTTTAGCTCACCAAGAATACAATATAAAACACCACTCTTCACCAAGCATCAATCCCCACAGCTGAATTGGGAAGCTAGTGTATTTAATTCTATGTTAAATTAGTAGTTTTGGGAGTACGCTTAATTCTTTAAGAAAAAGTCAAACAATTCCATTCCTTCAGACTGCACGGAAAGCCAATTATACTGGTTGTGAAACTGCATATGAAGTGAATCAAATATCTGCAAGCAAATATATGCATTCATCTCAAAGCTGTAAGACTCATGAATTCATGAGATTCATGATGACGCAAGAGGAAAAAAGCACGCATTTCCAAGTGTTATCGGCCTGTTGAATGGACGTTAGCAGTGGTTGTCACCATTCTAAAGCTTCAGACGGGCCAACCTGCACCGACCAAGTTGTGAAAGTTAAATGTTCTCTATACGACATTTAGAGCATTAATGTAGCACCAAACAGCTATTTGCTCTGTAAAGATATAGTGGAAAATGTCTACCACGGCAGAGAAGGAAGTCGCTCTCTCTCCGAGTGTGTTGTAATCAGAGTTCCTCTGTGTTTTGTTTCAGGATGGTCTCATCCAACGTTCGTAGATAAACCTGCGAGAAATAATGCGCTGTAATTAGTAGGTATTCCACAAAATTATTTTGAATATTATCCATGTAATCATGAAGGAGGTAGGATGAAGACCGCAAAAACACACACAGGGCGGAATGGAGAGCACGTGGATGGATCCAACCAGTTAGCGACCTTACGGCCAGGAGGCCTCTGTTCGATCCCCGTGTGAAGCGAGAAGTCACTTTTTGTAAGCTATCAGCTACGTTGTTTGTTTACATAGCGCGTACCTTTTGTTGCATGTGGGTGCGTCCTACTGGCTAGCTCCTCACCGGCGCTTTGCACCACGCTCATGTGGCGGTTACAGCTGATAAGGCTGGCCCGACCGTTGTTTTCTCATTGACTTCTACACAATCAGACGTCTCGTTAGAACCAGAGGAGTCGCCCCCTGCTGGCTATTAGAAAGAATGCAAGTTTAAGGCACTTCTACACTGGCTTCACTACTCAGAATCGGAGGAGGCCGCCGGTAAACTCATTTCTGTCAGCACATAGTAACTACTCAAAGCGACCAAACGAGCGTATCAATATTTTCATCAACTCTTTAGGGTCACGGATAAGATGTCAGATGTCCACATTTTCCGACAGTCAAGGCATGAACTTTAATAGATGCTACATACTGTGTTTTTCTTATTTTCTCTCTTTGATTTCCTGTTAGTGATGAAGATGATAATTCTAAACACTGCTGCTGCTACTTTCTTCATTTGCATGTTATCTTCAGGTCTTTTCTGCAGGACATTTGTGCGTGGCAACGGCAGCCCTTTCTAATCTCGCCGAGCGAGTCGTCGTCACTTTGAGAGTGCCGTCGTTGCCTCTATTAATGAGATGAATGAAAAAGGGAAAACAGACCCGGGGGGGGGGGGGGGGGGACTTATTGGCCCTCCGTGTTTTTCATATCTCTGTCAGAAGCCAGATGAGATGCACCAAATGAAAACCCAGCCCCAAATATGTCTCTCTGATCTGCGCAGGGCCTCGGGTGCACACGCGTACCCGCAATTGAGAGATTAATGTCCGCCATCATTGTCGTTAAATATGTTAGAGGGGTAGAGATTGCTTTATGTTGATTTCTTTCAAAGTCATGATAAAGCAAACAGAGCGCGAGTCTCAACTCAGCGCCAACAGCAGAGACTTATGAAAAGCGACGGACAACTTTGCAAAGATGACAATAAACACCATTTGTCTTCATAGCTGCAGGTAAAAAAAGGTTCAGCTCAGAGGCGACGAGGCTCATCGGAACACACACGCGCGCACACACACACACACACACACACACACACACACACACTGACTCAAGCGTCTTGCCTCAGATCATAAACACAGTGCACTGAACCATTTTTCAACCCAAATGTCATATAGCTTTATTTTTATGCTGCAAATATGAAGAAGATCATTATTATATAGTGTATGTGCCTGTTTCCGTGCACGCCGCTATATAAAGTGTCTCAGGGCGATTGATGCAGCGCTCGGCTTCCTCATCCGTCTGAATCCAGTTCGTCTCGGGCCACGCAGGCTTCGCGCAGTGATGGATTGCTCTGCTGTTTGAATGTAAAGTGGCCCACATTAACATTTGCACTGTTTTAAAAAAAAACAAACATGCGCCGTTATTTCCATAAATGCAATCAAAAACCGCAAACGCTCGCCCCGTGTCCGGGTTGCTGGAGTCAGCATGTTTGCCGCTCCTCGCGCCGAGCCCGTTTCGATATCACGCCGCGTGGCGGTGCCTCTCACGCTCAGTCGTGAGTTAAATCTGCCGTTTTTCCGCATCGCACAGTGGCCGCTGCTGTCGTCTTCGTAGCGACCGATTCGGCAGAAATTCTTCTTGCCATTGTACACCAACCGGATAAAATGACTGTTGACGTTGCTGAACCAAAAAATGTGTTTCAGAAATACGTTGCATGTGCACAAAGAAATGCACAATGCCACATGGTTAAACGCTGTGAACCGATTGGTTAGATTAAGGCTTTAGGTTTAGAAAAGAAAATCCGAAACCTAATAAAATAATACAAGCTCCCACTAGGGATGCCACGGTGAGGACATTTTCCCAGCGGTTAATAAACTTGTGCCAACGCGGTTGTGGCATTTTACCAGAAAATGTATTCATCCTTGATGCTCAATATCTGTGGATCGCTTACTTTGATCTTCAACATTAGAGCCTTGGCTCCTCCCCTTACTCTTTGTAGCCGAGGTTTACGAGTTGCGCCAATCAGGGTTGCTCGATTATGGCAAAAATCGTAATCATGATTATTCTACACGATTACTCACTCATAACTCATGCGTTTAGAAAGAGAATTTTGTACACTTTAAAGTTAAATGCATCAATTCTTACCTTTCACAATAAAAGCACCAGAAATGGACACTGCATTACTACTTACCGGAGGGAACTTAATTTCACTCATTTCGCTCTGAGAGGCAACGCAACAAATTGCTTACAGCTCGAACAAAACGACTGCTTCGTATCGGGTTTATTTCGGCATTTTGCTTTGACAACTTCTCAAACAAACCCTTCCGCCATCACCTTCTTGGTCAACTCTCCCCTCTCTCGTGACGTGGTAAGGGAAATCTGACACCTGCTATCATGTGCTGCAACACTGCAGCTGCCTCTATGCTGCCATTTTTCTTAACTACAGTCTAATGTTTGTTTGTTTTTTATGAAAATGGGCGCTGATATGCAAAAATTGACTAAATGGGTTTTATTTCTATTTAAAAAAAAGAAATCAATCAAATCGACAGTGGGGGCGGGGGGGGGGGGGGGGAAGTAACATAAAGGGTGTATGCCCAAACACTGTGTGACACCAGTAACACAATTAGCGCGGTAAGCCTACTTACCAACCATCGTAAGAATGACAGCCGTCACAACCCTAAAAGCTAGGTAGCAAATCTTCCTTGGATCGAGTACATTGCACTGATAAGACATGAAATACAACACTTTACATCAACAGATAGAGGATCAAAGCACTGAGGTTAACCATCACATGCATCCAGACATCTGAGGTCACCCGTTGAACGTGTTATTGACTTTTCTCCTGCGCGCCGATGTAAATGATCTAACAATTAGCTTCTCTGCATGGGCCCATTAACATATCATCATGGTATTTTGAGGTAAATGTCCTGGTGGGGCTTATTAAAAAAACCCTATTACTTGCTTCACTGTTGGCTTCAGAGGGCTGAGCATCTGTCTGAGGCCTGCCCGGTCAGCTCCCCGCTTTCTGCTGGTAATCTGGACTCAAGCGGCTACGGAGAGGGATTAGTAAACAGGGAAAAATGGAGAAAATGGGGGAAGACGGAGGAGAGGGCTGCTAATGTTCAGCAGCGTGAGTTGCCTGTAGTGCCGAGTCTGCTCTTTGAGGCCTACTGACATTACCAAATGGATTGACATTTCAAATATTTGCAGTGCTCAGCGGGTCCGAATGTGGTATAAGTGAACCGTGGGCCTCCTCCTCCTCGCCGCCCGGCGAGCCATGCATGGCCATTTCATCACGAGCACAGAAATGAGATCCAGCAGCCTTTTGCTTCCCAGACCTTTACAGCGCAGACAATGCGATCTGAAGAGCAGGTGCTTTCCTCTAAACAGGCCATTGCCCCGCACCGACTGCAATAGCTTTAAGTGCAAGAGGTGCATTTTGAAGCACGGGGCTCTGAATGATTAATGTGCGCGCTCTATCTCCTTTTAGCTGCAGCAGATTTTCCTCATGTGCGCCCGAGCATCTGCGCCTCGTTTGAGGTGACAATGTAGCACTAATCCGCACAACCTTGGGACGAGGCTGTAGTGATGACAGCAAAAGCCTGCAGTGTGTTTCCAATCTTAAAGCTCGTATATATAAGAATTTTAAATAACGCTGTCAGAACCACCTTAGAAAATGCGAGTGCTGTGAAACTAATCTTGCCAAAACAGATTAAGCACCATGAGTGAATCTGTCCCAGTTCACCCGCAATGAAACTTGGCACGGCGAAGATATTAAAAGAAAGCAAAACAAATCCAGATAAGAGCGACACAACTGACTTGACTCGCTTGTGTAACACTCAAACGGAACACAAGAGCGCCGCTGATTGAGGCGTCCACAAAGAAAGTGTTTTTGTTCTAAAGTTAGCTCACTGCCGCGTCTGTTGTCAGATAGTATGAGAATGAAACGGTTGCTCGTGGCTGCGGCTGTCACTCTGAGTTTTACATGCCGTTTTCATTCTGTGACTTCGCTTTTTAATTTGTCTCTGGGGCTCCAGCATGAGGCCATTTAACAGAGCAAGTAGCATTCGTAACTATTCTCTATATTCCTTCAGTTACACGTTGAAAAAGAACAACTTTTCCACTTTAGAAATAAAAGTTTACTGCCTCACCTGTCAGCTAGCTACCTCTGTAGCAAAGAGATGACGTAAGAGATAACTTGTCAGCACTAACTGATGGAGTCTCCACTTTAGTGACCAAAGCATGTCAGCGCATGGCCTTCATTCAAATCTACAAAATCTCTAACTCTATGTGCACATTGAGAGAGTTATTGGTAGCTGTATTCATTCCTCCTCTCCGTACTGGCCTTCACATCCTCCTCGTCTCTGTGTTTCTAAACCACTATTGCTCTCCTGGAGTGTCAAATCAATGGCTAAACAAAATGTTATCACCTGCAAAGTGCCAAATACCAAAGCTTGGTAAGTGCCTCTTGGTGTCCGGTCGTGATGCAGGGCACCCTTAACGCTTTCAACTTACACCGTGCGTCATTATTAGAAGGTCAGTGCAGCTGACTTAGTATAAAAAGTGGATGGGTCAACCAAACCCAGGAGACCAATTTTTGTGTCCCATGTGAAACACTGACTTTTTTATTCTTACTCTTGTTAGGCCGATGTACATTACCAACCAGGTAAAAAAAAGTATTTTGGTTATCGAAACCTTACCAAGTACTTTTGTTGCTTAAACCTAACCAAGTACATTTCTTGCCTCAGCCCAACCAAGTACTTTTGTTGCCTAAGCCCAACCAAGTACTTTTGTTGCTTAAGCCCAACCAAGTACTTTTGTTGCTTAAGCCCAACCAAGTACTTTTGTTGCCTAAGCCCAACCAAGTACTTTTGTTGCTTAAGCCCAACCAAGTACTTTTGTTGCCTAAGCCCAACCAAGTACTTTTGTTGCTTAAGCCCAACCAAGTACTTTTGTTGCCTAAGCCCAACCAAGTACTTTTGTTGCTTAAGCCCAACCAAGTACTTTTGTTGCCTAAGCCTAACCAAGTACTTTTGTTGCCGAAGCCTAACCACGTACTTTTGTTGACTCAACCTAATAAAGTACTATTGTTGCGTAAACACTGTATGTATCATAGTTTGATTCATAGGGACTATGACGTAGTGTCGGTAGTTGACGAGTTGGGAGTGAGAATGTGTCGAATAAACAGATCCTTCCCCACATATCTGACATCAGTTGTGACTGCCCAGTCTTTTCTTGCACACATCCTAACTAATTCATACGACTTGTAGCTTTTGGTGGCTAATATTAGCAAATGTTTATTATCTATTGCTGTGTTATTGAGTCAATTCACTGACTTTGCTACCCTTCTCACAGTTGTTAAAGCAAATCTATTCACACATCCAGTAGGCACAGAGCGACATTTGCATTCATTTGGAGTCTTGTTTCTGGCCAACTGCATGCAAGTCCATATTGCAATCTCCTTTTGGCCCACCAGTGAGATTGGCATTGAGAGTGAACCAAAAACAAAAACGTTGTGTTCCATAAAACCAATACAAATAGCCAAAAGAGGCTAAAACGCCCCTCAGAAAAGTGTGGTAATTTTCTGTGGGTTCGTCACTGCCAGCAACACCTTTCACATTGTTAACATCAGAAGGGCACTCGGAGAGCGCAGAAAATCTTCTATCTTGCAATGTTACAAAACGTGAAAAACAAATTTCTGTATTCGTCCCATCAAGGGTTCTTCCTTGGCTCATGATTCACCCTTCCACCAAGCTTGATGAAAGTTCTACAAGTAGTTTTTCAACCAACCAAACAAAACCAAAAACTTCCAAATGCATGATCCGTCTATCTTTTGAACGATTAGTTTTGATACATGATACAATATGAACATGTATGGTAACACAGCTTTTTCCTTTCTCAGTTCTGTGATGTAATCAAGGCTCTCGCGACAGAGCAGCTCGTCATTGTGAGGAGATCAAGCACATCCTTACACTGTGTGCTGATTAATTCCCTATTCACTTGAGTTAACAGAGGCTCTTTTAGCGAGGCCACGGGAGGTTTTCATCTTCCCTCTTCTCCACCTTTCGCTGTTTGTGGTTGATTTAATGCCACCTGCGCTCACCTCCGGACTGCAGACTGGAGAACTGAGACTGAGGACGGGTGGAGCGAAAACACAGAGAGAGAAATGAGAAAGTGTGTGTGAAGTGAAATAGCACTAGTCATCAGGACAGTGACTCACGCACACACATTATTACACTGTGTTCCAATGAATAAATCAAGACATAGCCTGGTCCAAAAACAAGAGTGCAGAGAAATCCCTTTATATATATATATATATATATATATATATTCGTCCTTCAGTTTTACCGACGCTCTGTGGGAAGGAGTCTTACACAATTAATGCATTAATGTGAAATTAAACACCTTTACCCTGAGTGCTCATCTTTGACTAATGCGTAAATTGGCATTTTGGTGCTGAACGAGACCCGGAGGTGTAATGGCTTGGACGGGGTTGATGGTGGAGATTAGTCTCAACAGCAGGCGGGCATGCTCGGATCAGGCCTGGTCAAGGAGAAGCTCAACGTTAAATGCCGCCTCTGGATTTCAAATGTCCTGCATTGTACATTTAAATGCTCCTAATGAGGATCCTTAAAGAGTGAGACGGCGTTATCTCCTCCCTCAGAGGCACCGCTGTCTCATTGTTCACGTTGCCTGGCATGAGGGGAATCCATCAAATCTGTTGCCCCCAGGCTTCGGTACACAATTAAAATACTTCACGGCTCCGCGTGTGATTTATTCAGGGAATAAATGAGCCATGCAGAGCAACACCTGAAAACAATTACAGGCAAGACTCAGAGCATAGTGATGGCGATATCTGTGCAGTGGCAAGGTGGGGCTACACAATTCACCCCGGAGCTTAATTTCTTTTATTAATTTTCTCTTTTTTTGCTACTTTCCGGTCTTATGAATTATGATAAATATATCACAGAAGGCTGCAAACTGGAGGGAAGCCTGACTGCTACCTGTGTTCATCTTTTAAAAATAAAAAATAAAAGAAGATATAGGGACCATAAAGCTGAGATTTAATTCCACAATACATACCAACTGCGAATTTGAGCTAAAATCTGAACTATATAGACTTAATTGGACTATTAGTATGCTTACAAAAGGTAGCCCAAAGAGGACTTTATTAAAATGATAAAGTAAACTTGACAATGAGAATGAACATATACGCTCTGTTGGATACCTACGGTGGCTGACAATGGCAAACGTGCTCCAACGGCCCACATCAAGGCTTAAACTTTATAATTCAGCCCAGGAACCTCACACTGATCTCAGTCCCCCACTTGCACTGTAAATGTGGGCTGATCCCTCACAAGTGTGGCAGCAGCAGGCCTGGCAGAGGCACTGGTGTAATCACAGAGGGTCCGGCGGGCAAATCTTCAGACACCCATTCATTAGCTGACTCAGCAGCCGTTCGGACAGGAAGCTGGCAGATTGGTTGGTTGATTTGGGGGTAAGCAATGAGGCGACCGAAGAAAAAAAAAGTAGGAGAGTGTCTCCTCTGTGATTAAAGACTGGAGCCCCTGACATGCATGATAGCCCCCTGTGACTCCTGTGACCCCGGCCCGGGAGAGATAAAGTGATGGCTCTCCTTCTTCCGCGTCACGTCCTCGGCTGCAGCCGTAATTCACCGGCCTCTGGTGAACCCTTCTCACACTTCCCCACAGCCCCTGCACCCCATCCCAACTGCATCACTCACTGGGCTGCAGAGGTGTGCGGGATGCAATATGAAAAAAAAAAGAGACAAAAGAAGCAGAGGTTTCATATTGATTGCAGTGGACAGACCTGCAGTGAACAGAATACAGATACAAGGTTCGACTTAGACAGCATTGCTGATGAAACAGAAATCCTTGCAAAGGTGATTTGATAAAAGAACAGAACAAATAAAGTCTGCTCAGGAGGTGATTTAGTTCCATTCATTGGACTTATACACGTGCAAAAGGTTTACACACACTCAAATCTGTTACACTGGAGGGTTCACTGTGCACCTAGTATATTCGAGCACATCCGTCAAGGCTCGTCATTAATTCAGATGCAGTTCAGAAAATGAATTGCACTGTAAATGTTGATCAACACAAACGACCATAGTCCATCAGTAAGCCATTTATCATCCGGTCCTCTGCTGCCCAGTCCAGTAACCAGGCCCACGCATCATCACTGCTCTGTAGCTGGACTGAGGAGCCGATTCCTTGTGGTCTGCTATATGATACAGTATGATCTCACGTTGCATATGATATGTAAGTAATGTGGTCGGGTTTGAGATACGTAATGGCATATGTGGTATGATATGGCTGGGAAAGCCCTTGAGAGATTTTGCAGTCCTGAAAAAATGTTGCCATTATACGATTAAACAAAACATTACGCATCTTGCGTTGCGCTGTGTCGTTGCTAGATTACGTTCATCTTTTTTCCAAAGTAGTTTTGTTGCCTAAACTAACCAATCGTTTCACAGCGTTGACCACGTAGCATTGTCTGTGATACAATGCTGATTTGTATTCGTGAAAAGTATTTTTGGTTCAGAAACATTGATATTCAACGTATTATGTGGTTTAGAGAAATGTTTTCTTGCAACCCAGGAAGTGTGATACTCGAATGGAGAGCAGTCTAGTGCGTCCCCCCTGCTTCTACTCTGTATGCTAGCCTAGGCTAACCACATCCCATGCTTACTGCGGGGACATAGATTAATATTGCTCCCGGTAGGATCAAAGAGTTGGGGAGGTCAAATTTAAATTTGAAAATCAGGGCAGTGTGCATAGCGCTGGCTCCCTGCAGTAGATGTATGAGCTCTGTACCTTGGTGGAATATCTTGCTGCCGATCCACGAGGAACGATGATAGAATGATGCATTGTATTTTGGACGGGGAGAGAGGAATGGACCGGTCTCCATACGCTGACAAGTAGAATATATGAAGAGGCACATTAAAAGGAGATAGAGGGTGGAATACAGAAGAAGCCAAAGCTTAAGTATCAGTTCACACTCTGCTATAAAAGGTCCATAATTCCCCTGGATATCAAGGCCGGGGCTCCTGGAAATGGATCACATCACTGTTGTTTGCTCATTAGACAGCGGGAAATTGAGCACAATGTTAACAACCACATCACCTTGCTCCTGAGTGTGTGTGTGTTTTTTTTTTTCCAAGGCTTGTTTATGCAGCAGACATTTATTTTGGGTGGTAGAGTGAGGGGAGGATGATCCATCACGGGCTGCGGTTAATAAAATTACAGCTCACACAGGCTCGTACATCCCCTTGATTCATCACCTACTGCCAGCGGCTTCCTGCCACACCCCATCAGTCTTGGCTCCTGAAAACCTCCAGTCTGAGAGACTGGGGAAATCAAAGACCAAAAAAAAAAAAGAACAGTAATAGGATTTTGATTAGCAAACGCTTTGCAGTGGCGATGCTTCCCCACGATGTGTGTCCGTCGTAAATGCGCCTGCCCAAGGCAACGGGCGGATGCGGGAGCCACTGACCGGGAGGGCCGAGCTGGCTTGGCTGGCGTTCAGTGCCCGCCCTCGTGGGAGGACATGGGGGAAGGTGGGGCGAGCAGGCGGAGGCAGCTGTTGGAGCCTAGGGGTGACCTAAAGGAGGGAATAGCACATCTGTAACATCTGACAGGCCAATAAGGGCCCGACGTCCCATTATCATCAGCAGCAGGAGGACGCGGCGCGGCAGGATGTCTGAGCGGAATCACACTTAGGCTGAATTGAGTTCCGTCTGTCGGAAGCAGCGGGGGCAACTGCCATGCAGCTGGCATTTATCTCCACCTACCGACTCTCTTGAAAAACTCGTTTTACAGCACAAATAAATATACCACGAACACGGTCGTATCTGGCCAATTTCATTCGTCAGAGAAATCAGGAGCAAAGAGCAGCGATTAGCAACGAAATTGAGCTGCATAAAATTGCTATTAGTTTCTCGCTCAACGGGATGCGTCAAAAACAGTTTGATGATAATGGGCAGGGGTGTTAAAAAGTACCATAATGGCAAGAGCAGCATTTGTTATGTGCGATAATAGCAGCAATTGTCTCATAGGAGAATGAGACATGTAAATGAAGAATAAACAACAAAATGATGGAGAGGGGATGGAGAGATTATTCAGCTCCACTGAACATAATGTTCAGCACTTCACTGGTCATACATCTGCACACATTTTACCATCTTTCTCTACGTTTAGTTTGAGAACTGAATCTGGTACACTGTTTCTCGTAGATGTTCTATTCTACTCACCACAAAGACATATCTCAAAATATGGTCAAATCAAATATATCTGCATGAAAAATCAAGGTTAGTAAGAAAACATGCCTTTTTTTGGTAATTTGGGATGTTTTTTCTGCTTGTATATGTCTGTTTGGATCTGAAAGTTCAGTTCAGCCAAATGACTGCTACCCCTCCCTGACTGTGACGGAATATTCAAAGACTTGGAGGTTTGTGCATCTCACACGTACCATGTGCTTGTAGCATTTGTAAGCCTGATAAAAAAAAGACATCTTGAAAAATACCTGCAAACAAATAATTTCTCTTGAACTTGTGTCAGGTAAAATAGGAAACAGACAAGTTTTCAACTTGCTTTTTGTTTCACAGCTATTTAAATCGTTCCACCGTCCTCGATTTTCACTGTAACTGCATAGACTTACATTGATACTCTTTGGTAACTGGTCATTTCTCTGATTGCTACTGGGAAAAACAAAAGCGCATCCCGGACCGTCCAGACTCCCGGTCGGATCAGCAAACTTTCTGTTGCTGCCTTTATACAAGTTGGACCCAGCGCTGCCGCTAGCCACTAGCGCGCTGTGATGACTAACTGACAAGTGCACTCAGGGCGCTTCTTATTTTTTCCATTTTATGGCAGTAGGCAACCAGTTAAGGTGCACTACCACCACCTAGACTGGGTCGCTGATCTGATCCCCCGGACAGCCCCGGCCCAATGTACCCTTGTAGATATACTGTATACTGTGCAACAAGCATGATTTCATTTTTGCAAGAAGTAAAGATTTTAGACAGCCAAGACATAACAGCAGATCAAGCTTAAAGAAGTGGGAATGGGTAGATATAAATATAAATCTGGGTATCATATGCATAAAGATGGATATTGACATCATAAAGCTGTCATAGAGGGAGTTGCTGCTGTCAATGCGCCATTTGGTTTGCTGAGTAGCTAGCGTTAAGGAAAACGTCTGTTCATCAACCTGTCTTAATCAAACTACTGTAAGTCTATTCTGGCTCTTACTTTGTCCTTAAAACCTCAGTTGTTGAAACCTGAGAAAAGTGGACGCAGACAAAACAGGCTACCTGAACCTTTTAAAACTCAATTGGCTATTAACTGTGAGATGTCTTAAAAAGCAGTTTAAAGTTTAAATGCCTGCGTAATCAACAGGTAAATTAAAAAATGTTTGTGATTTAGCTGCTAGGACAACAATAAATGGGCTACTTACAAAGTATTTTCTGACATGTAAACTGCAGAGTTACTGAGAAGTGCCACCAGGGTTGCTGTATTAATGTAGCAGCTGTGGGATGGCTGCCCATAGACTGGAGAACACCATCTCAACCAGGAATCAGGATCTGCAAGTTTATTCTACTTTTTTCTAATTACTCTTTTGAGAATGTTCAACGCAACAAGAACAACATATTGACTCAGCTTCATTAACAGCAGAAGCAGTAACCGATATTGCAGGTTGCAAACACTGGGCTCGCACCTCACCTACCAGCTAAACACATAAAGTCAAATAGCAGCAGTGTTTTTACTGCATCAGCGCCTGATAAAGCCTTTTATACTGTAGAACTGGCCTCATAGCAGGAAGTGCCACCATCATCATCCCAATATATTAGGAGAGGAACAGTGTTTAAGAGGTGAATGCAGCGGGGAAGAGAAGCCAGGCAGCTCCATTTATAGTCTCATTACTGGGAGTGAGAGTCTCTAACGCTCTCGGAGATGGCTGGAAATGGCTCCCAGCCTCACTGCACTCGCTGTGCACTGAAGCAAGGCGAAGCAGCCGACTGCCGACGTGCCGGGATACGTCGACGCAGAAGAATGGTGGGGCTTTGTTCTCTCCACATGTGGAAGTTTAGTCGCCGCACAAGTAGAGAAAGAGTTCATGAGACCTAAAAGGGGGCTTACAAAGCGCTGTCGAGGCTTGCTGGTTTGCTTCCTGTACTGATCAGTAACTGTATTCTGCTGCTGTAAGGAGAGTATGGGAGGGGGGGGAGGGGGGGGGGGCAGCCACCACAAATCAATATGATAAAAGCAGATGAATAGATTTCCAATTCAAACACTCCCACAGTAGCTCTGCTAATGACCCCGAGGGCTGTAATCCAAGGTGTTGGACACGGGAATGCACTCACAGGGCTAGATGCCATGATCAAATCATAGCCGTGCTGTCCTCCTCTCTCACTCCGCTCACATTCCTCAGAAACATTTTAAACCGCCATTAATCTCCATCTCCACAACTGAATGGGAGGTGACGCTTACTGCAGTGAAGGCTAGCTACGGCCCACCATCAACCCTGCTGTGATATGGGAGCGTCACAGTTCCCGTCAACACAATTGTTAGCTAGTGAAGGTTCAAAGGAGGAAAAAATGAATTAAATTAGTTGGTGACGTAATGTGTAGGAGACAGGGTTGCAGTCTTCACCATAAACTGTTGTATTGTCAAGATTGCCTGCATTGATACCGATTGTAACTGCTTTGTGCTTTGATTATGACCTGGTTTCTTTTCTATATGAAACAACTCATTGTTTGTAATTCCACTGTGGTTGCAGAAGGCGAATACCTCTCGCGAAAACAGAACGAGAGCTGCTCCACCCTGGTAAGCCTCCTATTCAACCCCCTGAGGAATGAAAAAATATGTCGAGGAGAAGAAAGCCACAGGAGCACAGATCCTCTGTTCTCTCAGCGTGAGTCCACCTAGCCGAGATTCCCAAAAATACTTTCTTTCCCTTTTACTTCCCCCCCCCCTCTTCCTTCCCTCGTCTCACCCTCTCCTGACTGTTTGCCATCTGTCTGCTTTGCCCCCTGGACAGCCTTCTCCTCCTCAGTTCCTCTACCTGCTTATCAGCCTTCTCCTCTCCAGACCATTGAATTGTGCAAGCAGAGAGCTAGGAGCTCAAGATGTGGGAAGCTGAATAATCGAGAGTCTCTGCACACAGCATATAGATTATTAATGAAGAGAAACATGGAAACTCAAAAAATAAGTCGTATGTTTTTCCAAAATGAGCTTTGCTGGTGATGTTTTGTCAATATTGTTCTTGACTATAATAATTTCTACTTCTTAAACAGTTTTGCCGAGTGATGGGGAAAGCAGTTCCAATTAAAAAGAAAGATTTGTTCAAAAGATTCAATGACGGAATCGTCCAGTGTTTGACCAGTGAGCTCCAACTGCACAGACTGAAACTTTCAGTCTTTGTTGGCTAAAAATACTGTTTGCAAACCTCAAGTCCTACCCTATCATGTACGTCATACTGTACTTTCACGACAATTTAACAGATGAGAGGGAGGTAGAGGGGCAGGCTTTTAACATTTAAATCCAAGAAAACTTCCAATTTGAGACAATAAAGCATAACGTATTCCGTATCGTAAGAAGAACAGTTCCAGAGGTCAATCACAAGGGCACTAACAGGATGCACTACGAGCCTCGCCCAAGGGAAATACACATATCCAAGTTCTCAGGCAACTGGATTCAATCGTGGAACGGAGGCTTTCCCCACAAACATCGAGAGGAAATGTCCACTTCACACCATTTGCATACCAGCAGCAAGCAATTTGCAAATTACAGAGCACCAGATAACATCTTAGGATGCATTTATTCTGCAGGCAGGTCTGGATTAGAAAACGGACAAGGATTCAGATAAAAAGCTTGTGTATCCCCCAGATGTTGTGACAACACCATTCAGGTGAGACATGGTCCTGTGGTCCACAACAGCCAAGCTGCCATACTTTGTGGAATTGACAGTAGGAAGATGGTGTTGAAGAAAAACACACTGAACTGGTAACTGAAGCTGCCCAGAACGGCTGGAAGACCAAGATTTTCCCTGTAAAAGTGGTATACAGGGGGTTTGTTACATTATGGCCAGTCTGTTGAATACAATGGGGAAGCGGCCGCTCTCTCAAACAAGCAATCAAGTCCTCGTCAAATGCAGCTGAAAAAAAGAAGCCAAGAAATTGGCTTGGACTAAAAGGAAAGACAAAAACTGAGCTGCACGACGAAGATTGGAAGGTATGGTACTGATGTGGGTATACCTGGGACGCTAGATATCGCCGTTGGGGGAATTGGTGGGCTTATCAATGACATACAGGTCTTCCTTTTCACCACTCCAGTCCCACTGCAAACATTAGAAGTGCCAACGGGGATTGAAACCAAGTCAAGTCCTATGAGCTTAGTCCTAGTGGGATTCGCTTGAGTTTGTTGACCCAAGAGATTTGTACTTTTGAATAATCATTGGCGAACTTCTTGTCTCCGATGATTTATATACATGTGGTGCTTAATAGTTTGACTTATAAAATGCATTTCATTCTTAGTCTCTACATGTACTCATCATCAAAAGAGACTTTATTGGTTAAATTCTGAAAGGGGAAGCAAAGGGTTTATTATGTGGCGAACGAGTCACCAGATTTCAGCTGTTTGGGAAGTTATTTACTTGGAAAAAAAATCTCGCAACGGCCTTCCTTCAACAATAACGAAATCTGTATAAAGGGGTTAAAGAGAGGCAAGCACAAAGTCTTCCACAATAGCATTAAGGTCTGCCCTGATGCATAGTCTAGGGGAAAGGTGTTCTTTAATATCTACCTCAGCTAGGTTTCTCAATGCTCATAATTACCCTCAATCAGAAACGTTAAGACAGCAAAGGAGTCGCATTGGGGCCATAACACCAGAGTTTCTGGCTGACACTATCTCCTGAAATGAGGACCGCGTTAAGTAGAGGAAGGATCAGAATGGCCAGGGTGTGCAGTTCTCCCCTGCTCTTCAGCCCTAAAGAAAGGGCATCGCCACACCCTGATTGGCTAAGAGGGTAAATGCCTCAAGCTGCTCTCAATTCTTAATTAGGAGTCCCTCACACCCTGCACAACAGGTGACCTGAATAACCAATCAACTCAGGGGCATTGTGACAGTCAGCTAAAATACTTCTTTTTTTTTTTTTAGAAATGACAGTCAAAGAGAACCAAAGAATGATGGACTGCTACAAAGTGACACTGTTGTCGAAGTAGAATAATGTTAATAAGTTATGGAATTATTGCAGTTTAAATAGAAACTTAATTTTGCACTTTTCCACTCAAAACGAGGAATCATGTGTAATCCACAAGCTTGACATTATGGCTGAGAGTATCATATTCCTGGAAAGCAAAATTTACTGTTGATTTAGCACACCTGAACATACCACAGGTTTTAATTTTCATGCAGAACACAATCATTGCTTAACAAGATGCAATCCTACATGCATTTCGTTAAGCAATTATAAATTTGGTTTGGGGAAGTAACCTCTTTAAATGGGCATCTGGCACCTATTCACCTTAATTATGCTTTAATTAATTTGTATTTATAAACCTCTGGTCAGCAAGATTTCTGCTCATGTTCAAAACGTTCTTCACA
Source organism: Anarhichas minor (assembly GCF_050575085.1). Taxonomy (NCBI): domain Eukaryota; kingdom Metazoa; phylum Chordata; class Actinopteri; order Perciformes; family Anarhichadidae; genus Anarhichas; species Anarhichas minor. The sequence continues at coordinate 15,834,708 of NW_027466582.1, read as the reverse complement.
TTCAAATCATATCCCGCATATGTCCGTATCAGACGCAGAACCATGTTTGAGACTCTGGGCTCTAAATGAGGCAAAGTTTAAGGGTGCGTCTGTACGCTGCCCTTCATCGGAGGAGGACAACCAAAACTAACAGGAAAACACTTCTGATCAGGCATAAGGCTCGACGATTTTCCCAAAACAAATGACAGCTGTCTGCAATAGAGAGGGGAACAGCTTTAAAGTATGACAGCAGCGACATGATTGGCTCATTGAGATTGTGGCAAGATCTAATGAGAGCTTCCTCTCACGATCTCTGAGAGAGAGAGAGAACATTTTGAATGACTGAAGCATAAAGATTCCTCATTGAACTCACGATGAGCTTCGTTCCAAACGAGTCAAAATAACTGAAGCACACTGATCTCGCCTCCTCCATGTCTGGCAGTAAATATAAGTGACGTGAGCCTTCAGATAGCCTCCTGCCTTTCAGCCCATCAAATGCCAGCATGCTGCTATGACTTCAAATATAATGCAAACAAGTTCGCTCAAATATTGGGACAATTCTGCCCTCCCAAAATACCATCCAGCTGCAAACCTACGCTCTTGACTGACAGCAACGGATGTGAAAAGTCCCCACCATTAAAAGAAAAGCACGAGGTAACAAAGCATCAAAAACAGATGACCACCCTCCTGCATATTATTGAGGATGAGCACCGGCGCCAAAGCAACCTTGACCTTTTTGTTGACACCCTCTAATATGGCCTGAAAGGTAATTAGGTGGATGATGGATGTGCTGCTCTTTTATTATGTTGATTCATCCACTGGATCTTAAACTGTCTGTCAAGGTTTCTTTTGTAATGCTCCATCATTGGCACATCGAATCTTAATGATCTTTTATAGTGGCTTGAATTGATGCCGGGGGGGGGGGGGGGGGCATTAATGGGTGTAGTTGCATTGTTTCTCTGCGTGCCACGTCATATTTGTGACTGAAGGCAGCTTATAAAATGTGATCAACACTCTTGGAAGTTCTCGTGTTTTATTTGTTTTACAACATTGAATCAAAGTAGATTTGATGTGGCGTTCTTCCACACTGATCAACAGGGAAAGATTCTTAACCGTCAAAGTAGTAGCAAATCGCTACAAAGCAAAAGACAAAACATACATTTGCAAACATTGATCTCCTTAATAAATCATCACTGGTGCAGCTGATTGCTTTTAAGAAGCCACATAATTCAATGTAGAAGTAATGCAGTTCATCTTTAAGAAGTGGAAAAGGTATGGCACAGCTGTCGACCAATAGACCTGTGAAAACTTCCAAGCCTGCTACAAGCTTCAGAGACTGAGATGGGAGAGACTGCAGACGACAGCAGTTGGCCAGGTGCTTCACCAGTCACAGCTTAGTGGAAGAGGTGCATGAGAACTCCCTCTAAAAGGAAAACTCACATGACCTCTGAGCTCCAGGCATGCGGGAGACTCTGAGGTCAGCTAGAAGAAGCTTCTATAGTCTGAATGAAACCACAACTGAGGTTTTTTGGCCATCAGACAAAGCGGCATGTTACACTGTGCGTCATCATGAACATGCCATCCCCGACGTCAAACATGGTCAGCATGCAGCTCGTTTCTCCAGCGAGAACGGTAATGTACTGTAAGTTGCTGAGTCCAGATCTCAATCCAACTGAGACTTTGTAGCTTGAAAAAGGCTCTTCACTCACAGTCCCCATGTAACCTGACAGAGCTGCAAAGAAGAATGAAGTATAACTGCAGCAAAGCAGAGTCCGGTCCACATAGACTCAAGGTTGTAACTACTGCCAAAGGAAAATCTACTAAATACTGAGTTCACAAACAAGTATTTTCATATTTGTAACAAATACGAATCATGTGAGAGTTTTCACTTAAAGGGTATTTTTCTACTGAGTGCTTTAAGGTATTATAACATTGGTCTTTATAGGGACAGAGCCATGTTACGAGCCTCTTTCCATTAAAACACCACATTGAATAAAATGGAAGAATGATGGTGCTTTCATCTACTAACAGCCAATCTTCAGGTGAGACTCAATGGCCCATCGCAGACCACTGTGATCCCGCTCACAACAGAAAGCCCCGCATTGAATTTCCCAGACAGAGATAGGCACTGCAGCCCAGAAAACTCAATAACAGATGACAGTGTCCAGTTTCCAGTAGTGTGGAAAATGAAGGCTGCCTGTGGAAGTGAGAAAAATACGCTGGCTTTTCCCCTGAGCGCGCCGAGCCGGACGTGGAGGGTGGTGTCACTGTGGCGCCTGATAGCCGCCGCTGCATTAGCATAGCGACAGGTTCCTCTCCGGGTCTGCCTCGCTGTCTGTCTCCTCTGTGCTTGTCAGTCTGGGTCTGACCTCTGGGACAGCAGGTCGAGGCCTACCCCAAGGTTGGGCACGAGAAGATGGAGCTGACAGACATGACCCCGCTGCTCCGGGAGGGGCGGAAGTTGTTGTTTTTTCGCAGATTTGTGAAATGTCGCCGAGATGCATGGTCCTGCCAGCTGCTGTGATTGAGAGCGGAACCCATCTCAGCCTTTCTGTATCAATGAGCTGCATTTATTTATTTCTCGGTCGGACTTATGTGTCATTTCAAAGATGCACGAGCAAGTCCCCCCCCCCCCCCCCTGCATAAACTTTCGTAAAAGGAGGGAGGGCAATTTCACCGAAGGGGAGGCAGTGCACTGTCAAGGTCAAACGCTCTCCTCCATCTCCTCTGCCAGAGTTCATATGTCTGGAATGGCTCAAGTGTCCTTCTTGCATGGTGGGCTCAATGACTTTCTCATCTGAGCGGGGGAGGGGGGGGGACTAATAGGTGGCTGTTTAGAGTAAGTACAGTGACACTTCTCGCCGTATGCTTCTCCTTCCCTGATATTTAGCTCTTCAGGACATTCAGACTGAATGGAGCTGGCAGAAGGGATTAATCATGGTTGGATTACTAAACGGGCCTATTGGGCACAAGCCCAGGAACCCAAATAGTCAGGAGGCTCCCGGGCCACTGCCTCTGTTTGAAATGACTTCATATTTCATGTTGGAAAGTCAAAGAGCTCAGTTAAAAGCAAAACAAAGACAAAACAAAGTGACTCAAAACGACTATAACGAGATACAGCAATTACAATGAGACTCGAAACGACTAGAATGAGAAAAAAACAACCACAAATTGACCCATAACAACAACAGTAAAACAAAACCACCACAAAGTGACCCAAACGACTGTAACGAGACCAAGAAACTACAAAAAAACTCAAAACGACTACAACGAGACAAAACAACCACAAAGAGACTTAAAGCGATTATAAGGTGACAAAACAACCACAAAGAGACTCAAATAGGCTATAACAAGACACAAAAACCACAAAGAGAATCAAATCGACGGTAAAAAAGACACAATAACGACAACGTGAACCAAAACAACTATGACGAGACACAGCAATCACAAAGAAACTTCAAACAACTACAAGACAAAGAATGACCAGAGGGATCCAAAACTACTACAAAGAGGCTAGGGGTCTTGCTCATGTGGGAGGGTCAGTTATCTAATAATCCGTCGATGGGATAAATTGTGTATGAAAAAATCCTCATCACGGTCTAAGCATGGATTATTATGCTCTCTTTTGTCAACATGGGGCACATGGAAAAAGACAAAAACTAAGATAAGGCTGCTTAGTCACGTCTGGACTCTTTGATAATCAGGGGACAGTGAACCAGACTGGAACATACCATTGGATACAACCTCCACCAATTAGCCAACTCCACTCGCCCAGTACAGTAGCACCTCCCCACTCGTCCCGGTGTGTCAATCAAACTCAAATATGAAGGCAGATAACCTTGGTTTCAACATACTTAGAATCCAACCCGGCCCCCCAGACGCCTAATTACAGCAGGTCCATTAACATATGGCTCTGTCAGGATGCATTTTACACACGTCTGGTCTCCGCATGTATTAAATTACAGTGTTCCTCTGCCAGATCACAAACCAACATTGCATCTTTTTGCAGCTTTAAACCAGATTCTTCCCCTCACTGAACACCTGTGCTTTGTATTTGTTTCTCTCTCAGCCAAGTTTCAGCACTGTTAGGTGAAAGCAAGGTCAGGTGGGTCAGTCGTTAAGTGGCTTAAGTCATTAAATATAAAAGTGTGTGGGAAAGGGCTGGTTATAAACTGCAGGGCTGATGAGGAAAGTGGGAACTTTTGTATATGTGAGAAGGGATATCAGGTGACCAGGACTGCTAAGAGAGTCTGAGGTCATGGAGTGGATGGCTGGAGGACAGCAGGTCTGGATAGAGGATACATGGTCTGGGGGGAAGTGAGCAGAGACAGGAACAGAGAGCCAGGCCAGGCAAAACTACAAACCAACTAGAAACTCCTCAAGACAAGACGCTAGCATCGGATTGCCAACTTGCTCACAATGATAATATGCAAGATCTGGAGAGTGTTTTTGATTAAAACATGAAGAAAAAAAAATGGTACAGTGAACAGTTGTATGCTACATGTAAAGGTCACAGTGTTTGTTTTAATAGTTTGATTATCGGAATGAATCCAAGGTGGCAGAAATGAGAATGGACGACCCCTCACATCGTCCTCTCTGCCACCAGGAGTCTACTCGGGCCGGGAGTAGAACACGTGGCATCTCCTGGAGACGGAGACAGGCCTTCAGTTAGCAGCAGTTAGCTCAAATCCAGCCAGAGCAAAGCCCAGACATGTTAGACCCAACGCTCAACAGGCCAGTTCCAGGGCACTGGTATAGTGCATGTTCAGTCACTGACATGCCTCACCGAGACACTGGATAGTCCAGGAAAACCCCTAAGGACAACCATTCTGTGTATTCAACGATGCATGAACCATTTTAATTATATGCAACTCTGAAATCAACCTCTCTTTTCTTTGCACTTCAAACTGATTTTTCAATGGAAAGTCGACTCACCTTTCCGCCTGCTATTCTTCACATAGAGGGAGAGTGAGAGAGCAGGGAGCTTTGGTGTGATGAGGCCAGTGGGGGACTCAGCTGTTACTCCAGAGGACGGGGATTTATCCATCCACTCTGTCTTGGCATGTCCATCCCAGCAGGCACTTGGTGGATGTGTATCAGTGGAAGAGGTCCAAGTTCAAAATCAACCCAAAAGAGGACAGATTAAGAAAAACTGGTAGAAAAGGTATGAAACAAATAAGAATGGACATGTCTGAACTCAACTCAGAAAGGTATGAGTCGCACAAGGTCATACTGTATAGACAATATAAGATATTCAGAGTCATTATTAGATATTGGCAGAACTATTTGATAATGAATGATTAAGGATGCACCAATACAAATATCGGATATCAGGCCAACATTGAATCGAATAGCTGGATTGGGTATTGTTAGCGACAACATATTATGGAACTTTAATTCCTGTTTATGGTTTTACAAAGTTGTTGCTGCACTAAAAATGTTTCATTTTGAAGATATTGCCGCTACGTTTATTAAGTTGCTGGTGTATGATTTATTATTTTAATGATAAATAATTCAATACATTTATATCTACATGTCTATTCGTTACATTTTGTATTACAAAGTTAAGAAAGCGATGTTTACGTCAAGCCTGATGTTGTCTTACACATGAAACAATGACCCCAGTCACTTCCATACAGTGAGGCATACAGCGAATCAATTAAACACTGTGTGATGTCTTGAGAGGTCGGGATCAGCTTGTGAGGCTACAAAAACCAAACATAAGTATCTTCCGTTTTCTTCGGGTTCGTTGTCTTTAATGTAAAATAAAACTCTTTTCCTCCTTGTCGCTCCTGTCCTCCTCCTCTCTCCAAACATTTCCTTCCTTCTCCCCACACCAACTTCTCCCGGGTAATCAGTTCCATCTCTTTCAGCTGGGCCGCCGCCTTGGCCCCGGCTGCCCTGCTGACTATGGGAATTGTAGTTCATTACCCAGATGCCACGCTGGGTTCTAGTCCTTGCTGCAACCACCGGGAGGGGATGTATCTCCCGTTGATGACCCTCCCTCTCATGACATCACAACTGGTATCGGATCGGCACCCTGTGGATCTCTACAAATTAACTTTGCTTTTGAAGTACATTCCTTCAGGCAAACATCTGATTTCAAACCCAAATATAACCTAGAGCTATCACATTTTAGGATAGAACCGTCACCTTCTGATTCATGCCTTTATCTGATTACACACAGACTTGATTCCTTGCAGACGCTGGAAAGCGTGGGTAAGAGTCTTGCTGCAGGAGACAAAATTGAATAAAAGAATATCACTTCTATCTATTTGATGCCATAAGGGAAGTGCCTTTGATAAAACCATTGTTCTCTAAGTTTATCCAACATTTCCCCTCATGAGTACTGAACATTCCAACACAAAAGAGCGTTCAGTATTTGAAGGCAAAATTTAAAAAAAATAAAATAAAGAAATCCAGGGACAGAAGGTTGTATAGGATTCTTTTTTCTGGTTTGTTTGTCTATTTCAGCAGGTTTACTGAAAAACTTGGCCCAATGTTCATAAAACTCAATGCAGGGTGTAACATTGGCCAAAGAAGAACCCATCACATTCCACAGCGGATCCCAATCACAGGCACATGCATTATATTTTACTTATGGAAACAGCCTTGGAGGAGTTCTGAGATCTCCGGGTGCCCTTCTAGTGAGTTCTTCAACCTGATGCCATATATCGTTTTTGAACATCTGAGTGTCAGAATCAATGGGACAAAGCACTTTCCACAGTGCCAATTTAGCCTTAAAACATTGAATTAACACCTCTGCGTGCAATCACTATGCCACCAATTATTCACAGTACAAACTATTCCTCTGGCATTAACATCAGAATATGAAGAAGGGAAGTCAGCACGCCTTATCAACTCCTCAGGCCTGTGCCAAATGGACTGCCGTTTTTGGACTCTCCAGCCTGTTCACTGTCAACACAGGCTTCCTGCTCAGGACATTGCACGCCTTCGCCGGCTGACTAATGAGAGAGCACTTTGAGTAGCTTGGCCAGCAGAGAATCGCAGAGAGTGTGACGGGAGGAGTCCAGATTTGTTCTTTGGTGGAAAGTCACTTAAGAAAATGTGTTGCATTCATACATTTTCTCATGTTTAGAATCTTCACTTAAGCATGAACAAAATGTAGTAGCCAACCAGAACTGTGGGACCCGTTTGTCTGGCGTTAATTAAACTCAAAGCTGTACTTAACAATATTTTCATGTTAATGAGGATTTCAAATGAATGAGTCATTTGAAAGGGATGGCTCATAGTGACAAGCCCCACAGAGAATTATCACCCATTTTGCAACTTTTTTCAGCTCTATGCAGCATTTTAGTGTCTTTGAGCTCATTGTTTTGCTTTTACAGCTCATAGCTTCACCGTTTTGGTTGAAGTCTCACCGATTTCATCATCCCCATTTTCTTTCTACAGCAGATTTAAATTTGTGAGGTGACCATTGACACAACCCAAAATGATTGTTAATGTTTTCAGGCGCTGGTTGACGATTCGACAAGTACTTCAAGCATAATGATGCCTTTACAATAACACATTTTTTACTCCATGAGGTTCATTGTTGTAATCTTTAAACTGTTGTAATCCTGGACCATCCGCACAAAGCACATCCAAGTTATGCCTTCACTGCTTGCTTTACCGTGATGATGCATTGCTGCCAGGCTTCTACTTGTCTATGAGACGCCTCTTAACTGCAGGGCGCCCGTTACTACTTGGGCAATCTCATCCCTCAGGCAATCCCAACACTTGACCAGATGGACGCGAGGAGTGCCCACTCTGCTCCATTACTACAGATTGGATACATAATGGACCGCGGTAAAAGGGTGAAATGAAGGGGGACATTGTCACCCTATTGGTGGTATTTGTATTCAGACGCGGTAGCTGCTTTTTTATACACATTTCTGTGATTTAGCTTGCTGAGAGAAAAACAGCTCTGTGACATCTTGTGAAGCTTGTGATTATTAGTCTTACTGATGTGTAAAGAGAGACAAAAGGTGGAACGCATCCGGCTCGCTCGCACCTTCTTTGCAATTCACCGTATTGATGTAAATAGGAGTACCTTGCAGGCAATCTGCATTCCACTCTTCCAGTAATGAATCATACCCTGAAAGACTCTCTCTTTGTTATTGTCAGCAGCCGGTGAGATATGATTACGGGTTGTGAGATTATTCCTGTGGCATTGTCAGTGTCTCTCCCCTCCACCGATCTCCAGCTGAAAAAAAAACAAGCTCCATTCAGGCAGAACAAAGCGGGGCACTAATCATTCAGAAGCGGCCCGAGCTGTCCTCAGGGATCCGACGGGGCTCGATGGAAAAGAATCTGTTAAAAGAAATAGTTTTGGAGACGCCGCCAAAGGTCAAGTAGATGGATTTAGTGATAAAAGTCTGATGAGATAGAAGTCAACCACACCAAAGCAATATACCTGGGGTGGAGGCCTCGTCTCCACGCGACCTTTTTCGGAGTCCCTCAAGAGGACAGACAGGCACCCAAATGAGCACAATCCAGTGTGACCTTAAACAAAAGTATTCTGCTGCTCCGAGTTTATCAGTGGCAAACTGGATTATTTTATAGTTCGGCTGATGAGACTTTTAATTCTGCCAGGGTTTGTCTATGGATAAGAGTCTCCTCTGAAGGAGACACTGTGCTCTGAAGATCTCGCCTCTCAACGCTGAGATCAAGAGCACACTTACAGCGTGTCAAGTTGCCAATTAGTTAAAGTAGATTTCAACATGATGGAACCAGTTCTGTTGGTGAAAGTGGCACAAACTCTTCCAGGGTCATGGAAAGATGTCATATTTTTGTATTTGTAGTGTGTAGTGTGAGAGTAATGTACAACTAAAAAAAGAAACCCACCCTTTTAACACCATGGTGTACTTTGTACATAAAACAAGCCTGCATCTACTGTATGTTACAAGCGAATACTGGTATTGATTCTTGTAGAATAATTGTCTTTCACTTTGCACCAAACAGCTGACCTAAGATAAGGTGTGAATGCAGGTCCATCAGATGAACACGGAGCTGTCAGCACAAACGAGACTGAAATAAATCCATTGTAGAGGAGGCAGAAGAGGCCATTTCTACATTCAACACTACACTTGAATGATAAGTGAGTTTTAATAACTTTCGTACTGTGCTTTCTTTTGATGTATGCACATGCTTTAGCTACATTTAAGGTGCACTCACTTTCAGTTTTACCGTCAAATAGAGTGTTTTAGACAATTGGCTATCCCCTACACAGTGATTCAAATCATCAGTCAAGTTACACTCAAACTGTATTGGGCAATATGTCACTACTGTGAAAAAGCATAGGGGATTACAATCGGAAAATCAGTGATCACATTACATTTACCAATCCCAGTTACACATTTGACTCCAAAATGTCAAAGTGTGACATCATATTGTCCGTTGAAGTAGAAAGCATTTTCCACCGCATGATTGTACACAGAACAACACACAGGTTATAACGCGGGACACCGCGCAGGCAGGGGCAGCTCGCTGCAATAATTGCATTTTTCTGCCGACGGGAAAAATGCAATGTGTTTCCAGCTTGAAGCAATTCTTGTCCAACATGTCCTGCCATGAGTCGACATGTCACAGGAGTCTCAGGATTCGGTTCACTGATGGGCCGATGGGGTACTTTGGCAGCTAAAAGTTAAACTATTCCAAACGTTTGGCCGCACTTAGCCACTTGCTCTGCTGTGTTTTTTTGGCATAAGGCTTTACAAGCATTTTGTCTCCAAAAGACATACCTGTCAACTCAACTACAATGGAAATACAGAGTAGAGTGGTGCAAAGCTGAAGGGAAGCAGAGAAGTGCCATTTTTTTCTCTCACCCTTCCTCTTGTTTCCTCACTTTCTGGACACTGGCAATGTTGGCTACACTTGCACCGCCTCTTCTACTACGGTCCAGTGTATTTGCCACTACGGCTGATGACTTTCATCACATGACTGCCACACCTCGTAACATTAGAGCAAAGTTGTATTAAAGTAGAATCTGTCTTAACATTATTTGATGCAGCAAGAATACATGTTTTGCAGGTGACACTTCTTGAATGTGAAAAAGTTGAGAAACATTCTCTGAGAAAAAGAAATACCAGTGCAACCCACTGGTGACCTGCGCTGCCTATTTCCCTGCCTTTCATCTATTGCATGCTGGGATAGCCTCCACAAAGATCTCCCACAATCCTCATATAGCACTGATGCATCTCCTTCATAGAACTACATAAAACCTGCAAAATGTGTTCGAGTATAACAGCAGAACACTGATCTGAATTCTGCACACTCAGTTTAGAGTGAGTGTGTGTGCATGTGTGGGAGTGGACACGTGCACTTTCTCTCCCTCGGCGCCTCCCGTTTCCCACTCTTGTCTGCTAATGAATACTGGTGAAATGAGGAGCTCTAATGGAATTACACTTTAATGATGTTTGCTGTTTTTTACGATGGTAATTAATTATATCGGTGTAATTTCCTTCTCCCAAAAATCTTCCCACGTGAAAACCATAAGCACTGAACAACGCGGCTCCCCAGTCCCCCCCCCCCCCCATGCACATCATGAAAAGCAGTAATGACGTACTCCCTGGACGACGCTCCCTCCCTAAATAAAGGCAGGTTCCCCCTCACAGCGGAGGATCCTCAACCGCTGGAGATGTTCACAGACCGATTTACCTTCCGTCTCCGTGTGCATTTTTATTTAGATTCTCTTCTCAGAGCTCCAGACTCGGCCTGCTTAGGGCATCCCAAAGCACCTCTTGAGATTGAGTACTGCACACAAATCCACATTCAAATGAGCTTTCACTGTGGTGTCACGTTGTGTATTGTTAGACGGCAAAACCCTGAATTTTTAAAAGAAAGCACACACAGATAGTGACAGGAGAGGAACCACTTACTGAGGTTTGTAGAGAAAAATGAGGGTTAGATGCGAGGCGACAAGGTTTGAAAGCCAGGGTTGTCTCAGAATAGGAAATCAGTCCTAACCGGGCAAAGATTCTCAGTGACAAATATTTGGTCTTAGAAAAATAACTCTTATCTTGGCAGATATTTTGGAGAGTTTCATGGGTGACCTCTCCTCTGGGGGGAGATTTTTTTGCACTTTCTGGAAGTGGTTGATGAGTTTATCAAGAGACTGTTTGGACACACACACAAGAACATGTAGGCCTAAATGCAGAAATTGCATTGCTCCTTTTAACAGAAAATGCTGCTCTGATTATTGCTGGGAAAACATATCCTTCAATACAACTGTATTTATTCACTACGTTTTACAAGATTTCATTTGAACATTTGATAGTGAACATTTTTCCTTCACCCAATACTTATTTTTACTGAATGGAGCTTGAACGCATCACAATGTAACTATATGCAACCTCCGCTATAGTTGGCTGTGCGGCCCGCCGGCTGCTGACAGCAACATTTACTAGCTCTCCTTCTGCTGATTTGAACATTTTGTTGATTTGTTGTTCACAAAAAAAAGTGTGTGTAGCGCTAGTTTGCACATGTGCAGTAGCGATCGGGCAGGATGTACGGATCTGGTAGCGCGTGATGCGTGTTGTTGTTGCAGATAAATGATATGATGACGTGATATCGGATCTGTGCAGAGACTCACAGATATCGGAGGCATTTCCGATAATGGTGTGGGTATCGGAACAACTCTACTTCAAATACTGTTAGATAGTTTAATCTATAACATGCGTATTTTACATGCTCATTATGTAAAGAGACAAGTAGCCTTACTAAAACTGTCAGATAAATGAAGTGGAGTGAAAAGTACAATATTTCCCAGTTGAATAGAACTGTAAATACCCAATTAAAGTACAAGTACCTCAGATTTGTACTTTAGTAATGTACCCATAGTTACATTTTTCCACTGATGAAATAGAACCTCCTACCTCGGAGTAGATATAAATGCAGGCTGTGAACTGAACATTTACAAAATGCTTAACAGACCCACAGAACTTCTATAGAGTAGCAGTGCGGATTAAGAGGACAATGAAAATGGTTTCACTGTGAGAAGTAAGCTATCCACTTTGCTGTCTTGTTTTTATCTGCTTGCATTATTTGTTCTTTTTTTTTTTCTCCCCCAGATACATTTGACTTGCTTTCAGCGGTCGCCTCATCAGATAGCACAGGATAAATGTGATAAAAGGATTGATGTAGCAGCTTTCTTGGCACTGAAACAGATAGCGACTGCAGCCATCCATACAGCGTGGATATAGTAGATGCATAGTGATTCATGGTCTCCTGTTTTCAATTTGCATTTACAATGCAGCCATCAAGTAGATGGTCACCCGGGGAAAGTGGAATGTCTGCCCCTCGTTCACGCAATTGACATTGCGAGTCCCGCGCCAAGGCAGGTGGAAACAAACACCGCAAATGAGCGAGACACGTGTTGAGAACGACCTTGCTTTATGACTTAAGTGCTTCCCGCCTTCTCCTGTCTGATCTGCCACTTCCATCTATCAATCTAATGACGTGGCAAAGGGCCAGGTTAATCAAGCTCAATTACTTTTGCTCTCATTTGAGAGTGACAGTGATGCAGCACTGACCCAGCTGCTTGCAGGTTTTAGGACTGGACGGCCTTCAGGGTCAGGATGTTGGACAATGGAAAGACACACTATCGGCAGGATTTTTACGATTTGTCACACCCAGAAGGGATTTTCTTTTTTTTGTTCTGCCCAAGAAAACAAATGGCTACAGATGTTGAAAATTATTGCTTTAGTATCCAGCTTCCTGAAGTAATTACCTATAACTAATCATATCCAGAAGTCAATTTGCATTGAGGAATGTTTGTCATTTTTCCCTAATAATTAACATTAAAAGGCTAACTGAGCGATTGGAGCCAGCCGTCAAAATCCAGGCAGTGGAGACTGCATTATCCTGACTGGTCTATTAGTGCAGTGCCCGTTCATGCCGTGGCTGTTCGGAGTGCATCCATTCATCCCTGACCTTAGAATTAGTTTGGCAAAACATCTTAACTCAAGTTCCATTCACTCGCTAGGATGGAGTTTGAGCAAAGTCCATCAACCGATCAAGTAGGGCAAAATGTTTTATTGCACTTTCACATTTAAATAAAGCATTACTTTCCCTTCCATGTTGTGCTACATTCCTGATAATGTAGAAAAGAGAGCTGCACCATATTGTGATATGTAAATATTCAGGAATAGTCAGCCTTCATTTTGCGCATTTTAAAGCTAAATGCATCGATCTGGTGCACTTTGAGAGCAAAATGAAGATTCTAGATAAACAATGTAGTTTGTTGCTTCATCGGCTGTATGAATGTGATGGTGATGACATGGCCGGAAAGTCCCACCTTACGAAGTACGGTTAAACAGATGGTCGGAGCCACGAGCCACCTTCACCCCGAGCCTTTCCAACCTACTGTAGCCGGTCACAGCGCACATGGAGGAAAATGCTCCCAGCCCTGACCTGCCGAGTTGAATCACCCGGACAGATGCACCCGCTCTGTCTAAAGAGCAGACGGGCAAAACGAGTAATACCCAGTATATTAATCCTCTACTCTGGACCGTGACATTCAGGAACGTTTCTCATAAGCTGCATCAGTAAGGTGCAGCAGCATGGAGGCTCTCCAGAAGTGAAGCCCCCTGGTGGCTGGCTGTTAGTTTAAGGAGCGTTTGATTTCATATGAAGCTGAGTTTTGTTAGTGGCGCGCGCATTTTAAACATCAGTATCGCAGCCGATCGTTTTCATTTAATTGTGGGAAGCGAATATCAAGATTAATATCCGAATGAAAGAGAGAGGTGGTTGAAAGCTCCAGAAACAGCTTGTAAGTGAGTCGAGATGTTCTTGTCAAAATGAAAATAGAAAGCAGTTTTTAAAGCGTCTTCTGTGGCTCTGGAACTTTGTCAAGTCTGAGAAAATAACCCTTGTGATGTCATTGGGGTTGAGATTTGAGTTTGGGTTTTTTTTTAACAGAAAGGATCTGATGAAAAATGCTTCTCTCTCATGATTCCCTTTCCATCATATCATTTTGCAACATTTGCACACGTGCTCTTTTTGAATAACCTAACACTCCCGCTGATATCTTAATTTGACTATACTTTTACATCTTCATGCCTACTCTCTTTTGTTGTCCTTCCGTTGTCGCTGGATAACATGGCCTCATTAGTGACAGTAACTGTGGTGACCCTCCTAATACGGGTTTTGCTGCTACAGCCTGCAAGCGCGCGAGCGCCCCCGAGGCTCCCATCAGCCGGCCGGATCATTAGCGAGACGCTCAAAACACCTCCGCCTCGGTCCTTGAGGAGGGCGAGACAAGGGGAGCATAAGGTTCAATAAATATTGCATCGCACTGCAGGCCCACCTTGAAACAGAAACACGGATGGAGTTGGAAGCACCGGTGGCAGTCAACAGATGTTCTTACATCTTAAAAGCTGTTATTCAGACACTGGAAGCGAGAACGATTCCTGTTTGATTTACTTGTGTTACCATGCGTGTGTTATTGTTTAGGCTTCTGCCTGTCACATTTAAAAGTAGTAATCATGATGTCTTTTTGGGACGACGCCTTTGGGATGAGGAATTGTTGCCGTGGTAGTTTTGCACTTCCCAGAAATTGTGACATGTCAGACCGTGCAGTCAGAACTCTGATGTGCCAGTCTTTTAGTTTGTCTTGCTGTGGTGTGAGCCTTTGTATGTGCTGCTCTTTCCTCTGCTTCTAACCACAGGTATGGTCTTGCCGATTAAAAATAAACCACTGTTTTTGTGGCTGAATACATCACTTCTATATTTACTTTGTTGACGAGAAGGCAGAACAGGTATGAGCTTTGTGCTGCACTTTATTTCCGCACAGGCCTATCGGTTTGCCATTTAGAAAGTAGTGTGAACCAGCCATCATGAGATGTGAAGCAGTCAGATAGCGTAGCTTAACACAAAGACTGGAAACAGGGAATCAGCTGGTCAGGTTGTCATGCAATCGGTGTAGACTGCAGGAACTTACTGGTCCCTGAAGCCACTCGTGTGTGGCACCGTGGTGGGAGCTTCCACAGATGGCGCGCCAGCTCCGAGCGCGTGCAAAGGCATTCATGCTGGGAGCGCTGTTCGTTGCATTATTCCCCGAAACGCCAGAGGGCGTATGAACAAAATGTAATGCGAAGAGGCAAGAAGACAACAAGTGTAACTGGCAATACCACATAAACCAACCTCCATGATGCCGAGGAGGGATTGTAGTTAACTGTAAACTCTTATTCACAGACTGCTTTTTTGTCTTTATACGAGTCCTGTAAAGAAAGAAGTCAAGTAGTGAATGCATTATAAAGATATAAAGGTTAAATGTCCTGGAAACAAATTGACTTGGCAGGCAAGATATATACTCAAATGAAGAATTTTAAGACCTCCGGTTTCTAGAGCATTTAAAAAAAAAGCGAATTGACTATCTTTGTAAAATCCTAGACGACCAAAAGCTGCGACCGCTTGTGCACAGCTCACACCGACTTCACTACAGCGAGTATAAACTAAGCTTGAGTGTTGCTTTCACACCTAAACCACAGATCAACTTGTGATGGAGCCATGCCAGCCGCACAGCTGCTGGCAGCACCGTATTGACCATACAGACGTGAGATTGGCAATCACCAAGAAAGCTTAAAAGTATACTTCTCAAAATGTTAAACCATTCCTTTGAAAACCCCAAACAACACCTGCCAAAAACACCTGTTACAAAAACAAATTAAAATGTGGCAGTACAATCCTCACAACAAGTACAGGCTGCAGCATTTAGAGGAACATTAGCATTTGGAAAATGAATATGACTTCAGTCAGGCAATTATTCATTCTGGGAGTGTCAGCGAGGTCTCAAAGTGCAGGAGGAGCAAATGAATGAAGATGCAGAGGTTAGACTATTGTTGCTTCCGAAGCCATTAGCATCACCTTAGGTAATCAGTGTTCCTCCCACTCCGCTAGCTGCATATTTCTAATACTTAGCATTAATGAAGTGACCCTCAGACCCGGCACCTGCAACACTTCACACATACCACCATTTGATATATGTTTATAATAGGAGGGGGGGGGGGCAC
Source organism: Anarhichas minor (assembly GCF_050575085.1). Taxonomy (NCBI): domain Eukaryota; kingdom Metazoa; phylum Chordata; class Actinopteri; order Perciformes; family Anarhichadidae; genus Anarhichas; species Anarhichas minor. Next base: position 15,818,716 of record NW_027466582.1, on the reverse strand, counting down.
TGGAGAGTTTTCTGCTTGAAAATGTATGGGGGTGGAGCGAAAAGCGAGTAAAAGATGCATTGTTTTGGCAGGTGGCTCTCATTCCGCTCTCCCCGTTCCCGTCTGATCACATTGGTTATGTACATGGTTGTGTAGCGTGCGCTGGTCGATGTCTTCATCGGGGTTGTCCGCCTCTGAATCCCCTCTGCGCCTCATTTACTGGACTGGGTCAGAAATGATTTCATGCTTATTTCGGCTGAGCCCCTGTTCCGTCAATTATGTGAAATACATCAAGTTAAGCCTCTTCCAATAGGCAACGACAACAACAACAAGAGAAGAAGAAAAAAAGCTTGTTGGAATGTTTAAGCGGTCATAACAAAAATAAATGAAGTTCATTAAAAATGGAAATCTTGCAGGGGATTAGGAGGGGGGGGGGGGGGGGGAGCTGCTCGGCGCTGGTGGGACTTCTCTATGAAAACTCTGTCGCTCACGGTCGACGCACCAAATGGTGTCAATGCTGTTAATTGCCCCCAAGTCCCTGTCCCACAGTGTGGCTCTCAGCTGCCTCTCAGCTCCGATTGACTAATCTGCACATGGTGTTAATCAGTGCCACTGCGATGTTACAACAAGGCAAACTCTGTCGCTGTGTTTTGCAGAAAGAGGACTTTATATTCCCTCCATTCCGACGTTCACTGGCTGAGGCTGCAAATGTGCTGGAGCTTTAGAGGAGCAGATGTTCAATCTTGTCAGCGAGGAGCCTAAATTAAGTGATGTTGTTTTGGCATCACAGTTAGAGAAAATATACTCTTACTGCGGAGTAAGAAACAGGTCTGTAATCCAGTCAATAACAGGTTTGTATAGGAGCAGTTCTATTCTATACGTCTAAGTCTCTGCCTGTTAGTCTTTTCAAAATAGACTAATGTTTTCACAGAACATACGGACTCTTTTCAAAATATATTTTCAGCATAGGCTCAGTTTTTAGGTTTAGGTTCTGCAACAAAACTTCTTGTTTAGGAAATGATTTAGTTTGGGGTTAAAATAAAGTGTTTAAGTAAAATAGCCGTCAGTGAAGTATGGAAGTTATGTAACAAAACGATGTTAAAATAAGTCAACGTTGACATGGTTTCACACGGGACATGAACAGGGATCTCCTGGGTGAAGGGTCCTGTGTTTGTTTGACCCACCCGACCTTCTCAGACATTCCCACAGACATCGATGCTAAAGCGTGCCTGGGTATCAAATGCCACGCGTCAGCATTTGGTGTGTTTGGGAGTGAGAACGGGTTGTCTTAGAGGACATATTGTTTCACTTTTAATGGTGCTTCGCTAGCACTTCACCTGCAAGGCCAATACAACATGGACCCACAAAACTAGCCAACTGCTAACTGCTCATTGTTAAATATTATGTATCACCCAAGATACAATTAAACTATAACAGCTTGGGAGTTATTGGGAGTATGTTTTCCTTGTGATGGGGTCATACAAACAGTCTCTACCTGCTTCCAGTCCTTGTGCTAAGCTTGACAATGGACCTACATATGTACTGGACACAACGTGATCAAATTGATATCTGATTGTGACTGAGAACATCTCTCAAAACGTTTGGCTGCTTAAATATAATACAATGAATCTATTAATTCCTTTCAAGGTGCAATTTATCAAAGAGGTTTTACTGTGGGTTTACTCATCATGCGCTCCAGCTAAGTGATACGGGCCAGAAGAAAACAGATGTGCTTGTCACCATATTATCAAGCAGGAGAAAAGGCATGACGAGGCCACTCGTGTGAAAAGGGAGCCTCTGCTGTATTCCGAAAGTCAAATAATTCATCCGATCCGGGCCCGGAGCCATTTGTCTGTGTCAGAGTTTATACGATGCTCCCAAACACTTTGCCTAGCCCCCCAACTTTCCTGTCTCCCATCCTTGAAAGCCAAATCAATCAAGCCTCCCCATGCAGGAAACTGCCAAAATAAAGAGACAATGAAGTGGAATGAGTGGAAGCAGGATTGATAGCATTAAGAGGAATTGGGACAGATCGTGAGGAATTTTATGTGCTGCCTTTTTTTTTTTTTTTGGAGGGGGGGGGGGGGGGGTGTTAGTAGCACACTCCGGGTCCACGCTGCTGAATAGGAGGTATGCAGATAAATGGAGTCAGAGCGATGTAATCATACATTCACACCCTGGGAAGCGGTCGCTGGTCTGATGGATGATTGCCTATCTTCATTTCTGGGAGCCAGAAAGACAAAGGTCCGCTGCATAGCGTAATCGATCATTTCCCTCTCTCTGCTTTCAGAGGCGAGGCGGAGGCCCTCACAAACTCCGAATACAGATCGTTGAATGTTTCTTCTTTTAATCATGCTCGAGGGGGTGGGGGGGATTACTTGAACTGACTTGTTCAATCTTTTCATATGCAGACAGAGACATAAAATGAGGATGTTTGTCATAAACAAGCTTTCATGTCGGCAATACTGCGTTAGATCCCCCTCAAATCGCCAAACAAGCAGCAAAGCTACAGTATTTGATTCGATTGTGTCTTTGATCAGGTCAGCTTGTGTCCCTACAGCCAAAACAGATGGCCGCTGGCTTATTAATTTCACATCAAAGCACAAACCCATGATTTGAAACAGCAGCAGGTGTGTTAAAAGCAGTTATCGAGTTATTTCTGAGAATGTCACGTCCTGCTCACTTAAGCGAGGACGCCCGAGTTGAAGGGCGAGCTCTTTTTCTAAAATTCAAAGTCACAAAGGCCCATGGCAGAGTGGAAAATCCGAGTGCTTTCTTGGCCGGCTCTGCCAATGGTCATGGCAGTCCTTGAACACCATTTGATAGACTTCTGCATCTGGACCAGTGTCAAAGAGTACTTGGCAAGGCAGATACTTTATTGTCCAGAGGTGAGAAGGGACATTTTCTGGCTGTTGTTCAGGCGTTTAATTTCTAGGAGAAACACAAGCATCTGTTGTCGAGTTCATTTTTCAAATTGGTAGAAGCTGATTAGCACTTTCTAGAGACCTGGTGCAGTCAGAGCTCCTCTGTCGGGCTTTGAGATTTCAGCCAAGATTTGTTTCAGTAATGTTAATGGTTACTTTGATGCAAATCAGAAAGGAGGGGGGTAAAAAGAAAAGCGGACTTTGAAGCCGGAGGTGGGTAAGAAATGTAATTACTTCACACCATTTTTCTCCACTTCTGACAAAACAAAGCTCAGCTGTGGTCCGTCTCTCTCTTATTAATCGACTTCTATCTGCGGGACCTTTGCCTTTGATCTCAGACAGTTAGCAGCAGACTGCTCCTCAACGTGAGCCTCTGACAAAATGGGCGAAGCATATGGTAACACAGTGGGATTCGCAACGATCGCCCCGCATGAGGATGAAGCCTTGACAGAAGAGGTGAGGAGACCGGGCTGAACTCAGTCTCGTTACTCGAACATGGCCGTCATTGAACACTGGCCTCCGACTACGCAGCCGAGTCCTACAGCACCGTGGAGATCTGTAAACACCCCAAGCGTTGCCGTCATTGCCCTATGCTAAAAAGACCAATATGTTCCCATGTGGGTACCACGTTGTAATAAAGCACCATTTAAAAGGATTTATAACGATTTATAACGATAGCATTAGTTATAACATTTATTAACACTAATAAAGCCAATAGTGTTACATTTGTTATAAAATGGTTTTGGGTTGCCAGAACGCTCACTGGATGATACGGTTCGGACAATATACTTATCTCTCAATTCGATACTATAACGATACTTGGGTGAGGATTTTACATGTATTGAATTTTTTGAAAGTTTTTACAATTCTAAGTGATTCTACAAGTATTGCGATTCAATAATTACAATTTATTCCAATTTATGACGTGGGTAACATACGAATATTAGTGCGTTGCTTTCCGTAGGTATAAGTGTGAACAGTGAGAACAGCCTGTGTGGTTTACTGAGAAGACAACACGGCATGCCAGAGGTCGAACCCAAAGAGCATTTTAGGACTTTGGCAACAGGGCATGGCGTTTATTAAATTGAGTATTCATATAGATCATTACAAATCAAAGACTTTTTTTCTCACGTTCAAATGGCAGTTGGAATTTTGAAGAAAGCGTGAGCGCTCTATTAGAAAGTGGTGTCCATGTCATGGAGCATAACGACTAAACAACAACAAGGAAACAAGAATAACGACCTCCCAGGAGGCCCCCGGCCTGTGGATGTTCAGTGGCCCGTGCATGGAGCAGGTGGCCACTGTCACACACTGAGGAAACAGCTTGACTCAGATCTCAGGACCTGGGCAAGTGTCACTGTGATCTGAACAAATTACACTACGCCGCTCCGATCTAATCGGCCCTCCGTTTCACCCTGAGACATATTTTAAACGAGATGAATCCTATTTTCAAATTATGGATACAACTTTAATGACATAAGGCATTAAATGGGCTAGTATAATTCCAATTAAAACGCAAAGATTTTGATCTTTAATTGAGGATGTGAGTGAAAGGAGCCGGATGCTGTAAATGTTTAAATAGAGAAAGTATTGTGTTTAGGGGGAGGAATTGAGGGTGGGGGGGAAATGTGACTTTAGGCTTATTACTTCTGTATCTGCATTCATCAATCAGAGCAGGAAGCTTTAAAGCTGCGCTTAAGTTACAAAGCATGGCTGTGCAACAAGAATAGTGCACAGGGGGGGGGGGGGAACTTAAGTTCTCATCGTAAACACTGTTCGCTCTGTCAGCGCTGTTGCCGTAGTTTGCACTGCGAGTGCTGTAAGCACTGTTAGCTGCAAGCGGGCGGCTCAGCCGGCACCATGTGGATAGCCATTGAGAGGCAATAGATATGCTTCTAGTATGAAGGCAAATCACTGTCAAAATCCGAGAGCGCAAATGAGATCCATGCGCGCGCGAAAATCAAACAGCCGCGCGCGTATTTTACTTTGACGAGCGCTTTTACATCACTCCGCGAGCAGAATTCACTCTTGTGCGAGCAAAAGTCGCTCGCAAAGCTTAAACCTGCTCAGCTCACGAGTCTTTTACCTGCTCGCTCGCGAGCAGTTTTTCTTTTTGACAGTAAGTGGGCGGACCCAGTCGCCATTGTATCTCTACATCTAATTGGTTACAATCCTCGTCTTTGGATAGACCGGATATCACTTTTTTTAGCTGTGATTTAGTCTCCAACTCCTGAGGGAAATATCTGTCTCTCCTCTTTAGCTGCTAAATGCTCCACTTTTTTCACCAGCTGGTCTTTAACTGTGTCTGTCTTGCTGTTTGGTGCTGAGCAGGTAGTCAGTGGGTCTTTCAGAGCTTATTCAGTGAAAACAGCTGCTGCTGGGAAAGTGGGGTTGACGAAGGCATTACATTAAATATGCCTTTTCTAAGCTTCCGGACAAACCCCAGTCCAGGACATCAAACCACAGAAGCCTGGCAGTCCTTACCTTTTGATCATACCAGGCCACCTCCCTGTCCCGTGCTCCTGGTTTTAGCTTAACAAGATGCAGCACATGCTTCAGCCAATTCTGCACCCCTGCAGAGTGGAGATAATTAAATATAGAGGTATGAATGTCAGGTCAGGGCTACCGTGGCTCTGCTAATGAATCCCAGGTTGCTGCAAGAAAAGAGCCTGCACAGTTTTTCACGCTCATCCTCACAGCAACCGCAGCGAGGCGTTTATCGCCGGGTCGCTAATTGACACATGATGAAGATTTGACGGTCCAGGCCTGGAAAGAAGGGGCTCCAGGACTCCAGGTGCGGGTCATTCATCGCTGAGAAGATGCCCTTCTCTTCGTGGGCCATTAGAGTTTGAGGGATCAACGTGAGGAGCCAGGGGAGGAAGTCCATCCATCATGTCGCCCGCACAGCAGCACGCTCCGACCCCAACGGAGCGGGCTTCCTGAACCTCACCTAACCCCACACCACAAATATAATTACACTCTGCCTCGCCCTCCTTACGCTAAACTGACCCTAAGGACATCCTCATCTCCCAGTCAGCAGGGCTCCAAGGAGGTCCACAAGTTGCCTCCGCAAGGACAAATGGAGGGCAGCTGAAGAATTGGACTGCTCTGCATACAATTGGCTGTATTGTATGCTCACCTTTAACAATTATCCAACTTAAACCTTGTGTCCATTACCCTTTGCTCACTATTTCAACTGTTTATTCAACACGCTTGCTGTCGTTATCTACTTCAACCATTCATCCATTGCTTTTTAACCAGGGGTAGGCAACCTTTTTGATATGAAGTGCCATTTTTAAATGTACTTGTATCAGTATGCCACATCAACAATAAGGCTGACGTAAATTGACACCATATCAAATTTTAAATCAATTAATCTTACCAACCTTCATACCAATCGTGTTCATCAGCAACAAAGGAACAAATTCTGGACAAAATTCCAACAATTGTGATAGAGGTCATTTTGCATGCATATAAGAGCACACTTCAACATTTCCCCAAAACTCTCTTCCCAACGCATTGGAAGTGTGTCATTGGTCAAGCTTAAAAAATAATATCAACACTTAATGACCCATTTTTTTGTGTAAGAGGGCTGCTCACACCTCGCGTATTTTTCTCTGCTGCTTTGCTTGCAACAAGTTTTGCGCACTTTCAGTTGCAGCGTATATTGTTCAGGTGTCGATATTTTTAAAAAAAGTCGTAATTTCTATTTTGTGAAATTAGTTGCGCAACTCTACATTGTTTTCCAAGTACTCCCTGACAACCACAAACATAGTAGAGTACAAGTGGTTTGGAACCGCTGCTTTAAATTGATACAAACAAAACTATTCTAATGATCCAACTGCTTTGTCGCCTTTGATCGATCACTCCCGGGGGGGTTATTTAAGAAAGTCTGGCTGTTCAGGGCCATCTCCAACTCCATCAACTACCGGACGGGCACATGTAGAGCAGATTAGGTATTGACCTGCGCATTTGACGAGCGCACTCTCAGCAGGACGGCTCGGGGCTGTGAAGCTCGAGGATGATAGATTTCCACTGTATGTCAACACCGCCTGTGATTTTCTACCAGAATGCAACACATGATGGACTGATAGGAGATGCACACGTACACACGGCCTTCCCGGTTGTAAGCCGGCTGCCCTATCACTCAAAGTGCAATAGAGCTATAGATCACGCCGTGTTCCTTTTAAGACGCTACGCTTGCTTTTAAATGTGCATCTTTGACAGGGAGCGTCTCAATTTCTTGCTTTTTTTTCGGGAAAGGCCAGGGTTTGATTGTTTCTCTTCCTGAGATGCTCTCCTCTGCTTACAGCCCGTAGAGCAATGATTGAGATTTGTATGCGCAAAATCAGTTTTTTGAATTGAGTGGTCGAGGACTAGAGTTCTGCTTCTCTTCTCAAATCTGATAGGTCTGGACAACGTATTGCATTTTGGGGATGAGTTCAGGCTGCTTTTTGGGTTTGAGTTATTTTCACATTCCGTTTGTACAGAAATTTCTCCTCATTCGGTCTCTGACTTTGCCAATTGTCTGTGTTGATTAAACTGGTCCGTCAAAAGATGAAGAACTGCGTTCGGAAAGATCCGATTCTTTGATCGTCGAAAGAACAAGCCGGTGCACTCTACAAAATATGCAGGCAGTGAAGTTAATTATGACTCCCAATATGCACTTCATAGGAACCATCGATCACAGATTTCAACATTATGTTACAGGCAGAAAGCTATAGGGATTTTACTTAACTGATAACACGTCTACATATATACATAATACATAGGAAATGTGGTCATTTTCAATTCACTACTGCTCTGATTTGCACCTCTTATTGACTTCAACTCCATAGAGAGGTTAACCATAAATAGATGGTATCAAAAAAAGTCTTATTTCACAAAACCCGTTCAGTACAATGTGTTTGGTTGATGACTTTAATTGCACACTAACATTAGCTAATTATTGATTTAATTATATGAAGGCATTATCCAATTAAAGTCTGCGGAACGGGTTGAGTTGCACCTCTATTTATGATGCAACAACTAGCCTCTGGAGTCAGAACCAAGGCGGCAAACTTTATTAGTCCTTTCCACCTTGACAAAGATGGCTTAGGCCAGATCTGCTCCTTTTCTTCTTACCTTTCACAATAAAAGCACTTAAATGAGATAATATTTGCAGGCAAAGTATTTTGCATTAACGTGTTGTCTATTTAAAGCCTTTAGGCAATGCAAAATGGGGTACTAGGCAAATAGAGAACAAGCAACTGTCATATTGAAAGCCCCCCCCCCCCCCCAAACACCACTGAAAGGGATCTTCAATTCAATGCAGTTTTATTGTCTTTCTCATAGGTTGTATGATATAAAAGGCATCATAAAACATGTAAATCACACAGTTCAATCGAGCGGTGTATTCAACAGCGGGTCCATATTCACCCTACATTCTCCATACATACTGGGAATGAGTCACAGTCAATCATACATAAGATGCCTGCAGACGTGAGGAAGAGGAGGAGGAGCGCATCGGGAGTCTTGACATGTCTCTGTGAAAAGGGGAATTAACCCGGTGCTCATAAATATGTTGGCTGCAAAAGGAATTACCGATCCCATTCTCGGCAGCCCATCTTTTCAAAATCCCCCTTTTCTCTATGCAAACAAGAGCAATTCATTTGAATAATTCTCACTAAACCTGTCTCATCCACTTGTTTTCCCTTTGAGAGGCAATCACGCGTTGTCTGCTTGTAATTTATGACCGCGGGGCAAATCTGCCGCGTTTTTTTTTACAGGGCTGCATTAGAACACACTCTTGTTATTGCGAAGCGTTATGGTAAATGGGGAAAAATACACTTTTTAATGGAAAAAGACAGGTGCTTTCCAAGGTGGATCCTCAGCCTTATGCGTTTCTGAGACAATAAAAGGAAGATGGATTATTTCGCACTGCTACTTATTCATTATCCAAATTATGCAAATAGTTTATCACTGTGAAATGTTTTTAAAAAGCTTTCAAACATTCCAGCCTCGCCTCTCCAATGAATTAAGATGCATCGTGTTTGTTGCACTGAGCCTCTTTTTTACAACTTGATTATCGACTAAAGTGAGCTTACAGTGCTGCGTGCGGTTCGCCTCGTGGCATGATAAGGCCTCTACAGCGACAATCACTTTCAACATGTTTCAGTGAGTACCAGTCCTGAATTATTATGGGCACTTGCGATTGTCTGCAGTCACTGCCGGAGATGGCGGATAACTCAAATGTAGTCTCTTTTATTTTGTAGGAATATTTTCAAAAATTTTGTTAGCGTTTTTTTCTCCAACAGGTGGATCCTTAAAAGCTTCCGCTGACAAGAAGTACTTTTCTCATCTTAACAGACACATACATGAACATTAGATCTAAATCAACAATATAAAAATCTTAGTACATATTGAACAGGTTTGGGCGGTGGAGGGAGCGGCAGCTGCGGACCAGTTGTGAACAAACGGAGACATGTTAAAAGATGTAAGGATGTCATCACTGACATGTAGGCATCAGCACACCTGTGTTTTCATTCATTGGAAGCACCTCTAAGTTCTACTGCAGATTTCTTTCATAATACTTGCGAATGCTGAACAGTTATCCCCGTTTGTACACTACATCAAGCCACACCCCACTCTATGACAGCAAACCTCTTCGATTTAGGGAACAACATGGCCTTTCCTCCAGTGCCAAGACAAACAAGCATATCACATTCACTGTGTCATGGGGACAAGGAAGGCCCAGATTAGTGCAATATCCTGACTTTTCATATTGTATAGCTCACAGAGCAGGTAGCTGATGTTCAGCACCATTTGCTTCTTAGGAACCCTTGTTTGGGTTTTAATGGGTTCTTTGTAAGAAGAAGAACCAATAAGAAGACTTTTCATCCAAAGAACCCTTTTTGGAAGGAAGGGGTTTTCAAGGATTGTTGAAAGCATGGGTGTTAAAAGATCCTCCGTGAAACCCTTGGAATGAATACAAAAGGGTTCTCGGTAGAATCCCCTGATTCTACGGTGGATCCCTAGAGTGGGATCTCGGTGAAACCCTTGGAATATAAAAGGTTTGTCAATGTGGGTGGGTTGAAGATGAAACCCTTGTAGTGTCGGTAGAACCCCAGGGTGGGTTTGGTTGGTACCCTGAGAAGGAAAAAAAGTTCTGCACAGAAGGGTTCTCTGTAAAACCTCTCATAATGGGTTCTGGGTGGAACTTTTCACAGACAGTTCCAGGTACAACCCTTTGAACGGGTTCCAGGTGAATCTACCAGGAACCCAAAAAGGGTTCACCTATGACAGAACCCTATATGGTTCAAGTTAGCACCTTCATTTCTAAGAGTGTATATGTGTGTGTATTTGTGTACATTTCAACTAAGTGCAGGTCTAGACACGCAATACTTGAGTGCTATTGGACAAACACTGAAGGGGCTCCAGAAGATACTTGTGAAAGAACAAGAAATGCATCTTTTTTTTGGAGAACAGAAGCTCAAATGGAATTCTGGTCATGTTTCTGGAGGGACGTGCAACAATACTCTCAAGATGATATCTTTATTTAACCAACCAATCTGTGAAGCATCCCCAGTGAATATTGTTCTGGCAAACGTTACTGGCAATGGACATATCTCAAGTCTGATTAAAGGCGGCCATAAATATCATCGCTTCAGTCTCAAGTGTTTTGATCTGTGTGATTTTCGAGGATATAAACAGCTGTTGCCCTATGATGGATTATTTTTAAATGACACACATGCGTCTCAACTCACAGTATAATCTGGAATTACCCGCAAATTCAGGACTTGTTGATTTTGACCTGAGTAACCAAATGTAGAACACACGCCCGTCTACGGCTGAAAGTTATCAATCAAGATACATTTCTCTGAGGTCATTGGTGTCACAGCATCCTGCCACCAACTCTGATTCCATGCTGCTCACACACAGAAACCGCGAGGGATGTATAGCAGGAATACATATGAGAGGACACACTATAATATGTAAAAGTTACATCTGCACTAAAGGTGGAGGTTCAAACTGTCACATAAGACTGGTTTTAGTGACCGACTCTGCTGGCTACAGTCATATCAGGAGGAGGTATGAGCGGCTGCAGGGGAGTGTCAGCGCCACTGTGTGGCCAAATTGAGAAATTACATGTAGGTGTATTTTTCAGGAAAGCCCATGTACTTCTGCTAAAACTATTAAGCTTTTATAAATGTACACACTGTGATATTAAAGCGTGTAGAAAATCAAACGGATGCAGGGACACAAAATGGATCGGTGTTTAAAAAGAGCAAAGTGATGCGGGAGACAACCCAGTAAAAGCTCAGTAAAAGGGGTGTGATGAGGAAATATGAATACATTAAACCTGGATAAAGGCAGGCAGTGCTGGGCGAGGGTAAGCAGAATAATTATTTTTGTCATTACAGCCAACAGTGGCATGAGGCATATTTTCTTTTCATTTATTTGGGAATGTCCTCGGATTGTTTTTCTTCTTAACTTTGTTACTTAAGTGTGAGATCCTTCTGATTTACATCATCCTCCTCTAGTGTACTCATCCTGTACATTTTCATTATTTTCTTCTGTGTTCCGATTGATTACTATGTTACAGGAGTCCTGAGAGGCAAGTGAGAAATAAGAATTCTGATTTAGTTCGTTAACGAACCTCTTTTTTTCTCTGGCAAATCTTCTGTATGACGTTGTTTACCCAATTCAAAACACAAGCTTTACAATTGCATTTTTTTTTTCTCCAAACCAATAACCAAACATTGTAGTAAATATAAATCATTTTATTATGCCATGTATAACGGATAATTATGATACAATACAGTAGGATTATAGAAACACTTTCATGGTTAAAATGTACAATTAACAAGATTTTGTTCATGACACTAAAAACATTACATACAATCATTAGAGCGCGAGATAATCCACCAGGTTCAAACATACACGTGGCCACAGATCTGAGAGCAGCGTTAAAATCATTCGGAGGGATTAAGTCTAGTTTCACATTGTTCAGTCGTTGAGCAACTATACTTTAAGTCCCCCGTATGTAAGACCAACAAAAATATGTATTCAATTAATGTACCCCGCTATGAGCAGAAAGGGACGAGGTCACTGCAGATTTGTGGGTGTAGTGATGTAATGTAGCCACCAGGGGCAAAAGGACTGGCAGGTATAAATGTGCATAACAAATCCCAGTGTGTACACAAAATAACTGTGCTCCTGAAAGACTTCATTTTTTGCACACAAATTAACAGAACATTAAACAACCTTTAACACGCGTTATAGGGATGTAGAAGTTAACGGTAAAATGTTTTAATGGGCAGAAAAATCTCCATCTAGCTAAAAAAAACGAAGAAAAAAAAAACACTGAGCCGAGCTGGTAGCGTACAAGCAGCAGCAAAGCTAGCAACTAGCTGGTGAACATAGTGGCTCGTTTATCAGCTAAAGAGCTCGACATTGTTCTGCAACAAAGCTGAAAGAGATGGAATGTTTGACTTTGATTCATCAGGAGGCCAGAAATACGACAAATGAATGCTGCTGTTGCTCTGTGTCTGCTGGATGTGTAATGAGTTGCTAATACCAATGAATCCAGCTTTAAATAAGAGTTAAAATGTAAATATAATTTAATGTTAAGCTCCAGTCGTTTGTGCCCATGAATTTATTTCCCCTCCTGGTCACTTGCAGGGCTTCGTACAAACCCGACTGTGTCCACTTGTTTTTAGCTCTCTTGTTGCAGTTATTAGTGGCACAACGGGCCTGAAGTAAAAAAAACTATTTGATTTTGAATGGAGGGCGTTGACTTTACTCTAGATTTGCATATGATCAGCACACGCCAAACAGATCGAGCTTACGAGCAAACATGACTCACGACTCCTCTCAGGTACCTACCGGTAACAGCCAGTGGAAAGAATGTGCGCTATGCAGAGTGCAAGAAGAACCAGTCCGTCAAGATGGTCAGATCGCAGCTTTGTGTCTCTGCTGAAAGAGGCGTCTTCCAATCGCGTGTTCTTCTATGAGTCAGGCACTTCCAGACACACGCATTCAGTTGTCAGACAAAGCCAAACCTTGGGAGTGCTGCAGCAGTAAAAGCTTCCTCACTGCATGTCAGATACAGCCACACCATTCTATCAAGCTCAAACATTTTAGATGCTTAATTTCACCGCAAAGGAGTTATTAAATCACATTTCAATCTGCTGCGTCATTAAAAATGTCGACGTATGTTCATATTTGGATTCAGGTGATTTTTGATTTGGCTTCAGTGCAGAAAGAATATGATTTTTTTGTTTCCTTTCCGTCCCAGACTCGTCAGTGTGCTAGTAACGGCTGGCGTCGTCGTACGAGGTCACGTCCAGGTCGAAGAAGTCCTCCAGCTTCCACTGCAGGGTCTCGAATGTGGGCCGATCCCCTTCGTTCTCCTTCCAGCATTCCATCATAATGTCATACATGACTTTGGGACAGTTGGGGGGGCTTAGCATCCTGTAGCCCGTTGGGACCCTCTGGACGACTTGGTAGTTGGTCATGGCTGTGGGGGGGGGGGGGGGGGGGGGGGGGTCACAGAAGGACATTATAGCTTCTCTTGCAGGAGACAATTGTTTTACATTAAAATGTTTGAGCTATTTAAAACCACAGAAAAAAACTGCGCTTTGACTTTCCAGAAAATTCTGAATACGTTATGACTAGGGTGACGAAAGTCTCACCTGGGTAAGGCATCTGTCCAAACGTCATGATCTCATACAGCAGAATTCCAAAGGACCAAATGTCCGATTTGATGCTGAACTTGTTGCCATGGATGGCCTCTGGTGCAGTCCACTTCACAGGGAATTTAGTTCCTTCTTTGGCTTCGTACACATTTTCATTCTCTTTCTAGAAACAAAAATATATAGATTTTTTTTTATTTTTTTTTTTACTGTCAGTAAGGTGCCTTAAGGCTTAAAGTATTTCTTTAGTGTAGTGTACTTTTGTATTGTATGTGATTAGTGAGAATGACTATGACACTTGCTACATGGATTATACAACAGCACTTTAAACGTCAAACCCACCATGAAGACCCTGGCGAGGCCAAAGTCAGCCACTTTGCAGATGTTGTTCTCGCCCACCAGGACGTTCCTGGCTGCCAGGTCTCTGTGGATGTAGTTCTGCAACTCCAGGTAAGCCATGCCCGATGCCACCTGGGCAGCCATCTCAATCTGGTCAGAGAAACCCAGCGTGGTGCCCTGATCCTCTGTCATCAAGCAGAGAGGCACATAATCAGTCGCAGTCCTACCGTGTTACAGGTATGATAGGTGGCAGTGAAAGAACACAGGATATAGAAGAAAATTGTTCTGGCCCATAGTCTTGTGGGAGGAAAAATGTATGCGTTTGCCACTATATTATTTTCTCCAAGGTTATCCTATGTGTCTATTCATATATCTGTAAAATGTATTCATTTACATCTATATTCTGGGTCTGAGTTTATATTATACATTTGCTCACATCATCTTTATAATCTTACTTTTGTACTAAACTCAGTTCAGGCCCCTGACATAGGATTAGTCACAGGATTCATGTCTCTAAGGAGTCCTAAAAATAAGGTGAAGTCCAGTAGGGACTGGCCTCAATATCACCCCCATAACGCCCGAGGAAAACAGGACGCCCTTTGTGTATGGGCCCGGGGACCAGAATATCTGGCTCTTCTTGGGTCGCTGTGACCGGCGGACGGCAGTGATGCTGTCTCTAGAAGTTTGACAGGAGCATAAATAAATAAGAAGGAAGGGAGGGGGGACTGAGGCCGCGGGGAAAGATCCAACGTTACCATCCAAGCGGCACGTAGGCCCACGCATAGTAGAGGCACAGATACTTTGACTGCATTCGTTGAGTTAGCCTGACCACAGAATTAGTGAACTAACTGCCTATCTCAGCGGTCCAGATGTCCCCCAATCCCTCGGGGTAAACAGGATGCATATAGCCTTTAGAAAAAACCACAACAGTCTCATAATCCACCCATATCTGAACTATTTATCATTTTAATATCAGAAATCAAATCACCGTCGCCATGTTGAGAGCCATGTGGAGGCTATTCTTCAAGATATGCTCTGAATGTCAAATTAAGCACCTTTAAAGCACCTTTAAAGTAAAATCTAGCTAGGGACTAATTCAAACTTACCTTTTACAGTCATGCTTTTAATGTTCACTACGGGTTATCATTTTTCAAATCAAATCTATAGCAGTTACAGTCTAGATTACATTATACTTCCGTCCTGTGACTTTGAACATGTCCTGACACATGTTACAGACATCAGTTGCACACGGCCGCTCCTCACCCTTAATGGAAGTGACACTACATATCTCGCATTACTACACGTCACGTCTGTCTAAGGTGAGCACTGCACAGCAAGTCTCAGCAAGCACAAAGTCCAAAATAAAGCAAATCAAAGGCCTTTTATCAAAACACTGATCAGCATCAGGGCCACTCTCTGTCCACTACAGGTGTTCCTTTACATTGCGTTTATGCCGCACAGAGAAACCAGGTCACAGTCACCCAGCATTTGAAAACTCTTTCACTGCCTTCAGTTTAAGTCCATCCAGGAATTCATCCTTTCCTAATTGTCTTCTGCTGCAACTAATGATAATATATATTATGGACGGATCTGCTGATTCCTTTTTAAATTAATTAATAATGGTTTTGTCTATACTTTTATATAAAATGTCAAACATAATACAGGTACAATGTCTAAAATATTTAATAACCTATCATGACTTGCAAAGAAAAGCATCATATATTTACACTAGAGAGGGTTAAAACCAAAGAGTGTTTGGCAGAGCTAAGGTGCATTCAGAAGGAGAAAAGTCTAAAGAGGCCAGAACTCCATATGACAACTTTAACTCGTAGTTTTTTTATTTGTTTACCTTTTGGCAACGTGCCACCACTAAAGTGCATGTGGAATTAGCCGTTAGCAGTTGCTGTTTGCATTTTACCCAAGGATGTACACACAACTATAACTGCATTATTTTGATACTGAAGACTCAGATTATCAGGGAAGTTCTGGAGTTATAAGGATTGTCTTTTAAAAAAATAAAATGTTAAAAACGTTTAAGATACGGAAAGTGGGCGGACCTGGAATCTGCAATGGAATTTGTACACAGGGCAAGTGATTCATAAGCTACTGGGCTACCCATTAAAGTGAAATATGTGCAGCTGAGATCAACATTTTGATTTATAAACTAGGATCTAGAATGGTTTTGTTGCTGTGGGATAGATCTCTACCGCAGCCTGACCCTTGCACATTAGCGTTGGACTCTGACCCTGCCATAAAGAAGCAGGAGCTCATAATCACGTGGGAAAGTTGGTGACAGCTCGTCTTACTATTGAGGTACTCCAGCAGGCTGCCGTTGTTCATCAGCTCTGTGATGATGTAGATGGGCTCCTCCAGGGTGCACACAGCGTACAGCTGGATCAGCTTGGGATGCCGCAGCCTCTTCATGAGCTGAGCCTCTCTCAGGAAGTCCTCCGTGTCCATTGTACCTGCGAGAGGTGTTCAGTGATGGTATATTAGTAGTGGAACTTTTTTTCTTTGTGACATCTTTGGTGTAGTGTTTTGTACACTCACTCTTACAACCAATACATTTTTTTCCCCAAATAAGAAACTGAGCCTGCTTACAATTCTCCACTATCACTTTACTTAATGTTCGCATTCTGACAAAGTTAGCCCATAATGAATACAACTAGCCACATGAATATGTTAAATACCCAGCAATACGGTCATCGTTGACCGGCGGAGCAGTGACGCGAAGTTCTGCTCCTGGCCGGACGAGGAGCTGCTGCTGCCGGGTGCAGAGCTCTGCGCCGACAGTTGGTCAATCTGGGTCTGTGCAGGCTGGTCGCTGCCCGAGGCCCCGCTGGAGTCTGATTTTGTCATATTTCGCGGGAATTGGACAAGCGAGAAGATTGACTATTTCTATATAGTTATTAATGCTCGTCATCTGTGCCATCTGGTCTGATTCCGGCGAAACCGGAATTTAAACTAGAAACTCCTTTAGCTCAGACTTCAGCGGGGCCTCCGGCAGCGACCTGCCTTCCGTGCACGGAGACAGATCCTGCTTTGCTGCCGCCTTCGATCTGCGAGCACCGCCCCCGGCAGCAGCTCCTCCTCCTCCACTGTCCAGGAGCTGAGCTTCTCCTCACTGGTCCACCCGGTTCCTGCTGGGAGTCAACACAACGACGCCACGCTACTGGGAGGCCCAGGGCCGTATTGCAGGGCCCGCTGGAGGGAAAAGAGGCCCTGGAGGACCAGGACCAGGACTGCACGGGGCAGAGTATCAGACCTTGCTGCAGTAAAATTTGGTTTTCCAAAGGGACCGCCAAAATCAACACTAAATTATAGTAAAGACACAACTTTCTAAATTCACTGACCACACACTGAACTATTTACGTGACCAAATCATCTTACTACGAGTACTTTACTCATTCCGGAATAGTATGATCCTGTTCAACACCTCCGGTAAGAGAAAAGGAGGCAGTAGCGTACCATGTTTGAGGGTTTTCACCGCGACTGCTGTGGTGTCGTTCCACAGGCCCTCGAACACTTCTCCGAACTGACCGGCTCCGAGCTTCCTCAGCAGCTTGATGGACTTGCGGTTAATCTCCCATTGGTCCACCGTGTTGTAGGACAGGCCGTAAGTCTGCGGAGCCTCCATCTACACGGACGGGAGGAGTTGTTGTTTACTGAGATGACAATATGACTTTATAATGCATTTTAAAAAGTGTACTTAAAGAACAGAAACAAAGTGTCTGACCGTCTTGCATGGTTCGCCAAGACACACACAGAGGCCATCGGCCTGCTTGGAGTAATGTTCCACTAACTCCTCCAGTGATTCAAAGGATCTGCTCCTCGACACGAAGTAGTGACCGTTTTCCAGTTTTTTCAGCTTGTAATGCTTCACCTTCCCACGGTCCAGCACTGAAAGACAAGTCAACATGAGGGATGTACGCAAGAGTCAGGAACTGCATAAGTAAGTTTTCCTCATGGCACAGGAGCTGAGGGAACGTTTTTAATTAAAGCAAGTCAACACGCGTTTGTCACACGGTCCCTGTAAACGTGCTTCAGTATGACAAAGTAGCGCCACATATTCTAAAAATAGAATATTGTCCATAATCCTTCATTGGAATCCAAACATGTCTCGCCAACTTAACATTGAAACCATTTCAAAAATGCTGAACGTATGTGTTGTAATAGAACTATTACACAACTTTTTTTTTTTTTACTAGTTCCTTGATCACCTGTGCTCCTATCAGGAGTTATTGGTGTGTTAATCACATATACAGATTTAAAGGCTGCTGTTGGATCGTATTAGATATTAGAAAAGTAATAACGCACACAAAAAGCAAATATCGCCGTCACTTGGTCCTTTGATTCCATTTAAATCAGTAAAACTAGCACGGGGTAAATATGTTTTTGATTCACACACACAAACTCAGTGACTTAACCTCGGGTTGTGTGGCTCATCAACTGCCTTTAATGAATGAACATGGAAGGAATTTGGTCCCAATGGAAAGAAAGAGCAAGGCCGAGGTGAGAAGACAGATTAGCGCAGAGGGAGATAAAAGTGATCACGCTGCTTTATGGGGAGCACAGACCTCTATTTTTATTTAAATCGATAACCTTGGAGCCATTAATCATTTGAGTCAATTGAGGACAAGAGTGAGTCACTGAACAATGCCGGGGCTGTTTGGAATCGAGTGGACACAGTACACACACTGTGTGCTAACTGACCAGCTAGCATGACTTCATCTGAGAAAGCAATGTTGATCGAGCAGAATAATACACTAGTGCAATTTAAGTTTGTTGGCAGTCTGACTGCTTTAGGTAGATTAAGACATCGCTGAGTCATTGTCGGTAATACTTATCATGATACATTAACCACAATGTTCCGTTTGTACATATCCGTATTACCATAAGACACTACTCATGTTGAAGCAAATTTGTGATATTAGGCGACACAAATAAAATAGAATTATAAAACCTGGAGTGTATTACAGAGTGCGGTTTGTAGCTGATGACACCTTTTATTTTTAAGAGAAAAGAAAGTAATGTGTTCTTCGTAACTTACATGCTAAAAGTGGGGCGGGGACTTGGAAAGCATCTGGTGTCTCATGATACAGGAGTTATGATGCAATACATTGCGATATATTGTGATACTGTAAGTAATAGTACTGTAATATTGCAATTTCTTTGAATCTAATTTTAGGATAAACTCGTTAGCATTATGTTTTAGTGAAAGATGTTATGGAATCCCAACAGTGGGATCTCAATTTACATTTATCACAGTCCCTGTTAGCGCTGCAGCTATTGATCATTTTAATAAGCTTAAGAGTATTAAAATAACATTCGCTTCCTAAGGAGCAATGATAAATATACAAATAAGAAAATAAGACGGAACAACTAATAAAAAAATGGTATTGCATAGAACAACATTATCTTCCAAAACTTAACCCATGCAGTGCATGTTAGTGCCACACTGCGCTGTGGGTTTCAGGGCTGCACACTAACTTTTTTTCTCCACTGTTCCAAAAACATAATTTTCAACCGTCCCAAAAAGTTCTAAATGTTATCTTTTACTTTTGTTATTGTCATCTATAGTGGGTATTTGCTTAAAGATCACACAATGCAAATGTTTAATCAAATATTTGCTTTGATTAAAACAATCTTGGCATTAGTAGTTATAATTAAGTTTTAGATAAGCTGCTAGGAGCTAGTGTTGGGAAGTTAAACAGCTCATAATTCCCTTTCTAATATCTATTTCATATTGCTGGGAAAACTTCTCCTTCACACAACTGTATTTGTTCAGGTTCCTTGCCAAGAACTACATTTCATTTGAACACATCATGAAGTATATCAATATTTACTCACTCCCCTAGCTTAACGCGTGGAGGTGTGTTTACTTCGTAGAAACTAGAAAGCCATTTACGATATCTCTTTTGTGTTTTCATTTTCATTAGCCCCCATAGGCTACTGGTCCGCTATCTAACCCCCGACGCTGCTCAATTGAAAAAGTGTGCTTTTCCTTACTTCTGAATTCTACTTTTTGAAAATGTACACAACCCCTTTTCGGAGGAGAACTTCTTTAAAGTTGCCACTGTAACATGTTTATCGTAGCTTACCCGAGAGGGACCGCTCCCCTTTCTGACTTTCACAGTTTCTGATGAGGAAGGCGCCATGCTGATTCCCCCCCGCCAGCAGCATCTTCTCTGCATCCAGCCTCTTTGTGTCGGGAAAATACCATCTGCGGAATTTAAGCAAAAAGGAGCCGAGCGGGTCAAACATAATGGCTTTCTGAATATAAATAATAATTTCTAAAAGGTTTACTGGTAATTTGGATTGCTTTCAAATGGGCTGATCAATTCTGTTGTACTCACTAAAACAAAACATATATAACAATCAATAATGTCCCTTTGTCAACAAATCCCCTGAAAGCCCCAAAGCGACAATACAGAGATCCACCAGCAAGTATTGTGTGTGTATCAAAGCCTGATATATCTTCTTCCTCTCTGCCATCGAGCTCCATTGTCCAAAACTATTAAAAGCACATCAGTGAGCATCAACTCATCAATGTTCTTTCATCATCATGACCATACCCACTGTTTATTTTCCCTCACTTCATGCACAGTCCCGCTGTCACTAGAGCACCAAATGTGTATCAATGCGCCGCTAAAAATAGTGCCCACTAAATGCAATATTTCCTCCTGTTTAATCAACGATCGTTTTAAAACGACAGTGCTCAGCTGTTTTAAGAAATGCTTTAGCATCTTAAATAAATGATAGCTCATATACAAGACCTATCTATCGTTATAGACTTACATCCTCAGTGGGAACGAGTGGGTTTGGGGCTGAGAGTCACAGACGGGCTGTGAACGTCTGACTAATTATTGTCAGTTTGGTCTTTTCATGAGATTTGTTGACAATAGATAAGATATAGAATGAGACCAGCCTTATCCTCTGAGACCTTCTTTATTTTAGTCTGGATATCTTTTAATCCTAAATAATTTCCTGACCACAAACTAACTTCAACATACATAAGGAGGCGGTCTCTGGGGGCCCCACAATATGTTTTACCCCAGGCCTCCTGAGCAGGTTAATCCGGCCCTGATTAAACTACAGAATAGCTACAGAGGCCTATGACATTTAACCAGAATATTAAAACTGAATATTTAACATTACACGTACTGAAACCAATTGTTGTCCATCCAGTTTGTGATTTAGTGAAACTGTGACACAAATGTTGTCTGGACTGATGCAGGCAATCAGAACTGTTTTTAACCCTGTGAGTCAAACGGGAAAAACCAGCGTACAGCTGAGAGGAAACCGGTTCCACTGAGGAGGAGGAGGCCTTTCTTTGTGACGTCGCTTTTCCCAAGACGTCGCTTTTCCCGGCTACACGCAACAATAAAGGTTTTATTTGTGAAAACAATGTGTGGAGAGGTTACCACATCATGTAGCATCTGAGGCATGTTGAGGTGGTTCCCTGCAAAACCAGTTTCTGTGACTGCCTAGAATGTCACAGTCATTAAACAGATCATACAATAGAGAGCAGTCCTCAAACCATGAAATGAGTCAGCATTTTTGCACTTTGGGTTCCCTTGTGTCAAAGTCAATGGGTTTTTTTTTTAATGGGTTTTTGGTTAGATGCTCTGCCACAGAGCTTATTTTCTCCCATAATCCAAAGAAAAAATGCCATTTGTTTATTGTTAATGGAACTAGTTGGCGCTAACCTCCGGGTTGATCTACAAAAATACCTCAACCTCGTCACATTTTATTGGCCAGCAAAGGCATTTTAATGCACTGTTCATGTTCTTGTGTTTTTTATTTATTTACTATACTTTATTAAAAGGTGTATTGGAGATAGCATAAATTGACTTTTGCTTACATATGTTAATACTTATAGCATTCCAGCAATGTTGATATATTTCATAAAAAAAATGAATAATAATAAAGTAGAGAAAATGAGAAAAACAATAATATATGTTTATATATTCTTAATTTTTTATACATTTTATAATATTTCAGATCAGTTCCCTGTTTTCTGTTCCATAACTGCAATTCGAAGTATCCTGCACATTTTGGTTCAAGTGCTTGTTTAATTGGGAAAAATAATAAATCATCCTATACATTATAATTGGTTGCCAGAACACATCTTCTCCAGCAGTCCGTTTCTTTTTACATTTTGAATGTGCTTTTGGTGTGCTAAATAATCGTTTATATATATATATATATATATATATATATATATATATATATATATATATATATATATATATATATATATATATATATATATATATATATATGTTTCCCATAATAATCATCCCCTGCAATACCTATAATTTGTTTTATAGATTGTTGTGTACACGTGTTTTCCCCCCAGTCTTCCTCTTGTGTTTATAAGCCTGAAACCCCCCGTGGGAATTATTAACCTGTCAGTCTACATTTCCTGCTCACAGACAATCATTAACTGGTTTAACTCAAGACGTCAAACTGTGTGGACATTATTCAGCACTAAAGACAGAAAATAAATAACATGTCACAGTGTTTTACCTTTGGAGAAATGACGTAAACATTGCATGTTTCTTATATGTGGAATGGTGTTTTCTATCTACATACGCTAATGACATGATGGGCTACTTACGGCTCTGCGTCGATGCTCTCCACGGGCGCCACATAGTTAGCCGGGATGTATCCCTGTTTGGTCGCAGAGAACCCGGTCAAGGCTTTCGCAAACCACCAGTCGCCGGGACTTTTATCGAGAGCCTCTAAAGTGTCCCCCGCATTAAAGCTCAGGTCCTCCTCGGTGCGCGCGGTGTAATCGTACTGGGCGATGTAATAAACCCCGGCTTTCGCCGGTGGAAGCGGTTTTATTAAAACTGATCTGTTACGAAAGCCCGACTCTGTTGTTATATGAGCGCCGAGATTTACAATAACCGTGTCGGGTTTGTCCTCTCCCCCGGGGGTCCCGCTTTCAGGCTGGTTCGGCTTCTTAAAACATGCCAAAAAGCTCTGCCAGCACGAGGAAAGCTTCGTCTGGATCTCCATGGTACACGGCAGTCACTCACTGCGGGCCATTCTGTGTTCGGGAGTAAGATGAAACAGTTTGGGGGAATCCCTTCGCCTCCTCGCTCGTGTTCCACATTACATAAAAAAAGTACAGATGGAATTTATAATCCCTGCGGGATCGGACGGCAGCAGTCTTTGACCCCTCGGCACACACCCAGCGAACACAAACACACTCTGCCAGTTAGTGTGTGAAGTTTCCTGCTTGGGCCTGAGAGTTCATGTGGTGCCAATCACCTGCACCTGCTGAGGAATGGGGAGCGGCTCGACATGTCAAGCGACGACTGGCGCCCCCTGGCGGCCGTTTTGGAGGGCAGCACCCCTGGAAGCAGGAAAAAATGCGTCATCATTTTCCTGTTGTCATATCTTTTTCTTTTTTTATGATGCATTTTATAACTATGAGGTCACTGTGGAAGTTTATTCCTGCCAGGAAAAAATAATAACTCGAATAATCATGGTGAGTCACAATTATGTGGTACTCGGTAAAAGTTGTGGTACAAAAAAATGATGTCAAAGCCAGTACAACTTTATTAGGAGGCAATTAATCCAAATGATGAGTTAATAAGTCAGAATCATGGCCACATAGCAGGGTTAGTTACTTTGGAAGCATATATAGCTTTTCACATCCCACTGGAAGAAGTATAACGACAGCAAAGTTACGCTGGGCTCTATAGGGTTAACTGAAGCTACTCAGAGAAAGTAGTTCAACCTAATTTGTAAAATTAAAAATAATAGTAAAAAATAAAAAGATTAAATTGACGTAGTGACGAAGTATGTGTGATACACAATAATAAAAAATATATAATACAGCAAATAAAAGAAAAGAAGAAAAAAAACACTCAAAATGAGTTTATTTCAGAAAAGGCCATACATAAACTTCAAGAAAATATAGAAATACCCCACTAAAAAGGTTATTTAACTTGCACCTTTTTAGACCGTTTGACCAACTTGAGCATACTTAAACAAAACTAGACCAATTATCTACCTTGTCCGTTTTGTAACATCTGACTAGTACAATCTTAACAACGAAATCAGCCATGTGTCCCTCTCCTGCTGTCCCCTCGTGGGTCCTTCACTGTGTGTGTGTGTGTGTGTGTGTGTGTGTGTGTGTGTGTGTGAGGGTTGTTCCTGTCCTGCCACTTACTCTCCTGGCTTCCTGTTCACCTGCCTCATCAGTTCATCATCCTTGCAGTATTTCCACCTTGGCACTTTGTTAAATATACAAAATCACAGACATATTTACACTTGTAGCCCATGGAGATGTGGTAACGGATGCTTCGTGGCTGTACAATTTACGGACTGTACCCCAAAACGAACCTGTGTTTAAAAAGTGCATGTTTTTCTCAGTTCTGGGCCTCCGTCCTCACTAGTGTGACGTTTTTCTCCTCCCCCAAAACTGAGCTTTGGTGAAACCAGGATAGAGCGGACCATTGTGAGTCGGGACTGTGTGGCAGTAAGAGAGCTTTTATTTCCTCCTGTGATCACTCATTTTAAATGTCAATACAGCCCATCACACGGTACGGCTGCTGTCAATAAACTGCATTTATCTTTATCATGTCAGATGATATTGTCATGAGTAATGATCAGCCGCTTGGCAATGACTGATGCACCTGAGCTCACCATTCAATCATTTTACACTCTTTGTGTCTCAACAGAAACAGAAGAATATGTACAGAGAACTGCTGTAGTGTGAATTTGGCTGCATTATAACGCAGTAATAACGCAGTATAGGTGACGACAGAGAGAAGGGGGGGGGGGACTAAATGGAGTTTTAACAGACTGAGACCGTCTCTCTCATATACAAACATAATAAATTGGGTATCAGCAGTAGTACCAATTTCAGGAACAATAGTTGTAGCAGTAGTACTACTGATATTTAAGTATTTGCAATGATAGCTTTACTTGCGAGTAGAAGTAGTAGGTTTATTATGATTTCACAACAGAGGTAAAGGGCTTTAAGAGGGTCCAAAAATATCTGGAATACATTTACTGACATCCTTCCTTGTGTTTTAATTATCTCAGTATATTTACTGCTGAACCAGTGTCAGAAAGTGCTGACTTGGACCACAAGAGGTCAGGAGTGCACAGTTTTAAGGCGCTCTGATGACGTTAATCCAAGAATCTGACAGCCAGCCTAAATGTATTTAGTCAAAGGCAAAACTGGGCCTCCATATGTAGCTGTTGGTTTGAAGGACATGAATGTCATCATTATTTAAAAGTCTTCCATCGGAGAGAATGATATCAGTCCTCACATCAACCCCTGAACAGTTCAAACATCGCTACGAAATGACAGAACATTTACATTTTACAAATGTATTATCACAGTGTACAATACATAAAACATTAACATTGAAATTGCCGTCCGTCCGTCTGTGCGTGCATGTGTGCGTGCGTCCGTCCATCAGTCCCATTCCTGTTAAGCTGCCATCTCAGGAGCACCTCGAGGCGATTCCTTCACTTCTGGCACAAACATAAAACATAAATGCTAATACGAAATCTTCATCGTTGCTGTTGACTGTGCTGTTCCCAGTGTTTTATTATAACTTTGATGAAAGTTTCAACAACAAACAATAAAGACAATAGAAGCAAGCTAAGGATTACAAGTCATATAATATTCAGCAATCCATCTCAGGGAAAGGTCTTCAACAGGGGGTACGTGAAAAAAGAAAAAAGTATAACCAGCACAACATATAGCATGTTTACACTTTTTATAACCATCATAATGTGAATTGTTTTATTTTATGATAGCTGTGATTTAACATATAAACTGTTTAGAGTTAGACACTTTGTTTAAAATAGTCACTTGAGCCTTACAGTGCTTCTGGTTCTAGCAGGATCAAACCAGTTACCAGCAGTTACATTCTGTGTCAGCCTAAGAAAGAGGATGACTCATGTGTGAGTGACACATGAAATGAAGGAGATGCCAGCCTTAGATCAGCAGAAAAATCAGCAGAAAAACTGTGATATTGGGGCTTCTCCCCACCCCAACTAGAGAATGGGATAGACTTCTTACCGCTTCAGAGATGGCCAAAATAAGACCCCTTTTCTGTCTTACCCACTTAGAGGAGGACAGAAGACCCTTTTGCTATCAGAGGATAGCATAAAAAGGAAAGATAGACCCCCCATAAAAGTAGGAATGTCAGAGAGCTGACTGAAGAATACCTCATTACAAAATCAGTGAAAGCTGACAAAGAGGAATGCTAGAATTAGTTCTTGTAGCCACTGTAACTGTTTCATTGAATTGAAATTGTTGTATGTGAATCTTGTGTGAAAACCAGAAATAAAAACACAGCCTTACATTTAGTAAGTGACTGAAACCAAAACAGTGTTCTGGTCCTTTAAAACAATGTAACCCTCTTCCCCTGTCCGTTAACGGTGCGATAAGATGTGACGACTGAAACATGCAGAGGAGCTTAAGGTAAGTTCCCTGGGTGAAGACTTGGCAGTGTTAGTCATAAAATGGTGAGAATGTTCACAATAGGCAATAGTAAAGTATAGACGATTTACATAACTATTACATACAGGGTGTTAGGGTTACATCCCATTGAGAGCGCCTAGGGCATTAGCCGTAAAAGACTTTCAAGAAGACAATTAATTCCGAAATCCTAACTATTTAGCTACGGGGTGAGATAAAAGGCCGAAGGTATTGTTCTGAGACCTCAAGGAGGAACGCATATCCTCGCAGGTGGGACAGCCGACGGAGTAACCACCATGTTAGGTACGAACTACTTCCCCGCCTAGAAACGGGGCAGGAGCCGCTCACGCTACAACATGAATCTGTCCATTATTTTAATAGTTCAGTATTGTATGCAAGATAACAGGTATGTTTATGCATGGCAGTGGCACTAATAAGCCATCACTCATTTTTTGTTTCCACATTTATGTTTAAAATGAAAACATCAATTTGAATAGCTTGTGTGCATTATTATCATGCAATTGACAGACAATGTTGATATTGGCATTGGTATCAGCTGACAAGGTATGTTTATAAATGGCAGTGGCTCGGCCTCCCTACTCACTGTACCTTGCACATGTTTAAAATAAAAAGAATGAATATATGAACCTGTGTATTATTTGAATAGCTTAGTCTTGAATGCACAATAAAGAGGTATACACGGTACTAGGCCCATTTAATATAAAACACAATTTTATACAATATATATAGTTGGGGGTCCCTGCTCCATCTCTCTATCAGTTTGGGGGTCCTTGGCCTGAAAAACGTTGAAGACCCCTGCTCTAAGGGAAAGGTCAAGTCTTACTTTGTTTACAGAAAAAGAAGCTTTGAAACTACTAATGAAAAAAAGTACACAAGACTCCTGTGTCAGGATCCCTGTCAGACCAGACACCTCCCATGGCCACACAGCTGCAGCTACTTCAGCTAATCACCTCCTGCAGGCTGACACACCAGACTCAGGTCCCACTAACGATTCCCCTGGCAATATATAAACTCTGGTCCTGCAGTCTCGGGTTGTCAGGTCGCACTGTCTTTCACCCACTTCAACCCCGTATCACCTTCTGCCTCGAGCACCTGCCTCTGGTGTCCGTCGGTCCGGGAATCCCCCGTGCCCTCCTTGTGTTAACGGACTACACACCGCCGCTCTGCCCTCCATTGTGTTACGGACTACACACCGCCGAGCTGCCTGCCCTCCGGTGTCGAGCCACGGGACATCACACCGTCGAGCTGCCTGCCCTCCGGTGTCGAGCCACGGGACTCACACCGTCGATCTGCCTACTCTCTGGTGTCGGACCACGGGCTCCACACCTTCCTGTCTTCTCTTTATTCAGGCTAAATAAACCCTGTTTATATCAGCTTCTGTCTCCTGTGGTCTTGCGATTGGGTCCTAAACCGTGAACTCCCGTGACATCCTGTACTAGTTACTGTACAATGGATGCATCCTCCAATTCTAAGAACTGGTCAATCCAACAATCAAGTCCCTGTTCTCCCTCCAAATATGAATATCTTCAGATGTCAACTTCATAGAACACCTTTCAAAGATAGTGTTATATACCAGGTCAATGAATTGAATCTTTTGCAGGGTATCTCATTCTCTCGAGGGTGGGGTCTCTTCCTGGAGTTCCTTGAGCTCACAAGTTGAGACAGAGTCTTCTGGACTGAGTCGCCTGCAGAGGACTCAGAGCAGGTGTCCTGGGTTGTCTGTAATGAATAACGATGCCCATATACTTCCTTCAAAATCTCCAGAATGCGCCTAGGGTCTCTCCTCTCGCTCTGAGACCGATATCTTATCTCCTGTCTGGCTTCCCCACCCAAATGGTCATAAATGTACATAGCCTTCTCAGTATCCTCAAAATGACGGGAACTCGAAACTGCATTTATCTCATCGAACCACTCATAAAACTCAGCACTGGTGAGGACGGAGGCCCCAAACTGAGAAAAACATGTACTTTTTCACATGTTCATTTGGACAAAGGCTGCTAGACCAGTCCAGACTCCAAATCCATACTCCAACAGCTCACAAGTCCGTACTTGTGAACTTGGGTATTGAGAAGCCGCTCCCCATTCCTCAGGAGGTGCAGGTGTTTGGCACCAAATTAACTCTCAGGACCAACCAGGAAACTTCACACACAAAGTGGCAGAGTGTGTTTGTGTTCGCTGAGGGGTGAAAGACTGCTGCCGTCCGATCCCGCAGGGATTATAAATTCCATCTGTATTTGTTTATGTAATGTGGAACACGAGCGAGGAGGCGAAGGGATTCCCCCAAACTGTTTCTGCTTACTCCCGAACACAGAATTGCTCGCAGTGATTGACGGCCGTACCATGGAGATGACTCGTGAGTCAGGCTTTCGTAAAAAAGCAGCTTTATCGCTGCTTCCACCGGCAAAAGCCGGGGTTTATTACATCGCCCAGTACGATTACTCCGCACGCACCGAGGAGGACCTGAGCGTTAAAGCGGGGGACACTTTAGAGGCTCTCGTTAAAAGTCCCGGCTATTGGTGGTTTGTGAAAGCCCTAACCGGGGTCTCTGCATCCAAACAGGGATACATCCCGGCTAACTATGTGGCGCCCATGGAGAGTATCGACGCAGAGCCGTAAGTAGCCCATCATGTCATTAGCATATTCATGTCATGGTCGCTGATAGAAAACACCATTCCACATATAAGAAACATGCAATGTTTAAGTCATTTCTCCAAAGGTAAAACACTGTGACATGTTTTTTTTTTCTGTCTTTAGTGCTGAATAATGTCCACACATGATGTTTAATTTAGCCACTTGTTAGCAATCACCTTTTTGAAGACACGTAAAAGCTTCAAAATTCACAAGTAGGCTGTTAACTGACGTATCTTAATTTATTAAAAAAATTAACTTTCAAATCTCTTATGCTTGTGTTAACCTAAGACCTTATTTGAAGCATCTAACCAAAAACCCATTTAAAAAAAAAACCTTGACTTTGACACAAGGGAACCGAAAGCGCCAAAATGCAGACTTATTTCATGGTTTGAGGACTGCTCTCTATTGTATGTTCTGTTTAACGACTGACATTCTGGAAAGTCACAGAAACTGGTTTTGCAAGAAACATTTGTGGCTGCCGGTAACCGCCTTAACATGTCACGAAAGGCCTCGCTCAGACGCTACAGTATGTGGTAACCTCTCCATGCATTGTTTTCACAAATAAAACCGTTATCGCCGTGTGTAGTCGAAGTCTTGGGAAAAGCGACGTCACAAAGGAAGTCCAACCCGTATTTGTGACCCACTGTCGGCCTACTTAGCCTAGGGGTGGGAGAAAAAAATCGATACAGCATAGTATCACGATATTTTGCGCGGCGATATTGTATCGATACATGGACGCCAAGTATCGATCTTTTATTATATAAACTAAAAATCAAATCAATTGCTTTTTCAGTCCACTAGATGGTGCTGAGTTGTTTTCTGGTGAGGTCAGGAAAGGTCCCGGGTCAGCGTGATTGGTAGGAAGTTGGTCAAAACAAAGAGACATCTGGCCTCACAACGGGGTTAAATGTGCCAACAGTAGCCAGGCTCATGGGGAGAGTGCAGCGCATAACTGTCTCTCTGCCCTCGACGTCCACGCATCGCAAGTTATACTGAGTTATATAACTCTTATATCCTACTTATATAAGTTATAGTTCATATACTGAGTCCACACGTTTGCATTTAGTTAAGTTGGACTATGTAGTAATACAAACAGTTCAGTTTGTCAGGTTCATGCAACATTTATGACATTGTTGGTCAGTCTGTTTGCTTGACAATCATATTTTGCTGCAATAAAAATGATTGAAGTGAGATGAACAGACTGAAAACTTTATCTTATTAGATAAAACATGTTGACACAGTTTTCCTTTGGGGACATAATTTGAAGTTGAAAAAAGTAATAAATCGCAATATATGTTATCGCAATACTCAGAATATCGCAGTATCGTGATAATATCGTATCGCGGGACCTCTAGTGATTCCCACCCCTAACTTAGCCTCCTCAGTGGAACCTGTTTCCTCTCAGCTGTATCTGGTTAAAAATAGTTCACAGGGTTAAAAATAGTTCTGATTGCCTGCATCAGTCCAGGCAACATTTGTGTCACAGTTTCACTAAATAACAAACTGGATGGACAATAATTGGTTTCAGAATGTGTAATGTTAAATAATCCGTTTTAATATTCTGGGCTTGTGGACTAAGCTTCTGGTTAAATTTCATAGCCGTCTATTATATATAGCTATAGCTATTCTGGAGTTTAATCAGGGCCGGATTAACCTGCTCAGGAGGCCTGGGGTAAAACATATATTGTGGGGCCCCCAGAGACCACCTCCTTATGTATGTTGAAGTTAGTTTGTGGTCAGGAAATTATTTAGGATTAAAAGATATCCAGACTAAAATAATAAAGGTCTTAGGGGATAAGGCTGGTCTCATATCTTATTTATTGTCAACAAATCTCATGAAAAGACCAAACCGACAATAATTAGTCAGACTTCACAGCCCGTCTGTGACTCTCAGCCCCAAACCCACTCGTTCCCACTGAGGATATGAGTCTTTAACAATAGATAGGTCTTGTATATCAGCTATACTTTTTTTAAGATGCTAAGGCATTTCTTATAACAGCTGAGCACTGTCGTTTTAAAACGATCGTTGATTAAACAGGAGGAAATATTGCATTTAGTGGGCACTATTTTTAGCGGTGGATTGATACACATTTGGTGCTCTAGTGACAGCGGGACTGTGCATGAAGTGAGTGAAAATAAACAGTGGGTATGGTCATGATGATGAAAGAACATTGATGAGTTGATGCTCACTGATGTGCTTTTAATAGTTTTGGACAATGGAGCTCTATGGCAGAGAGGAAGAAGATATATCAGGCTTTGATACACACACAATACTTGCTTGGAGCTTGGGGCTTTCAGGGGATTTTTTAACAAAAGAACAGCAAAAAGGACATTATTGATTGTTATATATGTTTTGTTATAGTAAGAACAACAGAATCGATAAGCCAATTTAAAATCAATACAAATTACCAGTGAACCTTTGGGCCCCCAGACGGTTGAATTTACTTTAGAAATTATTATTTATATTCAGAAAGCCATTTTGTTTGACCCGCTCGGCTCTTTTTTGCTTGAATTCCGATTTCGCAGATGGTATTTTCCCAACACAAAGAGGCTGGATGCAGAGAAGATGCTGTTGGCAAGAGGGAATCAGCAAGGCACCTTCCTCATCAGAAACTCTGAAAGTGACAAAGGGGAGCAGTCCCTCTCGGGTAAGCTACGATAAACATGTTACAGTGGCAACTTTAAAGAAGTTCTCCTCCGAAGAGGGATTGTGTACATTTTGAAAGATGAAATTACGCGATTTGTCTTTCAAGAAGTAGAATTCAGAAGTAAGAAAACGCACGCTTTTTCAATTGAGCAGCAAAACGTAGGTGGTTTGATAGCGGACCATTAGCCTATGGTGGCTAATGAAAATGAAAACACAAAAGAGAGATATCGCAAATGGGTTCTATTTCATCCTACTGACCGCCAGAGGCAGTGCTCAACACTGGATATCTTCTGTCTCGCACTTGCGCAGGTAGTCTTTATATCAACAAAGTCACCTGTGACCTCGATCAAGACATATTGGAGCTTGTCGCTGTAGCCTTGTGACCACCGGTCAGAGTTGTGGATCTCTCGCCCTCCAAAGGCTGCGACAAGCTGCCGGTGTGTTTCGCCGTTCGGACCATCGAGCCCCGGACTGGTGGATGCCCCTATCGTCGGTCATCACCAGTCTGATAAGGGCCACCTAAATCGTGAAGGGAGCAATCAGTGAGATTGATTAACATTGTTTTCTATAAACGTTGTTCGTTTTCCACGGTTGGCAGAGCGCTGCCGCTCTAGCTAATCGAGTGGCGTGCTAACGAGAGCATAGAGTATACGCTGTCGGGCCGCCCTTCACAGTGAGCAGAGTGTCCTCGCTCAGGCTAACTTGGTGAGATACTAGGTCGACTAGATCGACATTGACGTTGTGTCCATTGGGCTTGTAACATTACGGCTATCACAGTTAACAGAGTGTTCCCGCGCAGGCTAACTTGGTGAGATGCTAGATCGACAATGACATTGTGTCCATTGATTTTTTTTAACACCTGACGGATTTCACAGTTAGCAGTGTCCTCGCTCAGGTTAACTCTGTGACATGCTAGCTAGACAAAGCTGATACTGGGACTGTGTCCATTGAAGTTGTAGCATTACGACTATCACAGTTAGGACAAGAAATCAGCCTTCACATGTACAAATAGCCGTCCAATTAGAATACTCCCCATTTTGAGCAAATTATTAGAGAAAATCGTTTTCAAACAAAATACAGGATTATTTATTCGGAATACACTCATTACTAGTTCCCAGCATGCATACAGACAGAGTCACTCAACAGCAACTGCCCTTGCCCATCTAACGGTGACTGGCTGATACAGATGGACAATAAGAAAATGGTCGGCACAGTCTTGCTTGACTTCAGTGCTGCATTTGATGTAATAGACCATGATATTATGATTACTAAACTCGGATGGTCAGTTATCTTTCTGATAGATCGCAAAGAGTCTTTTATAATGATAGTTTATCAGACTGTAGATACGTTAGCTGTGGGGTTCCACAAGGAAGTTGCTTAGGCCCCTTACTCTTTTCTATTTTCACAAATGATCTCCCTTTGTCAATTAAGAATGCCAAAATGGTAACGTGTGCAGATGACACGACACTGTATAGCACTGCTTCAAACAACCAGGAACTTGCAACCATTCTGAATCAGGATCTAGAGAGAGTGTCTGATTGGGTGAAAGTGAACAAACTAGCCCTGAACATTTCTAAAACTAAAAGTATTGTGTTTGGCTCAAGGAATATGCTTAATGGTGACACACAGCTTCACCTGTCAATGTCAGGTTCGGCAATAGAACAGGTCTAGAAGACTAAACTACTGGGTGTAGTGTTGGACGAACAGTTGTCGTGGTCAGAGCACATTGACAGCATTGTCACTAAAATGGGAAGGGGCATAGCTATGACCAGAAAGTGCTTTGCTTATTTAACACTCTCTATTGTTTGTCAGGTGTTACAGTCCTTGGTCTTTTGTCACCTGCTATACTGTTCATTCATATGGTCAGCAGCAGCGAATAAGGACATAAATAAACTACAACTGGTTCAAAAAACGAGCTGCCAGATTAGCACTCCAGTGTTCAACGATAACTAATACAGCATATATGCACTCTCGCCTGTCATGGTTCTCAGTGGAAATTAAACTTCACTATAGCCTTCATGTTTTTCAGAAACGTAGTATTTAATCAGACACCTGAATATTTCTTCAATCAGTTACAATACACATGTAACAGACATAACCATCACACAAGGAATGATAGCTCAGGTCAATTGATTTTTTTAATTACATTTTTAATTTATTATACTATATTGATCCCTTTAAGGGGGAAATTTGTCTCTGCATTTGACCCATCCCTGTATATAGGGAGCAGTGGGCTGCCAATGACAGGCACCCGGGGAGCCTGGGGTTCAGTGTATTGCTCAGGTACACTACGACACGTGACACGTCCCTGTCGAGCCACGGTCGCCCATTGATGCCTCTAACCCCAAGAACAAACCTCCTCAAAAGTAGTTATCTTTCGTGCAATTACTGCTTGGAACTTACTACCTCCTTATATAACTCATAGAGGTAATAATCTGTCATTTAAAAAACAATTAAAGGCGCACCTCAGGCCATTAACCACTTGACGTTTTCCATTGCTTTTGTGGTCTCCTGATCCTTCTTTGTATAAATTACGGCACCCCTTACTAATTAACACTGCGTTAAACCACAGTTAATGCAGTTAATAGAAACACGCTTCTATCATGACGACATGCTATATTGACAATAATAGGAATAATAAGGAATAGGAATAATAAAAATATCAATAAAGGATTTTTAACCTGCAATCAGAGGGCCTCGGATGCTTTTTAGACTGCCAACCAATACCACAGACTTCCATTCAAAGTCATCGTTTTTTTTATTTTATCTTTTATCTTATTTATTCTTTTCATTGTTACTCGACTACTTACCCCATACTTTTCCAAAACCACATTTTGTGACCCAGTGCAGCACTTCATATTCTTTCCTCACAGCAAATCTATATTTTAGAAATTAATGGAAATGGAAACTTCATTGTACATTAAGCTCCTTAGAATGTCTCATGCTGGTTGTGTGAGCAAGACCGTGACAAACGTGCGCTTTGACTTGCTTTGCTTAAAAACTTTCCCTCAGCTCCTGTGCCATGAGGGAAACTTATTTATGCAGTTCTTGACTCTTGAGTACGTCCCTCATATTGACTTGTCTATATTAACTTGTCTTTCAGTGCTGGACCGTGGGAAGGTGAAGCATTACAAGCTGAAAAAACTGGAGAACGGTCACTACTGTATGTCGAGGAGCAGATCCTTTGAAACACTGGAGGAGTTAGTGGAACATTACTCCAAGCAGGACGTGCTTCGCAAACCATGCAAAAAAGTCAGACATGCTGTGAACTTAACACATCCTGTTGATTGTCTAAATTCTATTTTGTTTGTTTCTGTTCTTTTGGCACACTTTTTAATAATACATTATAAAGTCACATTGTCATCTCAGTAAACAGCAACTTCTCCCGTCCGTGTAGAGGGAGGCTCCGCAGACTTACGGCCTGTCCTACAACACGGCGGACCAATGGGAGATTGACCGCAAGTCCATCAAGCTGCTGAGGAAGATCGGAGCCGGTCAGTTCGGAGACGTGTTCGAGGGCCTGTGGAAAAAAACCACATTAGTCGCGGTGAAGACCCTCAAACATGGTACGCTACTGCCTCCTTTTCTCTTGTCGTAGGTGGATCATACTATTCAGGAATGAGTAAAAAAAAGTTCCACTCCTAATATACCATCACTGAACACCTCTCGCAGGTACAATGGACCCGAAGGAATTCCTGAGAGAGGCTCAGATCATGAAGACGCTGCGGCATCCCAAGCTGATCCAGCTGTACGCTGTGTGCACCTTGGAGGAGCCCATCTTCATCATCACAGAGCTGATGAACAACGGCAGCCTGCTGGAGTACCTCCACAGTAAGACGAGCTGTCACCAACTTTCCCACGTGATTATGAGCTCCTGCTTCTTTATGGCAGGGTCAGAGTCCAACGCTAATGTGCAAGGGTCAGGCTGCGGTAGAGATCTATCCCACAGCAACAAAACCATTCTAGATCCTAGTTTATAAATCAAAAATTTGATCTCAGCTGCACATATTTCACTTTAATGGGTAGCCCAGTAGCTTATGAATCACTTGCCCTGTGTACAAATTCCATTGCAGATTCCAGGTCCGCCCACTTTCCGTATCTTAAACGTTTTTAATATTTTATTTTTTTTAAAGACAATCCTTTTAACTCCAGAACTTCCCTGATAATCTGAGTCTTCAGTATCAAAGTAATGCAGTTATAGTTGTGTGTACATCCTTGGATACACTGCAAAAAGCAATAGCTAATAGCTAATTTGACATACATTTTAGTGGTGGCAATTTGCCAAAAGGTAAGCAAATATAGGCTAAAAAACTACGAGTTGAAGTTGTCATGTGGAGGTTTGGCCTCTTCAGACTTTTTTCCTTCTAAATTCACCTTGAAAATAAGTGTAGTTGAAATAAATTGAACAATAAATGGCAACAATTCTTTTGCACTCTTTGGTTTTAACCCTCTCTAGTGTGAAGATTTGATGCCTTACCCGCTGTATCGTATTGAACCGAACCGAGAATTTTGTGAACTGTTACACCCCTACTTTGTAGTCTTTGTGTCTCTTTTATTTGTTTGTACGTATCTTGTTGAATTATATTTTGTGTGCCCCTGACACTTTGGGCTCCTGTGTTCTTTCACTGCCACCTATCATACCTGAAACACGGTAGGACTGCGACTGATTATGTGCCTCTCTGCTTGATGACAGAGGATCAGGGCACCACGCTGGGTTTCTCCGACCAGATTGAGATGGCTGCCCAGGTGGCGTCGGGCATGGCTTACCTGGAGTTGCAGAACTACATCCACAGAGACCTGGCAGCCAGGAACGTCCTGGTGGGCGAGAACAACATCTGCAAAGTGGCTGACTTTGGCCTCGCCAGGGTCATCATGGTGGGTTTGACATTCAAAGTGCTGTTGTATAATCCATGTAGCAAGTGTCATAGTCATTCTCACTAATCACATAAAATAAAAATGTACACTACACTAAAGACTTACCTAGGTAAATTAACTTTTTGATCAACTTATTGTACAAGGATTCTAGGCAGGTGTTGGAACGGTGTAAGCAAGCCTGCATTCCCCACTAATTACAGACATTTCCCTCATTTATTGACATTTATCATACGACCTAATATATACTCCACAACCCAAGTCAAACAGTTTAGTTTAGGTATTGTCACATGTTGATAACGGTTATCTATCAGACACCCTTTCAAAATACACTTTTGTCCGGCCATGTTGCGACAGTAAGGGTTTTCGCCATGGACCGAATATAAGAAGTGGATGTTGTCACCATGACGTCAGCCATTGGTTTGTGGACTACGGTTGCCATCTTGTTTTTTCATAACCAGAATTGACACGAGAGGGTGGAGTTGAGTACAACCGAACGTGGAATGAGACATTTGTAGGCGACAAAAATGTTAAAATGAGCTAATATGAACTGAAAACAGTGTAAAAGGGTTTAAATTGTAAGACGAAAACATGGACAACTCCCAGACAGGACAACGCCGTGGTAACAACCTGTCAATCGCAAGGTAGCCCCGCCCTAAAGCATGCACTGCTTTATGCTCTATTTTACTCAAAAGAAAAAACATAATTTATTTAATGAACATCATGCTGTATTAAAGAAGACTTGAAATAATTGTTTTTGCTATGTAATATTTACGTACTGTGTGAACGTGTGTGACAAAAAAAAGTTTGTCATGAATACAGTTCATGACAAAATACAAAAAATATTCCCTAAAAAATCCCCCCAGCTTGTGCCTTAAGGCACCTCTGCTTCATTGGCTTCACTTTTCACACCCGGAGGTTGCCGCCGAATCTCTACACTAAAGCTGACTTACTGACAGTAAAAGAAAATCTATATATTTTTTGTTTCTAGAAAAAGAATGAAAATGTGTACGAAGCCAAAGAAGGAACTAAATTCCCTGTGAAGTGGACCGCGCCAGAGGCCATCCTAGACAACAAGTGCAGCATCAAATCGGACATTTGGTCTTTTGGAATTCTGCTGTATGAGATCATGACGTTTGGACAGATGCCTTACCCAGGTGAGACTTTTGTCACCCTAGTCATAAATGATTCTCTGAACAGAGAGATTTAAATAAAGGGAAGTGATGTATTCAGAATTTTCAGAAGTCAAAGCGCAGTTTTTTTTCTTGTGGTTTCTAAATGGCTCAAACATTTTAATGCGAAACAATTGTCTCCTGCAAGATAAGCTATAATGTCCTTCTATGACCCCTCCCCCCCCAGCCATGTCGAACTTCCAAGTCGTCCAGATGGTCTCCCAGGGCTACAGGATGCCAAGCCCCCCCAACTGTCCCAAAGTCATGTATGACATGATGATGGACTGCTGGAAGGTGAACGACCAGGATCGGCCCACATTTGAGACCCTGCAGTGGAAGCTGGAGGTCTTCTTTGACCTGGACGTGATCGAGGACGACCTCTGGGAGACAACATAATTTTTGCACTGAAGCTAAATCAAAAATCACATGATTCCAAACATGAACATACGTCGATGTTTTTACGACGCAACAGATTGAAATGTGATTTAATAATTCCCGTCCTTTGCGGTGAAATAAAGGACCTAAAATGCTTGAGCTGCGCTTGATAGAATGGTGTGGCTGTATCCGCCATGCAGTGAGGAAGCTTGAACTGCAGCAGCACTCCTAGGTTTGGCTTTGTTTGACAACTGAGTGCACTTTCAGGCAGGCTGTGTCTGAAAGTTGTGATCGAAACTTCCCCTGTGCTCAGTATTTTTCGACTGACTTTCCTGACTCAATAACAAGACTATATATATTGTTTATGCATGTGTGCGCTTTAATGTTTGACAAGAACATATGGGATGTCTGCTATAGCTTCCATAAAAGGAAGTAACAGAATGTTTAACTTGGAGATAGTAAATCACAGAATGTTTAGGTTAGAAGCAGAAACAGATGTCTTAGTGGGGACTCATCCTACACCCCCCCCCCCCCCCCCCCCCTCCCATTCCCTTCCCCTATGCACTGAGCCTCTGTAAGATGTACACAGACTACACACGGGGCTCTTCATCCCACAGACTGCTCACAGGCACTCTGTGTGATGATTGAACCCTCTCTGCGCAGAGAATAAATACTTTAAAGACAAACTTTCTTTTCTCGATGTTCCTTATTTCAGTATTATAGGACTCACTCGGTACTATTATATAGTTTTTCCACCACAAACTTGGCGTCATGAACAGGAACCCTTGAAAGATCGTCAGGAGCAAACAGCGATTGGTGAACTGGCCCTCCAGAAGGAAACTCCTTCTACCTCCAAACTAAATTAGGAGAGAGGACGATACACAGCAGCTCCTGATCGTCTTCACATGGGATCCTGAAGGACCTGATTGAGTCCAGAGAGACTTCTAAACATCCGGTGAGATACTGAAATTTGGAAAATTTACCCTGAACATTGAAAGTCAAATTGGGATTTAAAATTGTACTAAATTAGGAAAATTGAATAGTTTGTCAATATTCATAAAAATATTGTATATGCACTAACAGGCATTTGTGGATATTTGTTGACCTCATTTCATAGAAATGCTCTTGTTCGTGAAAACTTAGGTCAAAAATGTTTCGTAATATAGACTACTACCTTCTAGGAGTTTTCAAAATATTGCTGCGTAAAAGAGGAAGGGAAAACAAAGGTGAATATTTGATAGTCAAGTTTTATTCCCATGACAGCAGAGAACATAAGACAACATCAAATTGTCACGATCAGCCTTGTGTGTCTTTGTGTCTTTGTGTAGCTTCACCCTCCTCACTCTACCTGTCAGTCACTCCCTCAGCATCAGCCTAACTCCCTTCACCTGCCTCTAATCAAGCACTCCCTCCTCATCAGCACAACTCCCCTCACCTGTTCAAGTCACTTTATAAACCCCTGTCTCTGAGGCCAAATCCCAATGTCCCCCCTTACGGACTCACGGACTTTGAGGCGCGCTCCCGCGAAGTCCGTGAGGGTTTAGGGCTGTCCCACTGTCAAATTGTCAAGTGTTTGAGGCTCTCTGGCAGACATTTTGAGCCCTTTATGAGCCCTTTCCGTAAGTCAGCATGGTATGCTGACTTAGCCTAAGGGAATTACCCACAAATCATTGCAATGTGACGTTAAACACGGGGTAACCAGTGGACGCATGGAGACGTTAAAAAAAAAAGGTAAACAAAGAGGATGGCTCACTTGTGTTCAGCCTGTCTTATTAAATTTACTCAGAAACATTAAGGGTTAAAGATGGAACAAAAAACACATGAAATCAGAGGATATTTATTTATTTATTCATCAAATATTTGATTTTGTCATTGAAGCTGTTTTGACAAAAACAAGTAAATAGATTATCTGAAAAAACTCTCCTTGTGAGAAAAGAGCCTGGAAGACTTTCAAATCAGGGAGTACAAAGTATAAAATAAATACCCACAATTATACATCATATTTTTTGTTGTTTTCATGGTAACATGATATGTTGCAGCAAAGTGCTGTCCCATTCCTATTTACACCATTTCAAGCCCTCACAGTCTCTCACACTCAACCAGGTGACGTCAGTAAATCCTTGAGGGTTCAGGGTTTGAGGCTTTAGGGGGGACACTGGGATTGGGCCACTCTATGATGAGGCTGGCGCTGTCCGAGGCAGGAAACCGTGACGCTACATACTCCGGTACGCTAGGTGGCGGTATAAACCTCATAGGCAACGGTTGACACCCGCTATTGAACGAAAAGAAGTAACTCATTCACAACATCCGGTTGTGAAGCCGCGTAAGATGGTAGTCTCAAGGTTGCCGTCTGCAGCGCTTTCTCTAAAACAGGTAAATGCACACAACAACGGAAGGAGCACTGTACTTAATATCGCTAAGAGCTGGACTGGTTGTCACACTATAGGCCATTTCACAGTTGTAATGCAATTCCGGTCGACAGCAACTCCTAAGCTATCTTGCTAGCGACGTTAGCTTGTTGGCTAACCCTAGCGTTACGTCTGTAGAGAATTGCTAGCTGCAATCTTTTTGTCCATCTTTAATCGTTCATACAATTCAAGGGAGACTTTTGTCTGTTTTGCAACTCTTTTTGGTAGCTCTGTTTAAAAAAGCATTTACTGGCACCTAAGCTACTACCACGGAGGTGGTATTAGCAAACAAATAACGCTACTACAGGTAGTCAAAACATGCTCATACGGAGACCTTTGCCTGCCCACATTTTTAAACTGTGCCTTTATGAATGTGTTAGTTCGGGTATATGATTATCTGGTAAATGCATGAGTCCGGCTTTGATATGTCAATGGCACATGACAGCAACACACGTTCCTCCAGACTGTTTAGAGGGCTAGCTATTTAGTCAGGCTAACCCAGTGTTAGCATCTAAGTTAACTTCACCAGGCAGTCGACACTGTTTACTCCAACGTTTAGTTCAGTCCTTGCATAATATCACATGGAAGTTCATTTCAACTTGTGCAAGAGTCTGTGCTATGACAAGGAACTGTTATATTGTGATATTCTGATTATTCTTGACTCTCAAAAGCCAGGCGTTTCACAAAAAGATGTGTTTTTAGCTGGCCTGCTAACCTGTTGATTCTTTGACAGTTTTTACAGAGACAACGGGTTTTGGGGATTTACAGAAATATGATGAGGACCATACGGAAGGTACCAGACGAGGCAGACAGGAAGTACCTCAGTGACTGGGCAAGAGACGAGTTCAAGAGGAATAAGAATGCCACAGACAAGGTAAGAAGATGTATAATGTGTTCCATTACATAGCCAGGGCGCCTAGAACTGCCCTGCCTGTCTGTTGGATCGAGTGAAGAGCTGATGTCATGTTCAGAACAGGAGTTACGTTAATCAGGATATTATCTGAAAGTTGGACCCAAGTTTACATCCACACTTATACATTTCTGTTTAAAACAAAAAACAATCTGCGTCCACACTGGCATTCCTGCACCGTTTTTTCGGAAGGATTTCTGTCCATACGGAAGCCTGAAAACGAATACCACATGACTATTCGTGTACACTGGGCATGCAGGTGTCAGTGTAAACAGGAAGTATATTGGTTGCTTGGTTATAAAAAAATATAACCGAGTATTATAGTACTCTTTTAAAATGAAAGGTTTACCTTGATACTTAAGATCGTCCTCTATAATCTGCCTTTATAAACTCAGACACATTTCCAAAAAACATTTTAAAACGTAGTCACAACGCTGCAGGTCTTTCTCTATCCCTCTCAAACACACACATCAAATGTACTTTGAAATTAACACTTACAAATCAAAGTTTGCTAGATTACGGTTTCAGTATATTTGGTCAACACACGTCTCTCACTCATTTTCTTGGTCTCGTTGTCTGCTGTCACACTCGTAGCTCTGCCGGCTGGCTGGAAGTCCCTGTCGTACTGGAGAGCATTTATGCTTTTGTTTCTTTGTGAACTTCACAGTAGTAGTGCAGAACAAAATAAGCATTAATAAGGAAAGTCCTCCGTTTTGTG
Organism: Anarhichas minor; assembly: GCF_050575085.1. NCBI lineage: Eukaryota > Metazoa > Chordata > Actinopteri > Perciformes > Anarhichadidae > Anarhichas > Anarhichas minor. The sequence goes on along the minus strand of NW_027466582.1, from coordinate 15,776,584 downwards.
TCCATCGCCCTCCTCACATCCGCAAACCGTGACTTCAGACGTCCGCTACGTCGGGCTGATGATGCCGCTGGACACACTGCGAATCGCTCCAATAACTGCTCGCTTCCATCGCATGTCGGCATTTGTAACATTATAAAAAGCAGAATTTAACTGCACAACAGCTGCTAGTACAGACAGCACAGTTAGCAACGCCTGTAATCCGTTATCCATATTGTATGAACCTCTAGAGATCAAGGCTGATGTAGTTTTTCTTCCTGCGGTGTGACGAAAGGACACGTCATGACTGCTAAGAACCAATCAAGTAGCAAACGCGGGCGTCTACGTCATCGTTTTCAAAGGTCTACATTTCCACCGTTCACACTACGAGGCTCTAAAACTCTGGAGTAGTGTGGACGCTCAGTGTAAACGTAGCAAAAGATGGATGTGGATGTAGCCTAAGATGCAGCCTTAAGTTACTTTCACCTGAAAAGTCTTAAAAGGGGAAGATTGTTGAAACTTGATTGTTTCTACATTCTGAGAAGTTTAGGAATTAATCAAAAACGATGGAGAAAGTATTCATTTTGATACATATTGTTGCAATGGGTTATAATTTAGTATATATTAATTAATTTCCCAGCATCCTCTGCTCTCTCCATCACTGCTGTTTTTCCTCTCATTGTTCCTTCAGGATGCCATCCGTATGATGATCACACAAGCTAACAACCATTTAGAGGAGCTGCAGACGTCTATGGCTTTGGCTGGCAGTTAAATACCGGGACCTGCTGTGGACGGTGGACTGATCTGGATCCGTACTCTGGAGACTCTAAACGTGGACAGGGACATTATTCATATCCACAGAGTTATCACCATGTATGAGCTTCACTACATCAAACGTACAGCAACACAACTCTGAACTTTCTTAATGGCCTCGGGCCCAAAGTTGATTGTACCGGTACCACCTGAGTAGGGAAGTTCAAGTTGATGAAATATATTGTTTTTATATGACAGACCTTTGAGTGGCAGCTTATTAGTGGTTATCACCTCTTAAAGAAATATAAATTTGGACTACTGGCCACCCATAGATACTTGTAATAAGCTCCCAAGTAGTGTTTGAAGTAACTATTTGTCTAATACACATATATATATATTTAAGATAAAATAATTAAGAATTCATTGCAATGTATTTATGTAATTGTTTTCCCAATATCTTATTCAATTTGTGTCGAGCCAAACTATATTGCTTTAAAATGAAACATTTGTTATTTGATCATTTTCTTATTTAAAGCTACTCCAAAGAACTTTAATTTGTGTTGATTTTGACATTCCTTGTGGACAAAAGAGGAAGAATTTGCAAGCATTAGACTCCCTTTAGGAAATCTCAAGTTTGACTGCAGCAGAGGTCTGACAGTATGTCCCCGCTCAGTCCTGGTTCTCCCGTGCCTCCCTTCCCTCTAAAGGCCCAGCTATACTGCCTGGGCCTCCAGCAGCGTATGTGGTGGACTCTGGAGTAGTGTAACGCAACATCATTTTTGGGTGTCAGTGGTGTGCAGCCCAAAAAAAAAAGACGCATGCTGACTTTGTTAATCCCGGCGCTTCTACAGTATGACTAAACCTGCCACATGTGTATTCATAATTGGAAATTAGCATAATGAACACCAATAAAACGATATAGTTTGAGAACGCATATGGGGAACAACGCATATATGCGTTCTGCCCCATATGGACTATATTGAAGTCCTGCTTTCGGAGATCCATACATCTTATGTCTATCATATATAACAGCGTCGGCAGCGGAATGAAGGGACCCTCTAATGCCAAGGAATGGGGGAAAAATAACCAGTCGCTCATACAACTCAAATATTGAGTTTGAAAACAAAATTCTAAATACAAGAAAATTGGTTAATGCTTCAAGTTCTCCTAAATCACTCATACAAGCCACTGTAGAACAAATCCGTCCGTACAAGTGGTGCTTGCATGAGTCCCATTGACTCCACAACCATTCACAATAAATAAGTCAAACACGTGAGTTAGAGGAGAGCTTTAATGAATGCATGAAAATCAGAACCTCATTGAGGATTTTCACGTCAATTGGGTTTACAGGGTGACATCCCAAACAGGAATTTCCTTTTAATAATCATGTATTAAGTCCACATGCATAAATCACGTAAAATACATTATTAACAGCTGATCTAGCAGCGTTAAACGTATTCATCTTAACATGTAAGTCCATTAAAAGGTTCATCCTCAATACGTTCTCTAAACGTTGAGATGTTCAGTCCTCTGTGACGGACGTCTTCCTCTGGGACAGCATCAGGTCCTTGACTTGCGGCGTCAGGACCGCGAGCTGCGTGCGGACGCTGCGGACCTCCTCCTCCTGCTCCTCCGCCTTATCGTTCTCGGCCTCCTCCTGCTGCTGCTGCTTCCTGCTCTGGTTCTGGCTCACCAGCTGCTTCACCACCAGGCTCTGGTAGGCAGACAGCAGCTGCTGCTGCTCCTGCAAACGGCACATGGGCGCAGGCAAACAATTCAGCGGTTTAACCCACCAAACAACTGCTCCATTGCACCGACACCGCGGCAGATGGCGATTACAGACAGATGCAGAGTCGAGAAAAAAAAACTGGATGAAAAACAGTGCTGAGATGATGAAGCAGTGTGCAGACAACATTTGCTGAAGCATTTAGACCAAACTGAAGCTGCACTATGGAGGGTCTTCATGGAACTACAAACCTGTCTATCACAAACCTGGTACTACATAGATGTATGTTTGTTCTTATGTCACTGGGGGGAAATTATTCTCTATGAAATGTGATGAAGTACTGAAATGGTAGATCAAAACATAAAAAATGGACCGTAAAATGACGATAATACCGTTGCGAGTGTTTTGACTTTTATCTAAATAAAAATAAAAATAAAACTTCTGGAGAGCAATGCCTGGAGGGGACACCAAAGATGCCACCAAAAGTTCTTCCCTACTGTTCCTACCATTAGATTCATTGTGATGCAGACTCTTATTGCGCACAAAACCAGTGAGGTGTCAGCGGAAGTTGATCGGGAGTCCCATTGAATCCACGTATCATCCTGCCAGACAGACGCCTGGAGAGACTTCAATCCAGTCAGCTATAGAGTGCATAAGGTGACTGCCTTTACCGCCCCTGTACGGTGACATTGGCAATTTGAACAAAAGAAAGGCGTGATTTGGTTGTAGGTCTTGATTCTAAAATAGATCTGGCGGCTGGAGGTTTGGCAGAGTGTTAATGCGCTCCCCCGGAGAGAGAAAGAGAATGAGAGAGCGAAGTATTCGCGTGATGTACGTCTCGTGTTTGAAATGTCTGTACTTTAAAGTAATGATAATAATCTGGTAATGGTACACAGATGCCGTCTCACTCCCTCCTCCTTTCTTTTCTGTCCTCGGCCAAAACGTTACCAGCTGAAGCACTGATCTTTAATCGCAAAGGTAGTCTACAACTAGTAGAATGGTGATATCGATTCACCTCACACGAACCTTCCACTCATATACGCTGCGTGAATTGCCGAGTCGGCGAGCGTCAAGACATACCGTGGATATCCGTCCGGTGAGGGTGCCGATGATCTGAGGCACGCAGCGTCCAGGGGCGTGCAGCATGCATTGGGTGCTGGCCTGGAACAGCAGCACGCTGGTCAGGTGGAGGACCAGGGCCGGATCCTCCGCCTCCTTCAGCTGCTCGGTGAGAGCCTGACGGTGCAGGAACAGGGCCTGTCTGGATGACACGCGGTAAAACATACGTCGATACCGCAACAACTTCAAATGAAAGCATTTCAGACAAAACATCCACGATGAAAACTTTAAAACACGTCCTTACCTCTCCCTTTTCTTGTCTCCCTTCTTCAGCATGAACCCACACACCTCTGCGCAGGTCTCTATGTTGGTCAGGAAGTCTTCGACAGTCTGCGGAGGACGAAAGAGCGAAGACGTTTCCGTCCCTGTACTTGAGCCGATTATGAAACTGACGGGGAAACGTACTCACTTTGCCGTTCAGGCAGTTGTGCAGCTTCATGAGCGGTCCTTTGATCTCCTCAGACAGTTTGACCAAAATCTTCACTCTGACCTGAGGCAACACATCAGAGACGTTCACGATCAAGTCCAAGCTCTAATAAGTCCCACAGTGCATTTCAAACAATGGCCTAATTAGCTCCGACTTGATTTAAACCTGATCTGGGCTCTCTGCCTCTCCGGCTGAATGCTGTTATTTAAGGCTACCGAGAGAGCAGACGTAAGAAAACAAGAGCAGGAACTTTTTCTCCGACCTCGTTGGTGATGGTGCCGGGATTCTCCGTGGACATCATCAGGTCGGCGGCCAGGAAGTTGACCAAGATGTTGGTGACGTCGGTGCACAGGGTCTTCAGGATGTGCTTGGCAATGTGGACCTGGGTTTCATCTGCAGGATTGAAGATAAAGTGATATCATTACTTTACTTAATACTTGCCATCAAAGAAATAACGCCAATTGACACAATTCTTCGCGTCTCTGACGGAGACAAACTCAAAACAATGACAACAATTCCAGCGGTTCAGCGGCCTAATAAACTGGACATGAGACTATTTTTTTTTGGTCGCACTACAAGACTTGGAGAGCAGGATTTACCGGAGAAGAACTTGTTCCCTTTTTCGAAGAGTCGGATGTTGTTGTACAGGCTGGCGATCTCCTCCTGCAGATCCTTCATGCTCTGCTTCTTGTTGGCCCTCGACGGAGAGCTGGTGGAGGACATGAACACTGTCCGCAGCACCTCCTGGTAGGCTTTAGCTAGAGGCCTGGAGAGATGTTCACAGTGAGAGGACTGACGTACTGTTCTCAGCAACAACAAAAACAAAAAGCAAACTTTTTTTTTAGACAGAAAGCTGTGTATTACCTTACTAAATGCTCTGCCAGCTCGGAGAGGATTTCCTCGGGGCAGTCGCTTACTCTCTGCTCTAAAACTGCTGCGATCTCCTCCTGGGCCATAAAGGGGGCTGCAGACTGTTTACTGCGATCTTAGCAAAGGTAAAACACAAGCTAATTAGTCTCACAGGGATACTACCGTTACCTTTGTCTTCCATGAAAAAAAGCAAAAAGAAGAGCTTAACAACCCAGGGGAGAGATCTCTAGCCAACCAGCCATTACGCTCTTGTTACAGTAAAATGCCTCACTGAACAGGCTTAATGTGCACATAGAGACGTTATGTCCCCGTGAAGATGAAACAGCTCTGCGGCCGGGACTGTACTTTGCTGCGACGGTCCGGTTTCCTCGTCGCTGTCCTCTTCTTTCCTCCCTTTCTTCTTGGTTTTACGGATGCGGATCTCTCTGGCGTTGCCTCCGCCGCCTGATTTCACGCTGCCGCTGCCCTCTGGGGAGACAAACGGTTCACAGAGGAGATGTAATCCAAGAACAAATGCCCTTCTGCACCCTGATCAAACATCACGTATGCACGTGAAAGTAAGCAGGATCTATAGATCATTTTGTGTTTCTATTGGACAAGAGGTCTCCTACTTCACTGAAAAGTCCGTACATGTGCATGTGTTAGCTGCATACTGACTGATGGGCTCCTCACTGGATGTCACGAAATCACCTCGTACGTTAAAGTGAGATTTAAAGTGAGCAGAGAGACACTTTCCCCCTTCATAGATGAATGTGACAACAGCTGCACAGAGAAGCCAAAACGTCCTCATTCTTGGAGACGATTGACCCTTGGCTAAGCCCCGCCCCCCCCTGCTGATACTCGTCAAATACATCAGACATCTTGTTTAATCTTTCCACTGTTGAACAATAACCAACTCTGGTTCGGTCAAAATAAACCCGTAACAAACCCCTTTTATTTATCATATAGTTTTCTCGCAAATGTATGTCTTTATCATATCAGAGAATATTTAAGTTTTGTTTTTTTCTTATATTATTTCCCTCCCCCAGTTCTGTAATGTTTAACCTACAATGGCTTTAATACATTGTTGTATCCATGATTATCAATGGAATATATTTTGATTTTGGCAAAAAAACCATTTTAAAACATCCCTTAGGCTCCGGGACCTTGTGATTGTCATCATTTTGATTAATAATTTGAGAACAGAATCTTTAATTCTTTAGTCTTTTTGTCTTAAGGGTCTGTGACGGCTCACAACGAGGTGCGGGGACATCGAAGAAAGCTGGCAAAAAGAGGATCCAAATTTCTAACACTCAGACGTAAGAAATGTGTCAGGGGACAGGATAAATGTGGCAAAAGCATTGACGTTTTACTGTGTGTGTGTGTGTGTGTGTGTGTGTGTGGTGTCTCAGGGTAAAGTGGGGGAGGACCAACCTGTTGCCTTCTTCCTGCGCTCTGCGTCTCTCTTGTCCTTTTTAGAAGTTGCTGAGTTCTCCGTCAGCATGGATGCTTGCTTCAGATCATCTTCAGTTATCAGAAACACCGGATTGTTCTTGACTTCCTGAGAGACACATTCAAATAAAAAAAAATATAAAAATACACAGACACTGGTTTCAAAGTGTTTTATATGTAATATATGCACCTCCTGCAGGGAGCATTTTGCCCATTGGCAACTTTTGGTCTGAGACACAACTCTCTCTCTCCGTTGCTGTTGTAACTGACCGGGAACCAGCAGGCGAGTCCTCCACCTCTGACATTTCCTTTGTGCTCCCCATAGTGTGACTGACTCGCACACCAATCGGCTTGCTGTGCTAACCTCAACACCTGCTGATAACAGCGTACGGCTAAAAGTTTCCAGGCTGAACGAGCACTTTCGAACTTCTGCATTACCGTTACTGTAAAAAATAAACAGACTATGACAGAACAAATAATTCCCCTTTGTCAGAAATACGTCTGTAGACTGAATTCTGCCACCCAATGCTACACAGGAGCTTCTGTATGGAGATGTGTACCTTCAGAGCTTTCTGCTGCATGGCGTCGTCAAACAAAGAGAGGCAGTTGCTGATGAACTTCTCGCTGACGACGACCGTTTCCCCCAGCACTCTGGCAGAGGACTGGACGTTGGCGTTTCTCATCGCCTGGTTGATCAAAATCCCGACGTCCTCCATTGACAGGCAGCTGGGCAAAATCGGCTAAAAAGGAGCGAGAGCGGCAATGAAAAACGGAAGTTACTAATATTCTGACCATAAGATGGTGACTCGGGTAAAGACAGAGCGGCGCGAGCACCTGTATGTCCGTCCATGTGTCGGAGTTGACGGCTTCCTCCACGGAGGCCTCCACCTGGTCCACCAGAGCCTGACCCACACAGGCTGCTCTGAGGAACAGCAGCTTGTTGGACTTGAAGCGCTTCCTGATGTAGCTGGTGGGGTCGGGGATCCCCAGTCTGACCAACGCGTCAAACTCTGAGGGAGACAGACGTCATCAGAGTCATTAAGACTGCAAACGCACACATGTACCACTGTCCAATCAGAGGCTACCTCCAATCATGCCAACAACTAGCGGCGCAACGGATCATAAAACTTTGTTTTTTGCCGCCGATATTGATTGCAGATCATTGGTGATCCATATTGGATTGGTTGTTTACAATGCAACATTATCAGCATAAATGCTGATGTCCTGATCGCATCTTTTACTGAATATTGGTGGATAACGATTGTCAGTAAAAGTTTATCTCACACTGTGATGGTTAACATTCAACTGTGTAATTAATCCGTGGTTCACATGTGTGCCGAACCATGAGGGGGGGGGGTGATCCGTACGAATCACGGATAGACAATGGTCCGTTACACCACTATTACCAACCTGTATCATAAACTACAGGCTGCTGCAATCATCCAACTAGTCCAATCCCAGGTAGGCAAAAAGAAGAAATGAGAGGACGACCCCAACATGACTGTATTTGCAGGTTAGCTGGTCTGCTGAGGCTAAGGCTTGACTTTAATCGTGATGATTTAAAAGCCATACCTAGATATCCGTTCTGCTGGAGGAACGAGTCCACCCAGGCGTTCTGCGTTTTGGCGTAAATATCGGGGATGTACATGGCTTTGTCCTGCCGACCTCCAACCACGCTTCCCCTGAGACGTCCAGTATTCACCAGCTCCTCCAGGACAGCTGGGGGACAACAAAACCCACCGCGACGTCAAACACAGAGACACATCACACCCAGTCAAACACAGAGACACATCAACCGCCTCTCCTTACAGTACAGGAGATGTTCCTGAAATCCAAACGCTCCAATCATGCTGCTGACAGGCGTTGGCCTACGGGATGAAGTAAAACAGGAGGGGCTTTAGTGTAACAAGTGTCCAAGTCTCATTCATCTAGTCGTACGCTCACTACTTCCCAAGCACATGCTTTTTAGTCATAAACGTACAACTTAAAACACGCTTATGCAGGCGTGCTGCGAGAACTGTTTTGCTGTTATTAAACCTTGACCCCATTTACCTCAATTAATCATGATTTAGTCCGTTTTTAGACTCTCTGTTCACCGGCATGCAAAAGTTTTCTTCCAAGAATTCAAGGTAACACGTGGCGAGTAAGTCATATACAAAATGGTACTCTGTGGGGTGGAATATTCCTTTAAATCCAAAACTGCCCCGAAACCTTATTGCACGTGTTGTTGCACGAGGCCCAATGTGTGAAATATCTTGTCAAAGTTTACCTTGTAATAGCGCTGAACAGCCCTCGTATCCTGGCTTTGTGACGAGCAACGAAAGCGGGAGTGAATATGACCCCCCTGTTGTACTGGTCCATTTCTCCTTGGATGAGCTTCCCGAGACGCTTCGACAGCTCCTGAGGTTTAGTAGAAAACACGCAGGCATTCATTAATTCATTCATTTTAGTCAGCAAGCAACAACATAGGTCATTGAAGCCGAGGTTACTAATCAAGTCTGAATAACAACATTTCATAATTCATTGCTGATACGATGAATGCTGCGGTGCGACTCACCTCAGATAAGAAATCTCCCGGGAGGTCGTGGCTTTTACACAGCTCTGCAATGCTGATCAAACCGGCCTCCTGCAGCTTGTCGTTCACATCCTCGGCCAATCGGTTCAGGTACGTGCTGCAGAAAAGACAAGACGTAATTTCCTTTTTCTTTATTTAAAGAAATATATATATTTACCTTACTCTTATTGCTGTTCTATTTTGCACTGGTATCAGTATTACTACTTATACACTTAATACTCTATTGTTCATATAAATATATATATTATGTCTTTAACTAAGCACGTTCTTTAAAAAGGATATTCCTCTATTGATCGTCTTTGTTCACGCTTCATTTCTATCCATGAAATAAACCAGGTGTCTTTTCACACAAGGTGCACTACTTGCTGCATCAGTGTCATCAATTAGAGTGTATTTGTGCAGCTTTGACACACTGCCTCACACTGCCCCTGTGTGATCAAAGAGTCACTTAATACTCACTCATCAATAAGTTGTCCCAGTATAAGTTGAATCCCTTTATCGGACTTGGCCATGTCAATCGCTCTATTTTCAACATGGACCCAATCCACATTGATAATCTGAAAGGAGGGAGATAAAGCCACAATTATTTTAAAAAAAAGTTTTAAAAACGGATTTCTGAGAACATGAATAATGTGTATTATTATACATACACAGTGGGTGACACACAGGGCTCAAAGCAATACTTCAACTTGCTAATACACACCTGCTGGAGGTCCACGATGTTGATTCGCCCTGTGAAATAGAATTGCAGGATGTTAATCACTGTTATCAAGCAACTGTTAGTTCTACTTGTGTGAAGCATCATAACAGAGAGTACAGGAAGTGATTAATTCCCATAGAACGTGAATGTTACATGTCGTTTTTAAGCCATGCGACAGGTCTTTTCTCATCGTTTCGTGCTACTTCAGCTGGTAAACTGACCTCCATGGACGTAGAGTTCATCCCGGATCTCCCTGCTGATTTGTGCCGGAGTGATGTACTCCTTTCCGTCAAGCGTGTGCACCACATCCAGCTTCTTCTCTTGGACCAGTTTTGCAATAATTTCAATGCAATTCCTCTCCGATAGCCTGAAGAAAAAGGTTCACGTTACTATATTGTCACTAGGGCCGTTCCCCCTTATTAATTATAATAATGTATATTATTTTTGTATTGTTATTGCTAACGACAGGAGACAATTCACAACTAGCTTCGCGGCGTTACTTCTAAATGAAAGTTTAATGCTAGCTAGCGTTAGCTTCGCTGCTAACAGCTGCGTGCAGTGTAAACTGGGCTTACCTTTGCACTGTGTCTGCAAACTGTACTCTCTGAAAATCGGCAGCAAGCCTTCGGATTTCTTCCCAGTCAGTCGCCATTATTAAAAGTGGATGTGTTTGCAAAAACAGTCAGCTGTCAGTGCTTTTCTCAACCATCCACTATCAAGGAGCAAAGGTCCGGCTAACTGGCTAACGAGACAGCTCTCTGCTTTAGCCACACGTCAACATTTACAGTGACGTACAACCGAGAGCCAAGAGGACCAAATTTCCTCCGCCCAACAATAAGCGCGCTGAAGCAAAGATGTTCTCGAGTGCTGCGATGGCTCCACTATGATGGGGTCCTTTAGAAGATCTCAGAGAGACATTCGGATGGTACAGGTGGTCTGGAGCTGGAGCAGTTCAGTTAAATTAACTAGTGATTCACTTGGAGACAAAAGCAAAGTACAAATTGCTTTTTTTTTTACATCAGCATTTCAGCAACACAGCCTACATTACATCTCTATTAAATTTAGAGGCAACAGGGAATCATCGACGCAGAAGGTAGTTATCAATAAATAAAGAGGACATAAAACAAATAAATCAAGTGAAAATTTGACATTCTGAAATAGCATTATATAAAAATATATAAACATATACACGCACATACAAAGGACAAAGAGGCCCTATACATTTACTGTTTACTTAACCAACCAAAGGTGTTTTTTATTTTTTATTTCTAGACTTTGAAATCATTTGAAGTGTTCTAAGATTTATATTTTTTTAACCAGCTTTTTTCTGCGGTTAAAAGCAATTCCACTTGCAATTCCCTGACATGAAACCATTTGGAAATCCCCCTCTCAAACTGTGCATTCCTGCTTCTGCCACACAGTGAAACATGATATCAAAGCTGGAGGAACACAGGCTGCAGTGCAGGCCTGTGAACTCTAGGGAGCAGTAGACTACAAGCCATTAAATTCCTTCCAGGGAGCTTAACAGATGGTGCTGTGTTGTATAAAGCACTCCATCATGCCGGCAAAGTCCTGGTAGGAGTGGAATACTGTAATTATATGTCATATGCATATTCACTGCAGGCTTATATGTAATTAATTGCAAGTTAATTTGTCAAAAAGCCCAATCTCGATTAGAAAACTGTCCTTCTGTGTCTGGCAAAAGTGACTCACAGCCATGGACACTTTAATAACTTCTCGAAAATGCCCTCCTCATAACCAACCTCCATATATAGTATGTATATAGTGTGGCTGTATTCGGATACTGTATGACATACACACTTTCTATGAGAGTCAAGAAGAAAGGAAGCAGTAGCCTCGGGCAAAGTTTTAGAATGAGGAGAAAAGTTGTAAGTGGATTTGTTCAAACTTTAGGATATATTATATGATTCTCTGCCTTCAAGCTCAGATTTAAATGACCAGTCAAGGTAAAGGAATATTATGAGATTAAAGTAAGTTATGGAGGTTTTTTTTTTTGGCTGCTTTCAGAGGAGTGTGTGGGTGGCATTTGCAGCCTCTCTGAAAGTGGAGAAAACAGAACAGAGGAATGTCTCAGTCCGACCCGTTTGAATATTAGATCGTTTGTAAAAAAAAAGCAAAAATGGTGGGCCGTTGCAAAATTCCCCTCTGTTAGGGCCTTTTAATGGAATTTCCCAAATAACTTAGAGGGCAGCTAATAACCGATCATCCTATTCCAGCGCCTCAGAGCAGCCGGCATGCATAAACCTGGTCGGGTAGCAGTATAAGAGGGGACACACCTAACTCAGGGAAGACAAGTGTTTCACGTTGAACATGTTGATGCTTGCGACTGTGTGGAAGTATGCATCTTTAGTCAATTGCCACAGGTTTATGTCAGCACAGTCGGGGTGAATATGGGATGGTTCTATATTAATACAAAGTTAAAAAATGAAATCTACCTCCATGGGAAACGATGCACTTTTGTACACTGCTGCAGTTCTCTGGGATCTCTGAAGCAGCTGAGAGGGAAATGTTGTTTTTAACCCCTTTAGGACCAAAATGGAAATAAGCTTTTATTAGCTTCATTATGTTTTACGCTCGGGCAATTTTAACACGAGTATGGTGTGATTGCAGTCGTGTATTAACCTTTATTACTGACAAAAAAAAATCTGTTAATGAGTTTGTGAACAATTTTAAATATAACTTTGCTGAGGGATCAGTCATGTATATAACTGATCAGGCACTTATAATTAGGTTTTATGGTTTTGTGTATGAGTGTGTTAGTGTGTTTGTGTTTTGTAAATGTTATACAAACACATATAACAAGAGGAAGCCAATCCAGGGAGAGGCATTGCAAACTATATTAAGCTCTGTGGCATTTACTACTGTGTCTGAATAAAAACATATATGAATTTCAACAATTGTGCAAAGATGCAGAACAATTTAAATTAATTAGCAATTAATTAATTAAAATATTAGTAACTCGACCTAGTTACCTGTTTAGTTCAGTTGTAAATTAGACATGCTAAATGCAAACATCTTTTGTATCTTCTTGATGTCTCAAAAGTAACAGAGAAATAGCCACTGGTTGTTATATTATCGTACAGTATTTACAGCTATTACAGTTATTATATAATAGCTTATTTCATCAGATTATTATTACCGATGCATTTGTGTGTCAGCTTTTTACTATAATAAGTAGTTTCAACTGTCAAATAAATGTAGTGGAGTAAAAGTACAATAATCAGCACAAAATAGAAAGCACAAGTTCCTCAAAATTGCACTCGATAAAATGTAGATTTACATTTCAGATTGTTTTACCCCATCTTGTCTGACTTAAAGCGCAATTTTTCCATTTATCTCTTACATGCGGGACTACTATGGGAATGTGTTTTTAATTTTCTTACATTTGTATCTTCAATCATTTTACTGCGCTTGCTCAAGTACAATAAAAGTCACCGAAGAAATACATGAAATCCTACGTTTGTTTTAATCTCTATGATTCTGTGATTTAGTAAATAAACCTACAGATTTCTGAATTCAGTACTTGCGCAGATAATATGTGGAACCATGTACCAATATGACTTTGACTCTCTCTGACTTTCTTTCACCCTACCATGTGAACCGTACATTTCTCTCTGTCATGCTGGTTTCGCAGCAGTGTAACCAGAGTGCTCCCTTCAACAGACTGGAGTCGGATTGGATTTATGCACACACCCAACAACCAGATGCTCCATGGTTTATGTTGCTGTGTGATGGCGCTGGAATCCTGAATGATGTCATTCACAGAGCTGCAATGCTTTACGAGCATGCCCCATCCCTGACACAGACTGTTTATGCATCCTATGAGATAGGGGGCAGAAACCACTTAAACAACCGGTTTATATCACAGGCCCGTCTGCAATTCAGCTCTCTATGACCCTCTATTAAATCTTAGTCTAAAGTAGCTTTATATCGAGCTAAATGAGTCCTCAAAAGCTTTGATATTAAGAATTAAATGAAAAAAAAAGTGTATTTGATTAGCCGTCTTCTTCTTAAAAGTTCTTCAGTCTAATTTCAAACTTCAAAGCTTCCCTGATAAGAATGTAGGTCATATTTCCTCAGTGAATAAGTACTGTGAGACTGCTTCTTTGAATTGTAATCAAGTTGTCCACGAGTAAACACAATTGTCTCAGCAGCGGCGAACACGTCTCTCCGGTGACTTCAAACAACTGAATTTAAGATACTGTTGATTGTGTGGAAAATTAGCTTTGAAGATGTCACCGAACAACAAGAAAGGTGTTTGTTAATAACGATCCGTTTTGTTTTATTAAATGCATGAGAAATGTGTTACATCCAGTAGGTTTACACACCCAAAAGACACCAGGCTACTCTGAAAATTCAGCGCACTATAACAATCTGCGCATGGAGCAGATCAGTAATCATATTTCTCCCTATACCCCTGACTTTAACCAGCCTTTTTATATACATGGTGTATATAGCTGCACTAATCAACATGTAATATTAAAAATTTACTAAATATGTAAAGTGAAAAATGTTGCTTATAGTGATGAACCCACGGATAATTAGCTTATCAGATGACTTGCATTTCCCCTCAGCTCTAATTCTGACCTTTTTAGCATCTTTCAGCTCTTTGTTTGGGTTTTGTGACCCGCAACTGAAACATTTTGTCACGGTTCTTATTAGTGTTGTTTCCATGCAATTTCCTTACTCCTATAAAAGTACGTTCCCATACAGCTAAACTGCATTTTCAGGTACTCGAGGGATTCCCCCGCATTACGGTTGCCGTTTTAAACACATGGTTTGCGTGGTTAATTGCAGCAAAACGCAGAAAAAAACACTAGGTTTAGTTAGGGACGTAAATCAAAATGTTGACTTTTGGTTTCACACAGAACACGAACGTTTTTTAGACCTGTCCGAACCACCCGGACGTCCTCCCTACACAGACTTCTACAGATTACGATTACAAACATATTTGTGATATACTTGACAATGCATTTTTGATGTATGTAAACAATTTTTTTAGGAAAACACGTTGTTCCAGCAGCAAAAAAAATTGAATGAACCCTGTGCACAACCTGTTCAGCTCCAAACAGCAGAAAAACTAAATTAGCAACTATCTTATGAACATAGTAGGCCCATAGCATTTAGCAAGAGACAGATATTTCTTCTCAGGAGTTGGTGGAGACCAAAACAGAGCTAAAAGGAGAGTAGATATTGGATTTACAGTCAGGCGGCCAGAAACTCAACTCCAAAAGAATGCTAACGTCGCTCTGTGTCTGTTGGATAGGAAACTGTTTGCTAACATGGGCACCACACCCAGGTTATAATGCAATATGTTAATGTTTACAGCTTGTTGTGCTGTCTTAAAGTGGTCCCAAAAAAAATGAAATTACAGCACTGCACAAAGTTGACAGTAACACGTTAATTATGATCTATTATATTGGGTTTTATTTTTATAGCTCCGGCCATTGATTTTATTGGTACAACAGTAAGTGGGCCAACAATAAGCCAAAATGTAACCAGGAAGTCAGGCTACAAGCTGTTGTGGATTATAATGTTTTTTTGTCTGAACATCTGACTGCTCAGGTTTCCTAACAATGGAGCCATGAGAAATAAAACCAGAGTAGTGATAAACCACAGTTTGCCTTTCAGTGCAGGTAAACACAGATTTTCATGGTGCATTGTTGGTTATTCGACTTCTGAAAGTTCAGCCAACCAAAATCTGACTCAATCTCTCCCCCGTCTTTTCAGGCTAAAAATAGAGCAGCGCGAGCATGAGGCCTGATACTGACACCAGGCAGCTCCAGGTGGATTCTGCCTTCCCAATGGTGTTGACATCTCAACTCTCATCTCTCTCTCTCTCTGATTCCTCGAGGTGGAGGTGGGTGGTGCTAGCTCCCTGACAGTGATTATAGCGGATGGTGGTGGTGGTGGTGGCCACATGTAGGTGTAACTTACTCATTCAGGCCAAGTCTATTGCACAACAGACACAAAACGGCATTCATCTCTGTCCAAAAACAAAAAACGTGTTGAGACAAACAAGTAGAAAACACATTTTGCAGACATTTAGAGTGTTTCTGTCAAAGTATATTTCCATGAAAGACTGAGCTCTTAAGTTAAATTTAGGTCCTTTCATATACCCACTTCAAAAGACAGCAGTGCAAAATGTTTGCTGCCCCACAGCTAAGAGCTCCAGTTAGGTCAGGGTTTTTAAAAAAAGAAAAAAAAAGCTTCAGAGTGCCTTTAGCCCTCGGCTAATTTCCCTGATTGCGATATAAAAAAGTGTGCCGAGGTCACAGCATATACAAACAGAGCTCTTTCAGCAGAGACATTTTGCTGAATACTTAGCTAATTCAACAGTGTTTCAATCTGTGTAGCGTATCTGCCGAATCAGACAGAGCGGCGGCGGTATAGCTGGCAAGAGAAGCAGCGAGTGGGAGAGGGTCAGGGGAACAGAGAGAATGCGTCAGCTGTCCAAGAGGTTATGGTTGTACCCACTGCTGCCAAGTGTAATGAGGGTGCTGCACAATGACCACCAATCCACACACACACACACACAGGCTTCCAATGATTTCACTCAACTTTCTTTTTCTGTTTGGGAACACTCTGTGACCTCATAGCACCGTACTTCTTAAAAGATCATTTCATTCAAACGACTGAAAAATACCCGCTCATTTGAAGACGCCATATGAAGAAACATCCTTCAGTCATCTCAACAACGAGCAGCTGATGTCATCCCAGCTGAAAAATCGAAACACGTAACAAGTTTTGGAGTCAGGGTAACATTTCCGTGGGATATTTTGGAGCGTCACGCTACATTTCTTTGGTGGTGCTCCACCTCGACACGAGACTCCAAAGACGCATTTTTAGGTTGGAGTTTCATTTTTATGCCGTCCTCAATTCCCAAAATTGTAGACATATGTGATTTCAGCTGTAGCTATCCAGGTTTGAGAACATTCTTTATTTCCTCCCGTCACCATTTGACAGTAAATTATCACAGGAAACGGGAGGAAAGGAAACCTGTGGGAAGGAAATGAACGCAAAAGGACCACAGGAAAAGTAAGGGAAAGGAAAGGGAGGACAAATGAAAGGAGGGAAAGGCATGGGAAAGGAAATGGAAGAAAAGTCATGGTATGGAGAGGGAAAAGAAAGACAGGGACAGTCAAATTGAAGGAAAAGGAAAGTATGGAAAGAGAAAGAAAAGAAGGAAAGGAAGGAAAAGAAAAGGGAAGGAAAGGTGTTGAGATGTGTTTCGCCATTTCAGTCCTAGTTCATGAGAGGATGAGTCCATCATTCTCCCTTGGCAAGGTCTATGTCCCATGTCCTTGGGCTCTAGATTGCTTGGATCTGTCATACTGGGCAGGAGACAAATTCCATCAGCAGATGTCATGGTACTGTTGTGGGTAAGGGACCTTGAATGATGGGTACATATTATTCTGTTGCACTCACAGCCCACTGGAAGGTGAGCCAAAATCACAGCGAGACATTTGCTAGAAGGAAGTCGGAATAAGAGCAAACGGATTGTCCGAACAATCTACTGCAAAGCGACGGTGAAGAACTACCCAAACGACACGGACTATGCCCTCTACTGACCAGGAGTACACACACTGAGATAATGATGACATGTTCTCTTGTTTTAGTTTTGGGGCTTTGTGATTGCCAAGAGGAGGCAACAGAGATACTAAAATGAACAGTTTATATCCACCCGGTGTGCTCCCAGATTACCTACCATCATGACATCAGCTGTTAATGAGTGTGTCCAGGGATCGCAGGTGTCGAACTTGCTACTACATGAGGTGTTTGTATTAAATACTGACTGACTGACTGGGTTTGGATGCACATGATGCAGCCTATGACCATTGTCTGAGGAAGCGATTCATTTGATTGTTTTCGCATATTCTCCCAATTCCATCTCCTCAGAGTCATGACTTGACTATATAAAGGTGGACGACATGACAACTCCCCCAAAGTGAAGCGAAAACGTCTCCATCGCCTTCTGGCGGCTGGCTGCAGTTTAGTTAATAAAACCCCCGCCCCCTTCCATGTTAGTTGATGAGACATGGGCCAAACTAAAAAATCAGAGTACGTAGAAAGAATGCAGAGTAAGTAAGATATAGCGAGCGTCCAATGTACAAAGACTGAGTCCCACGGCCCTTTGCAGCATGCTGTAACCTATCTCTCCCCCCTTTCCTATCCAATATCTGTCGATCCAATAAAGGCAATACAAAAAAAGCCCAAAATGTGTTATCTGAAATACATTTATCCCAAAGAAATGTGTTGTTATCACACTGGTGTATGTTCAAGTGTTCCTTTTTTTCTGATTAGTTTGGTTTTAGTTAGTTATTTGTTGCTATACGAAGGGGGCGGGACATCTTGATGGACAGCCTTGATTGACAGCTGCTCTGAGTGAAGTAGTCGCGGCACCAGAGGCTCAGGAAATGTACTTAGAATAGAAACGTTGAGAGGAGATCTACTTTAACTTTCAACTATCCATAACCGTCTGTTTCTGAAATAGACCGTATATACAATTCTATTGTTTCATACGGTCACTGACAATGTGGCTAGCTAGCTTAGCACCAGTACCACTGACTTAGAAAGGTTAGCCAGCGCTGTCGGACCGTCGTCTGTGTCCATACCAGACACGCAGAGTATGTGTAATAGAACATACGTCAATTTGACCATAAATATATTCATAGAGATATTATGGCTAGTGCCTCGATAGAGCAGCTCCGTCCCACAGTGACTACTGAGCAGCCTCTGGCTCCAAGTGACGTCACCAGAGCAAAATTGCAGATATTTTGGCTTTCCTTTTATACATTGGGAGCAAGAAAGAGACGCGTCGTCCATCTATTTATACAGTCCATGCTCAGAGTCAGTGATACTGCTACAATGTTGCCAATCCCTCTCAACAGTGCCAGTTTAAAAGTGCACCCTGCTGTGAGGCTCGTGTAATGCCACAAGCAGCATCAGGCCCATAACATCATTTTGCCAGGAACGGATACAGATTTATTGTCTATAATTCCCCCCCAAAATGTTGAATTTTTGTTCATTAGCACATTTATTACATGTACTACTTAATAATGTATTCTGGCACCTGTCGCCTCTCATATGAACTCATTAAGATCTTAGCAAATGTAATTTGGGAGCACACAGTGTAGTGTGTCTCTACAGCACATTACTCGGCTCGGCTGTTGATTTTAAAACCTTTTTATTCCCCTTCTGCTAACAATAGTTTGGAATTAAAGCTGAAAGCTATAGAGCCACCTCTTCTCTCCCGCTCTCCCTGTGCTGCTGTTGCAATTGATCTTACCCTCCAGGATCAATTAACTTGTCTTGGAGAACTGATCCACCTCTCCCATTATTTGGAGAAACTCCACGTTTATATTGCTTAAATAATACCAGGTTAACAAAGGTTGGTTTAATAAATTAGCAATTCAAGGGAAACCACTAACTCTAGCACCTCAATTGATCTCCTTCTGTAGTAGTTTATACGAATAGAGTCCCACTAGATTCAGGACCTTCCTACCAAGGAGAGTTGTGGCTAGGTCCTCAGCAGTAAACCACCTCAGAGACAGGTTGGCCATGATTAATGTGAGTATATGGTGATATCTTTGATATCTTAACCCACAAATAAATTAGACACAAATAAATTAGAATATCCAACGTCAACAGCATACAGGCTAATGTATGCGGTTGTCAGTGCACAAGTGACTTTCCTACGAGGTAGTTAAGTAATAGAGGGATTGATCTTCTGACGTTGTTGTGTATGAGCCAGCGTTGTTCTCACTCAGACCTTTTTCAGAGTTTCCAGAACTCACTGCAGAGACCAAAGATTATTTAAAATTGTATTAATTCACCTGAGGAGCAAAAACACTTCAGTGTCTGTTTCTTTGTGTAGACGTGACCTCAGGTCATGGCGACGGATGGTGTCAAATCTCAGAACGTGTCTTTCAAAATAAATATGCTATTGTCGGAAAATGTGGAGCAGTCAGAGAGTTGACTTTTTTTATTTTTTTTTATTTATTTTTTTTTCACACTTGACATATTCTCAGTCAATTACAACTGATGCCAGAAGATGAACCCAGTAACCCACATTATCTAAGTGAAGGTCTTTAATTTTTATTTTTACGACGCTTTAAGCAACTTTGTTTGTGTTATTGAAAACACTGTTAAATACTTTAGAAATGAGACAAAATAAATGCGTTCAGGCGGAGTTAACGGGCTATCTCATTCTTTTAATTTATCATTCCTCTCATCAGCAAAACAATCAGTATGTATGTGAGCCTTTAGTATTAGATTCAATGTTATTCGATGTTCAGGCTCCGTCATGTGGCTCAAAGATGTGCTGCAGATATAAATGTTAAATAAAAGACTTAGGAAGTCTTTGGGAATGACTGTTTAGGATGTTTAGATTATCTCCACAATTTAAGATGTTTTTAAGACATAATAACCTCATGAAATGTAACAGATAGCACCAAACCCATCTGTGAACTCTTGCCAAATTGAAAGAAATTAAAGACTTTTTAAGATATAAATGAATGGCTTGTAGTCAACTTTTCTGGGGGTTTTCTTACTCCTTCAAAAACTGAAAATCCACCTGGCAACCATTTTATTAACAATCCTGTCCTGGTTTGCTGACAGGCCTTCCAGTATTTCTGTGGCTCTCTTAATAGCACACCAAGTTTTATCTTACAACACAAATGCAAGATTTTCCACCAATGCAGCAGATTAATTAATTTGTTCGTCACCTCCAGGGTATGCAGTCATTTCGTCTTTGGGGAAAAGCAGCGCATGAACTCACAAAGGTTGTGTTTCCCACACAGACGGGAATCTGAGATGGTAGTTATCTTTTCATAGGCTGACAGGAGAGAAAACACAACCCACGCTCGGAGGTTTAACCCCTCTCAAACTCCTAAATCTCTGGAGAACAGCCAGTCCAATAACAGGCTACACCCACTTCTTATTGGGGCTCGCAATTTTCTATGGGGATGGGATGACTCTGGGCACATACGCTCATCAATAGCATTCTTGCGGACAGCAGGGCTCCTCTCAACCTTGTCTAAAGTCTGCAGATTGTTTGTATTTTCCAGTTTATTTAACCTTTCATAGAATGAGGTAGACCCCCAGAGATTTTCCTTTTTGTCACGCTGCCTTGAAAGCCACATCAAATTCGGGAGCAGTGCAACCTAATCAAGACCAGAGTGTGTTTCTTTCAAGATACGCTATATTGGCTTTTGGCTTCGGGGGCCTCAAGGTTTTAAGATTTCGCCACTTTTTGCGTGGCATAAAGGCCAGATATGCACCTTGGATGACAGTCACAGAAATCCGGTTTTTGTGGCAATTTATTGAAGACAAGACTTTTCAGACGTTCCGCTGGCATCGCCAGTGACGGCGCTATTGCATCTGACCTGGCATGTCAGCGCTTTTCGTTAGCTACTTGCTGAAGGATTCTCTTGACTGGCCATGTGGAGAGCTCGAAAGACTCTGTCCACATCTACTTCCTTAGCAGACATGCACATATTTTGCCTGTTAAGGTGGCAGTGCACACCCTTAGCTTAAACCATGACAACTTGTCACATGGTTCCCTGACTCGAGAGTATGGATGGATTACTGATGGGTCTAGTGGGCACAGGCCCTGGGGCCCAAGGCCTTAGGGGGCCCTTGGACCCCTGAAGTGACTGTTAACATTTCTTGCTGGACAGTCAATCAGACAACTACAGTCTCTTTAAGATGTGTCAAGGCCCCAGACACAATACGACCAGATAGAGACAAAGAACAAGAGACGCAAAATGACTAGAAATACATGCAAGATGACCACAAAGGGACGCAAAACATCTACAGAGACACAAAGGGACAACTACAAAGAGATATGAAACAACTACAAAGAGATGCAAAATGACTTTAAAGAGATGAAAAACAACTGCAGGGTGAGAAATCAACCACAAAGTGCCACAGAAGAACAACTATAGAGAGATGCAAAAGGATGCATAACAACTCCAGAGACACAAAACGGACGCAACGGCCTAATCTACTGAGAGACAGAAACAACTACAAAGAGAACTACAAGGAGAGAAAAAAAGACAAGCAAAATGAATACAAAGACATTTTATAATGACCACAATAGGATACAAAACAACTACAAAGACACAAAGCAACCACAAAGTGACACAAACACTGCAACGGGATGGAAAATGACTATAAAGGGATGCAAAATGACTAAAGAGACACACAGCAGCAACAGAAAAAACCCTACTGCCTTAACTTTCTCATAATCTGTCCAG
Source organism: Anarhichas minor (assembly GCF_050575085.1). NCBI lineage: Eukaryota > Metazoa > Chordata > Actinopteri > Perciformes > Anarhichadidae > Anarhichas > Anarhichas minor. The sequence continues at coordinate 15,754,726 of NW_027466582.1, read as the reverse complement.
TGTTGTCGTTTGGCTGGGTGCTGAAAAGCAAGATTTGACCGTAAAATAAGCCGGTGCTCATGCTACATGATTACCTCATGAATCATTTACATTCTGGAAAAGAAAACACAGAGGGAGAGTTGATAGAAAACTAGCATAGTCTGCACAGGTCAAATTTTCCATGTATAATTAGAGCTGTGAATCAATACCTGTAATTACCCTCACTGTGCTGCTTTTGACTCTCAGCCCTGCAGTGAAAAGGAATCAGTCCTTCCAAGCTTTTGTTTTGCACCGCGCCGGATTGGTAATGAAATACAGACAGGAATGTGTTGCATTGCAGGGCCCTCAATAAATGAGGGTCAAATTCCTAATTCCAGGATTATTTTGAAAAGGCTGTGATATTATTTTCTTGTGAAGTTTTGACATCTGAACTTATACCCGCTTATGGTAATGTGAATCCAAAGTCACACTGTTCAGAATGAGTGGGTTATGCTTAGAGGACCTTTCCCCCTCATGGTCCAGGGAAAAGAGCACGTTCACATCAAGCCCTCCCCGTGCTTTACTTACAGTGTATTTGACATGTGGAGCTGCAGGCTAACCATCTGCAATGGAAGGGTCCAGCTCACAGAAGCACTTTGTTTCTCCACAACCCTTGTATCAATACATATAAATGTGGCAATACTTTCAGGCTTCATGTTTATGCATGACTGCGCCTTAGCTAAGATCTTTTTTGCATGGCGAGAAAAGCTTGCGGTTCAAGAGTCTGTAAATAGTCTCTAAGCTGTCCTGTGTGGGAGGACTGGTGGATGTTGGTGAACCCAAAAAGAACGGCGAGCAATGTCTTGCCGGTACACCTGAATCGCATTAAACCCATTATCTTTGGTCATCTGCTCGGCCTGTATCTATTTTTCATAGCTGGTACATCAGAGGATGGACTGGAAATGGATCTGCCTTTTATTGTGAAATACAGGAGCTTGTTGAGAATCACGTTTTTCAGTGTCAGGATTAAGTGAGGTGGACGATTATGGAAATCTATTGGGTGAATATCTGGAGGATTTAACATTGATTTTCAGTCCAGCACAAGTTTACTAGCTGCTGATTGTTTTTTTTGAGCCCAGTGGAAATTTGTAAAGAGCTCCAATGGCACTTGCAAATCATATATTGCCAAGTCCAACCGTAACCCATTTTTAAAGCTGCACTAATCGATATTTTTGTAATTGGCTCGATCGTTTTAGTGTGATGTGAAAGTTTTCATGCGTCGTGAGAGAACCATACAGAATGATCCCCCAACTCAGCAGTTTCCCTCAGAGCTAGCTTTTTAGCCTCTTTTAGTTTATTGTTTTGGTCTTCCTGCCCACAAACTTTTTTTTTTTTATCAATTTCGTTCAGCCCAACAGGTAGCAGTTTTTCAGAATAAAAGCTCTGATAAACCCGCTGTACTCTACCTTTTCAGCACCAAACCACAGACAGACACAGTTAGCGACATAGTGGAGAATTTAGCAGCTAAAGAGGCAGATATTTTTCTAATGTTATGCCCCGGCCTACAGGGGGAACCTGCCGAGGCATGAAAAATGAGACTCCCCTCTTTGCAACCAGCACCAACAACAGATTTTCAACCCACAAATTATTTATTACTCACAACTTTTGGGACACTTAAGCTTCAGGGTGGGCAAACAGCAAAGTAACAAACAAAATGGAACTAAATCAATTCAACCTATAATTACCTCCCCATAACATTAAACTCCTAACACAAAACCTGAAAAATGAACGATCACATAAAAATGCCACCCAGCCCTATGGATCCCAGGGCTGCTACATACTGCAGAATACTACGTACAATATTGGAGAGATAGTTGGAGAGAGAAGAGCCCACAGTCCACCCGTTTCCAATGTGAGCCTTTGGAAGATTCCAGTGAAGCACAAGCAACCAGGTTGATAGGTAGACAGTCAGGACTGTATGAAGTTGAACAGGATATTACAGTCCTGCCACAGCCACAGAAACCTGATTATTGTATGTTTTTTTCTTTTAAAAGACATTACCCACCCCGGCTTTAAGTTAGTGCATGGAAAGCTAACGCTATCTAACAAGCAAGGGGCAACCTTTTGAAGAGGTCAAAGACTTTTGCTTCCACCTAACAGCTGAGATTAATTCTGCCTCTAGAGCAGCCTTGCCTCCATGTAATGTTTGTTGAACTAAAAGTCAGCCTGCTCTTTAACTCCCCTCTAACTAGAATCGTTTCACTCACCGCCAAACCCTGAGATTACCTGCAAACTGAGCCTAATGCTGCCGCTTTTTCACTGTTAACCCTCAGACGACGTGGACAATTAGCTCTGTGATTTCTATTCTTGCGGGTGTATTTGGACCACACGTACACACTGCAAAATCAAACTGCACACTTTGCCCAAGCTCCAAAAAAAACCCACACATGCATACGCCCAAGGCGGAGGAGTTTGACTTTACACTCTGCGGTTCAGGTGGTGCTGGTGGTCCTCAAAGGGAGTGTGAAGAGTTCATTTAGATTTATTAAAAAGCAAGAAAAAAGAGATCTAGTGTGAAGGATAAAGGGATGTGGTCCCTGCTGGGACCTGATTTGCATAAAGGTCTTGCACATCAAACATCATGGATGCCCTCTTTAAAATATTGAAATGCTGCTTGTTACAAGCTCCATCACTGCTTCTATCAAAGAGAAGGATGCGGGGAGAGAGCTTTTTCTCTCTCTCGTTTCTCCCCCCCTTCCTTCCCCCCCCCCCTACACTGGTCAGATGGACTATTCTCCCGCCTGCCTCGCAGGCCTGACAGACTGCCGTTCCATAGGGCATCCCTCTCTTATCTCCCAGGAGTATACCATGCTGACAAGCAGTAGCTGAAGTGAGCATGACAGTGGACGTGTTGAGAGAGATGTCCCCTCACCACCCCACCCCGCTCTGTCCACACTGTGTGGAGGAAAAAAACTGCTGCCGTGGCACTTCTGCCTGTTTGAGCGGTAACAGACCGGCCGGCTTGCTGGCGTCCCACACTGTACACAGCGCGGCCTTCCTCTGCAGCAGCTAGCGCATCAAAATATTTAGAGGGAACGTGATTGACGTCGTTTGACTACCACGTGGGGCGTGAAACATAATCCCGCTAGTTCTGTTTACCAGTTCATTTGAACATCTCTGTGGTGTGTGTGTGTGTGTGTGCAATTACATGGAAAGAAAGTGGTGTGTGTGTGTGTGAGTGTGTGTGTGCCAGGTGCTCCTCCGTGTGGGTGTGCATTCTTCTAGCCCTCACATATGCTCAGAGTAAAGCGCAATAAATCAAATTAAAAAGTAATACTTCTGCGGCGTTCCTAGGCAAAGCAATCTCTAGCATGTATCATTAGCACAGATTGCCCATTCATCATGCGCTGTTGTAGGTTGAACAGCATTGTCAAGTACGACAAATATCAGGTAAGGAATGAAGTTAGACTGAGGCCTTTACTAATGAACATACATTTAGAAAAATAGATGGGCCTTGGATGACTCTCCGGATTATTACTACAGTCTGAATGGCTGTTTGGCCATTAATCACGCTGATTAATCAGCAGCAATTAACTTTGAAGGGAGAGAGTATTCTTTTATGGCGTGCTAACTCATTTTCTTTATTGCTGGGAATGTTAATGATAAACCCGTCTCTAATTGTTTCTCTTTTTCTTTCCGTGTCTCACAGGATTGTAAATGCCACCATGAAGTTTGTTAATTATTTCTTTAACCTACAGGGGGAATAAAACATGCACTCCAAATTCAACGACGTTTGTGGCAGTTTTAGCTTAGCGGGTCAGGGATCGGTCCTTGAAAGTAATTGAAAATCGGGAAACTCAAAATTCGTTGAAAAAAAAGATGCCGTGTGGGAAGTCACGTGATGATATCATGTAGATGTCAATAGGTCCACAAAATGTGCGAATTAAACACGGGAGACCACTTTGTGTTTCCTGTTCCCAACCACAAGTTTTGTTTTTAAATTACGACCTACGATCGTTCCTTAAACGAGGGTAAGGTCATCGTCACCAGGACCACGATATTACAGTCTAAGTTCTTTTTCTAACCTAAACCACAATGTCGTGTTTGTGCCAAAACCTAACCAAACCTTAACCATCGTGCTTCATGGTCAACAGCTGTGTTCAAGCTGGAAGAAATCCTTTGTCAACATGTTACAGGAGTTACAGGACCCTGTTTACTGATTGGCTGCGGGTGACCGCAATTCGCAATTCCAAAATGTAAGCTACCCCCCAGCTTTTAGTTTGGCAGCACTTCGCCACAAAGCTTGGAGGGACCTGGCATACAGTGCATTGCATGGAACTAAAAATGTTCTTTTCATTCAGTTGGTCATGATTACTGAGCGGTGTGCCACCAAATCTTATCAACTCTGATCAGCCACAGTATTTTCTTTACAATCAAGACGTGTTTTCATCTGTTTCTGCTTAGTTGATAAATGTCTGAAGATATAGTTAACGTGTTTCATCTCTCTGGCCTTGCTGATATTTTATGTCCCATTAAAAGCTGTGCTCACCTCAGAGCCCAGGTTGCTGCACTTCAGGGTATACGCACCTTGAGCAGAGGGCAGCGGTTATTCAAGTCTAATTGAGGTAATATAGTATTGATTTCTTTTCCCTTTTCCTCTTTCTTTCCTCACAGCTGCTTGGCTTCAGGGGTTCGAGTGCCTGACCAGCCAGTAACACGCAGGCTTCGCTGCACCGAGAGCTGTGTATCATTGCTAATGACCCAGCTAATTATCTGCACGATAAACATTATCTGGTCATTTTTCACCTTGCACAGGCCTAACGGACATTGGCTTAGCCCGCTATTGATATCTGAAGGTGTTAGGGGAGCGGTGCGAGATAAAACGCTCAAATGCTGAAGAACTAGCCTGAAAGTGATTTTCTCTTAACACATTTATTGCGCATATTAGTTTGCTCAGTGGATTTGGACCAGCACCTTCTAAATCAAGTTTTAATATCCAGAGCGATGGTTGCTCTCCCTCCCTCCATGTGTGTGTGAACAAAAGGATCAAGGCTTTAATTTATGCCTATGATATCCTTGAAAATAATCGACCTTCAGTGTGAAATGAGAAGGGCTGGGAGCAGCCATTCATCAAACCCGAGTGAAGGGCATTTCTCCCCCAAGTCTCTTTAGTCTGGGGGGGGTCTGTGGTTTAATTGACCTCTTCCTGTGAAGTTTAATAATGTAAAAATATGAAATTTATGACTACACATACCAGTTAGGTATTGGGTATTTTATCAATTTTATACATAATAAAATAATTAATAAACATTTCTAAATAAAATAAAATCATATCAGATACAAGCACTAGACATAGGTTTTGGATTACAAACAAGTTTCGTTTTTGGAATCCTAAAACCTGAAGTTCAGGTGCGGTGCAAGCATGGCTGCAGATGGAGGGACTGCTGAAAACACTCTGAAGACCGAAGACGGATTTTGAGTACTGCTTTACTCACATTTTCATTTCCATCATGTGTCCGTGTTTGTGTCATGAGTCTGTTGGGTTTGATTCTGCCACAACAGAGCGTGTCAAAAGAACTCAGCAGCCAACTCTTATGATGTCAACGTTTCTTACCAGCGCATGAATGCAGCGCAGATCAGGAGAACACTCTTCTAATGAGTCTGCACATCGTCAATCCACGACAATGACTTCATTTTGAGGTGAATAGAATAGAATAGATTATGAATTTAGCAGTTCAAGAAAGTTTCAATTCTCTGGAATGTGGTTAATATGTCGCAATGAAATAAAAACAATCTACACAGTGGAAGAAAACAATCATATTATTTAGTCAAGTAAAAACAACACCACAGTGGTAAGAGATTCCTCAACAGTACAATGTGTTCATCAGAAATGGAGTGAATTAGATGTATAAAGTACCCGAAAACTCCACATTTGTTGTTACACATATTTATCACATCATGGCTGAAAGTTAACAATATACCTTTTCCTTTGCACATTCAGCAGTTACACTACACAACTTGGATGGGAACAAACAAGACTTTCACTATGAAGACCGCAGTTGGTGTCGCATGTGGAACCAAGTCAACATTACGACTTACTTTCACCTTCGTTTTGTTACGTAACCTATGTACGTCACTAACACCAGTTACATAACAAACGTAGCCTACCTTTTTTACGTAATACATACTTATTTTAACCCAACCGGTATCTTTTCCTAAGCCTAAACAAGTACTTTTGTTGCGTAAGTAAACCTAAAAACTAAGTACACCATCGTTGGAAGTTTGTTTTGAAAATAGACTGTACGGATGTAACGAGCGGAAACTGTACGTTTCCTGTGAATACAGAAGACACTTTCCTTGTAACAAGAGGAAAGTGACACGCGGGCACTGACCAAGCGGCGATAACTGACGAGTTGGAACTGAGAACGCGTTGGGTAATTCTCTGCGGGTTTGTTGCTACAAATGATCCCTTTCACGTCACACATAGTCATTTGTCTGAAAATATGCATTAGTGCAGCTTTAAGTATAGATTTTGAATACATATGTGTTCAGTGTGGCAGCCCATTTCCATTCATGAAAACATTGAAATGGCTGTTCAAAGTAAAATGTGTTTGGAGTTACAGAAAATGGTAAGTCATCGTTTTCTTCTGGAGTAAAACTATTACAGTCACATGGTGGTTATTTTCTAATCAGTACTTTTTGTCAGAGCTTTGGATAGCTCCACTGATTCTCTGCCTGCATGCCCGTGGCATGGGCAGGCCTTTGAGCAGCTACAATTAGAAGCAGATTGAGATTTCTATTTCTACATCCAAGGGGGATCAGCTGGCTCTGAGGAGCACTGAAAACCAGAGAGCCTTTGTTGGCCAACTGCACTCTGTCTGCATCTGAAGCTAGTCTACTGGGAACCCTAATCATAGCTGCAAACTCAGAAATCAGGCTCAGGAAATGTGAAGAATTCAGAAGGGGCCTTGGATAGAAAGGCACTGAAGTATAAATTCTGTAGATGTCTCAATCCAGGACGCCTTTCAGAGTTCTTTCTCTGAGGAATGTCGATAGTGAAGCTACCACAAAGAAAGAACAGATAGATGAAAACGTGTCTGCGTGAAGATATTCCTTCTGTATTCGGGCCGACCAATGATGGAGCTTTATGAGGAAGCTCTCTGACTTACCAGTTTCTGATGTGATCTTTGATTTTATGGAGATCAGGAGATCTTCCAATCATTCTTATGTTTGAGAAGAATGCACACAGTGTATTGGACATCCAACTCCTGTATAATGGAAACATGAATTTACAGTTTATGCACACAGGAAATGACACCCCAACTGTAATTCGACGATCAAATGATAGAAGAATCTCCCAATTCTGTCAATGTCGTGTTAATGAAAGCTGTTTCACACAATTCAAACATTTCAATTGCTCGAGCATTCATAAAAAAGGAGTTCAAAATCGGGACTCACAAAGTCATTTAGTGTTAGGCAATGTTTTTGAACCATAGTGGAATGTTACTAAGCACATTTACTGTGTTTATGTACTTTGAGGTACTTTTTAAGTGTTGCTATTATCTGCTACTAAAGATTGCCCACGCGGCTCTCAACAGGGAGGCGGCTGAGCCAGCGGCTAGCAGCAAACGGTGCCAACAGTGTGAACAGCGCTAACAACCACAGCAGTGACATAGCTATTATTGACGTCATTCAGAGCGATATTAATGCTCTGAATGTCATAAAGTGCTCCTTCAAACATTTAGTTATTTGCAAATTTCAGATTATAATTAGAACAAACATACACAACACAGGTTAAGGTACTCAGAAGTATATAAAGTATTTAAAATGAGCTCCACCTTTGCCAGCCGCAACATTAAAATGGTAAAGCATCATATAATGTATTAATATTATATAAGTGATTCTAAAATGGGCCTTTCTCCTTTTACTTTTAGTACTTTGATGCTAATACTTTTTTTTACGTTTACTGAATTAAGATTTTGAAGATGCAGGATGTAAAATAAGATTCATACAATGATGACATTATACATTATGAATACATCTGTAAAGCCTAATTTAAACACTGGGGAATGACATTAGATAGAGGTATTGTTCAGGTATAAATACATTTCAAAGACAGTTCTGTTATGTTACTATACTTCCTTTCAGTTTCTTCAATTTTACTCAGTGGTGCATGAGTTTCCACCAGACCATGAATCCCTCAAATAAATCTCACGGTGAGTGGAAGTGAAATGAGCAGCTTGTCACTGTTCAATCAACTGTTCTTACTTTGAATATCTTTTAGAAGCACAGAAAACAATTCAATCCTGTCCGTACAATATCTGTTTTAACCCACTGAGCTTCCTCAATGCAAGCTGTTCTCACTCACAGCTCATCAAATACAAACGCTCGGTCGGTTGGCCGTCTGATATTGACACAACTAGGCACCCTTTAACATCCAAAAACCAACCACAATGTAAAGCCATCCATGACGTTATTAGACGGTGAGAGCAATTGACGGTATAAAGAGCAATACAGTCTGCAAAGGAAAGGTGTGACGAGTCAAACAAGCAGAAGACTCTCACCAAGGAGACGTCCATTCATTCCTGAATCCATATGTGACACCTTTTTAAAATGAGGATTTCATTGAGAGAAACTGGAGGGCACAGCTGTGCTTTCTTTCTGTTGTCATACCAAGTGCACACACAGTCAATGAAGTTGCAGTCTCAATTGTGTCGGATCAGTTATGCTGTCTTCGGTTCATGAATGATCTGAGTAGCGTACATTTAAAACAGGTTACTCCAATGAAGGGGCTTCAGTCCTACTGGTTTCATATAAAATAATCTGCACACCTGATCTACATGGTGGACTGCTGTGTTGTTTATTGTAATTTACACGAGCCCAACTGCTGGAAACAGCTGCTAAGCTGGACGGATGTCCCGAGAATGAACAATACTGTTGCTCCGACTTTATCTGGCCATTTAATGCAACCGCTAAAATGCATTTACACTCCGAGATGGGGAGTGTCGCTAATACAGTTCATCACTTTTGTGTTGATTTCGTTGGAGGCATGCGTAATTACAGTCCTGCCCTCCGATACTCCGCCTCCTTTAACAGAGCAGGTGCTTCCATTCGAGATGCTGTTTAGCGTTAGCATGAGCCTCAAGGCCTCAGTAGCATGCGCATTGGATGCATAAAGACAACTGGACACAAGGTGAAGGCAGCGCCCTGTTCATCCCAATGAAAGTTGCTTGATGGTGCATGAAGCAACAAAAAACAAAGCATAGTCTGTATATAAGAAGTGGAGGTAATCGTTTAGAGATCACCCATTGATTTGTGAACTACGGTTTAGAAGCCTTGAGTTTGATGTTTTGGCCATTGCCATCTTGGATTATGGCCGTTGCCATCCAAGGTTTTTGTGTCTAGTGATCAGAAGTGAGCATATTTGGACTGCGGAGGAGTGACGGAGAGATCTGGTAGCGGTAGCGACCTGTCAATCACAAGGTAGCCTGCGCTCAAGCATACCCTGTTTATGGTCTATTTTTCACTAAATGGGACCATCATTTACCAAATGAACATCATGCTGAGTTGAAGAAAGCGATCGAGACCATAATCTCATGTTCACAATGTTTTCTGAGGTAATAAATCAAGTGAGAAGTCATTTTCTCATAGACTTTTAATACAATCTGACATTTTTTTGCAACCGGAGGAGTCGCCTCCTGATGGCCATTAGAGAGAATGCAAGTGTAAGACACTCCTCGAGTGGTTTCCAGATTTGGAGGTCGCCGCCTGCTTCCGTGGCTCACTTGACGTTTTTCCTTCTTCCTCGGAGGGCAGGGAGATGCGTTTGTTTTACAGTTTGTGCTGCCCTTTCGTTTCCCCAAACACACCTGTAACTCAATCCCATTCAAAAGTAGGAGGCTTCATCTAGTGGCAGAAAATCAAAGCTACATTCTACACAACATTATCTGACATTTATATCACACAACCTTGTAACCTTGGAACATTGGTCAGTCAACCTGGCATCTACTTAATCTTTAATTCACAGGGTTCACCATACATGTCATTCAGCTGTTGCTGTGCAGGCGGGTGGGCACAGGCTGAGCCTATACTCGCTGCTTCGTCTGCCAGATTGCCGGCTCCTGCGTGCTGCGCCTCCGCTGCCAGCCTCTCATTGAAAATGCATGATTACCAGGCGGCTGTCTTGTCTCGTCCACAAAAAGCCCTTAAAGCTGCAATCTGCTTGATGCTGGAGTCTGCTGGGTGCAAATCTGTTTTGTCTGCTGGATGGGTGCCGCTCAGAAGGGGGCTCGCCCGTCAATGCGGCTTCACCCCCCGCGATGCGCTGCTACACCGGAAGAAAACACCCCGCGAGTTAGTCGTGTCCCTCTCTGACAGGATAAATGGCAGCTCCAAAGAGCAACAAGCAACAACAAAAAAAGCCACAACTTCACTGTGACCATGGCAACGGAGTTAGGATGAGCACAGCGGGGCTTGCTGTCAAAATGTGCGCTGGAAAAGGACAGACAGAGAGGGAGCAACACTGAGCGGGAGAGTGGAGGAATAATGCAGCCGAGGACTTCTTTCACAGCACTGCCAGAATGTGTGGGGGCTGAGGAACACACTCACGCACACTCAAACACACTACTGATGACCTGAATTTCACCCCTCATTGAAATATATTCCCCACTGCAGAATTATTCCTTCTGCGACAAATCCATATGTGCCCACTGATGCGACACATATCAACGGTTCAAAAGAAAAAAGTTACTCAGCAACTTTTTGTTCATCCTCAAACCCATATTTCAGTGCTGTTTACGTTCACCGTGTTGTTTTACTGTAAATTCCCGTCACATCTTAAGCTTTCTCGCTCCCCTTCCACAAACATTCCAGCTCCGTCATCTCGGAGTTTGAGCACACCCATTGAAAGGTCAAAAGGGCACGAGGGCAAAAGTTCGTCACGTCAACACGGCAAAGGTTTATAAAAACAGCCTTATCTAAGAACTCTTTTGATGTCTGGAAGTGTATTCAAAGCGCGACTATATTCCTGACACACATTTTAGGAGAGCGTCGCCCCGGGACTGGCACTATGAAATTGACATTAATGAGAATTGAGCTAGGGGAGGAAGATGTTGCCTCTCAACTTTCCCTGACTCCTTCTTCCACGATGCAGCACCAGACCGACTGCGCTGGCTTGTGAAAGTTGCCTTTTTTTAAAGCACAATGCTGTTGACCTGATGCAAGTAGTTACATAATGTGGTTAGATCGTCGTTTTTTTTTGCCAAAAGATGGCAATGCTGGCCAGTCTGCCTGTCGAATGGTTTGGTTCGGAGGGATCTCAACAGCTCCAGGCCGGATCGCCCTGAACTTTAATATTCATGATCCTCAGAGAATTATTGATATTGATTTTGACCCCTTTGACTTGTTAAATTTACATTTGAGCATCAGTTTGGTTGTTGATAAAATATGTATTCTCTCAAAGTAATGATCAGATTTTCTTGACCTCGCCTCTAGCGCCAAGCCAGCGTTTCAACTTCTCTCAAGGAACATCCAAAGATACTAGTCAGACAGACACACTTGCAGCCGCTTTCATACCAAAAACTTTTTGTACTCAACGAGACAAATTGCCATGAAATTAGACAAGCACATTGATGCTCACGTGTAGGTGGGTCCTTATTCCACTCTCGTGACCTCACGAGCTAGCAGCACTTTACACCATGAATATGGAAAATGAATCGACACAGTTCTGCACCACAGTGGGTGTTCGTGGACACTGATGTGTTTCACATATGTGCAGTCAGCGTATTTGTAGGTACGTACAGTCCACACAAGTCCACGAGGATCCGTTCAGTTGTTACCCGATGACGATACTGGCCTGTCGCCAACCTTTGCAGGCGGTCAGTTTGAGGTAAACTAGCGGTTACACATATGCACAAGTTGTTCTTTAGACCTGTGAGAGCTCTGTCCAACTTCCAATTCGCATACTGATTCAAAGGCAGGGCTTGAGCTTCGTCACTGGGGAAGTGACAAAATGAAGTATGCTAGAAAGCCCTTATTGACACTTTGTAACTCTGTTTAGATAAGATCTGTAGAAATAAAGTTATTATTACTTAAATGCACACTTAAACACTTGGTTTTTGAGTGGGCTTTTGTAGACACTGAAGAGCTGCTCACAGCTGCATAACAAGCTGGAATTGGTGGTGAGAAAGCTCCGGAAAGATCTTGGAAGACAAAACATTTTGCTTTCTGTTTATTAAATATAATGGCGATCAGTGCACATGTTGCATCATTTCCTGTTCGTACTAAATTATAAAGTACAGCGATTACTTGTATACTAACAGCGGAAATAGTACACTATGAAAATGAGTACATGCTGTGTATATGTGTACTATATATAATAGGGCCATTATGGCACTTGTAATTGTCCCGGACCATTCTGTAAAAGGATGATTTGGTTCTTGGTTTGTTTGGTGACTTTCTTCAGTTCCGTATGGCACGTAAACAAAACAAATACTGTCCACATTGTGGAACGTGCATTGTAAAGTGTGAGAGTTCTACACGGACAGCTTTGGCAGTGAAACGGTTGTTGTCTGTTAACGTGACCCGTGGTTCTCAACCTTTTACGTGTCAAGGACCCCTAAATTGAAACACATTAGGTCACGGACTACTTACACGTTTTGTTCGGCAAGATAATCTTCCCAAATGAACAGCTGTTTTGTTAATGATATTTGAAGCGTGTACGCAATCGCCAGAAGTAAAAAGATCTATAAACAAACTACACCACAGTCACATGAGCGCGAGTATGAACACAACAAGGCTGTAGAGGCGGACAAGTCTGCGTGATGTAGTCTCACATAGCAACTTGATAGCAACCGCCTTTTTTAAGACACGTAAAAGCTTCAGAATTTACGAGTGAGGTATTTACTGGCGTATTTTATGTCATGGATAAACATTTTCAAAATATCTTAATATATTCTGGCCATCTAACCAAAAAACCCATTAACTTTGAGACGAGGGAACAGAAAAAGATGCCGACTCATTCCCGGGCGACCAGCGGAACGGGTTAAAACTGTGTGCAGACTTGTTTCACTGACATTACATCACGCTACTGCATTTGCAACGTCACCCGGTGCCAAAACAGACGTGCGTACCAGAGTGCCAGTGTACCTCCGCACTTTCTCCTTATGGGTATCGCATTAGTATTCATAGCCACAGAATCATTTCTAAGTTATAGCTGGATGGAGCTCCACCTGCTGTGACACCACGCAGCTAATATTCCCTGTCAGCTTCACATCCCCGCAAGTAGCGCACACCCGCCCACACCGGACTATCTTTGGTTTCAATTTCTGCACTAATCTCTCTCAGCATTATGCAAGCCCTGCTGCTCACTTACCCAAGACTATCCCAGGGAGCTTTGCTTTAACGAGATAATCATACTGACGATCAGATTGACATTTCAGACACTCTCTCCACTCCTCCCATCAATTGGGAACGCTACTTCTATCACTAGATCCATATTAGACTTGGCAGATTATCATTTAGAGCAATTCACAATCCATTGTGAAGCGTTCACAGATCATTTTTGCATTCAAGGTTGCAGCCGGTCTCGGAGTAAGATTAACACACATATAATTTGAATTCAATTAATTTCTCTTCTTTTAATCCCACTGAGGGCCAGAGATACAGAGATCCTCCATTACTCTCCCTTATTGTCAGTTCCTTGGTGGCGACGGCTTAGGAAGCAAATCCAATTATTTGACTTAATATTCACTTTCGTGTGGCAGGGATCCTGTCTGGGTGTCCTTGCTTGTGGTCATTTTGAGAAGAGCTGGTGGAAAGAATCAATTCTTTTGTTTTTACGGCCGGCCTGTACTTGAAAGTGGCAGCAGGAGGAGAGCGACTCTTTGCGCCGTGATCAAGGACCTGGCAGTGTGGCAATTTGAATCCGCTTTTAAAAAAACAAATTCTTCGACTGGTGGAGTATACAAACAGCAATTTTAAAAGCAATCTTTTCGGATTTCCTTAATTTGACAACTTCAGACCGACCACAGCAGGAAACAATAAAAGCATGCAGCCAGAGTAGATAAACACAAATGGAATTATGTTCACACTTTGTTTTGTGATTTAAAAAGTCTGGATGCAATCAATTCATAACATAACGCACATAGGGATGACTATATCACATATGTGGAGGAATATAACTGTCTGAGCTAATGAGGCGTTACCAGGGTTAGGGCTCATTTGTTACAAGGTACAAAATCCTTCACGCCGTGACTTTAACTTGAGACAGAAAAGAGTGATTTGCTGACTTGTAGAATCAATCCTAGTATTTTTATGCAGTAACAGTATAGTATTTGAGTTTCATCTCATTATATACGATCTGTAACTGACACTTTATCCAACACTCTGAACCCATAATCCCTTTATGCGTCTTGGGCGGTTTGAATAGAACAGGACCGCAACCGCTCTGCAAAGAGCGGTTCGTTCGGCTGAACATGCATTAGGCGGTGCTCTACCCTGCCTAAAGGATATTTACCTCAGGCGCTACAAGAATAAGGCTGAGAGAATCATAAAGGATTCCAACCACACGGAAAATGTCATTTTCTCTCTCTATCTCTTGTTTTTGTACGTGTTGCTTGTCCAAATTACACACACACACAGTTTACTTAGGTCTCTTTTGGGGACATTGCACAGATTTACATTAATTTCCTGGAGCCTTACCCTAACCTTACCATATCATACAGACAGATATTCCTGGCTTTTTACAATACACTGTTAAAAAAAACAAAAACAAACAAACAATGGCTGTAAAGCACAAGTGATGTTGCCCATAGATTTCTGAAGAGATGTTAATTATAACAGAATAATTCAGATATTCAGCATGTCAAAGGGATGATCTCTTCCACAGAAGCCTCAAGCTGAAGTGAGGGTAGTAGATCATCGGTGGTATTGATACAATCAGTAGCTGCCCTCACGAGTGACATTGGGTGATAATTCTGTTCATCACTCCGAGCGACCCCTTTCACACTACACCGAATCATCTGAGCCATTGTTATTGTGAAAAACATTGAATACAGCCACTTTAATCTCCATCTCGCACCAACTACACTGTCACTGTACTAACAATAGGTGTTCTTTGAGGCGGGTTTCAAAACAGAATGTACAGGGAAGTCAAATACGTGGAACCATCATTGTGTCCACAGCAACCTTATCCACATATATGTACAGATTAATGTTATAAAACATGCTGAATGTTCTTACAAATGATGAATAACCCGACAGCTGAACTTGCAAGGTGTCCTTCTGTATCCAGGGTGACAGATGTTTCCTGCATTTGGTGGAGAGTGTGGCCACAGAGTGCAGTGATTAATACCCTCCCCCTTAATGTGGTGCCCCGTCCACTGCCACACATCGACTTCATATGGAGTGACACTGTACTGACATACTAGTGAGTAGAAACATTGTTTGGGAAAGGGCCTTTCAGTGACACTGCATCTCAGGACACTACTGCATTGGCTCAGCTGTCTGCCGCGATAGAGGTCCACTTGGTTAAAACATGTTGAGAAGTATGTCCTGCAGCCAGTATTTGACCCAGACTGGTCTTTGGTACTGCTCTCACTGTGTGGTGGCTTGTCAGTTGTCGTTTGTTATCAAGCCGCACAGCCACCCACCACATCCCTATAATGTGAGCAGGACCTCAGACGCGTGTGACAGCATATTGACAGTAACAGCTACTCACTTCCATTAGCTGATACCAGCCACTCGAGTGGCTGTTTGGCTGCTGAAGTTGGAGCAATCAGATTGTGGCGACACAGCCATTTCCTGAAGCTGATTTGTCGGAGCATGAATCTGTTTGCTGTGCATGGTGTCAAGAGATTACAGACACTTCCAGACTGACGTGGGCAGCCAGCCTTTTAATAGCTGGCAAGGCCTTTAATTTGTTGACACAGATAAAATGCTCAGACGTGCACATGCAATCATTCACATAAATACACAAATAGATAAGCATGCAGCGGCGCGCACACGTTACAAATATCGAGTGTAAAGAGCGTGCAATATTAATAATTTTAAATGAGAGCAGAAGCAGAACTTCCAACATTTATAACATTTTAAATGAAAATCACAACACGTGCAATGATTTACATTTTTTAGCAATATTTTCTTAAACTTCAGCCATTATAAAGGGTTTTAAGTGGCTTACGATGGGTTAATAAATCATTGACTAATGCTTCATAGATCTTATATATGCCATTACAACAACATGTTTTGGGTTGCCAGGTTGTGAAACATCTATCTGATGAGTCATCAATAGTCATTAGTAATGGGTAATGAGAATCACACTAATCCATCAAACCATCAAGTATGTCAAGTTAAAAATGATAACTCCTTATTATAAGGGTCACAGGTCACTTTCTAATAAGCCAACAGCAGATGTTAGTGAGTCATTTGCAGTTCTAAATGTCAAAAATGTCCAATAAAGTTTGTTTTTTTTGCAACAATCCATCAAGTCTGCTGTTAATGTTAAAACTTGTCAATGAAGAGATGATTGTCTGGTGCCCTCTAGGGTCAAACAAACAAACACATGGTATACATTTCCTGACACTCTATCACCACCTGGCAACCCAAAAGTTGTCTTCATTAATTGCTTATAACTGATCTATAGAGTACTAGCTTATAATAATGATTAAAAAGCATCTACTCTTGATTACAACCTTTAAACCATTTTAAATAATGCCTTTCTAGAGAGTAATACATTATTTTTGCAAGATCAAAATTTGGGTCCTGTCTGGGAGTCGTTCGTGTTTTCATCTTAGAACTTTCACCCTATCACAGTGTGTTTTCAGTTCATGAAAGTTGTCATTTCGGTCGCCTAAAAATGTCTTATTCAGTGTTCTGTTGTACTTCTGGTTCCAAAAAACCAAGATGGTGACGGCCAAAAACCAAGATGGTGATGGTCAAAATGCCGAACTCAAGGCTTCAAAACTGACTCCACAGTGACTACGTCCACTTCTTATATATAGTCTATGCTTTAAAGTCATGCTAGTCGCTCCTAGGGCTGTATCTTTGGCACAGCAGTGTTTTGAACTAAATGCCTACATGCTCACAATGACAATGTTTGATGTTTAGCAGGTATCAACACCTTAGTTTTGCGTGTTAGCATGCTAACATTTGCTAATTAGCATTAACTACAAAGTACAGCTGAGTACAGTCTTCTTCAATCATCACAGAGAGCTCATCAAAAGCTTTCAAACAATACACACAACTTGTTTCAATTTCCCAAAATGTCACTTACACTCTGAATGCTAAACACAGTGGTCACAGGCAGCATGGTGGCCGAGTGGTTACTGCTGCCTGCTCACAGCAAGATCCCTTTATTTGAATCTTGGCCCGGGTCTTTTCACTGTAGGGGGTTGCATGTCCTGGCTGTGTTTGTGCCAGTTCCCTACCACACCAAAAGACGCTCCATGTTTTATGTTTCCTGTGGTCGCCAAAAAATCGCTCTCTGAAATGATCTTAAGCATGGGACGGAAAGGCAAAATACCACATTTCTTATGTGACGCAGAAAGGCCACATGGTCTGAGGTAAGAAAAGATACGAGACAAGAGGTGTATTGACGTGCAACACGAGTGGATTCGGAAGATAAATACTGATAAATATCAGTAAGTACGTCACAAAAACAAATCAATAACAGACAGACATCCACAAAAATACAATGAAAAGTGTGTTAGTCCTTCTCTCAGTACTCTCTGACTGCTCGACCCGGTCTGTGGCTCATAGATCTAAGCCCATTAGAGTAAATCTTCAAGCTACACTATGTAGGACAAAGACCTACCTATTCTTCATAATGTCGACAAATACATAACTGGTTTTGTCTATTGCTTTATCGTTTCTTGAAACTGTGATAATAATGAGCACATTGGGGTTCTGTTCTTCATACATACATAATTGAGTTATCCAAATTAGAATGCAGATGATTTGAGCGTGATCAATTAGCCTGATAACAGCACGCTAGCCTGAATTAGTTAAGACCGGCAAACACAAATACCGGTTATGCTTTGTTTTGGACAACCAAAGAGGTATATCAAATCTATGTGAAAAACATGAACTCTAGCTATACAGTATATAATAGTGGCCAGCTATGACATATGTGATCAATCACAGGCGGCAAAGTATGAAATTTACCAGACTGCCTTATGTCTACTGACCGGCTAAGGTCAGCAATATGCCATGTGAAGCAGTGAATACAGAGGAAATGGAAAGGAGCCCTGCGGTTGGTGGGGGTTGTGTTTGTAGGTCCAGTTTGAACAGCCACCACAGATTTAGACGGGGCATCACACTCTCCCGCTGTGGGATGGTGGGAAACACTTTAATTTGCTCTCATTGTGCAGCTAAGACTTCTCCCCGTGGATGTAAGTGGATAAAGGCATGTGGCATTGCTCAGTGTGAAGGAGCAGCAGGTATACAATCAGATACTGTACTTAGCATTTGCTTCGCTAGTAGAATGTTACGAGTCTCGTCCCTGTATCGTATTGTTTGGACTCACTGTGTGGAGGCAGCCACTCAATGGTAGCTTGGCTTTTGAACGGCCCTCCAAGGTTGCCTGGTGGGGAGGGGGGAGGGTTAACAATGGCTAGCAGGTGGCGGCCCCTTTCAAGGGTTTAAGGCTTACCTCCAGCCAAAACAGCTACTTAACCTAAGTGTCTCCGGATGAGAGGAATTGTAAGCAGCTTGCTCTATTTGACGAAGAGGTGGGTGAGAGGAGCTGTAATGCCAGGGTAAGCAATTGGTCAAGAAGATTTGGTCTGGCTCAAGAACGAAGATTTCAGAATGTACTATTCTGTTTGTTTCAGTAGATTGTGACTGATGCTTGTGGCTGGAATTACATTGAACGGCTGTTGGTTTTTTCAGTGCTTTGTTGTGGTGGTTAGGGGTAACTAACCACGTCACCTCGTAACAACATGGTCACCCTTTCTCCATACTGCCTGCTAATTAAGTGCTTCTTCAATTATCTTTCGGTCAAGACTAAAGAGGTCAGTAGTGTTCCAGAGACTGAACCAACCGCTCTGACTACACAACTTGTAAACCCTTGTAAAGTGTAAACCCATTTGTGTCAATATTATATGGTCATAGCAACTGATGTCGTATGAAGTGCAAGAGACCACTGTCCATGTCCCATGTGGAACTGAAAGTCAATATTTTATCACGTTACTCACTTGACTCGTTCCACCAGTCAAGTTAACGTTAACCACAATCTTCTTCCAGCCTGGCGACTCGTTGTGGGACGGACCTCCGCAAGACATTAAGTCTGCATTGCGGTCGGGCTCAGCGTGCGACGCCCTGACGTTTGATGTACGCTGCTGCCGTGCTGTCGTCTGTCCTCAACATGTCTGTTTGTCAGCAGAGGAGCAATGTGCTTCAGCACTGTCAGTACTGTGCAAATTCACCAATGACTAAATGGCAATGTGTCTTGATATGATGACAAAGACATGATCGTTGATCGTAGAACACGGCCCAGGAATACTTACTGTACACAAGCATTCAAGATACAGACATTAGTGGTATTTCCTTTCAATTGTACATTTTTGGAATGTAGCAAAAAAAAAGAAACCCGAATTAGGTGCGTTTCCATCAACTGGTTTGGAGCGAATAAACTCAGCTACAGTGTAGTTTGGTCAGAAGTTGGTGCTATGCATGGCTGTAATCCACCAATAAACAGAGTAGACGAAGAAGTAGGAGTTGCGAAGTGGGAACAAAACTAGTCGCCGTAGCCATCTAATCCATACACAACGGAAAAATGAAGAGAGGTCTTTAGTAATTTGCGGCAGGTTTTAATTGTTCTTTCATGTAAGGTAGTATTGGAGACGAAGACATCATGAATATATTTCCAGGGAAAACGCCGACAGCAGAAACAGCCGATCAGTTATGTGAGTTGAATGTTTGCTGTGTCAGGATTTATTCAACATAGCCTTTTCCATGTCCCATTAAGTACAGCAACTCTTCCATAAAGGCAAAAAACGCCTCAAGCAATGGCACTGCCCTTGATAATATCTGCTTTGCTTATGACTCTGATGCTGTCTGTGAAAAGGTCCAGCAGTGTTTGCTCTTTCAAAAGGAAGATTTTCCTTTTTTTAGGGTGTGCAATTTCTCTGACGAATCAGTGTTTTATTGAATATCTGCTGTAGTTGCCTCAGTCTGTCAAATAAAATCAGTCTGTGGTCAGCAAGGTGATAACGGTGCAGTACTGTAACACCATCTTCAGGATATTTATCTTAACAGGGTTATCAGCAAAGCACAACTGTCCTGTCCACCCGCTTCATGAATAGTTTGTTTCCTTCAGGCTGCTGCCACTGCATGCTCAAAATAAAAACTCAGCGCTTTACACTCTCTTTCATTGCCGTAGACTGAATCTCTTAAGAGACTGCACTGCACTTTATCTTAGCAGGAACTGCACTTTATTTAGCACCATATATTATTACTTTCATTCATACTGTATATTTTATTGCCTTGACTATTGATTTTCTTCTGTTCATTGTCATCAGTGTATGCCTCTGACTTGTGTGTTAATGCCTGCCTGCAAACCAAAATCTCCCCAGGATAATAATAGAGCTGAAGTTGAAGCCGCGCTGGCTTGTTAGAAAGTAAGCCATATGCTCTGCATAAGTTGCCAATACAATGGTTTGGCTCTGTAACAGTTTTAATGAATGTAAGTGGATGGACTGTTCTTTAAAGGGTCCAACCTGGTTAATTAAATAGGTAGTTTTAAGGACAAAGTTAGTTCGACTATTTTGCTGGAAGAGATTTTTAGCAACCAATGAAAAAATGTTGGGTTTTTGTTTTTGTGCTCTCTGAAAGCATAGACTGTGTATAAGAAGTGGACGTAGTCACTGTGACTTCCCCCATTGGTTGTAGTGACCTGTCAATCACAAGGTAGCCACGCCCTAAAGCATACTCTGCTTTATGGTCTATTTTACTCTAAATGGACCATAATTTACTAAATGAACATCATGCTGTATTGAAGAAGACTTGAAACTAGGTATTGAGACCATAAACTCATGTGTACAATGTTTACTGAGGCAATAAATCATAGACTTCTATACCACCAGACTTCTTTAGACAAGAGGAGTCGCCCCCTGCTGGCTATTAGAAAGAATGCAAGTTTCAGGCACTTCTGCATGGGCTTCACTTTTCAGAGCCAGAAGTGTTCCCCTGTCTGCCAGCCGGTATGGTATCTGTACTCAAAGACAAAGATCAATTGAGAGGGAAGAAGCTCCACTCTTTAACACCACTGTCCAACTGCGAGAGGATGGACTACTTTGAAGTTGCAACAACTCTGGTTGCGTCACATGAGTTTCAGGAGTCGTTCTATATCAATAGTTTAAGCTTTTGTATGTTTTAGTTTTGGACCAGAACCTATGTGGATCAAGTATCTTATATCTCTTCAAAGTGTCTGAAACATATTTAATCAACATTGCATAAATTATAATTCTATAAATATCAAATCGGACTCGATATTGGCAGATATCCAATATTAAAGGACTTAATAGGGGAAAAGAAAACTTGATCAGCAAATGTGCAACTTACACGTTCTGCATATAAAATCTGCCAAAGAAATAATTAGGAAATTGTCAAATAAATGTAGTGCAGTAAAAAGTACAATATTTAGGTGTGTGTGTGTATGCGTGTGTGTGTGACATTGATTGTGCTGTTTTTGGGTGTTCTATATCCCCTCTCTGTCCAGGGGGTCCCAGAGTGACACGCTGGTTGCATGGATCACATCCCCTCTGCTGCTGGAAAACAGTCAATATCAGCAGAGATGGAAAAATCGATCAGTATCATGTTAACGGCGTCCGGAGCTCAAACGATCTCGCCCCTGAGCTGGCAACGTTAAACTTGCTGAGCAGTCCGAGCCTCTGAAAACCATCATTAGAATTCAATATATTGCCGAGCTAGAAATGCTGAGTTGTTACACATCGCAGTCCTCCTCTGACTCATTGAAAAGCAATCATCCATTTTTCTGTTTGAAAATCAGGATAAAATCCCTAATTTAAGCTCCGACAGGCCGGTACAAACCGGCAGACGGAGCGAATGAAGAGCTGTTTGGCACCCACTAAAAAACACACACGGTAAAAAAAGTCTCTTTGACATCTGTAGTGGGAGCTGCTCCGTCAGATTCGCTTTTCCTTGAGGCACTCATCCAAGAGTACCCTGTTGTGGTATGTTACTTTAATTTCTTTTGGTAAGAAAGCTAATTAGCTACAAGTTATTTCATTTGTGATTTTGCAATCAGAAGTGTAATTTCCGTAATGAATATCTGAAAGCGGTGGTCTCAGAAGCACTTTGGTAATGAAAGCTTTCAGTTGGGATCAGTAGAAACACTCAAATTCAGTGCCAAAGTACACAAGAAAAAAGCAGAATATTGCACACGGACACGGTTTTAAAAACATATTTTTTGGTCCCTCTATAAACTTAAAGCTTCATGCCCGCCGGCGGAGCAATTTTCTTTAGTGGGAACAGCATCTCGGAGTGGAAGTGATTCAAACTGTGAGCAGAGTACAGCAGAGCCATCCGCAGCAGCACTGTCCCTCCACACTACCTGCTGCTGCTGCCGCCGCTATGTCACATTTCATAAATGCAGCCAGCAACAGTCTTTCTATCAGCTGCCTTCCAACAGACCGCCTGAGGCACGAGTAAGCTGAACTGGCTGCTAAGGTCCCTACAGCTCCAGATTTGACTCATTGTTAAGTGTTCACTTCTGTGTTACTAACTTAAATATTAAATCAAGCATTATGTAGTTTGCATAATCTATTTTAAAAAATGCAATAATAAACGTATGTGTTTACAGGAAACATACAGTTTCTGCATGCATACATGTTACATGCATGTACAGTCTCTTTCCCCCCAAAAATAAATAAAACGTAGGTTTATTTACGAAACAAAACAATACTTGGTTAAGTTCAAATAGCTGTGCTTGTTACGCAACTGCCATCAGTAAAGTCCTGAAGCTACGTAACAAAACGACCAAATAACTCAATGTTGACTTGGTTTGGAACATGAACTGTGGTCTCCCGGGTTAAAGTCCTGCATTTGTTTGACCTGTCCACCCTCCCACCTTGCCCTACTTTCACGCAATTTAACTTCAGTTTGCTCTGACAAATAATGACGCGGATGGGTTTACATCGGAGTTAGTTGAAAGCCTGGTGCGTCTCATACGGATGCTAAATGGGTCGGTATCGGAAGCCGTACGGGCATCGGGAGTGAGATTGGGTTGGCCAAGTGTGAAAACATTTGGCCAACCCGTATTAAACCCGTTTTTTTGAAATGCTCATTAAAAAGTTTACGTTTAAGTTTTTTAATTCATTTTTTTAAAGAGGTGCCTGCAAACACACTCAAAGTTTTCTGCTGAGTCATATGTCCTGCTAGTTGCATGCAGGTATTTCACCAAAGTAGTTGGGACGAAGGGTGAATATTTGGCTAACTCAGACTGCTGAAGCATCAATTTAGCTTCTGCTAAACTTTTAACAGCGTCAGAAGTGTCATGCTATGAAGTTATCCCTTCATGGCCAGTAGGACTGAACAAGAACCCTTTCAACATACCTATGGCATCCGATTTTAGCATTCAAACTAAAAGTATTTTTAAAATCATAAAGGCGGAGGCTCAGGAGACCAGATTCCAACCTGCCAAAGGCATTGCCATGTCTGGGTCCGGCCCTGATAACACGCACAGGCTTTACACTGGCTGCCTTGTGAAGGACAATCAAACAGGCCGACGACTCTTTTGACCATGTGGACAGTGTGTGTTTTCAGTTGACCAGTGCGTATGTGTGTGTGTGTGTGTGGGGGGGGGATCCGGACAGGCAGTCTGGTCCACAGTCCTCTCCCTATTATCGACCGGCAGCAGGGTGTCTTTATCTCCTGCCATGCACCGCGCTCTTCACTCTGGCAGGCCGTTTGGGCAGCCCAGTTGCTCTGGCACTGCATCACAGCCTCGCTTTTTGGAAAGAGCTCCACCGCCACTCCCAGTTAGCGCTGAACTTTTGACCCCTTCTGTCTTGGAGACAAGTGTCACCGCTCTGTAATCCCCTAATCCTTTTTTTCAACACGGTGCATCTTTCTTTTTTTACGATGCTAAATTCTTGGTTAAAAAAACCCAGGTACAGCCTTGTCCCTGCTTTCCGCTGCCAAGCTCATCTCCATCACAGAGAGACATCATTTTGTGTGAATTCCAGTTCATGGCAGAGAGAGAGGATGAGTGGGCTCGATTTTTTTTAGCCATCTCCACTTCCCCATCTGTTGTATCTGTCTCATATGTCCTGTGTGTGAAGTAAGCCCGTTTTAGCATGTAAAGATTGCAAGAACAGGGCGGAGCAGAATGCGGCTGAACGAGTGACCGACTAATCCCCTTAATGCACGGGACGGTGTCGGCACCAGCTCTAATTGATTCCCAGGAAATGACTGGGACTGAACCTGCGAGGGGTATGAAAGGTTTGAGATTCCCGCGTGGGATGAGGCTTCCAGCAGCAAGCAGCCGCAGCAAGCAGCCAGAATCTCCAGGTGCTCCTCGTTTTAGTTCATAATCAGAAGATAAGGAATGCAGATCGCTGCTGTTGCAACGAACATAAATTCACTTATGCATTCACTCTCCTCTTTCTTTAAGGCTATAAACATTTTTCAACTTCTGACTTTGCGAGTGATGCTTTTTTTCGCCACCCTCTCGCTCCCATCGTATATTTATAGAATCTCTTTCAGAGGGTTTTGGGAAGGCAGAAAAAGAGATTATGATGGTTCCTCTGAGGACTGTCCTTCTTGCCAAACTTCTCTTATCCCCCCCCCCCTCACTCCACCCCTCTTTTTTGCATCCAGACATCCCTCCTGATTGGGCTGTCAGACTTTCTCTCCCAGACATCTCAATTTGTAAACATCTGAAAACATTTCCATCTCACGCTGTGTCACTCTCGCGACGGATGCGAGCAGACGCTGCGAATGAAAGAGCCACAGCGTTGTGCTATCGAATGTGAGCACTCGGCCTTGGATCTCTTCGGCGCTTACAAATGGAAATTTGCATATCGTGTTGCATGTGTTGAGCAAAAAAAAAAAAGAAAAAGGCCCGTGTTAAAAACCTCTTTTATTCACAACATTGACGCTGGCTGATTGCAGTTATTGGAAAGTCGTCTAATAGGTTCTTGATGAGTAATGGAAATTCAGATTTAACAGCAAATGTTGCCTCTTTTTTTTTTGCGGTCAGTTGTGACATACAGCCTCTGGAAACGCGCCCTAATTAGCAGCTACTGCACATACAGTAGTCATGGATCCAATGGTGGATGTGTTGCTGCCCTACATTCTTGTATACATCAATGCTTCCCTGAGAGTGAGTCAGAGAGTGATCACGTGTGTATTCCGTATCGGAGAGCCTGAGGAAATCACACTCTCATCACACTCCTGTTCCAGATATATTCTCCTTCTCCTTTCTCCTCCCCTCCTTTTAGTCTCCCACTGTGCTGTCAATGATCTCAATAACCTTTAAATATGTTGTGGATATTGGTATGTTACCGATTGCTTCTTCATCAGTTTGGTGTGCTCATGTCAATTTCTTAACTGGATGTGACCTTTGTAAAATCATTCACATGAATGTGAATCTAATCCAAAACAGTCCGATTTTCAGAGTTATAAACAGTTAAAATTACATTATTATATTATATAAATGAATATAAAGTGTCTTTGGTGAGAGTTGGTGTTAACTGAAGCGCATTTGTAAAAGGGGTGTCCACTCAAATTAATTTATTTTGGGATGCAGTGATAGGATGAAATGATAGTTGCGTCTTGAAAAATAAGTAACTAAGGCTTCCCTAAATGTCACTTTTTTAAATACTTAAAAAAAATTGAAATAATCAGTGCTACATAATGCTTTGTTACGCTGTCTCTCTGAGATGCACTTATTACTTTTATCGCGGTGGAATCGCTGCAGGTGTTGATAAACAAAATGAATATCTCAATCGTCTCAAGAAACTCATAAAACAAAAAAATGTATTTAATACTTTCCTCATTGATGCTTTATCATCTCATCCACCCACATGTGTGTGCTCTGTGGCACAGAGGCATATATGGGCACAATGAAAGGAGAGAAGTTTAGTTAGCCCGTCAAACCCGAGCTAGGTCTATATATATTGCCTGGGCCCCTAATCCTGAATCAACTCAGCAGGTCCGGTCCTGTCGAGCTTCTGGCTCGACAGTCGAGATCTTGTTTTAGGGAGCAGAATTTCATCAAATGTTACCTTTGTATAAAGTGAGTAATCTGTTTAATCCCTCCGTCAGAGCGGCCTTTAAAAAGGGTGACACACAGATGGGGTGGATTAAGAGGGAGAAAGGGCAGCCTGCTCTCCCCAGACAAACTCTTCGGTCGAACTCTGAGCACGAACGCAAGAGTGCAGTGATAGAATA
This sequence comes from Anarhichas minor, assembly GCF_050575085.1. Classification (NCBI taxonomy): domain Eukaryota; kingdom Metazoa; phylum Chordata; class Actinopteri; order Perciformes; family Anarhichadidae; genus Anarhichas; species Anarhichas minor. The sequence continues at coordinate 15,728,353 of NW_027466582.1, read as the reverse complement.
GGCTGTCCTTGGCACAAGCATACTTCCAATGAGATTTTTTTGAAGGGTTGAAGTCTATGAAGAGTTTCAAATAGAGGTTCAAAATTGAGGCTGTACATGATTGGCATATTTCAGATACCGAGTAGTGAACATGAAGTGAATGTTGTTTCCCAAATAGTTTGAGACATGACTTAAGTAGTAGCGCATATATAATATGATTTCCTCACAATGTATATTTCCTGAATTGTCATTGCATTCAGTAATTAACTCAAATTAGCTTCTACTTTGCCGCTCTGTTGTTGATTGTTAAGCAGATGTCCCTCATTAAATGCTGACCAAGAAATGGTAGAATTACAATATTTCCTTTGAGTTGCTGGAGAAATTGTGAAGCTATTATTGGTAATGAATTTTAGACAATTCTTTTACATTTGTGGAAATTCTCTTCGACAGCAATCAATAAATCAAAAGCTCTTACAAACTAAACTGTAATAAGCCTGTCCAATCAATGTTGTTTCAGTTCATTATGACATCTTTTGGGGGGAGTGGCTTTGGAGGGAGTTCTGAAGGGTGTTGCCGACTTTTTTTCAAGATGTAGTGACTTTTGGAGCTAGTGCTGCTAGCTTCTTCCATTAGAGGAGAATTGGCAACACTGGGCTTGGTTTTTAGGTTGAGAACTTTCAAAATCTGGCATCCTCTTGGTAGTTTCTCAGCATTACCGACCCTAGCTTTAATGTAGACATCCACACAGGAAGTGTTGGGTTTCATTGACAGCTAACAATTGAAAAACCAAAACTAAACAGCAAAGTAAAGTCAACTGGAATCAGTTATTGATCAATTGCTGTGTGAAATAGATAAATACGTGTGTAAATATAGGCTACTTTAACCCTGCGACTCCCATGACCCAGAGTACAGCTACCATAATGGCTCATATGGCTCACAACACCACATTTGTCTGTACAACAGTCATGCCATACTCACAACTCTGCTGAGTTTCTGTTTTTAAAACAAATACTGTTTTTATTCACTAATTACTTCTACTTTGCCATTCTGTTTATCGCTGTTATGCTCAATAAAGCTCACTACTTCCTCATAGGCGTAAGAGATGTTCCTATGAGGAAAGGGAGGGATTATGCCCTTTGAGTCACTGGAAGGCTTTGAAAGGATAATGATGGTGATATATTTAATTGCTTTGTTATTGTTAACAAATCCTATGAAAATATCTTCTTCCTCTGTGCCATAGAGCTCTATTGTTGTCCAAAAACCATAATAAACACATCAATGAGCCACACTGTTGCACAGGGTGACATGTTCCTTCATTACCAGGAACACACATTGAGTCAAATCCATATACACAGTCCAGCTTCCCCAAATACTTACTAGAGAACTAAATGTGTATTACTCCACCACTGACAATAGTCCCCAACAAATGCACTATTTCTTCCCGTTTGAAAAACTACAATTAACAGCTGCTGTAGGATACGACTGAGACTTTTCTTAAAGATTAAACTGTATATTTGTAATGAGTTTTTAAAGAATAACAGGAAACAATCTTAGTTCAGTATTATGAGATGTATTAATAAAAATGAAAATATAGAATAACACCATTTTCTTCTAATGAAAAAACAATTTGTAGGAAATGAAATTAATTGAATGTAATTGGATTGGAATGATCTCAACTGAATAAGATGTTTGAAAGAACTCAAAGTACATGCCCAATAATGAATCATTTTCACTTTTGAATAATGGACAAGATCCAGTGTTACAACACACTGCCTAATGATAGAATAGAGAACAGCTCTGATCTCATAACTGTTTCCTTGTGATCACATTTTGAATATCAGATGTTCTATTGATATTCATAATGAGACATCATGTCTAGCTCTGCCTTTTTAATCCTTTTGCATTTTTCCTCTCTGTTCTTTTTTGAGATGCCTATTTCTCGAAAAGTTCAGACGAATAAGAACATTAAAAATATTGAAGCATGTCATTACAAGATGTTAAATTAAAAATATTAGTTGAAAAAACAAAAAGGTGGGAATCTCTATTATAGTTGAGGTAAACAATTTTAGTATGTGTGATGAATTAATCTTCCTCTTATTTAGTGTATCACTACACATATTTACTATCGCTGATGTGGCTGTAGACATCACTTTCAGGGGTATTTCTGATTCACTTTGAATTGAAATTAATCAGTTGAATATAATTGTATCAAAAGCTTTCAATGCCAGTGTATTGCATTTAATATCTGTATTGGTTTTTGTATTGAAAAGTGAACGATGTCTAGATCCAATCTGAATTGTCTGAGAGAGAAATATACACAAGCAAGTACCCACACTTTGGAAATTATGCTTGCGGAGGATTACATGATTGGATCGATACCACTCTCACATGTGTCCGTTTAATATAAGGCTACATCCAGCAGCAAGCTAGCTTAGCAACACGACTAGTAACAGAGGTTGTCTAATGAAACGGGATGTAATTTACTGAAGAAGTCTCTTACCTATCTTGCTACATCTTAACAGAGCCCAGCCCCTCCCTGCTAAGAGGACTTAATGAGGTAAACATGTCTACACTCTCTTTGATTGAGCAGCTGAACCACAACATCCCAGGCAGAACATCAACCCATTAAACTAACTGAACAATCTTGTGCCACCTTAAATTATCACTTATGAAAAAAGCTGAAATATTGGACTAAAGTGAATAATTAAGCTGACTCTAAAACAATGATTGGGGAAACAAGGCCTAGTGGAAAGGGAGAAATACAACCTTCGCTCACTGGCTCTGTCCACACCTGGCACTAACATGCGTCTTTGGTGATCCAATCACAAATGGGCAGCACTGAGTACGTCAGTACACCTGGCATTAGAATGCGTCTCCAGTGACCGCTTGTGATCCGATCGCACTTCCCCGCTCTATATGCAAATAAACACGGACATCATTTCCATTTGCAAAGGCCAAATGCATTGTAGTTTTTAACTGGCGCAAGCAGCAGTGGAACATGGCTGCGAGGTGCCCACTTTTTCTTGGGCCTTCACTCGCAAACTTAAGTGCACTCTAGACAATTGCAAGGCAGACAATTATTATGCAATTTCCATCCTGCAAACCAGCCTTTGATCAGCACCAGGGACAGCGGCTGACGTGCCGGTCCTCCGCGTACACACACACGCACACACACACACAAACACACACAAACATGAACACACCTGCCTCTGATCAGCACCATGAGCGTTATACACAGCTATCACATTTGCAAATACATTCAGCGTTAGCATTAAACAGTTACCCAGAAGATGCTGTGAAACAGATGATGCGCAAGAGAGCCCAGCAACATTAATAAAAACGCAAAAAAACTAAATTGTCCTTCCCCTTCTGCAGATGCACCAGTTGCACCGCTGATATTTGCGCCATTGGGCGGGACGCAGCAATGCACTTCCCCCGCCTAGTCAGCTGGAAATGAAAAAAAGAATAAACCCAAAATGTCCAAGAAGTTGGATGCATATATATCTCTACGGGAAGTGGACAAAGCCAGCTAAAGCTATTTTGTTAAGTTGCCTCTTAACACAATGCTCACTGCGTGGTAAGCAGTGATGCAGGGTTTATGTCTAGGGCTTTTATTGTGAAAGGTCTCATAACCCTCGGCTAGAATAGCTGATGGGATTTGAGAACCAACTGGAGACAGGAGAAAAGTTGTCAAATGCATTCCAGACCACCGCGGCAAGTGGTTTGAGTGATTGGGCTCACAATGCGTTTTGGTGTTTTTAGAGCTGTCCACTTGTGATTGGATCACCCATCCGCATGTTCATGCCAGGTGTAAACAGGGTCTCTGGTCTACAGCGCCTGGCCAAGACAGAGGTATTGGTGTATTTTTTTTACCTTAAGGGCCATATGCCCAGTCTTTATGCTAAGTTTAGCTAAGCTAAGCGATTGCAGCTTCATATTGTGCAGACAGATATGAGAGTGGTCTGGGAAAGCTCTTGTCAAGCTACGGCTTTAAACAAAACCCACAGCAATCAACACCACATTTAAAAATAAGTATCTTTCGAGCACAACTTTAAATAGAAAGGGATGATGACTGTCATTTATGTGAATATATGCTTGTTGTGCTTTTGTTAGAGTGAAACCCCAAACAGCAGCGATGAAGTTTGGCTAAAATACGGGGCTTGTCAGGAGATAATGCCGGTGGCTGAAAACTGTTGCACATACTTGGTGCGCTACAAAAGGTCCCCCGTTGGAAAACTCAATACGGTGCTTTCTGCGCACCTCCACACTTAAGAGATGATTACTTTTTCTTCCTTTAAGCTCCAGGGAAAGAAATAAACAAATGAAATGTTAATCTTGAAAAAAATAAAACAGAGGAGGGGAGAAAGCGAAAAGTGATGTGGGAATTGGCTTTGTGGAACTTTTATCAAAAGCAGGCTTATTTCTGTCAAACGATGTTTTAACATTTCATGGCTCCACGTGAAATGGTTCAGGCGAAGTAGCTGAAATCTATTATACAATGTTAAATCTTCTATTACCCAAAGCTCCTCTGAGAGGCTCAGTGATGTTCACATAATAGGTACGCTGATAAGATCCAAAGATCCGACGTACTGATTTCTCCCTCCACAGACTTTAACAATATCTGCTGCTGTATTTTTACTACATCTCCAAAGTCCATTAAAATATTATCAAAAGCCAATACATTAATGATAAATGCAGTCTTCGGCTGCCTTAATACCTATAATTCATGGCAATAAAGTGAATTCCATCCAGCCTTCATCAATCTCAGCCTTTTATCAGTTTTTCAAATTGAATTAAAGTCAGCGCCTCGCTCAAAAGGGATTTAGAGCAACCTGCTTGGAATATTCCGGGCTTGTGAGCCTTTAGTCTTCTGCCTGGAATGTCAAGCAACAATTAATCCCCATGAAATGGAGTTCTGTGGCGTTGGCTGGAATTAAGGTCCGAACACAAAGTCAATCAAGAGGATCAGTGGACCGGCGAGTGGGGCCCAAACGGCCCTGCCATCTAGATATGGCAACTGATGGAAGACGAATGGTCGGCTTGTGTTCCAGAGGATCAAAAAGACACCAGCTGATGAGAGGCTACCAAATATCTACCAAATTAATGGCGTTACATTTTTGTTTGAATTCTAATCAGCTGTTGCCCTGCTAGTGGTGTAGGGTCTGAGGATGGCTATGATGCTATGTCAGCAAGTAAAAAATAGGATTTGTACATCCGAAAATGATCAGAATGTTCTTTGATTCCATTTTTTTTTTCTTTTATGTTTTTGTTTTAGCAGCTTAATTAAGTATTAATTAAGTATTGGACATATTCTGTACCTGCAAAACTAATGATATAGCCATCATCGCTAGCTGTACTTTGAGTTTAGTGTTAATTTCCAAATGTTAGCATGCTAACACGCTAAACTAAGATTGTGAACACGGTAAGCATTATACCTGCTAAACATCAACATGCTAGCATTGCCACTGTTGGCATGCAGCTTAAAGCACCACTGTGCCTTAGTACAGTCTCACAGAGCTGCCAGCACCGAACGATATGTATCTCCGGGATTGCCTAACTGAAAATCTGACTACATGGGAAATGTAATACGACAATGTCACACACTTTGCAGCCTTTGCTTCTAGGAGCAGACAGTCGTTATTGAGCAAACCACACAAGGTCAGGAACATTTAAACATTGGTCATTTTATCTGTTCAGACATTTTCAATCTCCAGAACACCCAATGTTTCAATTCGATAGCACATACTGTCAAAGGATGCAGGCGTTAAAGGTTAACTGACAGGAACACACAGCAAGTTTGTTCTTTTACTAGGAATAAAAGTCCCTATCTATCGTCAGAACAAATAACAGATTGATACACCATCTAGACTGTTATTTCCCTTTTACTTCTACATCTATCTTCCGTGCTTGTTTGGAGATACTTCCCCCTCTCTTTTTATACATAACACCCACATTTACAGTGCGCTAAACCAATACTTTGTGCCAACAAGTGCCACGTTCCTGTGTACCAGAAGACCCGCTGAGAGCTCAGCCCTGTTAAATCTGCATCGTATGGCGTGTGAGAATGCCAATTTGAAGGACCCCATTATTCACTCAGAGGTCATGTAAAAATGGAACACCTTATAATTTTTCCCCCTCTTTCCTCTCGCCAGGAGCAGTCATAAAATTAGACGGTGAACCATTTCAAAACCTGGCACCTAATTGCAGGCAGGGATAAAGCTGGAAGCCTGGTGAAGATAAACACCTTGTATAAATGGAAATAGGCAGTTACATATGTAGAAAATGTCAACGCTGCACCTGAGAGGTGTAAGTAAAGAGTAGGCCGCTGGCTAAAGCCAGACCTGAGTGCCGGGTGAGAATGGGCCACCCGCAGGATAATGAAGTGAGTAGGCACTAGGCTTAGAATTGACTTCACTGAAAATATTTCATAAGCTGAACTCAGTCCCTGCATTGTTCGCGCCCAGAGAACCCATGAAACCTGAGCAAGGCACTCGAGTTGTATGGAAAATGAGAGAGAGAGAGAGAGAGAGAGAGAGAGAGAGAGAGAGAGAGAGAGAGAGACAAAAGGTTGGTTCACCCAAATTCCAGCCCGTTCTCACCCCCAACTCTTCAAATATAGCAGCTTGGTCCGTGGCCCTACGCATCAAACTATCACATTCTCTGTGGTCTTAGTTATGGCGGGACTAAAGGAGGAAGTCAGGTTTTGTAGTAAAAAGAGTGAATAAGTCTGCGACGGGAGGACTGGGTGGATGGCCAGGTCCAAAAACAGGACTTTCATGCAGGAGACCAGTGTTTGTGTCCTCTATGAAACTAAACGTCAGTGTTGGCTTACCTTAACTTATGTGACGTTATCTAACATTACTGCGTTGTAGGTAACGTAGCTTATGTAACTTAACATGTGCAACAGCTGTTGTGCTGTGTTGGGGTGCGTTGAGCGTCACAGTTTGAAACACGATGCCATTGACCAAGCTGCCGTATTTCACGAGTTGGGAGTGAGAACGTGTTGATTCGTGACTTACCTCTACTAGTATCGAGCCATGTGAATATTATTTTGCAGTCAGAGTTTTGAAGCTTGAGATCTGTACCTCCACACCAGTACAATGAAGGTGAATGGATTCAAGTTAATTATTAAATTAAATTAAAAATAATATTTCTGACAAAATAAGCAACGATTAAACTCAAAGTCTTAAAAGAAATTAACATTCGAAAAATTATAGATAATCTTCATCAGGACTTTGTGGGTGATGTTTGAACAGGTTTAGTTAATAGAATTGCCAATTTTTATTATGATTTTGTCTTTAAAAGGTGCCCTGTCGAGTTCTCTGTTGAACAAACACAGTCCTGTTTACATTCAGTGTTTCTCACTAGAACACAGTGTGTGTCCTTAAAGGCCTGACAAAGACAATTAATGAAATTCCGAAAGAAAGCTTATTATTTAGTTTTTTTCACTGCTTTGTTTACATCCATGTTTGCTGTAGAATAAATGATGTTTTTTTCTCTTCACACTAATCTCTGTCTGAGCGCTTGGTTGCATTCAGCATGGTCAATAGTGTGCAACTATTGGCATGTGTGTGTTGGTGCCAGAGAAACAAACAAAACTAAGACTTTACAATTGCATGTTTCAAAGTGCTACATTGTTAAAACTTCCACAGGGTTTCCTTAAGCTCTGCATTGCTGTGGTGGTTTTTCCTTTAGTTAGACCAGCCATTTATTTTTCTTCGTCCCTACACCAAGAATGTCTTTCTCAGCTTTCTCCTTCTTTCCAGCCTTTACAACAGCATCTTTGGCTTCTCTCTCTGGTTTTAGGGCTTTTTGTTTTGTGAACATTTATCTGTATTTTCCTGCTGAGAAGACTCTACAAGAGCAGCTCTGGCTCTTTTCTCCTCCTCCAGGGCTTCTTGAAGCTCATCTCACTCCGGATGCTCTATCTGTAGAACAAGTCCATTTGAAAAATTATGGAGTTGTCTGTTTGAAGCATTCTAAAAGACAAGTGGGGAAGTGTGTTCACTCTTGAAAGTTGTATTGACAAAATTAAGTCAATACACAAGAAATAGCTTCATGATGACTATAAAACAAGTTCAGGCCACAAGACTTATTGGTTAGCTTTTGTAAAAGATGATGTTTTGGGTTAAAATAAGTAAGTAAGTTAGTTTCACACGGTACACACGTAGCAGCCACCCTCTGGCTCCCTCTCAGGTAAACACTTTTAGCTCAGTCAGCATGTTTGTACTGTTAGCGTTGTTAGCACGGTAAGCTACAAGCTGCAAGCTCGACATGTTGAGAGGCAATCAAAATGCTCCCAATCTCATATTAAGTCCGAACAACTTGTAGTTTTATGACAAAGAAGATGAGCTTTTGTTTTCTCTGAATTCTGATTTTTCAGACATAAGCCCATTTTGTCATCAGAAGAAGTGTCTAATCATGGGGTTGGATGAATAACATTAAAATAATTCACAAGAAAAAAATAAGGTAAAGAAAATCAATGAATTTGATGTAAAGTAACAGTTACTGTAAAAAACATAACAGATTGCATCGGGTTCTACGAATGACGTACCTGTGTATCCAAGCCTCCTCGCTCCTCAAGATGCATTTTATGAATCAGGCCGTCATTCTAAATGGAGAGTCGATTTTAAGGTCCCAAACCAAGGGATCGAGGCGACAAGGAGGCACAAAGTCGAGAAATGAGAAAGGCCCCAAACCTAATAATAATACATCATATTTATAGAGCGCTTTTCATGGAACTCAAAGGCACTTTACGTAGGTTAAAATGATCATAAAATAACCACAATACATATAAAAACACACATTAATCACACATTAAAAGCAGTTCTAAAAAAGTGAGCCTTGATTTGTGATTAGAAGGACATATTGGTGCAATCTCCACTTTTCAAGGGGTACTTGATTCTGGAGTACCCCTTGAGAGTCTTTTTTCTGTTGTATAGAGTCAGTGTGCAACTGTCAATATGAGCATGTGAAACTGAAAATGCAGTCATAGAGATGAATCTAAGCACAGTATGGTATTACGGTTCAATTCAACAGAACAATTTAATAAAATGTATTATCCATTCACAATGATCGCTTGCATATGTTTAAGACTGCTGAATGGCTTTTTTGTTTCATCATTTTGAGTTGGTGAAGAGTACATCCAGATTTATATTTAATAATTTACAGCAGCGGTTCTCAAACTTTAGTTGGTCATGCCCTCTTTTGGAAGCCAAAACATTTTACGTTGCCTCGACACGCACATTTTTTGCATTTGTATCGGCCGGTAACAAAAGGAAATCTAGTTACAAAAGGGGCCAGGTTGAATTTCATTGAAATGACATTATGGAGAGCATGACATGCATATTTCTTTGAGGCATGTTTCTTATTCTTTACAGTTGTTGTTGGCCAAACCGCTTAGAGAGTTTTCTTACACAAAATACACCATGCTCTCCTGAAATATTGAGAGTAAATCTGAGAGCAAAATCAGCTATTTCATAATCCATCTATGTTATACTTTGCATGTTGTTATGCTTTTCATAAATCTTGCAAACCCGAGTTTTGCTAGCTTTGCTAGTATCCAAGCACTCTTATATGAGATTCTATAGACTTTTTTTCGGGCAGACATTTCCACTTGTCATAGATAAAGCACAACACAACTAATTCACGGGTGGAATATTAATGATGGCTCTGATCCAGCTATTTCTACAATGCAATGCAGCAATTCACGATATGTTCTACACCTGCTGCACTACAAGTCAACTAGTCTACTCTGAAAGTACATTCCAATTCAACATATACAGGATGGGAGCCACTGATATGAAACATATGTCCTTATAATTGTTTTAGTTCCAGTTATACAGTATGTGTGCATAATGTTTTTGTAATGCTTCTCCAGGTTTGGGGATGACCGACTGGCTAGTAAGACATGTCCTCAGGACGGATGTTGCTCGGCTATAACAAGCAATGTGTCCATTAAGAGTCATTTTTATTATTAAAGCGTGTGGGCTATTTATTCCATTTGAAGAAAGGAAAAACGTAGACACCAAAGTAATACCGTTACAAAGATCAGAGCTGGCCAAAGCCCCTTTGGAGTTTTAAGTAGAACCCCAACCCCTAACCCCAACCCAGGTTCTTCAGTTATTATAATTCCTGAAATAATTACTTCCATAAATCATCAAAGTGAAAAGAGTCTTTCACTTTTGTATTTTGCTATAATTCTCTAGGAAGTAGAAAACTACAGAGATGACATCACCAGAAGATCTGGTTATATTCAAATGTCTCCCGTCTTTTCTCTTGTACATTTTTTAACAGTAATATGATTTTATGCTTCATATCCAGACATGACTGCATATGAAGATTAATTGCATGTCATTAATAATTGTTATCCATTAGATTTTATTGTGTGACCGTGACCTCATGGAATCTGCATCTTCATAACTTGAGTCATGCCCATCAATCAATGTGTTGTTGCCAAGGCTGCTGGTTTGACCTTGAGGCTGTTTCTGACTTGCACCATATATGGTCACCCTAATATGACATGCAACTGAAACATTTAAAAGTAGAGGCTCGTAAACAGGTGAGATTTTTTAGAAAAAATACACCATTCAAAATATTACAAAAGCAGTACTGTTTTTTGGTTTACTTGTGTGGCTTGAGAGCTGTTTACCATGGTCCCCATCTGAGTTCAGGGTGTTAGCCTGATAACAACACTTGCTTATTAGATGTCAGGGATCCTCATGCTGTAGGATTCATCCTCTGGGAACAATGAATGTCTGTGCAACATTTTGTGCTAATTCATCTCGTAGATGTTGAATTCCTTGACAGGATAAATGAAAACTTTTGACAACAAAGGAAAGGTCAAAGGATCACCCAAATATTTAGGACCCATCTTCTGGGGAGATGAATATGTGAACCAAATGTTGACGTAATCCTTTCAATAGTCAAAAATGTCAACCTCATGGTGGCACTATAGGAGAGGCCAGGGATCACCAATGTCATTAGGATTTATTCCCTGGGCACCATGAATATTTATAACATCCCAACATTTTCTCATCCCTTCTCGCCATGTTTTGTCAGCATTTGGCATAGTATCATCAATACGCACATGGTTCACATTGTAGTTAGTTAAAAAGCCTGGTGCGTCCAATACAGACGCTGAAGGCTACTTTGTACGTCGGTATCAAGGCGCCGAGGAATACTGCGCAAGTGTCTTTATTGGACTCCCAGGGAGTGAGATCACGCTGCCTAATTTCATGGCAATCCACACAATAGTTGCTTAAATATTTCAATCTGGACCAAAGTCGTGGATCAGCCGATATACCTGCCATCCCTAGAGCCAAGCCATTAGCTAAAAACCAAAAACCTCAGAAACTGGGTAAGCACTCCTTCAGTTTTTGACATTGGTCAACAGTCATATCAACCCCCCCGTGGACACAGTTATCATTTCGTGCTCTGTTGTCGTGACCTGCCTTGATTTGTCACTTGATCGCTGAGCCGCTCTGACATCTCGGCACGCTGTCTCTTGCTTGACCACTGGCTCACGAACCTGCTCCTGCAGCAAGTCTCGGCTGTCAACATCTCAACACTGTCGATCGGCCTCCAACCTTCAGGCCTGCAATCTGCCCGCCACTGCGTCAGTGACACCTCGTTGACAATCTCATGAGTCACCCCGAGTCCAACGTTTTCACTGCACCCAGGCATCAGTAGGCTGACACGAGGACTGAGCATCCTGCAGTCACCGTGACGTCAAACTAACACAGCGGAACTCATTCAGCACGCAATACAGGATGGGAAGGACATCCAATGAGTCATTTATAAATGCCTGCTGTACCTTTTATCACAAACCGATTTGAATTGGGATTTGACCTGTTCATAAAAGATGCTGTCACCTTCAATATCTCTGTTGTTCATTGTGTTGGGACCTCCTCTGTCCTTTCCTTTGTTGCTGCTCAGCCTAGATTCAGCTTAGATCAATAAAGTTAATCTGGTATTATCTTAAATTGAAAAAGATTAAGGGTTCGCAGAGTCACATGACACCAGGAAAAGGATATCCCTCGATAGCATACATACACAATTTCAAGCCTCTCTGCTCTTCACTTTCTATACATAAGAGTTATTAGTGTCGTGGCTGATTAAGAATGATTAACCTCTGAAGGACGCTTGAAAAGCCATATGCTGTCTTGCATTTGACAGGCCTGCCAGATCATTTATGTTACGATGCAGAAGTGCTGTGCAGATGTGTCATGAGATTTAATGGAGGGCTCTTTAACCTCTGAGAGGACAACTTGTTCAGCACTTCAATGTAATAATAACTGATGAGTAAATTGCTAGTGGCCAGTTTGCAGATACTGTATGTTGGATAGGGTTGTTCAAGCTAATGGACTTTTTTGAGTTAAAGTAATGCACATTGTAATTCCCTCGAAGCCCAGGCTGACACAAGTGGCTTTCTTGCTACTGGTTTATTTGAAGCTTCTTTCCTTCAAATCCACCGTGAAAACATAAACACACACAGTAAAAAAATGAGAAAATAAAGAGAGCATGTTAGCTTTTGAGTCCTAATACATCATTGTAACTGTTGCTTTCCTCCTTATCTATGATATCCACCAATGTTCTGTTCTATTGCCATCTTTGAAACGTTTTAGATGTAATCCAAGCTGTCTAGGAAAAGCTTTACGCCATCGTCCCTTCTTGTCCTGCTTTTGTTACATCCTTGTCTGAACCAGCTGGGAGCTGCTGACATTTAAAAGTCTCTGGCTTGTGGGAAATGGTGTCTGTTAAAAGCTGCCAAAAATGGTTATATAACATAAATTACGATGTAAGACTTTTTTTTTCAATTTAGATATCTGTGATGAAGCTCACATAATATTCATCACAAAGTATTTTTAAAGTCAAGGTTATGTTAGAGGCAAGAGTTTCACTAATTTGTGTTATTACATATGTCAAAGTGATTTGGTATGTAAAACCTTGAACAAATATATAATCCTCTGCCAGGAGCATGGTCTCCCATTCCATACAACGAAGCTGCATCGTCAATAACGTTTTAAGGGAAACGTATTTTCTCCCAGATAACTAATATCTGGGACAATAATAACAGCCTAGGGAGGAAGTCTGGGTAAATGGACGGCTCAAACAAACACAGGACTCTCACCCAGGAGACAGATGTTCATGTCTTCTTCAAAACCAAAAATCAATGTTGACCCATTTTAATTCATGTGTGTAACTTAAATTATGTAAAAAACATACTTATGAAAAGCCAAAATTGGATGTTTTAAGAAACATAACCAGGTAGTTTAGTTGCCAAAACGTAATCAAGTACATTTGTTCTATGTTTCAATTCACAACCATGTGTTTAAAACTGTAATCTGGAAGAAAATGCTTCTCCTCCGGGAACGTTTTTGAGAATGCAGTTTAGTTGTATGGGAATGTAATTGTGCAGCAATCTGTCTGGACAAAAGAGCCGTCTGTCCTGGTAGAGGACAGACAGATTGAGTCATCAAATTTTGGTTTGAGGACTTGACCAACTAAGGCTGAGTCAAGGTGGAGAGATCCACATTGTGACATTAACATTCTACAGGTAGAGTATTGCTTTAATAGAGTCTGCTATCTTTTCTGTCTTCAACGAGGCATCTGTGTGTGCCAGCCAGTGTATCATTGTGCGAGTTGTTAATCTGCCCCTGTACCAATGTCACCAAGGTGTCTTGGTGACATCTTTTACATTCAGTGGGTAAAATGACTCAGATGATGATAAAATCATGCCATTACCCAGCAGTCGACTGGCTTCCAACCCCCCTGCTGACTCACATTCTTCCTCAGAATCCCAAGGTCTTTCATCACTATTTCATGTACTACGTATAAAGCACACAATGCAGTCTGCACTTTCAAAGACCGCAATATAACAAAGCTGAGATCGAAACAAAATTGTCCCCTGCTTATTTCAAAGATGCAAATATCACATATTAATAGATCTTCGGGCTGTCTCACTGTGCATTGCGCCGGCACCATAATCGAGAGTGCTTTTGAAGAAAGAGACATTGACAGGATTGCCTGGTGTGGTGTTTAATGTTTTATTTTGCTACTCACTGGCCCTCTTCTGCCTGTTTAGCTTTCACAAGCCTGCACAAACCAAACCCATAATGATGTCAACACTCAATATACAGTTTTTTTTAGCCAGTACAGAGGGATTACACTGGGATTTCCCAGTAATATGGCAAGTGAGATAGCTGATCATTTGACTGGACCCATGAGGTCATTCAAAAGGGATTACATTGTTTTTTATGATTGACTCTTCACTATATTCTCTGTAATCTGGCTGCAGTGTCTGGATCTCCTGCTTTTAATCGCAATCTTTTGTTAATCTCCCCAGGGGTGTTCAGCACATGAAGAAATCAATCTTGAAAACTGAATGCTCGAGCTAAAGTGTATTGAATCATCAGTGTCACTTACTGAACCAGAAGTTTATTTTGTGTCTGAAGGTGCCAGTACCAGGCAGCAACAACCGGCTCTGAAAAGTGAAGCCAACGCTAACGTATTTTAAACTTGCATTCTCTCTAATGGCCATCAGGGGGCGACTCCTCTGGTTACAAAGAGAAGTATTATTGTATAGAAGTCTATGTGAAAATGACTATTTCTCACTTAATTTATTCCCTCAGTAAACATTGTAAACATGAGTTAATGGTGGCAATCGCTTGTTTCAAGTATTCTTTAAAAAAAGCATGGTGTTCATTTAGTAAATTATTGTATTTAGAGTAAAATAGACTATAAAGCAGAGTATGCTTTAGGGCGGAGCTACTTTGTGATTGACAGGTCCCTACCACGACGTTGTATTATTTATAAAACAATTATTGCAGCTTTAAAATTTTCCATTTTAAATCTCTGCAGTCCGAAAACGTTACAGATGTATAAATGGGGTTAGGGAGTTCTGGGAAAAGTTGACAGCCTACTTTGGCCGAGTACAACTGTGGTGCATGTAAGAGAGAGTAAATTGTTCATTAATAGCAGAAGTTTTTCAATGGGGCTAATTCTACACAAAGTCAAACAGCTGTGCTAGACTTAGTGGCTCTGAAATATATATAGCCTTTTTATAACAATCAAGAGAACAGCAGCATCGGATAATACATGAATCCCATCTGACGTTAAAGCAGGTTGACAGTAGTGGCACAGAAGACAGACGGCACAATCTAATCTACTCAGATGTACCTTCAGCAGTTTAATGAGAGCAGCTACAGAACTAGCTAAAGTGTTGCCGTCTTGGAAATAGCAGGCTGTTTAATTAGTAACAGTACACCTCACTGAGGCTTTGAGCCACACTGTCTGCTTTCCATTTACATTACTTCAGTCAGCTGTAATCAATACAATGATTCAATGTCTTCCATTTCTCTGCGGAACAAACAAAACTATTAGAAAATGAAGGTGTTCGAAGCCGTAAACGCCGCCGAGGTATACATTTGCGAGATGAAAATTCGCTTTGTGCCTCTGATACGCACTCCTTTAAAATCCAATGTAATGAATGTCACCTGAAGGACTCAGTCTGAGAAATAAAAAATAAAATAAAAAAAAATGAGCATTCAATTATCTTGGAGTTAAAGCAATTCGAAAAGGTTTCCCAGCCTCCACCCCCGCCTGGAGCAGACGTGGAGGCCTGGCGTTGTCTCCATTTTCGCCCGTCTGCATATGTCATCTGTAACATTAATTTGAATAATAACTGGATGCTCTCCCTCCTCACCGTTACCTCCCCCCCCCCCCCCCCCCCCCCCCGTTGCCCCCGTGGCCTCTGCGGGGTGTGAAAGGTCCACTCATTTGCTTCCCCATTGTTCCGAACACGTCTGTGGGCGTTGTGAAACCTTTCCGTCTGGACAGATACTGAATGTCAACACTCTGAGCAGTCAACACAGGGGGTTTCTAAAAAGCTCCCCAGCACATGAGAAGAGCCGGACTTTAGATATACATAATTTGATGGTGCGACATAGGATAACTGGATTTTTTTTCTTTAAATTGCAGCTTATTCAAAATGATAAGGAAAGGTAAGTAGGGTGCACCGCACTCTGTAATCCTCCTCCCCTTCAGCTCTGGCTGAGCGAGGCAGTCTCCATCTGCTGCCCGCGCGCTTTGACGACTCTGCACTTTGCTGGAGTTTGGCCGAAACACCCATCTGAAAATCTCCAAATGCAAATTGGAGTAACAGCTTTGTCGCGGCGCAATAATTCTGCTGTGACAGATCAACGGGAACATTTCAACCATTTCTCTTCCTCCAACTCCGCGCCTGCTACTCATTAGGGCCATAAATAAAGCTCCTTATTATATTTTTTTGTTGGAAAACCGCATCGCGTTCTCGTGTAGAATACAGACATCAACTTCTCTCTCACAGATTCCCCGCACATCATATTTGTCCTCCCCCCCATCCCTATTTTTTTGGGGGGGGGGTGTTTGAGAACGCTTGTGAAGTCGGCACACTTCAAAGCCGCCAGATTGACAGCGCTGCAAACTGAAAGATCCCATTCATCTGCCTGGTGGAATTATGCAGACATCTCTCTTGAGCACCAGCTTCAAGAACCTCGCTCTCTTTACTTTAAATATCTGGCCTCTGCATGACACCCTGCAACATGCTGGGGGAAAAAAAGTATCTGCGGAGAAAAGTAGTGGGAAGGAAAAAAAAAAAAAAGCCTTGAAGAGAGAGAAAAAATGAGCACAACATTGCACATCAGTTAAACATCCTACAAGCTGCTAAATGGAATAACACCGGTGAACGTTGTGAGCGTGGGATGTTGGGATAAGAAGCGCCGAGGGAGAGTATATGGTGATGACATACACAAAATAGATGTCAAACGTTGACAAAGAATACCCGGCACATATGTGCGGCTGATGAATTTTCCGCCTCATTTTGTCCCCCGGTGTCTCGCGTCCTCGGGTGATCCCTCGCGTTCCCAGGCTCCGTGTTTCAGACCAGGCTCGAGGCAGTCGAGCTCGAGCACGCCCTCGCCGACAGAGCATGTGCGGAGCGGTCGACTCAGCCCTGACCTCCCTCAGAGCCAGCCGGCCTTTCCCCTGCCCCGCTCTCGTTTTGTCATCCATCATGGCCGTCGCAATCCTATGTGCGCTTATATTACAAACAAAGCCGGGGTGCCGTGGTAGCTTATTTAACACAAGACCTCAGTGTGGTGTCATGTGGCAGATAGCAATGTCTCACTGCTGGAGTTTGGGTAAAATGCAACGGCAGCAGATTTAATATGAGATAATATAATAATTTTTGAATTATCATAAAGTCTGGACTTAAAAAAGAAAAAGAAAAAAGGTGACAGCCTTATTTTTTGCAACTACAAATGTCTGTTGCTTCATCAGAAATGGCATTGCGATAACACAAATTTAGTTTAAATGGTCATTTAATCCAAATTACAAAGAGACGTGTGGAATTTTGTTTGTCGTGCTGAGAGAATTTAAATAAATTACTTGATTTGAAAAACCCAACAGCTTTACCAGATGCTCCATGATCTTGGGCGATAAGATAAACATTTTAAAACCTGAGAACATTGATCAAAAAATATCTGCATAGCTAGACACCACTTAGGTGAGATTTAAAGAGAAAAAAAGTTGTAAACCCATAAAGTTGTTATGGCTAATGTGTAAACATACGGTTGATTATTTAAGCATTCTGCAGACACAGAGTACCTCTGTCATACCTTTGGAACTATATATATATATTGTAACTATAACTATAAGTGCCGGCCTCGACCAAAGAAATTCATAGTTAACTCACACAAAAACTAATTTGTCGACTGATCGATTAGATGATTTAATTGACAGATCTGTAAAACTCAGTTTTTCCACAAAGAAACGCACCAAAGCAGCATTTTAAATCTTTTTAACCAGAAATGTGTTCATAAGATATTTGGAAATAAGTCATTCAGCATGAAAAAGCATCAGAAAATTACCAATTGACTAAAGAAATCTTAGTCGACTAAGACCAAAACGACGTATTGTCGACTGGTGTCAACCCTATCAACTATCCTTTCAGCTCCGTTTTGGTCCCTCCCACCCTCCCGATAGAAATATCTGTCTCTTTAGCAGCTCGATGTCTTAGCTTGCCTGCAAGGGTCTATCAAAGTGGTTTTGCTGTAAACAGCTCCCTGCTGCTGCAAGAAACGAGGCTAGTGAAAGTGTTTGATGCTCTGAAAACCAAACAACCAAGAGGCTAACAGGTTTTGTGGATCCGACGGGGAACTGAATAGTTGGGTGAGCAACATATTTCACACTACACAGTCAGTAGATCTATTGTTAAAATAAAAATAAAAAATGGGCTCATCACTGCAGCTTTATGTTTCACTTTCATTGTGGACAGGTTTGACTAAACATGGTTCACAATTGTTGATTGTGTCATATGTCATGACATGTCATCAATTATGATTGAAGGGTAATGTTTAAGTTGTAAAAACTGTCGCAAACAATGAGGTATACAACAGCCCAGTAAAGCACACACACACACACAAACACCAATATGGACACATTTTACAACATAGAGCTAATTGTCAATATGTGACTCATCTTAACAAAATAACTTACAGCCACCTATTACATCTCCTCTTCCAGCCTGAGCCGGGATCAGTCCCACTGACTCTGCTTTGTCTGGCTTGCCTGGTAAACAATGAGCAGTTATCACAATGTGCTCCCAATTATTACCATGTGGATCCTGTTAGACATTTGATGTAAAACGCATCCCCCTAACAATTGCCGAATGATGAGCATGCCGCTTTGATGACAAGCGAGTTCAGTTACGTTGAAGAACAAAAAAAAAAGAAGAAGAAGACGTTCGGTGCGCTGAGATCTGAGATCAAGACCATCCAGCGTAGATGCAATCAATATGTTGCGACGAAACGTTGCTTTGTAGTACGAGCCGCGATGGCTGCGCCAATTACGACGGCGTGATTACAAGACTAATTGGACATAACAGAGTAATTGTGAGTTAAACCGCCACAGCCGCAGTGGTATGAGGAACATCCGCTGTACGCACACACAGGGGAGGAGTGTCCATGCTGTTGCCGCTGAGTTGGCTCTTTTCTAAAAAAAACAGCTTGTAATAATGTTAGAGGCCCGGGCGGCGTTCACATCACATCCCTTCAGCGACCCTCACTGCCCCTTTGGGGCGGAATGCACAACAGCTGGAGACGAACGGCGAACACGAGGAGGAACGCGCCTGACCGGCTTTACCTCCGACATCATCCATCATCGCTGACAGCTCTCGATCATTGCTCATATTAATAGAAACTTCCCGTCAATACTGTGGGCCAGGTTATCCCCCAGTGAGCTGCTGTCTGCCTTGGTGCTTTTATACAGATGCATGCCATCTATCTAACCTCTCGACGGCCAATGATTTAGACATCATACACAGGCGATACGGATTTTCGCAAGAATTTGAAGAGACTGTGGAGCGTTTTCTATACGGTGCGTTAGTGCAAATAGTGACGGAATGCTTTGTGTATTTGCATATATGATATGGTGAAAATACTGGAATCGGCATGTATTATTAAACTCACCGTACATGTATGTTCTTCAGAAAAATACAATTACCCTTGGTAACAAAAAAAAGAAATTGGCCAAGGGTCAGACACTGTGGGAGCCCGACTTAAAAATAATATATATATATATGTATATTTATATCATTTAGGCCTAATAAGCCTATATTTGTTCAATATGTTCACTTGCTTAAAAAAAAAAAGAAATCTATTATTTTCTATTAGCCTCTAACAGTGTGAACAGACTCCTAAAAAATAAGGGGAATCCATAATGATAACTAGACACTTGATACTTACATGCTCTCAGACGTTCACTATGGAGCGATGGCTACGATCTGTACTTATGGAAACATATGGGAAGCTTTGGCCGTCGGTTGACGATCGCTGCTGCAGAGGTTTCAATGTTCATTACACTCGACTTTAGCAGCTTTACAGATTGTAGGACTAAAAATACTCATAGTGGATAAGGGAGAAAACTCCACTGGCTTCCTCCTTAAGGCCTGTTTCAAGTTGTGGTAAAAAGACGTCATAAGTGAGTGCATCAAATATTTTTCGATATTCCAAAAAAAAAGGAAGACAAACGCATTCGTGCCTTACCCAGCAGCGCTGATGACAAGTTCCAGTACATATTATTTGAGGAAATAAAGTGTGGAAAAATAAAAAAGATTTTCACACACTTGTCCTGAGCTGCTATTTCTGCAGAATTAAAGATAAATACAATATGTGCACTTCTTATATCTTGTCACTTGGATAAAAGACTTAAAAGCTAATGTTACATTATCGTGTTCAAATTGAGAGTCCCATGCTGTCATGTAGCCCTCAGGAAAGCTGTCGCACATAAGTGCTACTGGCTCGGGATGCAAACTTGTCACCAATTCGCACATTCAGCGGTGCACTTACGTTTCTGAGGCAATGTGTATATATATATATATATATATAGGTCTGAAGCAGATTATATAAGTGTTAGTTAGAGGGTCTGTGATGCGTCTCCCTGATGCGGATGTGACTGGAATGAGGCATTGTCGGAGCTCTGTGCAGAACTTCTGAAAGCGGAGCATTCCTCAGATGTAATCTCCTCTGCCCGGATGAAAGGCCCAGTCATAACGGACCATCTCCTGCTTATGAGGCCTCTGTGGAGCAGGTCTGTAGCTTAGAAGGAGATTACAATGGATTTACCACTGATCTCACACACTCCTTTGCAACTACCTCCCCCTCCTCTCCCCCCCCCCCCCGCTTACCTTCACCTCCCAAAAGCACCACTCCGTGTGTGCCGCTGCCCAATTGTCACCAGCTTTGTTCTATGGCTTTGCGGTCAATGTGACGCAGTGACGAGATCGAAGGCTTTGAGCCAAAGTGGGAAAACTCGTTCTGCGGTCAATCAGAGGGAGCTGCATTTTGTGATCCGCACAACAACGCAGAAGTGCTCGTTCACAGGGGTTCTTTATCTCGGCTCAGGAGTTTTGTTCGGAAATCTGGGTCATTTCATGATAATGGGGTGAGGATGCAGTCACGGGGATGAGGTCACACTGGGGAATCGTTCAAATCCCGTCCTGCTCTGCAGATGAAAAAAAAACGTCGCTCTCCTCCAAAATGCAATATAGGTCAGTCCTGCAAGGATCTGCATGCAGCACATATACAGGGGGGGGGGGGGGGGGGGGGGGGCATTGGATGCAGATGAATAATTAATGCCTCCGGATAGTTGGGCAAAATAATCCGATGTTTGTGCACCAAATCCACGGGATGAGCATCACCTAGCTGTGCTCGCAGCGTAGCCTCGAAGGGCCGGCACCGAGGGACAAGGATAAGTTGTAAGTCATTAGTCATGTTTATTACTACGGACGTTTCCCATGACGGACTACAAAGAGCAAGAAAGCAAGAATTTTCATCATGTTGCGTCACTAAGTTCAGGTGAATTCATCACGGCAACTAATTTGCTTATTTGGCCTCCATTGCATTTGGCTGCAACCCTTTGTGGAAAAACAAAATGCTGTCACAAACAACTAATTTGAAGTAACAAATAATTGGAATTTATTGGAAACAGCAGTCCACAATAATGGCTTCTGCCAAATATGAACCTTATTGTTGTTATCTTAAAGCCAAATAAAGGCCCTTGGTTAGAGACCCCAACAACTTTATTTTCTCCATCCGCTTCCTTCTCTGAGCATAGGGCTCCTTCATGCGTTTGGTTTTTCATTCCATCCATTGTGTTTTTGTCAAACTGGTTTAAAGTGGGCAGGGCTCTGCTGGAAAAAGTTCAAGTGACAGACGTCTTTGCGCCAATCAGGATTTAGCAAGCTCTGAATCAGATGACAGTTGGTGGGGTTGTGTGCCAGGTCAATTAAAGCTGATCAGACAACACTGTTTGTTTTCACTCTAAACTTAAACTGCCAGGTAAACCGATGTTGCCGTGAGGTAAACACACGGCAGGTCAGTATGCATTTTCACATCGTGTCTCATTGAGCTTTTAGGGGAATATCTCCTCGGGCCGTGCTGTCAGCGAGAGGAAGAGACAGGCCAGGTACTATGAGGGTGCAAACGCTTGCATTGCACCCTCAGTTTGATATTTTGCAACCCTCAGTTGAAATTTGAATAATAAATGCCAAGAGCAAGGTGGTAGGAGCACGGACTGTATGGGCGTCTCAATGAATGATTAATATTTTGGTTCATTCACGTAGTTCATTTATCTAGTTTAAGTACATATTGTTGTTGTTTGGTGATAAACATTAGATATTTTTAAACGTTAAACTCCTCACTAAACTGCATCAAGAATAGCTCTTAACAGTGATTGGCCACAGAAAGTGAAACTGTTATTTTCTGCGACAATATTTCGGTATGTGTGGACCAGATTAAAGTCCACACATACCAAACCTTGGATGATGAGCCAATTATGTTGTCCAGTTTGGGAATCGCTGTATTGCACCTCTGCTCTTTGCAGATGATGTGGTTCTGTTGGCTCCATCAGACGGTGACTTTCTGAGGTCATAGTTCTGATTGTGTATCTCGGCGTCTTGTTCACGAATGAGTGTGACATGGAGTTTGATACGGTTTGGTGCGTCGTCAGCAGTGATGTGGGTGTACTGGAACGCTGTGGTGAAGAGGGAGCTGAGCAGGAAGGCAAAGCTCTCGAATTACCAGTCCTATCACCTATGTTCATGAGCTTTGGGTAGTGACCAAAAGAATGAGATCTCGGATACAAGTGGCCAAAATAAGCTTTCTTCATGAAGTGGCTTGGAGATAGGACGAGGAGCTCAGACCTCCTGGCTTTTCTAGGCCCGCCCGACTGGTAAGAGGCCCTTAGGGTAGAGCCAGGGATTATATATCTCGTCTGGCCTGGGAAACCCTTTGGGTCCCCCAAGGAGAGCTTGGAGACTCCAACATTAGCTCACTAGTTCGCTAGCGAGCTACATTAGAGATTTTCTTAAGGACTTACTGGGCAATTGAATAAATCCTAGATTGAATCATTACATCATAAAAATATATAAATATTTGATCATCTTTGGCATAGTTGTTGGCAGTAAGAGTAAAGAAGAGAGTTTCTTTCTTTCCACCGCTAATCTCATCATCATCTATAATGACAATTAAGCTCTCTTAAATCTCTCAAAATACATTTTGCCATGTTATTAACATTTTATAGTAATAGAAAAAGTAATTTGTCATCGCACTGTGCAGCGGCTTGCTGCTCTGCTCCTGTCTGCAACCGGATTCCAAGCTGTGGCTGGAGGGTAAATTACGACTATAATTCAACCAATAAGACCATTTCAGAGCTCCAGATGGCCCCTCGGTGTAGATAGTGTGACACTTATTTTGAAAAACTAATTTCTTTAATTGTTGCATTCCTCGTTTGTGGGTGAAATACTGAGAATGACTGTGTTACATTCCTGCTGTTTCCTCCTGTGGAGTCTTTGTTTTCTCTTCTAAGACCATGCCACTCGTAGGTCCTTTTGATCTGATGCAGTGTAATTAGCTTGTTTCATTTGTTAAAGACAACGAAAGTTGCTGTGTCACTACTCTATTACAAGAATATCTGATGTGTCTGATGTGTCAGGGCGTCTTATCAGGCTTGAGAACGAGACTCTTTCAAGCCTATAAAGACCTCATTTACCAATTATGTCAAAAAAAAATAATCAAAGAGGGCTTTATTTTCTTTCAAATAAAACCTCACCAGGGATTTATACACTCCTATTGCTCCATGTCTTGAGTGTTCTATTTTCATCTATTTTGCATGTTCCTCAAATAGTTCATTTATGAAATTTGGAGAGCTTTCAGAGGTCTTGTCTTAATCAAATAAAACAAGGACTGTGAACAGCCCTATTATATGCCAGTACACTGCTAACTACGAATGAAGACGTCAAACGGGAATACAGCACCTCGAAGAGCTCTTCCTATCACAGGATAAAGGGAGCAGAGAAAATATTAGATTTTTTTATTTTTTATGGTTGACTTGAGAGGAGCAAAAGTCATCACTTTAATTCTTTCCGATTGGGGTATGCATACAAATCATGCCCTTGAATGTCTGTAAGTAAATGTGTCACCCAGTTTGTTTTTTTATAGCTTGATAGTCCACTTTTATTCTGATACAAAATCTATCCGGTCAGTGGAAATAATTTCAGTTATTCATGTGACCTTTGCCCGTAGACGCTCACAGCGTACACATTTCCAGAAAGCTCTTTTCGGAGGCCTCTGATGCTCCCACTCAACTGTTCGATACAGCCGCCCTTTGAAATGTGGTCTCTTCATTCTGATAACCCACAGACTTCCAAAGAGGCTGCCAACAGTTCCAGCAGTTTCCTCTAGATTATCATGCTCGCTATCAAAGAAGGAAGGAAGAGTTTGGAGTGGGCTTTATTCAATGAAATTACTATAATACAACATAATAACACACTGATTTTCACGTCAGTCAAGCAGAGGAGGGTAATGGAAAATGCACCTCAGCACAGCACAGTGTTGCGACTGTAACTCACTCGTGTACAACACATTTTGTTTGTAGGCAAACCCGAAAGTTGGCATTGTACTGGCTCCCTCGACAAAAAGCCAATGTGATTTTTCCGTTGGATTATTGAAGTCATATTTTCTGACTTATTTCATATCGTAGACATTTTTAAATCTCTTAAGCTTGTGTTGACCACAGACCTTATTTCAGGCGTCTAACCAAAAACCTGGGACTCGTCCCTGCAGCATTCTTTTATTTTCATGTTTCTAATCGTAGTTATGTGACAGAACAACCCAAAAGACAATTGATATTAGAAAGATATTGGACATGTATTAAAATAATTGCACAATCTCAACATAGAATACCCATAAAACAGTGCAATTCACATCTATGTGCTCTTTTTTAGATTAAAGAATCTAAACGTTATTTGTTTAGATCCGAAGCCTTTTAAAAAAAGACAAAATCGATCAATAAATACATATTTCTTTGGCTTTATGTTATGTATTTTTTGGCTTGAAAACAAGTAAATATAAAACAATTGACCGTAAAAAAGCGCTCCATGTGCAATTGTATAATGTACACAATTCCCAGAGACAATGACAGTTATTTGAAGGCAACTTACATAAAGTAATGCACCCACCTTTTAAATAATAAGTGATGAGAGATTGATTAAATTGTAGTAAAAGTACTTTCCCAAACACTGCTTTTCTTATTCGGCTGCTAAACACATAAACCCACTCATTTACAGTAATAAAATGTAAAACAAATATAGTTTTGAGCAAAGAATTGCTTACTGTCTCAGTTCTGTCTCCACAAGAGGTGAAAGATTCAGTACATTCAGCCCATTGCGGATGATTTAAACCTCCATATCCGGTACGAACCAGCAAAAACACTCAAATGGCGTCTTCAAATGGCGTCTTCAAATGGCGTCTTCATATGGCGGCAGCGGATAGTCAGCAGGCTGCAGTTTTCATCTTGTTATTTATGTTTAACCTGGACGTCGCAGTGTGAGTACCATCAGCACGCTGAATTATTTATGTACAGTGCCGCTAACTACTGGCCTCAATTGTGAGCGTGCTTCCTACAGTATGCGCGAGTCGAGGTGGCGTCTGAATACTAATGCGACGTGAGTTCAGCAAGGACATGAAGTTCTGGCTTCACTTTTTTTATTTTATCACCATAATGAGGCAACAGAGTTCGCTGTCATTGGAACCGGCTTGAGAAGCTAAGGGTCACCATAAACAACAAAGGCGAGGACTTTATTAGACCCAAGAGATAAATAGGAGCCGCAGAAAAAAGAGGCATTCTTGTTAGGGAACATATGTTTCGCTTGCTTCCCCTGTGTAAAGGTCACTGTGAGACAGAATAATGGCTCTAGCATATTCATTGCTGCGCGTCCTCATCCAGGCAACCATCCATTTGCTGCAGATGAGCAGCGGGGACCCCCACATCATTTATGATGGTGAAATGATGTACTCAGTCGCTGCGAGGGGAGGAAGAGGAGTTATGAGCTACAGCATTATGACTTCCCAGGGTCTAATGAAGACATCACGTTGCCGCTGAACTGCATAACTGTTGCTGTTTTGTGCCATATTTATAAGGATATTATTGAACATTTGGACGCCATTCGAGAGCCCAGGCAACTATGCAACATGTTTTATAGCCACATTTGCACCATTAATGTTGCCTTTTGTTCATTTCCCCTTTGAATCTATAAACTGCATGCTTAATGGATGTTAATTTATGATTTCTCCATTGGCATCCAATGAGCTGTGAGAACAATTACAGCTTTCTTGCACTGCTTACAAGGATTTAATTTCACATTTTCATAATGGGACGAGTACGTTAGCTAATTAGTGTAGAAATCCAACACAACGGAGGAGGGTTGTATATCAAGATGCAAAAACTCCACTGCCTTGTCGTTTGCGGGTTGAGAACAAACACGGGGATTCAGAGGGAAGGGCGAGGCATTTTTCGTACGGAATTCACTGTGTAGGCCAGAAAATGAAAAAATCTCTCAACAGCAACTTTCAAACATATTGGTGTGATTTTGGCTGAGAAATGTAGCTGCTGTCTTTGAGCTGGATTTAGTCTCTTCCTTGTGTGTTTGATGATTGTTTTTTTTTCCATCTGTTGTGTTTTATTTCGATCAAAACTGTTACTGGTGTGCCGTGTTGGCCAGGTCTCCCTTATAAAAGAGGGCCCCCTGGTTAAATAAATAAGCCATTGCCAAGTTAAGGAGCTGAATGATGTGCGCTGTTATTCTGAGAAGATAACAAATCTCAAATTTACAAGAAAAATAATCGAATATTCTCTGAGATTATTAAGTAATAAATCCATGAGAAAAAATGCATTTATTTATCTATTTTTTCCCCAGGAAACCACATAGCTCCACGTTGCAAGGTTGGATCAACACCACAGACGCCACCTTTAATTAAACACTGCTATAACGTGACCCTCCAAATGCAGAATATACTTATTATATTAGTATTTTGCACAAGCGGGAGCCACACGCCCCCCCCGTCCGACCACCAGACCCAGGTGGTAAATAAAAGCTAAATAAATAAAAGATACATTTTGTGCTTCAGCGTTGTTTCTTTAAAGCTCCAAATCAAGCAGTAATCGATTATAACTTTGGAGTTTCTGCTCATTGTGTAGCTTTTGATTCTCTCTCAGCACTTTCAAAGTGTCTTTTTCGGCGGCGGATCTAAAAAGCCACTGTAGCTACACTAGCTGCTCACCAGCAAACAGCAGGCATACACAGTAAGAGGCTAGCTGTTGAACGCAGCGGAATCCACTCCGTAAGCAGACAGCAAATCCTGTTTTCTGGTCTGCCGCCGCAGATTAGAGATTCCCTCATTTCATTAATGCTCCGTACTGTAATTCAACACGTTGAGAGTGACAGGCAGCTAAAGCGTCAGGGAATTGCATTTTTTTTTGACAAAACGGTGACTCATCTGAGAGAGAGAATCCCAAATGTCTTTCTTGGCAGCTGCACAGCAGCGCTGCGTCAACGCTAAAGGTCAAAGGGTCCATCGGCTCGGCGCGGTTCGGGTTCTTTAGGAGCGTCACGCAGGATTTGAGACAGCACAAGTCAGCAGTGGCTCAGGGACACGCTGAGAGCTCACGTCTCATGAACTGGAAAATGCACTAAAAGGAGATAAACAACTTTGCGTGTCCCCGTGCTTTGAGGTGAGCGAGGACATACTGTCATCATTAAGCAGCAGATATTCCTTTTTATATCTGCACTGATCTGAGTGGAAATGTTCTACGTGTTGACATTTATGACATAGATATAAAGTAATAAAATGGACACGTTGATGTTCTTCCACACGGACATTCATATAAGAGGTTTCCACTGTACTAGTTTGTTTCAAGCTATTGATTCATTACATAGGGTCGCATCATAGAAATAATGAACTAGAGAATGGTTCTCCCTCTAATCTTCGTAATAGAAATAAAACAGTTCATTCTAATTGAATATACAGTAAAAGACTGACATGGAAGTGGAGCACTGCAATGAATGGTAATGTCAGTTATGCAAGAGGAATGAGCTCAGGGAGATAATGACTGATAATGATTTGCTAAATTAAGAGCATTTAATTGTACAGTATCTGCCTACTCACCATTTTCTCTATGCAACCCACATAAAGAAATGCCACGCAGTCACCACCTGCTCTAAGTCCAGGTAGCTATTAGTAAATGTATTGTAGCATGGGATGGTATCCATAGCAACAAACGTTGGGTGTCACGAATATGTATGTATTGTGTGTAAAAAGTGCAAAAAGTATTCAAGAGAGAAAACGATGAAATAAATTCTGAATTCAGGCAAGCAACACTCACGGTCTTCCTTAAACGTTTCTGAAATCCGAGCTGTGTGGGAGTTGGCTGCCGTACAGCGCTGCATTGATTAGACTGTTGTATGAGAATCAAACCCATGGCGTCACAGAATAAACAAACATGGACATAGTGGGAAGGAAAACATAATTTTGACAGCTGCTTGCATTGAAAATGAAGCCGGTAAGCGGCTAAATATTGTTATTTTAACCACACTTTTATCCATATCACAGGTAATTCTGTAACATTGAGTTAAGTGCATGGTAACAGGACTTGAAATTATTACAAGAAAAAAAACAACTCTTTTGAATTATAAAATCCAATACTTTAGGAACATTATATAACCTGTTGTGTTAACACTGCAGCAGTTTAATCTTTAAAAAACAGAGTCTTTTCAGTCCCTGTGCAGAGGGTGTGTGTGAGTCGGGGGGTGATCACAGCCAGCAGGGAGGCAGCTGCGGCCCTCCTGAGACGTGAGCCCGTGACCCTGAAATCATGCGCTCCAAGGCTCCCAAACAACAGGGCCGAGTGGCAGAAATCAGACACCTCTCCACCCCTTCGAGCATCGCCGCTGCTGCTCGCACTGGTCTCAGGCATGCTGGGTCTGCTGGGGGACAACCAGGGGAGGTCGACGTCATTTCAATTCCAGGTTCGCCAGTCCTTCAACTTACCCCACACCACCACCATCACCACCACCCTTCCCTTCGCGGCACCAAGCTGGTACTTCACGCCTGACATTGATCTGTACTTCAAAACCACAACAGAGCCTCACGTTCCATCCCTCAGCTGACACAAACGATTTGTCGAGATGGGCCCTACACAGCTGACAAGCTGCAAAGCCCTCCGGCACCCTGAAACCCCTCCACATCTAAACTGACAAGCAGTGTTTTTTTGTTTTGCAATGCAAAGCAGGGTTTTGCTCTGTGATTTTCTTGTATATGAGCACATGACCAAACATGTGCCACACACAGGCATCCAGGAGTGAGTGTCTTTTTCAATCAGCATCCACCCACAGAAAAAAATAAATAAGAAAATAACAGCGTGATGCACTTGTGACTTGTGAGGTGAGGGTCAATGCAATTCACTAACTTGATGCTGCAATTCATTTAATATTCATAGAACCATTTTTCCACATGAAATGACTCCCTTTCCTGGGAGCAAAAGGTTTCTTCTTTTTTTTTTACATCAGTTCTGTGTATGACCACAGGCTGGATGCAGTCAATGCTGTAGCTGAAGTCTAGTTGGCCATGTATGTTTCTGCAAACCACGGATAAGTTAAATGTTGACATTTTTGCATAGACAGTAACGTATTATATCAAAAGAATCAAGTAAGACAACATGGGGTGGGTGGCAGTGCTGGTGGATGGGTCAAACTAACTTAGAACTTTCACTCAGGAGACCGCTGTTTGTGTCCTGTGTGAAACCAAAAGTAAACGCTGACTTTACACTTGTTACATAATGTTCTATAAAAATGTCTGCCAAGGGCGGTTGTTATTGACGCTAGTGATATCATTACTGTTGTTTACGCTACGTTGTTTACGCTACGTTGTTTACGCTACGTTGTTTACGCTACGTTGTTTACGCTACGTTGGTTCGCTACGTTGGTTCGCTACGTTGGTTACGCTACGTTGGTTCGCTACGTTGTTTACGCTACGTTGGTTCGCTACGTTGGTTCTCTACGTTGGTTCTCTACGTTGGTTCGCTACGTTGGCCCGTTACGCTGTTTTGTTGCATTGTTTCGTTTTCTGGTTTCGTGTCGTTGTTATGTTGCGTTGTTAGGTTACGTTATTTCGTTGAGTTGGAACATTATTACGATATTTTAACAATGTTAACCACGCTGCATCTTGCGTTTCTGCAAGCACGGTACAAAGCTATATGTAAGATATTCATGAGATTTTGTTTTGGTTCAGACACGTCCACATTCAATGTAGCGGTTTGCAGAAACATGCCACCCCGACAATTCTGCTGGCAACTGGGTTGAATAATATGTCTGGATAACCTGTAACAACACAATGTTGAACTCATAGAATTCACAAGCATGTATGTAAATCGACTAAAATTTTTATCTCACTGCTGCTGCATCCACTGGTGTTTTTCTTCATATCTTTGAATGCGGTATTACAAGCTTGTAATCCCATGTCAAACACACCAGATAGAGTATCCGACAGATAACTAACATCACACTTCAAAGACACGGCGCATAACCTCTCAGAGTGAAAAGATAGGACGTCACATGCTGCGGGTGTCAGTGATGAGTCCAGTCTGTCTCTTCGTCACATTCCTCAGTCTCATCACCAAACAAAGGCCATGTCCACATTATTGAGGGATCATTGTTACAAAGTTTTCCATCAACATTAACCTGTTTAAAAGTGCAAGTACTTAAAATTGTACTTACATGTGAGTACAGTGCTTGCGGAAATGCATTTAGTTACATTTCACCTATGATTAAAACCCATATTGTGTAAAGTAAGCCACCCACGACCAGCATTTTGAGATATATCCACCGAAGCTACATGGGCGGAAAAAAAGCTGGTTTTATGTTAATGGTAGTCAAAAACAGATGGGTTTCGAAGTCACATGGATCGATTTTTTGTAAGGGGATGTTCTATGGCTGTGAGTGAAGACTTCAATCCCTCTTTTGGCCACATTACTTCGCCTAAATTATCCCAAATAATCCATTTTATATCTGAGGACTCCGAGAATTGAAATGAAATTTCGGTCAGTCCTCCTCCAAAGGCCTCACTGAAAACCTTTCGGGGCTCGCTTGTCTTTCCCTTAAGCTAAAAAGAGACCCTGAGGATCATGGGACCATGTCTGCTGCTTAACCTAGAGGCGTGGGGGGCGGCTGGTGATTTACTGAGTGCTAGATCCAAGCGGTTCCCAGCGATGTGATTTACAGAGTGAGGGGAGATCTCATATCGGACTCTGAGCCGTTGAAGTTTACTACAGGCTTTGCTCCGTTTCCTATCAGCAAACCGCAGACGTTTCCAAGCAGTCACTCCTCAACCCCAACGCTGAAGACAAATACTTTACACCTCTCCTATGTTATGCACGTGTGTGAACCTAATTCGCCCATAGCCCTCCTTATATATGTAAACTGCCCCTAAGTGGAACAGCTGAAGTGGCTCTTAGATTTGTCTCTGCATCCAACAATACCACCCCCCCCCCCCCCCCCCTCCCTCTCCCCACCGGAAACGCAGAGAGGGCAGGGGAACAATATTTCACCATGCATAATTCATGTTGTGCTCGACTTTTAACGATGTGCTAAAAATCCTGACATGTGGCCCGCTCAACACTCAATACCGCAACATCAATTCTTAATACTTTTTTTATGAACTGCGCCAGTCCGAGGTGTTTATCTATAATAAAAATCTCGAATTGTAACTTACCGAAATAACATTGTTGCCCCGGAGCTCATATTGCATGAATAAAAGTCGAGTCCTGGGGATTTTTTTTTCTTCTTCTCAACATCCGTTTCAGCAGCTCGCCTGTTAGCGATTAGCTTGCCGAGTAGAGAAGTACCAACCAAGGGCACGGACTTTATTTTCTTTTATTCAAGGCTGTTTATCTGAAATGCACTGAGACTTTGAGCCTCAAAGCATCTTTAATGCTCTTTGTTTGTTTGTCAGCGGCTCATTGCATGCCTTTACTGTCGTTGCAGCACTGATCGGGCTTCAAAATGTATTGTTTACCAGGCTGCTGTATGCTGCTTTCCTCTAACCAGGAGGAATACTGGTGTGGGTGTGCTATCCCAATACACTGTCATAAAGAAGCTGTTCACCACTCACATTCCTCGCCCTGCTATCTCTCAGCATGACAGCCACTGAGTAACTGGAAGATATTGTCTGAGCTCATGATAAGGGGGGGGGGGGGATAAAAAATCTCCATGATTCTGGTCCATGAAAACGATTTCATGTGCTACACGCTCACGTCTTTGTCCACCCACCCGTCTCCGTATCTCAAATGCGAGTGGACATGCATTTCACAGGGCGAGGTGAATATTGTGACAAGTGTGTCATGACTTTTGGAAATGGCATGACCTATGAGCAACGTAGCCTTGTTTCAGTGCTTCCCACGCATGGAGCAGTTTTTCCTGTGAGTGTCTGCCACTGAGCTGCCTGAAAGGATTCATTTGTACAGATACCATTCATGTGTTGTTTTTTAATTAGACCTTTGTCTTGACCCAGGTAGAAACACATCTGTTTGTGTCTGTGGATAAGAGACATGATACAGGATTCAGTGGAGCCAACACAAACATTTCATTTTTCTCTTTTCAGTTGGTAGAGGCACAAAATTTAATGTAGAAGATATGAAAGTACAGAGAATACCAATACCATAATATAATATGCTAAAAGAAAGGCAATGAGATAATAATAACTTTGGAAAGAGGTTTGACAAAAGAATGTGTCAATATGAGTTATTGGCTCAGTTTGTCATCACGTGACTGAAATATGGACCAGAAACATGATAGCAAACAATATAAGGAAACTAAAAACAACCCTCACAACGGCAAAATAGCTGAAAATGTTTGTGAATAAAGCGTGTTGTACAGCTCCATTCACTGAAGAAGAACATTAGATGTGGCTGAAAGCCCCGGAAAACGATCGAAACTGCACCTTAATTTAGGACTGTTAAATGCAAATACTGTATGCAAAGTCAAGATGATTTATTTGAAGTTTAATTACGTTAAATGATGCTTAATGTTTGCAAACAGCGGCCCCTGTCGTAAGATTCTATAACATGATGTAACAGTAGCACAATTAGACAAGAGTCATACACCAACACTTTTATACAGTGGTGTATTTATATATTATTGCTTATGAACACTTCTTATTTTTAAGAGGAACATTTAGTTATTTCATCATTGAAAAAACTAAAACATACTTGCTCTAATTACGAAAACACATCCTGTTTAAATCACCAATTTTATTTTGAAAAGTACACCTTTATTTTCCCCAAGCAGAGGTCTTTAAGTTGACTCATTGCTTCGGAACCACTGGCGCTGAATTGATGCCAGCAATGATTTCAAGCTGTAATACATTTCGTTAAGGATATAACGGGCTGCTTATTTTGGAATGAAACTCTCCAAAGTATCCCCAGTATTGAGAGATTTCACCCTCAGGTTCCTGTCCTCAAGTGACACCACATCAAACCGCTTCAGCACCCTCTGCAGTTACGTCATTATCTAAATGGCCATCAGAAGCGTGATACAGGGAATAATGAACATCCTGTTAGCATGACTATGCTAGTTGCACATACAGCCGACCCGGCCTAATTAGTGGATTGATCTGTGCTATGTTGACCAACCGGCACTGACCTTGTGACAGAGCTCCAGCATCTGCTGGCGCGGGTCACATAGAGGTATTCCCTGCTGAATTCTATTGATCTAGCTGTGTAAATACTGCTATAGTTTGCTGCCTAACACGCTGCAGATGTTTTCCAGGAAAGCCCCCTTATACGGCACCCTGTCAGGATGAGAGAAAAAATTAATTCAAAGTCCACAGGCTGAAGTCATGCTTAGGTAAAGGCTCGCAGTTAAACCTCCCCTACCAAGCCATTCCAACACTTTACTGTCCCTTTGACTGACATTTATCGTCCGTGTTACAGTAGCCTTTCATGCTTGTGTGCAAACATACAGACGCACCATCGTCCTCTGGCGAAGCCTGAGCCCCAAACATAGAACAGAAATGATGCACCTGCCTGCGTCCAGTTGTTTCTGTTGGCTATTTCGCTGTCTGCTCTGTTTTTCCTTCGGCATCTGGGGGCCAGCTCACATGGAGCCTTCATGCTGCTTGTTTCAGCCACCGCTGGCCATCTGGGGAATGTCTTCGCAGACGCTGTGAGAAACTGTGGCCCGTTTTAAGCTTTTCGGGGGAAGTTCAAGGAAACACGATGACAAGCTCTTTGATGGAAAGTGTTACGTTTTTTGACTCACCCTATTGCACTTTCAGTAAGACATTGATGCTTCACAACAGCGACACAGCCTACGTTCTGAACACGAACATGAATATGTGCGGCTCCCAACACCTGGGGATCTGTATTCATGACACAGCAGTTTTTATGCACAGCCCTGACCATGAAATTACTAAATGGCATGCTACACTACGTGACCCCCCCCCCCCCCCCCGAGTCTATTTACATGCATGCTACTTTGCAGGTTGTGCATCATATCCTCTTTTTAATCATATTTGGGATATGACGCTGAGGCCAGGTTTCTGGTCACTGTCTGTTGTGTGTGTGTGTATCTTTGAGCTTGCATCCCTGCCAGGTTCTGTCTCATTGAGTGCAGATCAAATCATATTTGTTTGTGGTTGCCTTATCGGTCTTATCACGACTAAGACGATAGAAGTTTTACTTTCACGTAGCATATCCACCATGTCTGGCATACAAACTATACATAATCGTTTTATCATTTATCATGATATTGCAGTTCAAGACAGTCCCGTGCAAATACACAGCAATAAGAAGCCCGAATCAGCTGTTCACATGGGTCGGATTTCCTTAGAAAAGACCCAGTGAACATAATCTGATAGGAGCTTATCTTGGTTTCTGTGACCAAACCATCCAGATAGCAAAATATGATTGCATCAGGAGGAGTGAAATTTTGGCAGGCAGAGGTTTTGAATCTGAATCGATGCCTGACATTGAAAGCAAATTGTAGGCGTTCGCTATGTATTGAGGAGTGTGTGTTCATGACGCTTCCTAGTACAAAGAGTTGCTCCTAGTGACAACATTCAGAGAAAATTCTTAGAATTATGACATTTTCTAAAGACGTTCCTTTTACAGTTAGGGATCAAGACATGATCCTGGTAAAGATAAAAGTCATTCGCAGAGCATATTAGCCCTTAAGAGAGCTCCTAAGGTAAAAAGGACTTTAAAGAAAGGACTTTAAAGAAGCTGAAGAGTTTGTTAAGCAGTACCTTTCAGGTTACTGAGTAGACCAACTAGTCAATGTGTCAGCATAGTCTATAGCAAAAAAAGTCAGTTTAATAATATGAATTATGTTCTTCTTGCTAACAAATCTGAGACTAAACTAAATCTCATCTAATTATCCTAAATTTTCTTGATGGGGCTAACAGCGGCTTTAAATCCATATTATCCAGAGTTTATTGTGGTAGAAACTCGCATAACATGCAGTCTGTCATTACTGTCTCCTTGAAGGGCCTCTTGTCTGGCTCACATTCCCAAATGAACCTGACAGTAGATCACCTTGGGAGTCCAACCTTGACAGATTAGAGAGAGAGTTGTTTGTTGGAGTGACTAAGGGGGCTGACTACTAACCTGTTTGCAGCACATTGCTCAGCATGACCTTTAGTTGTTTTCCTCATTGCGTTTAGTAAACTGCATGAATCACAGTGAAGATTACGGATTAATAATAATGGTTGAGTTAGGTTCGATACGATTAGGTTGGATGAAAATGCTTTTGAATTAAATTTTACTTCTTCGCTATCCGTGCACTACAGTGTGGTTATGCTATGGTTAAGGTTAGGCACATATTGAACTTGGTTACGGTTAGGGAAAGGTTCGAAAATATCTGTGTTAGGCTGCACTGAGCTGCATGTTTGTTGAACTGCGCTGATCTATGGGAGTGCAGACAATAGCTGAAGGCCACTGTCTGTACTGTGATTACAGATGGAGGAGGAATTGACTAAGTTTTTGCATGTAGCAATTTTCCACTAGTTCCGACACACTACCCCCCCCCCCCCCCCCCCCAAGAACCTTTCCCTGAGCAAAGCGGCACGCAAAGAAAATGATACTAATTTTAAGTCATGCTAGCAATGTGGCTCTGCGGATAGCAATGTCAGTCTGTCTGTCCGTCAGCCCGACACTTTGCTCCAGACTGAAATATCTCAACAACTGTTAAACAGATTTAACAGATTATGTAATGCCATGGCATTTTGTACCGGCATTCATGGTCCCCAGAGACGGAATTCAAGTGATTTGGCACCAGTACCACCATGAGGTTAACATTTTAAGGCTTTGAGTCAAATGAAACAACCATTGGTTGAATTTTCTATGAAATATTCACGTTTACCTCAAGATGAATTGTAATAACTTTGGTTATAGCTTTCACTTCCTCTAGCGGCAACATCAGGTCAAAAATGTTCATGCTTCTGTTCATGTACAGAACTAATGACAAGGTTAAAGTTACAAGGTTCATTTGTATAATCGTGAGTTTAATTACAATAAAATGCTTTGTTTGCAAAACAGCGGCCCCTGTGGCCACCAGTGGCATTTATGGGTTGACGTAAGATTCTACAACACGATGTAACAGTAGCACAATTAGACAAGAGTCAGACACCAACACTTTCATACAGTAATGTAAAGGTTACAAGGTCCGTCTATTGTCATTCTACAACACAGAGTTGCACAACAAAATGTGTGGTCCCTTTATAATAGAATACTGATAATCGCATCAATATTTGACGAACTGGTATATTTTCATGAAGATGAGAGCAATCAACTGCACTTTTCAAGCTTTTGTGAGAGGAAAGATGTGTTTGCCGTACTTCCGACAGGATTTGGCAATAGTTTAATATACAAACTCGTAAAATACCAGTTTACATTTTTCCATCGCTCAGTCCTTATTTATTTCCAATCTGCTTTGCACCAAGTCATGCCCCAATGTGCTGTGAACGACTGGTACTACTGTGCTGTGATAGCCCAGCTGCATTATGCAGTCATATGTTTCGTTGCTCTGATTGGTTGTAGGTCTATTGAATTGCGTCACAGCACCCACAAGAGAAAAAGGCTTCTTGCTGATTACAACTTAAAATTGTCTTTGACTTCGTTTGCTAATTAATACCTGATAAAGTCAGAAAATGTATCATCGACAAGCAGATCTCTGCACATGAATGCAGAATGTGTTGGCCACTGGACAAGATTTTGGCATCGGAAGCATTCTGGTTTCCTTTTGTAGTCCAAGTAGTATTGACCAATCACGTTAGAGCGGACTTTTGTTGAACGCGGTTATACAGACCTTGTGCAGAGCAAAAGAGGCGGGACACATACGGCCAAAATGCAATCTGGAAACCCACCGGCTGTCGTTTGTCGTTTTTTAGAGATTTTAAAATGTGCTCGTAAACTGGCTAGTTGTGAAACAATGCGGTCGTACATGTCGTCTCAACTCCAACTCCATTGTTACGTGAAAAGTTGCTTATCGGACTGTAAACGGTGACCCGCGCACTGAGGAAGTCTTGTGCCGAATATTTGCCAGAAATAAAGCCCCTTGCGCCCAGAGGCTGTCGTCAGACACAGATAATGGTTTCCGAGATTGGTCAGGAGCTATGGCTAATCATTCTGAGTATGTGTCGGTATATGGTTGTTCTGTTATTTCAAAGGAGTTTCTTAACAGAGCTACACTCTGAAATATCTCTGTTTATTGGATTTCATTTGCTTTTACAATTATCATCGTCACACTGGCAAAATGTAAAAGCCCCATTCTCTGGTACCCCATTGCAATTTGTCTGCTGAGAGGCAAAGTAAATTACAGGTTAGAGGAGGCGACGGGCTCGTTGAGAAGAAAATACAAAAATTAAATTGAATACAGAGTTTAAAAAATGAATAGCGATGCGGAATGTCTGCAAGTTCAAGCATTGAAACAAGCCTGAATGGGGCGCCCTGACAGTTTGTCGAGGTGTGTGACATGTCCTCCTCCTCGCGACCTTTGTTGCATGTCATCCCATCGCTCTGTGCCGTCTCTGCTGTCACTCCCCACTGCCGCTGCCCAGCGGAGCACAAATGTCACCAAAAATAATCAAAAAAAACAACAACTAAGAATTAACCACGACAAGTCAGTGAAGTGCTTCAGAAACTCCACACACACACACACACACACACACACACCACACTTAGTGTCGAGCTATTTTGTATTCGTGCTCGAATGCCCGTCGATACATCTGTGACAACAACTGGAAGCGGCTGTCGTGCAGCATTGCTCTGTATATTGTCCAAATTAGCAGGGCCCCGTATCTGATTTCCAGTCAGACGCAGCCATGTGAAGTCGTGGCATATTAATTGGGTTGAGTGCAGACGTGTCAGCAAGATGACTTTGAGCGAGTGCACAGAGAGTCATTAGATGGAGAGCTGTCCGCTAAGTGTGTGCGGATAATGTGGCCCTGCAGTCACGCAGCACATCTGAGCTGCAGCGAGTGGCACTGACACACTATTTTAATGATCAATCCATTGATTGGATGATGATTGCCACGGCAGCTCACATGCAAAAACCTCTAGTATTGATATTGTTGATTGAGGGCTTTTCAGATGTGAATTTTGTTAGCTTTCAAGCTGCACTAATCTCTTTTTTTTTTTACATTAACATCAAACCAAACCAAATGTGTAATAGTTATTGCTCGTAATGACAAACAGGCAGATGATTAACACCAACTCTGCAGTTCGCCTCGGCCCGTTTGAGCTTTTTTGTTAAGTTTTTGTGTCTTTCTGTTATGTCTTCACATCCTTGGAGCATTTCCTCTGATCGTCTGATGGGTTTACATTTTATCTACTGGAGAGCACGGTGAGTCTCATACAGAGGCCAAAGGTTGCCTTGTTCGTCGGAAGTTGCTGACATGGGAATGACAACGGCCGGGCAATTTAGCCAGTCTGAAGCAGTGTAATGGTAGTTATAACCACTGATGATGCTGATAAAATTCAAAATGGGTGAATATTTATCGTTGATAACGTTTGAAGTGAAGCTGTTTTTTTCTCATAAAATCTGCCCTAGAATCAGGCGGCAATCTCCGGTTCTGAAAAGTGAAGCCGATGTGGAAGTGCCTTCAACTTGCATTCTCTCTACAGGCCAGCAGGGCCCAACTCCTGAATTTAAGTCTGATTGTATAGAAGTCTATGAAGTGAGTAATAACCTCAGTAAACATTGTAAACATGAGCTTATGGTCTCAATCGCTAGATTCAAGTCTTCTTCCAAATAGCATGGTGTTCAATTAGTAAATTATGTCCCATTTAGAGTAAAATAGACGATAAAGCGGAGTATGCTTTAAGGCGTGGCTACCTGGTGATTGACAGGGAGCTACCAGAGCCGTATTCAACATCACTACGTCACTCCTCCGCAGTCCAAACATGGTCACTTCTGTTCACTGGTTGAAAAAAACAAGATGGCAACACCCAAAATGCCGAACCAATGGAAGACATTGACTCCGTCCACTTGATATATACAGTCTATGCCTAGAACATGTATAGTACCACTGTCGTGCCAATTGATGACATCAGTAGCAATAGCAATTATTCTGAAAGTAACAATAATATATGACATGTAGTGACTATGCCATGTGGGAGTTATTGCACAAGGTTGTGAGGGTTGATGGATTCACTGTGGTAGCAAAACTACATTAGACATGCATGGTTTTCATGGTTACATGACTGGGTGATGAGAGAGAACCTGTTCATGAGATTTGGTGTTTCATAATTTGTTGTAATTGTTCGCACCGTTGGTATTATTGCGAGGGCGGGACAAATGCTCGGAAATCATTTTCCACTTTCGGAGGTGAGGTCGGTGAAATATTTCATTTAATTTGAAACTGGTGGGTCGTGCCACCGCCGCGCCGCAACTTTGTTTTAATTTCCATTACCGCGGATTCATGAATTGTATTTGCTCTTCCTCCTCCTGCTAAAATAGATGACAAATGCATGTAACGTTGCAAAGTGACACTTCTGGGCCAACGATGAATCTCACGAGATGAAAAATTGCTCAACGGCATCATCGACTGGCGTTTGTTGTCGAGGTTTTTTTTCTTCTTCCAAAAAGGCGACCTTGCAGCCACTCAATCTCCTGCTTGCGCCCCTTTTTTTTTTTTTTTTGCCCAACGTGAGCTGTCACATTTTGACTGCAGCCCCTGGTATTTGGAACAAATTATGTGTGGAAGTCCAATGGAAAATATGCCGTCCGCTTCTTGACACGCATAATGAAAATGGATGGCTGGGAAGCATGAATGGGACCGGACACCTGACAGTCTATTGTCTCTCTCCATCAGTGCACAGGAGTCAGCTCAATCCGGTCGCACATCGCTCCCAGTGGAAATGAAGATGTCCCGTCTAATGGGAAGCATAATGGTTGTGGACAGATGGAAGACATCTCGCTTTAGCCCGTATTCCCCTGCTCGGTAATGAAGGCAGGGCTTGTTGACAGATAAGGGTTCGGGGAAAATAACAGGAAAGAGCGGTGTGTCACTGCTTAGTATCCAGCCCTCAAATAATGTACAAGAGATAGGATAAACCATGCCAGAATATTGGAATGCACGTAGGTGTGAATAATGTACTACCAGGTGTGTGTGTGTGTGTCTAGGAGAAATAATGGTGGGCTCTCCTGACTGTTCCCTGCCTCAGAGCATCAGGTCAATATACGCCCGCCAGGACGTGAGGCCCCTGGCAGGCAGGTCATGTCGCTGGCTGTAAAAATAGCGCCTGGCAATCCAATAGCTCTGATTTATGAAGCATGTCAATACCCAGACTGTAACAATGCATCGGCCAGACAGATGATTGGTGGTCTCTCCGTTTGACAATAAGCACAGCCTTGCTGTAAGATTGACACTTCACCCAGCGCCATAAACCCATCACCTCAGCTGTAAAATGACTCAATTACTAATGGCAATAACTCTCAACTTTCCTATTCTTTTGTTATTTTGTATGCCTTTTTTTTGTTTTCTCTCAGGAGAGTGAACTTTTCTGAACCAAACTTTTTGAAAAAGATACATTTTTGAGGTGATGACTGTCTTTTAGCTTTAATGTGTGCCTGTAATTTTTACAAATTAGTATTTGATGTTTTCACAGTTCTGACATTTATATCAACGTGATCTCATCGCTACTCGTCAAAAAATACTTATTTTGTATCTTGGGGTAGAAGATATGTGAGTGGATATGTTATTGTAAGGCATGATTAATGATGTGAAACGATGGTGGTTAACGTTGTAACACTTGGTTAACAGGAAGGTTTAGGCAACCAAAACTACTTGTTTTGGGTTAAAACAAAAAATCCATCCTTTACGCAACTTATGAATCGTAACGTCATGTGATTCAGTCATGCCGTCGTCGGTAAGAAACATTTTTTGGTCTCACATGGGCCACCAACGCAAATTCCCTGAGTGAAAGTCCTGTGTTTGTTTGTTCCATTAATCCAACCACTAGAGGCTGCCGCCTAACCGTTTCTAACCTCCCTGCAATGATCCATTTTACCAACAGATGATAACGGCCTACTCAGCCAATTGGGAAGTGAAATAGGGTCTTACCATCTCAAACATATGCTCCTGAAGAAAACTGATAACAGCCATTTAATCGGCTGATAACTGTCGAAGACTCTTTATCTGTTTCAAAAATATACCTCAACGACTCGGATAATTTCTTGTGGTTTGACGTAATAAATATCTGCAATAAAATACATGTCTTTGTGGACAAAATGACTGACTTTTCTGTCGAGCATCAGCCCATTTATTTTGGAGCCGTGTTACATTGTCTGGACACTGGGATACACCCTTACCCCATAGGGACGGACTGAGAAAGTGCTGAGCAGCACAATTGTCATTTATGAAAAATGGAGACACCTAGTAGAGGGGGACAGAAATAGCAGGGGGGCTCGCACACAGTGAAAAAGAGTGGCACATGTTGGCTTTCAGGGGTGTTCCTGCATCTCTGTTTGATCGAGCCATCATCAATCATCAGCGTGTCCTTTTTGTCAAGGTTTGTCTTCACACACACACACAGACCCAAACCCCTGGGCCTGACACCCCAGAGGCAGGCAGGAGGTGCAGGGGAGTGGAGGCTAGAGGTTCTAGCCATTTCTGAGCAACACTCCAGGGGTGCAGTGTATTTCTTATTGAGGTTATGCTATAGAGTACATGGGCTTGCTGTAAGTGTGACAGGAGGTCAAAAACTGTGTACTATAGCTCAGTTTGTGACTTATGTATTACCATTGTGTTCGAGTCAGCTGTTTAAAAATATAATCCCCGGTGATGTTTGAAAAACACAGAAGGTTGTTCAACAACTCTTCCACTGTTCTGAAGGTATTCCCAGAATCCTCAAATATTCTTGGAAATTCCCACAAAACTTACAGGCGAGGGCTACTAGCTTCCTGATCAATATGAACCATCCCAAAGCCATGTATCAACAGATGCTGGCTTGATATTTAGCCCGTTCTTGTTCAATACGGCAGCTTGGTCAGTGGCCCTAAGCTTCAAACTATTACACTCTGCACGAATGTAGTAATGGCGGGAATAAAGGAACAAGTCAAGTTTCATAGTAATAGGGGTCAAGGTGAATGGTGTGGTCCAAAAACACAGTATTTTCACCCAGGAGACCACTGTTATTGTACTGTGTGAACCTTAAATTTAACGTTGACAAAGCTACAGTACGTAATATCTTACGTAATGTAGCTTACTTAATTACGCTACAAGGTAACATAATGTAGCCTGCTTAACTACGCTACAACGTTAAGTAATATAGCCTACTTAACTAAACCACAATGTCACATAATAGCCTACTTAACTA
The DNA here is from genome assembly GCF_050575085.1 of Anarhichas minor. Lineage (NCBI taxonomy): Eukaryota > Metazoa > Chordata > Actinopteri > Perciformes > Anarhichadidae > Anarhichas > Anarhichas minor. The sequence goes on along the minus strand of NW_027466582.1, from coordinate 15,685,627 downwards.
TGCTAAAAAATAACGTAATGTAGCCTACTTAACTACGCTACAATGTCACATAATGTAGCCTACTTATACGCTTGGTAACAAAAATGGAAGTTCATTCTAAAAGACTGAAATTGACCAAGCTGCCGTTTTTGCCGAGTTGGGAGTGAGAACATGTTGCGATGTTATAGATAAACCTACAAATTTTAAGTGAAATTTTGATTGTAAAGAAAGGAGCTGAAAGGGAAGTGGAGTAAAATGTCCTACATGTTACTAATTCATAGAGTTTCCCATTCTCACAAGCTCAATAATATATAGCTAAAGAACATTTTGACCACTCCAATTGTCATTTCCTAAAAAAGCTCCCCATCCTGCAGCGTTATCTGTGAGAGGACGAGTGGCAAAGAGAAGGAAAACATCTTGATTCCTCCAACACAGAAGCCTCACCCCATGGTGAGCTGCAGAATGGAGTGGTGGCATCATCCCATGCATTATTCAGGAGTGTAAATTAAACCTGAGTAGGGATACTCCATCAATCAAGGGGGGCTGCCTTACAGGGTGCCTGCTAGGGGCATGCAGGAGAGAGGGGGGCTGTGGAAGGAGGGTGGAATGCTGTTAGTGGTTGGTTGGTGTAGCTGGTGGTCTGTCAGATGGAGTGTAATGGAGAGGGAGTCCGAAGTCACCACTAGAATTAGCCACCCACAATTTCAACAGGTGGCCCCTACAGTCATGCGTGGCATGTGGACAGGCTCAGGCAGAGGCTCTGCAGTCTGAACGAACCACATACTGGACTGTCAGAGCCCGAGTGGAAACAAAACAAGTGGAATAATGTCTGCTTTTTCTGAGCTCAGTCTCCAACTAATGTAACTGTGTATTCGTAGATCAACTCCAACTATTTGGTAGAGTTGTACTGAGGAAAGATTATTTTAGTTCATTGTTAAATTGCCTTTATTTTAATGATCTGCTCTCAGCTGTTGACTCAGATAACTCTGCTATACAGGTGCTTTTAGACCTGACCGCTCCCGATGACACTGTGGATCACAGAGTCCTTTTATCAAGTCTTGAACATTGAGTGGGCATTAAAAGGTACTTCCTTCAAATGGTTTCAGTCATACTGGAGTTTTTTAGTTATTAGTTATTCTTCAGCTGCGGCCCCATTTACTTGTACGGTTCCCCGAAGCTCCTTTTTGGGGCCCTATCCTCTTCTTGTTGTATAAACTGCCCTTGGGGTCCATTTTAAGAAACATCATCATTGTTTTTCTGATGATGTACAAATTGATAGTAAAGCCAGTAAAGACTCATTGCAGCCTTTGCGGAACTGTTTAAATTATATCAAAACCTGGAAGGATTTCAACTTTCTCAATCTTAATTTAAACAAGACCGAGATCATTATGTTTCGACGACCTGACACATTGGATGACTCTGTTGGTGTTCTTGGCCCTTTATGTTCTCACAGTCAACCTTTTGTAAAGAATCTTGACATGATTTTTGACAGCTCCTTCAAATTCGATGAACAAATTTGTAAAGTTGTCTAAAAGCTTTTCCAGGCAAGACTTATATCCAAGGTAATGGCCTAACTCTCTCCCGAAGATCTCGAGGGAGGCATTCATGCTTTTATTACCTCTCAGTTAAACTACTGTAATTCTATTCATATGGGTGTAGGACAGTCGTCTTTTCATTGTTTGCATTTAGTACAAAATGCAGTTGCTCGTCTTCTCACTGGGAAAAGAAAACAGGATCGCATATCACCAGTATTGGCCTCCCTCCACTGGCTTCCTGTCTGTTTCAGGATTGATGTTAAGATTTTACTGCTTGTTTCCAAGGTTTTAAATGGGCTGGCGCCAACTTTTATAGTAGACCTCTTGCATCTTCATATTCCAGTTAAAGCACAGAGGTCGACCGATCAGATGCTCCCGATGTCCATAGCCATTGCGCTGGCATCCCCTAATCTCTTTTATTCATTTAAAAACTGCCTACAGAAACATTTAAATCGCTGCTGAAGACCCACCTCTTTTTGTTGGCACTCAATTGAGTTGAGCTTGACACCTTGACTTCATCTTCTGTTGTGCTGCTATTCATTTACTATCTTTTTTGTTTTCTTCTTTTCTTTTTCGTCACAGTTTGTATTCATTTGCATTTTGTGCCTGTTCAGCACTTTGGTCAACTGTGGCTGTTGCTAAATGTGCTATACAAAATAAAGTTTGACTCGACAAAGGAACACGATTGTGACGAATGACATTGCCTGGTATCTTTTTCGAAAATGGTGAAAGATCTTCTGTATTTTGTATTTTCAGCACGGCTCATTGCAATGAACCACATGTAAACAATCAGAGCCCCAGCAAACCATTGAGGACACCAGGGTCATGTCCTCATTATCTCAGAAATGTGAGGGTTTTAGAGACAAAATGTGTCTGATAACTATCAAATAGTGTCACCCCACTTCTGCTAGTTGAAGAGGAGCATGTTCAAAGTTGATTTTTTATCAACAGACATCTATGTTTACATCCATATCTCGTATATAACGTATCAAAGTGTATGCATTTGCATGTGATGAACGCTGCCGTCAAGACATTTTCTCTCTTGCTATGAATTCTTTGACTGAAATCCTTTTCCCCCATTTTCATATTAATTTATTCATTCCTTCGGTCCCCCTGCGAGATGCAGGAAAATATTTTATTGATTGCACAATATCCTTGTGTGGACATGTCTTTGAGGCATTTTTGCACCTTCTCAGACCACTGCAGATTCGGAAAGAGAGTGTTTTTCTTCCCTCTCCCCTTTATGTAAAAAAGCATTTGGTTTGAAAGTCAGGAAAGCTAAAAACACCCAATTTTGTGGATTATAATGCTGAGCAGCGCCGAGGCGGTCATGATGACGCTTGGAGATATATTACTGTCTAGAAACCGGACAGTGTCTTCAATTAGAGCTCCCCTTAAGTTGAAAAAATAAGCTAACTTTTTCAGCGTTCTGCAGCAGAGGAAATGAAGTACCCTCGAAGGAACATTAAACTGCACTCCTGTGTATACCTTACATTACAGATTCAAAGCATTATTCAATAGAGAGAAAGGCTATTAACTCTGCTGCTTTCTGGGATGTTGTCCAAGTCAGATCAGAATTCTGGTACGGTTAAATCCTCATATGGGTTCCTGAGACGAGGCTGGCGCTTTCTTCCCGTCGACGAGCCGAGGACACAGGCGTAATGATGTTAGACACGGTGGTCCTGTTTAGATGGCTGTTTGTTTAACAGCATATTCATTGGCTGTTTGCTGATAAAACTGGCGGGAAAGCTCTTGAAGCCGCCGTTGATGAATTGCCATCGGGCTGCCTCGGTCTATTGTTTGGTTCCCGTCTCTGGCACACCACGCGACAGGATGGCTGAATGGACTTCAGGGGACGAGGCTGGTGTCAAAGGACAGTCTGAGGATCCCAGTGACACCGCCTGCTGCTGGATTCTGCGTTAGATGGAAATAAACATGGGAGAATATTGCTGTGTGGGTGAGGCTTTTTCGTGTAATAAAGCCGGGCGAATAACGGACATCTTAAGGATTAGACTTGTACGAAGCGTACAAAAGTCTGTAACTGTTTTTGTTTCCCTGGCGAAAAAGACAATAACGGTAATCAGGATCACCACTATCTGCACTCGAGCAACTGACATCAGCAGTTTGATTAAGCATCTCCTCCACTCATGGCCCACATTTGCCCTCATTTCTCTGTTTGATGTATTTTCCTTCCTCGTTGTTTTTGCAAAGGGAGGAAATAAAAGAAGACACCGAGACAAATTCCCTTTGGGACCTTGAATCATCTTTCATGGATTTTGTGGACGGCTATCTTCCTCTATGACTAGTAATCTTCGACAACTGTTATTGTTTCACATCAATACCAATTCCTACTCGTTGAGAAAAAATTGGTATTCATGGTGTGTCAGTCAATTTTTCCTTTTCTTTTTTGATTGATCTCAACGCACCACAACCCATGTACCTCAGCTTTCTAACCTTAGGTTATCTCACTGTAGGTTTATGACACCATAGGCCATTAGACCTGTTACATTCTAATACTGACACAATACTAAATACATTGTTTTAGTCCATGGCAGTATGTAAAGCCAACACATCATCCCTCCCAGCTCTCCAAATACTGGTGCTCGGTCAGTGGCCCTATGCTTTAAACCAGAGGTCTTCAACAGGGGGTCCGCGACCCCTAGGGGGTCCACGGAGGTACTGCAGGGGGTCCGCGAAATTTTTGGTTGATTAGACAATTTGTTATTTATTTTTTTCCAATCATGAATCTGTCCATTATTTTAATAGTTCAGTATTGTATGAAAGATAACAGGTATGTTTATGCATGGCAGTGGCACTATTAGGCCATCACTCATTTTCGTTTCCACATTGATGTTTAAAATAAAAACATCAATTTGAATAGCTTGTATGCATGATTACAGACAATGTTGAAATTGGCATTGGTATCAGCTGACAAGGTATGTTTATAAATGGCAGTGGCACGGCCTCCCTGCTCACTGTACCTTGCACATGTTTAAAATAAAAACATGAATATATGAACCTGTGTATTATTTGAATAGCTTAGTATTGAATGGATAGTAACAAGGTATGTTTATACATGGCACGAGGCCCAGTTTAATATAAAACACAATTTTATACAATATACTGTATATAGTCGGGGGTCTTTGCTCCATCTCGCTATCAGTTTGGGGGTCCTTGGCCTGAAAAACGTTGAAGACCCCTGCCTTAAACTATGTCGCTCTACATGTCAGGGAGGAAGTGTCAGTTTCCGCTCGTTACATGCATATTTTCTTTTCAAAATAAAACGTAATTTGCCTTCAAATAAGTTTCAAATTTGTAGCTTAATTTCTTGCATTTTTTCTTTCTTTTTTTTACACTGGAGCTCAACAACACTGATATGGTTTGACTTGTAGAGATACTGTAATTAGTCAGTATTGTAGCATTTTAGTAGCTCTTTAATTGGTCTGATGTGGGCAGAGTAAATAATGGTTTTAATAATTAATAAAAAAACTAAAAAACTACACCTATAAAATAACTGCTACAGCTTTTGCCTCCGTCAGTTAAAACTTAAGAAATGTTTTGTGACTGATTGTCCACAAAGTGATTATTATTGTTGTAGAAAAAACTACACAGATTTTCTCTAACACATTTTTTCCAGCAGTTGTAGTGGGGCTACCAAACTGTGATAAAGTAGGTTAGCAAGCAAATGATACACAACTGATGTGATGAGCGTGAAACAGGTGTTCCAAATGGAAGCAGCTAAAGGCTACATAGAATGGGGTCAAGCTCCAGACACAAACAATATAACTCTGTAATGCAGAAAGTTTGAAAGGGGCGAGCCCAAGCCGAGGTACCTGTGTGATGTCACTTGGGTCATTTTCCCACACGTGCTCTACTAGAGCCACAGAATACGTTATACAACTGTTTTTAATAAGTGGACTGTCCCTTTAACTGTCAAAACAAATAATCGTTTTAAAGTGTCTTTTACTGCTAAAAGCAGTAAACAAAAGACAAACATTAAAACTGCATCCCCAGTACTGCAGATGGCTGCCATAGCGAGGCACCGATCAAACAGCTGAGACAGAGACATTTTGGAAGACCTTCCCTCACACTGAAGCTGAGCTGCCCTGTCCTCCGTCACAGTCAACAGATACTTTTTACTTTTTATAGCTTCGTCTTTCCCGTATCAATCGACAGGCAAGTCCAGGAGCAAGGTGTTAGTTATGTGGATGGGTCCGATCCCAGGGCTCCATCTGCCCAAAAGTGGGCAAAGAGTTCAGCCTCTGGTCTGATTACACAGCAACCAGCTGGTGACGGCCTGTAGCAGTGATGCACCAATGCAAAGACCAAGTGTCTCGCTTTTGCAGTGTTAATATATCTTCATTGTTGTATATAGTTGTTTCGCATTTAATCCATGCCTACAGGAAGTTAAACAGCCACCATGTTCAGACGGCGTCAGGGTTTTCACAATGATCCTCTAAAAGGGACAGTTCACCTAAAAATCTAAAAATACATATTTTTCCTCTTACATATAGTGCTATTTATATAGATTTTTTTGGTGTGAGTTGCAGAGTGTTGGAGATAACTGTTGAGATGTCTGCCTTCTATCGAATATAATGGAAGTAGAAGGCACTCGACTTTTGGTGCTCAAAGCGCACCCAAAACAATGCATTTGAAAAACAGAACTCAGGATAATCCACAGACCTTGTTGTGAGAAGTTTCATGTTGGAACTATTTTCTCTTTACCCAAACTACTACATTTCAGAAGGAAGGGTGCATCTACTCATGGACAAGAGGCTCATAGCTAACCGATACTGCTAGCTCACCTAGGATGCCACTAACGTTTACATCTCGCACTGTCAGGAGCCTCTCGTCATTGGTAGATGAACGCTTCCTTCCGTCCACACACTTTTGGTCCGGCCCCAACGAAGTGAAATGATGCTACATCATACGCGATATTATATACAGTGATACCTCAATGTTTTTTCAACATTGTGGTTAACACTTTTTTGGACCCCTGTGCACAAAGCTCACTAAAAAGAAAAAAACAAATCCAAGTTTGGTGTGAAAGAACTTGATCGTCCTGCACATAACCCTGATCTTAACCTCCAGCACCTTTGGAATGAACTGGAACTCTGAATGAACTGGAACACTAACACTCTTTTGAGACAACAGTTGCTGTATGACGCGGGTCTACTCAACGCACGTTTGACCCGAGCTGGACCCATTCCAATGAGGCAGCTGTCCCCCCTGCTTGCCGCATTAGCAGAGACTCCAGTCTGCAGTGTAGTGCATACACTCCACTGATAACCCAGAGACAGACGCTGAATTACATCCAATAATTACCAGATAAAAGTTCAGTTTCACTTCTCTGGCTGTCCATATGCACACTCCCTTACTCTTGATCGCCCATGCATGCGCCGCTTTCCTTTTTTTTCTTCCTCTCGCTTTCCCCTCTACTCTCTTCTCTCTCTTCTTACTGAAAGTTGGTTAAATGATGTTTAAACGTCAGTATCACAGATTCAATATTGGTTTCTGGTCGCAAAGCAAGTTGACCAAAGCCTTCCACCATGTCTAATCCTGGTGGGAAGAAGTCCACTGTTGCTCGTTGACCCATTCAGAATGGATATAATGTAGGTGTAATGTTTGGGTGACGACATATTTTTTGATCTTATATGTTAAAGGTTTTGTCTTCAGTCCTATGAGAAACAACAATAAAGTTACAAGTTTGTTTGCTCCTGTTCACCTTTGAATTTTTGTAATGCACCCATCACCCAATCCAAGACTATTTCAACTGTTCAAACCTTGCACTAAAGGCCTCGGTATGCTTCGGATGAATTGCTTTGTTGGATTGACCAATGAGTCTGAACTCCCTTTTTAAATGGCAACTCTCGTTAATGGACAATCCATTAAGGTTATATATAAAAGGTGCAATGAAGTTTGTTCGAAATTCACATTGCCGTTTCTTTTATTCTTGGATGTAGAACTTTTATGTTTTTTTCCCTCTGCAATATTTCCATCACTCTGAACCTGCCTCATGACAGAGAGTGCATCATCCAATTAGCTGGCTTGACGTGCAGGTCTGCATGACGCATTGTTGAGAATTCGAAAGTATGTGCGTCAGAGACCTCGCAAAAGACAATTGGTTCGCAGAGACATTTACATGTATGGAGACGTATAATACCTGCTCAAGGCGGGGTTTAAACTTCTCTCTCAAACTCTCTTTTTCATTCTTCACAAAACAAAAGTGTGTACAACAGAGAGCAACACCATGAGCTCGTGTGCCCAAGAATCTCCATCCGTACAGTGTGAGGCAGTGTTGGTTGTATTCAGACAATCGAACAACCTGGTTTGAAGCATATCGAGGCCTTTAAATAGAATTCCACAGTGCAAACTGGGTGGAATCAGGAACTGGCATTTAACTCAGCCTTTGGTCCCGTCTTCCTCCTTGGTGACAACAGCAGCCCACCTCCCCACCCGTCTGGCCGACTGACTGAAGAGGCTGTGAAAACTGTCATGTTCATGGCCCGGTTCCACCAGATAACACAACTTTAACAGTGGATCGCAGAAGCCCACTGACACCCTGAATGACACAGAATGAAAGAACTTGACATGGCAACATGAATGCGAACACAATGGTTTTGACAAGCAAGCAACAGCTCCAACAGGGAATTATGCAGTGGCCCCCTGGATACGAAATAATGCACACTCTTAACTATTCATCAGCCCACTGACACCGAGGACGATTTGAGTGTCTTCAACGGTAATAGACCTGACAAAATAAGGTTGCTTGGTCGGAGTTCAAACACAACAGCAGACATGGACCTTGAAGTGTGCTGACAACTGCTCATTGATTCCATTCCCTGAAGGCTCTGTTGCTGCTTTGATTTCATCAACAAAATGTCTTTTGGGGCAAAAGAAAAAAAAAAAGTCCCTTTTCATCACTGGACCAATTGCATCAATCTGCTGCTGATGCCAGCCGGCCTGTTGGATCAACCTCAACCCCTAAAAGTTTTGTGTGAAAAAGCACCACGCCACTCACACTCACTGTCTATCCTGAGCTCTGCTTTGTAGAAGCAGTGGGGGTGGGGGCGGGGAGGGCGGTGGGGGCGGTGTAACATTCAGGCCAATTGTCTGTCACATCAATCAGGGGGATGTTCATCCAGCAATCAGTCAGTGAGCCAGTGGTGGCATGGGCATCAATAAGGCAGGCTGACAGCCGGCTTGGAGGGACTGTAACGGCCCTCTTCCTCCTGGAGTGTGCCCCGAAAACACACAGATATGCAACAGATAGAACAGACTGACTGCGCCATTCAAATCAATAACTGCTCCCCAATTCAATCGTTCCTGCTTCTTATTCAGGCTTTAAAAAAGTAATTTGGCTGGACGCCTGACTCCCTGGCAGAAAACCGATTTGGACTTTTTGGGAGCTTCATTTGGAGTCGAACAGAGTTTGTTTTTTCATCGTCATCTCAACACACAGCTACAACTGCTTTGCCAAGTCATCCATTGTACACCCCAGAGAGGTGCGAGAGAAGACAAACATTAACAACATATCCTCTATTTTCTAAACCAGGCCCTGCATAATTATTTGCACAATAGCCAACAACTTCATCAGAACGTCAGTGTTGTGTTTAGAGCTTGTTCCATTATCCCCAAGTGCTCCTTTTCCATTGCCAACACCGTCCTCCCCAAAAGTCCCTTCATGTAGCTGTTAAAGGGGAACGCCGTGTGGTAACTCCCCACATCCGGTCATTTCAATGAGGAAAGGGCGGCAGAGGGTAAGCGATCATGGTGGTAGGGGTATAAAGAGGTTTCCGCCCACGTGAGCGTGCAGAGACTTTGCTCTGCTACCCAGAGTTCACCGGGCTTAACTTCTGGTGGTGACCGCCTGGCTTTGGCCAATCAAATAGAAGGGGGCGGAAGAAGAAAGAAGAGCAATAGATTATCTGATAATGCTCGCGTCTGAATACCGGGAATTGTACAACCCTGTGCTAGCGAAAGCACAACTATGATATAGGAAATAACACAATCTTGATTATTTTTAGTGATAAAAGACGCTATTGCAATACAGGGTTTTTGCTACGATGGGCTACTTGGTCTGGTTTGATTAATAGCTTCTGGTTTTTAATGTTTGCTAATGTTTAACCATGCAAGTTTAGCCTTTGATGAAGTAAAAAATCTTTGGATGCAGGCAGATGACAACTAAAAAAGTGACAAACTCAATTTATCAAGCAACATACTGTACAAACTGTCTCTGAGCAGTGAGTGGGCACTCGATGCAGTGAAGATGTGTAAATGTTTAGTCTTTCTTATCTCCTCTTTAAAAGAAATCACAGACTTGAATGCAGTTTGTGATTGCCTTAGACCAATCTGTGCAGTTTCTGATTTCACTATTTCTGGAGATCAAACCATTCAAATATTACCTCGCCTTGCCATCTGAAGCAGCTGCTATGCAAAGTTGCCAGAATCCACTTGAATAAAGTGACTATCTGTCCCCAGAGAGCCGCCGATTTTGAAGTAGAAAACCTTGCCATGACACACTGAAGGTCTCTCCCTATCTGTCTGTTCTAACTCTATCTTCAGAGTGCTCCCTCTGCAGCGAGGTGCCAGCTCTGTGCCTCTTATTCAAGTCACACGTCTCGGGGGGAGTCCCTCTGAGGACAAAAGCAAGGAGGCCTGGACCATGAAAAGAGATTACCATTTCACAGATTTGAATTCTGAGCAGTGTCGCCGCCGCTACTGTTTCCAACTAAACGGATGAAGTGTTTGTTTACTTGGTTGTTTCAATACTGATTAAAATAATAATAACCCGTGAGGAGCAGAGGCGGCATTACAGCGGCTTTGCCACTCACGTGCCGAGAGTTTAGAGCTTGTTGTAATGAATAACTATTGACAGTTCTGTTCTAAACTCACAGTTTGAAAAGCTGCATGTTCCTGGAAGTTGTCCAAATGCTGACAGTTGCTTGTCTTCATGCTGTTCTTAAGTCCCCCTGGCAATTGCACAAGATATAGATTAGCACAGAGAATGGGCTACTTATTCTGTTGGTAATGTGTTCCTCACTAATGGAATTGTTATTAACATTTATGGTGATTGCGTACTGCTTATTTTTGTCATCATGTTAAGTTTTATCGGTTATCAAACCTTGAAGTAATAATGCAGTTTAATACTTATTTCTTCTGTACAATAGACAAGAACCACTAGATGCAGCATTAAACGTACAGATAAATAAACCATTTAAATATTCAGAGATTTGGTGTGTAGATGCAAAATGACCAAAAATAGTAAAATCCCTGATTTTATATAATGGATATCAGTTAACTCTTCCTGAGGCATATCACAACAGTTGTATGTCTTCTGTGGCTGACAAAATAACCCCTGATAATGTCTCCAGGATGTCTTCTTAGGCTTTAACATTTTTAAGATTGTAACAGAAAGTAGTAGTCACCATGAAAGATGTTGTCGTTTACCAGGCGATCCAATGAAAGACACTATTGAACTGCATCATGGGCCAAACGTTCTCACTCACAACTACCCCATGTCAGGTTTGGACATGTCAGTCTTTTTAAAAAATAAACTTCAGTGTTCACAGAAGAGAAATACTTTCCGTTCCATACTTGCATACCGTGCGTTTTCAAAATAAACTTCCAAAGTAGGTTTACTTAGTTTTTAGGTTTACTTGGTTAGTTTTAAATGACAAAACTACTTGGTTATGCCGAGGAAAAGATCATGGTTCGGGGTAAAATAAGTATATTCTGGATATAGTGGTCTCCTGCGTGAAAGTCTTGCGGTTTGATTGACTCAAGAAGCTAAAAGCTGAAGCTAAAGGGCACCTCGGTGCGTTGACATCGACCAAGCAGCAGTATTGAACGAGTTGGGAATTGAGAATGTTTTTTCATGAGAAGTGGATCCAGTGTTTTTGGAACTTTCTCCAAACTATAGATTACAATTTAGGTTATTTCAGCCTCTGCTGCATCCTCCCCCCCCCCCCTTTTTAAAAAAATAAATAAGAAATCGTCTTTCACAAGTCCCATACCTTTGTGCACAATTTCCATGACTTTTGAGACTTATTTGGTGATAAAGTTTGAAAACCACTAAAGAAGCATGACATCAACTGAGAAATTTGCAACGGTATCTGGACACTGTCAATTGTAAGAAGTGGTCAAAAGTTGAAAGTGGTTTCACTTTGTTCGTTCTGTCGAAGACATTATGAGGTGAGGCAGACATCCCAGAGACAAATCCAGGTGGCTCCAGATGGACATTATCTGTGGATGACGGATCACTAGACATACAGCAACAACTCCACAGTAGTATTTTGGGGAAGTATTTTCCAGAGATGAGTGGCAATCACACATCCCATTTTCTGTGAAAACGTCTGTCATGCTGTCCTGCTAACAATCCAGCTCTTCCTATTTTATTTCAAAGAAACTACTACAGAATATTAACTCCTGTGTGCGGAAGAATTTCTGTCAACTTACAAGGAAGAGTAGCAGAACAGATATTCATTTGACCAGTTGTGTGGATCAAACCTTTAGAAAATGCTTTACAATGTTAAGAAGAGGGATGGCTCAGTGGCCAGGAAACGCCTCAGCGGGGGACTGTCACGTGGCTGACGAAGCGCAGGTGCCCCGGCCGCATGCGTGGGTATGCTGTCCCATCCATCGTGTGCTCTGGTCAGTCGTCCTAAAGGCCACTTCATCACGGCCTGTCAATGGGACAGAGCTGCTCACTGTTTGAGTGCACTGGCCTGAGACGGGAAATGAGGCCTCCATCAGTCTCTTTTACACCGCAGGTCTGCGAGCAAGCACAGCCAGCATGACTCATACGGCACAGATTCCATGATAATAGCAGGAAATAACAAACAAATAGAAAGATCAACATGGGTGACCTCTAATTAAAGGAATAACAAGATGCAGTATAAAAGGGGCGATTCCTCAATTACCATGAAAAAAAGAGATAAAAGTGGTATTTATGGTTTCATTTGCCCATATATTATATTGAATATATGTCTGTAAAACGTCCCCTAACCACTATAATACAATGGAGGCGAATGAAACTTTATGGTTTTAAGAGCAATGAAAACAACACTGTATTCATCCGCCCAGCACTTCTGAGCTATATCTCTGACTACGGCGCGGGTCGCCAGGTCTGGATCTCCGGATAGTCGAGTCACTGGCTGTTGTTCACCAAGAATTAGATCCAAGGCATGAAACCCCAAACTGTCATTTTAAGATTGTTATTGTTGCACATTAGTAAGCTTTAGAGGTGTTGGCAGCCATATTTTTGTAAACTGCTTCCAAGCTTTATGCGAAGTCAGGCTAAACAAGTCATTACTCCAGATCTGTATCAACCACATGGACACAAGATTGACATTGATCCTCTCATCTTACTTTTAGAAAAATAGTTAAGAAGAAAACATCCCAAAACAACTCTAAAAGGTCATTTTTTTGCTGCCCATATGAAGTCACATGTGGTTATGAGGCATCCAGGGTAGCATCGCTTTTGCTACATGTTGAAAAACAGTTCTGAATCCACCATGAGTCCCAGGGAGACGTCATTTCTCCAGAAACCATTTGGTTAACACCTTCCCTCTAATCTCGCCCCTGAGAGTTAGAAATTGGTGACGCTTCACGTTGCAACTCATTTGGGAGACATTTTGGACCATTACTCGCGTGGGATGTGGTAATGCAATTATATCTCCGTGCACGCTGTGCTGCTCAGGGCGACCAGAATGACATTAGACTTGATGGATACAGCTATCAAACACATTCTCATGATTGTCATGTGGCAGTCAAAAAACTCTGGAGCACCCCCCCCCCCCCCCCCCCCATACAGCCGTATGTCCCCAAAAGGAAGCCGTTACATCCACTTGACACACTTTGAGTGACTGATGATTTGGACCGGGTAATGAGGTAAATAAAAAATAAAGCTGGAAAGCTACTGCGATAAATACATGTAGACCCTTTTGCTGTGTTATGATGAGCACCTATTAATCAGATGGGACACAAATAAAAATGTTCTGCATCCTAATAAAGTTAATCGACACTAATTATCAAGTCCGATTTAACGACTTCTTCCTCTTTGACAGCTCATACAGTGTTGGCTGCCGCTATGGCTCAGAGGCTTTGCCTTGTATTCAGTTCCCTTTAAATTGCTGATATTTTCATAGGCAGCGCCTTCAAATTCCAGCAAGACTTAGATCACAATTTGTTCCAGATTGTCTGTGCGGCGGTTTGTTGGAGGAACAGTTCGAGGCAGCTATTTTGCAAAAACCTTGGTTCTCTCCTCCGGCACTATGGGAGGTTTGCCACAGAGGCCGAGCTGTTTGTATGCACTCATGGGTCCTTTTGAATTTCTGTCTCTTGCTTCCCCCCCCCCACACTCACACACAAAACACACTTTTACGTGGTCACGTTAAAACAAATAAAAAGCCAATATGATGATGGGTTTTCTTCAGATTTGGGTGGTTTTATGATCATGGCTTTCTGTTAGTGAAGAATTTCTTTCCATGCTCTGCCATGTTGAGTATCAGTGCAGTAACTGTCACAAGAACCGATATCTCAGCACCAAATCCATGCCAAAATGTGGAAAATATGACGGAACTTGTTTGTTCAACATTACCCGGGATCAGGGCTTGTGATTAAAAGCCCTCTGTCGTCCAGGGGATTTATATGAAATTTCCCTGATAATGCTACACTGTGAACAACAAATCTGTGTTGAAATCGGCAGGAGAGTTGGTAACATCAGCTATTAGCAGCCCAGTCCCGCTCGGCTAAATAACCAAACTAACAGCTAGCGTACGGAGGTTGCATCAGCTCACTGTTACATTATGATGCGTTCAAGCTCTATTCAGTACAAATGAATGTTGGGTTTTTGTAGGACCACACGCTGCCAGTCCCAGCTGTGGAGACATTGGTACAGCCGTCTCTTTGTAAGGCATTGCTAGACCTATGCACTTTTATTGTTTGTGTATGTCATTTTATGTATTTGTCTTATCTGGACCCTGAGTCTGAAATAAAGTTTGATTGATTGATTAGGAAATATATTTCTTAAAATTACAGTAAATCCACATTGTTCTGAAGTTAATTTCCTTTTTTTCGGTTTTCATATTTTATGTTAAACAAGACATAATATCCTGTAATATGTTTTGTTTGTTTCTGCCCAGAAAACATTACCAAATGCTCAGAGCAGCGAATGTACAGTTTCCATAAACAGCTACATAATTTTTGTGCTATAAAAAGCAACAAAGTGGAAACGTGTTTATTAGCAAATGTTCCAGACTGTTTCTACAAAGTCCCTTAACAACCTGCAGATAAATTACAAGTGGAAGTGAAGGCCATACAGAGCAGCAGCTCCTCCACACTGTGCAGCTGCCAATAGTCGCCGACTCCCAACAGCCCTGCCAACTGCTGCTTGTCCCCTCTCTCGGGCAGACATGTCTTCTTTAAGGCCCCTCGCCACTGCCGCCTTTGAACACAGCACAGGCTGCAGGACACGCTGTCCTGACAAGATAAACACAACACACATTAAATTGTCACAAATCGAAATAATGCACGTCTTTTTCATCTTTCTAAATTACTCGGTTAATTCCATGCGTGTAATGTTGTTTATGGCATTTTTGTACGCTACAGGTTTTCAGCTCATTCAACCGAAATTTGTCTTTTAGCCACAAAAACAAAGCCGCTTTTATCTGTGACTTGTTGCCTCCTGATCAATACCATCTTTCTGTCTTTGATCGCTGAGCCTATGCAGGCATGAAGTTACTGCAAGGTATTTCGGTACTGAACCGTGGATACTGCCAGCGGGTGGATCCGAACTGTGGGAGAACATATGGGGTCAATTAGGCAGAGTTTGCTCCTGGATGGGGTTCAACTGATCCACAATGGGGACCTGCAGAATAGGTGGTCTCAGGCCATTTGGCGAGGCAATTGTGGGCAGCCTGCGAGTTAGCGACATGAAAGTATCAGGTGTTAGCTAGCAAATGATCCAGGAAAGGTGAGGCTTGGATAGCAGATTGTCTGCAAACAGAGCCAGCCAGAGAGGAGAGGGAGAGGAGGGTAACCATGCATGACACACTGCTCTTTAGACACACACTATATCAATGCTACACTCAAATATAGCACTTATTACAGTACTTTTTTCTTTTTAACTGACAGTGTTGGGCAAGTCAGTAGAAAAATATTATCAATTACTAATTCATACCTTTTGAAGGAATAAACATTTTGAATTCAGCATGGTAGGCAGATACCATGGTCAGTCACTTTAAAGGATGCTATTAAAAGGAATACAACCAACAAACTTGTCACGCACATGTCAAGTGGCTTTCTTAATTTCTATTTAATCATTTCAGAGAGAATCAACTGTCAAGAATCAACTTGACATCTATAAAATTATTAGTCAGACAACTCCGGCTAAGAAAGTTTCCCAGTCTAAGAATAAAGTAGTCCGTGTGAATCCCACTTATGTGCAAGTTCTCTCACTGCACATTCCATTCACCCTCTTCATCATTCGAGGATTACTCGTCAAACAGTTCAAACTTAGTCCCCGCCTCTGACTGAGGCAGGTAGCCAATCGTAATGTAATCTGGGGTGGCCAATCAAACTCCAGGCCGGTCCCTGGAAACGCCCCTGAGTTTAGCTTCCAAGTCTGGGATCCTGGAGACAACACTATTGATGTAGAATAATTTAAATCACATACAGTAGCGACACACTTTTTTTTTCTTCATATCGTGGTTACGTGTATTTTAAGTCGAAGCTGCACTGAACCCACATAATATCATACACATGCATGTGGATCTAAAGTTGGCTGGCTGGTGTTGCATTAGAGGTAAACCCAATTTTGAGTGAAACATTATAATATATTCCATGAGACTTCAGCTGAGGCTGAGAGCCTGTTCTCGGATTAAATTAACCCTGATGACAGAGTCCGAGCCAAACACACAACTGCGCGGTTCTATCTGTAAATAAGGCCCTCGGAAGAAACACGCTCAAAGCTTTTATAGTCTCCTAAACATGCCTTTTAGGTTTATGAGTCATCCACAGTCTAGAGCTCAAACTTTGCCTTCGGCGCATAATAGGGCTTAAAACCACAGTTTACAGTTCCAATAGCAAAGCTATCCATCAGAAGAATGAAACTTGTTCATGCTTTTCAGATATTCACTTTGGTCTGCAGGATGAAGTCACAAGTTGTCTTATGTGTTGTAAATTGGGGAGTCACAGTGGAAAATGGACATGGATCAAAAAATAGAATGGCTACTCAGCGGAATCAAGGGACGTCAAAACAGTCCGAAAAGCCTTGTGTGCTGCCTACCATGAAAAATTATATTGATGAGCCCATGAAGGAGTTTTGTTGGATCTTTTTTTCCACAGTGCTTGTTTTCATTTTTTAACATGAATTGGTTCGCATGCTCGTCTCTGCAAGAGAAACTTTATAGGAGTAATATAGAACCCAGACGTTGTCATTCAAGTCAGACGTATTATTCTGCCAAACACTTATATACACAGAGACTGTTTTAAAGGGAAAATCTGGTTTATTGTCTTTTATTATAACTTGGATTGTATTTGCGTAGTTTTTGGCCATCATTTTTATTGGTAATGATCTGGGAACACGGTGACATTGCTTAAAAGAAGTCTGATTGGACAAGAGACACCAGCAGGATCAGACCCCCACTCATAGAAATAAGAACCCAAAGAGGTTCCAAAAGGGTTCTTCTTGAAAGGCTGAGATTCTACTCCGAACCATTTGCTTCTGAAGAATTGTTTTTGAAAAACTGGGGGGTTTTTTTTCAGAGTAAAGGTTCCATTAAGAACTGCTTTCATCAAAATAACCCTTTTTGGAAGAAAGAGTTGTTGAAAGCATGGATGGTTAATAGATCCTCTCCGCCCACATACAACCCAAACACTAATTGAGAACCATGATTGTTGTGGGTTGCGCTGCAGCTCTTTAGTAGCCTGATGAGGAACTCTGGGTGGGATCTGGATGAAACCCTTGCAATATGAAAGAGTTTTCTGTAGAAGCTCTCATAGGGGGTTGTGGGTGTAATCTTTCACACATGGTTTTAATATAATCTTGTGTATTGGGTTTGTAGTTTGTAGAACCCTCTGAAAGGGTTCCAGGTGGAAATTCTATAAATAAGTTCTACCAGGAACCAAAAATGGATCTCCAATTGGGACAAGCTAAAGAACCCAATATGGTTCTAGTTAACACCCTATAATCTAGTATTAAGAATGTTAGAATTGTATTGTTATTATGCTCACATGACAGATATAAATAAAGTTGTTTCATCAAATGAATAACTGACGTGCAGAAAAAACTGGGACGAGGTAGTATTATTGCAGCATCGGCATACAGGTTGGTTTCTAGGCTCCTGCTGTGTACACTGAACTTGAAGGGGGGCAGCAGGGTCATAAAAACAATGCAGAGAAGGTGGAAGGTGGGCGGTGGGGGGTCAGCAGAGGCCTTGGACAGAATTCTTGCCCTGGGGCTACTTGTACTGTTAATCTAGCCATGAGTATTCCCGGTGTCCTGACATACTATACAGTTGCTGAAAATCTGTCAGAGAAAAGAAGTTCTCTTTAAATACCTGTTGACAAAAGAGGGGAGAGACATTCAAACCCAATACGTTCTCACTCCCAGCACTTCAAATATCGACGCTTGGTCAGTGGCCGAACGCTTCAAACTATAACGCTCACATTCTCCCCTAGCGTCAGTTTTGCACATGTCAATTCCAAAATGGCCATATTCACAGGAAACACTTTGATCAGGTTTAGGCAAACAAAACTACACGGTTAGGTTTAGGATGATGGGCAGATAATGGTTTGTTGTTAAATTAGTATGTTTGTTAGGTACTTAAGTAGGCTAAATTATGAATGTAGAGGGAAAACAGGAGGTTAAATGAAGGGAACTTTTGATCGGGTAGAGAGGCAACCAAGGAGTCAGACCCCAAGAGCGGTGTGCGTACAAGAATCAGCCATTACAAAAATGGTTTAAAATAGAGATTAAATGAAAATGCAGTAATGCAATGCATAACAGTTTTGAGTAAGAGCCGGTGACGCCACAACCAGTTAAACCTCCTTTAAGTAACTTTAAAATAAATTCATAGACACGCTCAACTTTGACCTATTGCTCTTACTGTAGTTGTGCGCACTATTCTCCTGTACAATGTAGAAAACTCGACGTATGCTACATTACCTAGCTTTAACTAATAGAGTGGTTTTAATCACTGGATCCAAAGCTCCTTGCCGTATTAAAACAAGGTACTATCTACTTGTGACCAATTTCTACTTCTCTGATCTGACGGACTTTTTAAAAGGTCTGGAAATGTATTATTTGACAATAAAAACTGTAAAAACTAGAAGTGTACAGACCTCCGCCAAGGCCAAATGCCCTCTATTGCTAAAATAATGTGCGTTGTGTGTGTGTTAATGACTTCTTCATTGGTCCATGCCGCAGCCTTCCAAGTTTGAAGACCAGGCCAACAGTTTTTCCGTAATCCTGCTGACAAAAAGTCAGGAAAACTAAAAGTAAATATGACTTTGTGTAACCCATATTAGCTTAGAGTTCTTTTTTTAAATAGAATTATATACACATAGGTACAGGCTTTAATCATCTCATGAGCCCTCAGATCTATCTTGGGCCCCATTGGGGTACCTTCCCTTACTTGGGAACCACTGGTTTGGATCATCAACTGTTGGCTTGTTCACAGTCAGTTTGAACATTCAACTGTTTTTGTTTCTCGCTTTATGTTGCCTTTTCTCTAGATTTCAGCAACCACTGTGCAACAACTTTATCATTGCTGAAAATGAGGCTCCGGCTGCAACAAACTAAATGGAAGTGATTGCATTAATGCAAACGTCAGACCACGTTGAAGCTTTGCTAAGGACTGACGGTAATGTCTGCGACGCCTGTTGCAGGTTGACTTCCTGAATTAGCTGCAATTGCGACTGATAAGTCAGTTGTCACTTCGACATAACTCAGTTCAGATCACACGGTGTGAATTATGTCTCGCCTGCGCTTATCACTTTGAAGCGTTTGGCTTTTCCAGCTGGCATTTCACTACAGCAAAGCAGCAAACACTGAAGCAAAAGTTGAAAACTACAAAATTGCTTTCTCTTTATTCTGAGGGTGACATTTTCATCCTCATGCATCATTTATATGCCCCCTAGAAAACAGGATGGGGAAATAAAAGGAGACAGAGGAGATGAAATTATAAAATACCAGCCCGGTTTGGATTAAAGCTTGTGTGTGTGTGTGTGTGCATGTGTGAAGATAGGTACCACTCCTGTCTGATTTTATTTGTCTCTATGTGCACGTGACTGCATATGTGTATATCTATGTGTGTGTGTGTGTGTGTGTGTGTGTGAGAATTGTTTTCTGGTGCATCTGAGAATGCCACAAATGTCTATGAATGGAAACAGTGAGGCATTCCAAGCAATGTTGCAGGTCCAGGGGATAATTCCGCCTTTCAACTGCTTCCCATTTATTTCATAGCCGCAGCACTGTCATCTCACCCTGGTCAAGATGAAAAGCATCGTTGTGTAAAGAAATTGAAATGAAAATCCTTCTGGACCCAGCAGGATGGGGTGTGTGTGTGTGTGTGTGTGTGTGTGGGGGGGGGGTATTATCTATGACTCAATGGCACTTCCCTGGGATAAGATCTAATTCTGGGAGGAAAATTTCTTTATATGGCCACCTGCTGTCGTCAGCTTTGTCCCGGGATCACAAGTTGTTCTGGGTGACTGGTCTCGGGACACGGCGAGAGGAATGCACTCAGCTCCCCGCTGACATTTAGATCTCTTTATTTTCTCTTTCATTCAGCCCCAGAGCTGGCTGGGAAGGGTGGGGGGAGTGTGTGTGTGTGTGTGTGGGGGGGGGGGGGGGGGGGGTCCTGGATGAAGAGTCTGAGGGACAGAAGGGGTGGGTCGCAGCACTGAACCCACTTCAGCAGCAACATCAAAACGCCATGACAAAATGCATTCGCCAGTTCCCCAATTCTGCTGCAGAATGCACAGTCATTAGAAACACTACACTCCAAGTGCAGCAGTAGTTTGTGAGAAAATACCACATTGATTAAAGGCAGGGTCGGTAATCTTCTTCAGACACATTTTTTTCGTGGTATTTGTTGAAATTTTCATCCTGACAGCAATCAATGAATACAAATGACAAAATTGCTCATTGCTCGTCACCAGAGTCTTCCGCAAGCTGCTAGCTTGACAGCTATGGGTACCAACAATGACCTTTTTCATTGTTTACATTCGTTATGATAATTTTTGGGGAAGTGGCTTCGGAGGGGGGTCCTGAAGGGAAGGGCCGTCAGTGTTGTCGTGTTGACTTTTATAGCTATAGCTCTGCTAGCTGCTTTCATTGGAAATGAGTTGGCAGCACTGGGCTGGGTTTTTCTGCCGGATCATTTCTAGAATCTAGCGTATTCTTGCTAGTTTCTCAACATTAACAACCCTAGCTTTACAAAAAATGAAAAGACATTAAGGATTTATTTATCTGCTCCTGGATCTGGACTCCCACCAAACACCTGGCAGTGGAGAGGAGCAAAAAAAAAAGTGGAATTGAAGAAGTCCGTGCAAAAAAGGAAATGGTTTTAGAACCCCAAAAATAAAGAAGTTTGACAACGCTGCTGAAGCCGTTTTAGTTTGAAAGCTCCGGGGTTGCGTTTCAGTCTGGACGGGCAGAAACAGAGTACTTCGACAATGATTCTGCAAACATCCACGCTCGCTGATTGATCAGTTCTTATAAGTCATGACGTGTCCGCCCCTGATTCGTCAGTCCCTTATCAGTTCATCCTTTCCCGGAAGAACACAAATGACCTCAATCTTGACTACACAGCGGTAAACTTTTTCATCGATAACAACTTAAAGGTGTTGGTTACCTTGTTGTCTATACTAGCAGCTGTTACGGGTTTAATTCAGCATTCAATAATGCTACTACTACCGACATGCGGAGGAGGCAGGATATTTGAGCCCTTTGCGACAATTCCCGTGTCTAGCGTCGTTATCAGCCCTGATCATGTGATGTGCGGTACCATGGCTTATTTCTGAAACGGCGCTGAAATGCTCGTCTGGACTGGTTTAAAACGAAAACATACTAGTGAGGATGTAGCCTAAATCTGAGACAACCAAGTCAACATTAAATCATTGTTTTTGTTTTAAAAGTCTTATTTCTTAAATGGCACTTAGTTTTGTATGACATGCTTGCTACATGCTACCTGTCTTTATTTACACTGCTTGAATTTATATTTTTCTTTCATTTCATTGCATGTTTTCTATTGCAATTATTTTAGTCATAGCTGACAGAGGCATTTCACATATCTACAGTCATGTATATTGTTTTGCCTTTTTTTGTCATGTGATGCATTTTTTCTCAACAATCAAAGGTGGGCCCTTCAGCTACAAAAGGTTGAGAAGCCCCGCCCTAAATGACCCAGTCACCTCTGGAAATGTAGGATCCCTTGCTTTTGGAGGTCGACTCATTCTAGGGACTAAAAGTCAGGATATCTCTGCCGCTGCTGCTTCCATTTCCACCATTCTTTCTTTTTCAAATCAGTCGCTGTGTGATACTAAATCACTGGAGTGGCCATTTATTGTACAAAGTAAGACACAAGTAGATAAAACTTCCCTTTGAAGTATTGTGTAGAATGCAGTTGCATAATGTGACTAACATCACCACAGCATTTCCTCTTGGAAATAAATAAAAGAAACACAAATGATGCTTTGAATTGAGTCAACCGGTGGGCATGCAGGAGACCACTTACTTATCATGCAGCTCTTTGAGGGAGGGAGGTGGAGGGGGGTCTGTTGGTCTCAGGGAGCCACTTGTGTCTTTGCAGCAGAACAATAGAACCTTGCAAAGGAGTCAGCTCAGAGCCAAGAGACAAATCTTCACGTAAAGACAACCTTTTGTTTCCCCTCGATCCAAATCTGTTGCTCCGCGCCACATAATCAGCGGCCAGACGTGCATTTCTCTTTTCTTCTCGGGGAGCAGAATGGGAACTGTACGGCCGCCATTTGTCTTTCCCACGCACGTCACCACAAGACAGGCTCCATACAAAGTACACCCTCGTAACTCACGCTGTTGTTGCTACTGCAAGAAGTGATCTTGTCGAGTGTAAAAATGTTGACACATACAAACCAAAGTGCCGCCGGCTGATTACAGCCAAAGGAAGATGGAGCTTTGGTTTTCTCTGTCAGCAATACAACCACCATCCATCTGTGCAGACATGAGGTCTGAAAAAAAAAAAAACCTATCTGAATGTTGTTAGCCTGACTGGTTTCAGGGCCTTTGTACACACACATAAGGGGAAATAGGCAGATAGGATTACAGTAAGCATAGCATTCAGGACATGACAATTATAAACGCACATTTCTTCCTGAGAATGAAACGGTGACGTTGGAGGAAACAGACTTACTTTCTACATTTGATCACATTTCAATTTGTACAATACAGGGGGTGTCAGGTTGAGCTTCTGTTTATCAATGCTGTTAAAGGTCATTTCAGAATAAAATGTGGGAAGCTCCATCCCAAGTGCGACAGTGAGCAGGCAGCATATGCACAGTATGTCTTGCTCGTCACACCTCTGCATGGATATAATACAGGCAGCATCAGTTATAGCTGTATAAGCTGTACAGTAAGTAAGCTAATTAACGCCACGGTTTGGTTTCTGTGCTGATTTCATTTCCTCTCAGGACTGTGTGGGTGTGAAGGGGCCTTGAAGGTCTGACGTAAAGCAGTCCATTTGCTAAATATAAGTCAATTTGTCACTTGAAGAACAAGTAGACAAATAAAGAAAGAAAAAAGACACACCTGCACACTGTGCTTGCTCTTTAAATTCATTATTCCAGGTCCTCACACTTTCAAACTTGTTTTTTTCACATATAACCCGTCATTGTGTGTGAAAAATCTTTTTAAAACCCATTTTAATAGACTTGCTTTTATGTGATGTCGTCGTTTTATGGCTTTTGTTTGCTTTTATTCTTTTTTTTCTTTATTTTATCAATGTTTTTTTATTGTATTTATTTGTCAAAACTTTGCAAACTCTGTTTTTAAAAGGTGCGTTATAAATGATTATTATTATTACTAATTAATTAAAGTGAATGACCTAATATAATAATACATCCATAATGAATAATAGCATAAATATGAGTGCACCTACATGGTGACACAATGTCCAATGAGTGCAACTCTTTTCAATAGTCAGTGGGCCAAATAGCCATTCATCGACCTGCATTAACAAAACAATAATGAAAATGCATGACTTACATGTTGACTTAAGTAGCTATCACAGTTAACGGCTTTTCACTTCTTCTAATTCATTATTTATTTTTTTAAAGATATACATTAAAGTAATTGTATTAATATATATTTTAAAGATCAAAAATCGCTGTTAAAACATAACAGCATCACAGAATGCAGAAAAAAAAATGTGTGTAGATTTAGTTTTAATAGCAGTGAGGATGTCTACAAACATTACCATGAATATGTTTCCAATAATTATAGAAACATTTATTTTCTTGAGATTAAATGTAGCAGGTCTGTCAAGGAGTGCCTACAAAGCCACCATAGCTAACTCAAGTCAAACTTAAAATTCGTACCAAATTACACACAGTAACACTCCAATAAACTTCCTAGAAAAGTATAAAGAACTTACTGACTGATTAAAAATTAGACAATGCAAATCAGTGTGCAGCTCCATCACATGTTGTTATATAGCATCATGACAAAATAAGATGAGGAGAAGAGGAGGAGGAGGAGGAGGAGGAGGAGGAGGAGGAGGAGGAGGAGGAGGAGATAGTTTTGTCAACTGCTGTTTCCAAAGCTTTCAATCACAACATCTAAATCTGCTCTGGATTTTTCTGGATCATTGGACCTTCCTTCGGAATTTATCGAATTCTCATCCAATTTCCTCGTCCGTGTTGACTTGGTCAGCTACTTTTTGTTCTGTCATCTGGTATCGAGCAATCACAAAGTGGACACGATGATAGACAGGATGCTCGGTGTCTTTTACTGATGTTATGTTGGTTCTGGAAACTGATGTTTCAAACATGTTGGTAACAAGGGTAGTTCTTCAACGACGAGGTCCAGTTTGGTCTGCTGGCCATTTGGTCTCCATCAGAGCCGGTTTAATCAGGATTAGTGTTGACATTAATTACACACATACACAACTTTTCAAATTGTCTTTACATAGACAAAATAAATTACACCCAAGATAAGATGAATCATGATAAGGTAAGGTAAGAGAAGATGAAATATGATTTTTAAGTTCAAGTTTCAAGTTGTGCAATGACGTGAACAACAGAGAAGCAGTCGTGATATGAATTAAGATTATGATGCAACAACATGAAATGAATAAAGATTAGATGAGATGATATGAATTACAATGAAATAAGATAAAATGAGATGAATTAAGTTAAGAGGAATTAATATGAGATAATATGAGATGAATTGAGATTAAATTAAATAAGATAAGATCAAATGACATGAATAAAGGTAATATTAATTGAGATACGGTAATATGAGGTGAAATTAAATGGGATGAATTAACATGGGATGAGAAGAGATAAATTGAGATGAATTAGAATAAGATGAGATGGATAAAGAGAAGATCAATTGTAATAAGATGAGACAAGATGAATTAAGATGAGATGATGAAATTAGATAAAATAAAGTTTTTATTGATCTCCATAGGGAAAATTCTCAATATTCTGTTAAAATGGCGTTTATTTGTTTATCTTTTCTGACCTCCTTTTTTGGGTCCCATCCAAGGACCCTCATAAAACAGCTCTTCCTCTGTCCCCCATACCTGCTCTCCACATGTCCCCGTCCGCATTGTGTGCATCCCAAGGTCTCCACTTTCATGGCGGTGGAACAGAGAGGTGTTTCTTCGGGAGCGGAGGCAGCGGCCTGCAGCCGCGGCCCCAGGCCGGGATCGCCTTACCCCATACAGCTCGGCTTTGTTATCGGATCTCCTGGGCTGAAGGACACAGTGCATCATCTAACCCGCCGTAATGCATGCAAGATGTCCAATCAGCGCCGCCGTTTGGTCATCACGGCCGCCTCGCCAGGCCTCCTTCCTGCAGGCTGTCGCGGCTGGACCCGGGAGACCCCTCTCTCTGATGATCTCAGGAGCAGATCTCCGTATCCCCCCCCCCCCCCCCCCCTCCGCACACGAGATCCCCCGTCCCAAGATTCATTCGTGCTGGGGGGAAACACGCACGGACATGGGTGCCCACCATACATCAAACTCGTTAAATATTCCATCCGAGTTGAAACGCTGCTGACTGCGATATCACACCCGATACGGAATCAGCCCGCTATGGAAGCTGATACCTGTGGATTCTTTTTGGCCTCCGAAGAGAACGATACACCTACAGGGTCCGCAAACATGTGACCCCCTCGGTTTCATTTCTATATTTCTGTTTTCCTGTCCTCATGAAAACACAAAAAAAACATAATATTTGATCTACTTCTTTCTACTTTAAAATCAGAACTCTATTTTTCGTTTTTTAAACTCTTCAAAATTGACAAAATGAAGCAGATACCAAAACACCTCGATCACATAATGGAAATGGAAGAGCTCCTCACACCTGGGAAAAGGTGACTGAATGTTGGAGGGAGTGATGCTCCAGCAGCAACTTGGGGAAAGTAAAAATAAAACTGAAAATAAAAGCATTTTTATTTTGTCATTAGTAAAATGTTAGTACAGTGTGTGATAGTGTAGTTGATTTTGGTCATATTGGGACATGCTGCCAATTATATTTACACGTCTGAAGTCTATAGTTCAACATTTTGAGAAATACTTATTTGCTTTCTTTCCAATGGTGAGATAAAAAGGTATCAATCCCATGTATGTGCATTGAGTGCAGATCTAGACTCAGGACACGGTTAGCCTAGCTTAGCATAACATACATTCAAGCAATATACAAAATACATTCAGGCCCAAGGTTTCCCTCCGTTCCCCAGCAGCGTTCTACCACGCCCCCCCCACAGTCCAAACCCGTTTTAGTCGTTAGCTTAACAGTCTGTCAGGACTGCTACAACAAGCTACAAGTTACATTGGCGGACGCAATTAGCTAGCTACTGGAGAGGAGATCTGGACCTCAGGAGGGAAGCAGGAGCCCGTCCCTCTTTGTCCCAAAGAAAGAAAGAACATTTTGTAAATGATACTGAGATTTGGTAAAGGTTTATCTCATCCAATTACTCTTTTACTATATGTTGATCTCCCTTCTTTATCAAAAACTAAGGAGGAGCAACCGCTGTGATAAGTCAAGGTTAATTAGACCACGTTGATGTTGAAAGTTCAGCTATTGGTGTGCTACACTTGCATAAATATGAAGGGTAATTGTAGCATCACTTCGGCCTCAGTATCCATCATTTCCTTCAGTTATGATGACATCGTACAAAGCATGGCCACGTCGCTAGAAACGTATGAGGCAAGAAACGCAAGCAAGAAACCAAATATCGGTAATAACTCACTGCACAGGGCATGCATATATACACACACACAACTGTGGACAGCAAAGTAGGTCAAAGCAGCACTGTGATGAAAGCTTTGGTAATAACTACTTCACTTTTGTTATCTCTTCCAAGTATGTTTAGCAAACCTGGGAGTTTGTTCTTCTTTATGACTTATTTGCAGTGTGTTCTAAGATGTCAGCACTACAATGGTATCTGTAGTGATAGGAATGGTAGCCTCAAACACCCAATATGATCCAAGTTAGTAGCATTTCCACCAGCTTTTCACCTGTTTTTTGCTTTTTCTTACTGAGGCACAAACACTGAATTCTACAAAGTACCTCAACCGGTTGATTGAGAGAGAATTCCTGCTCTGGCAGCTGTCGGCGTTGCCGCGCCGTAGTTGATGACGGATGGAGTGTGAACACAAGACGGCGTGCGGTTTGACGCCCGACACATGACACGACACGCTCTACCTCAGCGGGGCCATCTTTCTGCCTCACCTACTGTAACGGCACGAACGCCGTTTGATCTCGCCGTCAGTGCGGCTTCATTGGCAAAATCCCCCTTTTTAGCGCGTCCCCCTGAACGTGACAGATGGCATTCTCTTGAACTACTTGGACTTTATTTCACATTTCCACTTCTGCACTACCTGTACATCTTTAAAAAACAAAAACAAAGTGGCAGCAATCATTTGGACCACCGCCAATCATGCAGCAGCAGCTAAAGAAAAAAAAGACGCAGTAACGTTTCTTTCCATTCGCGTGCCCAAAAATTAAGCTGGGGAATAATAAAAAATAACAATAAAAGATGATGGCACTTCCTGATGGCAATGGGAAAGCTCCCTTCACTTGGGAGAGGAGTCATGATTTACAAGGCAGCCTGCACAACAGATTCATACCTACTGCGGGGAAAAAGACATGTATCACTTCTCCCAAATGTCCCTGCGATGTGTCGGTGGCTCTGAATAAAATATCAGTCCGCAAAAGGAAGTGTTGTCTGTGCACACAGAGCTGCAGACCCAATTCCAAATCAAATAGATTTTTTTTTCCCCTTACAGTTTCCCACAGCTGTATTTTTTATTGTCTTCTAGAACTTATTTGAATATTAAAGATGGAGCGGTCTGTATTTTCAGCGCAGGATGGGAAGATACAACCAGCCAGGTAATCCGACACAGTGGCAAGAGCTTCAAAAAAACACATGCAACTAGGACAATCAATCACTCACACACACACACACACACACACACACACACACACACACACACACACACACCCCTCTACCTGATTATGGAGTGAAGTGGACCATCAACACGACACGCAGCCTCTCTCAGTCAGGTTTGCTGCCACATCAATCACCGTGGGCTCTGGCCAAACCAAATATGAGAATACAGAGAACCATCAAATTAGGGGGGGGGGGGGGGGGGGTCGGGGGGGGGTTGTTTTTGAACTCAACTGAGCACATATATCCTCGTTTCTGCAGCCAGACGCGAGCCGAGAGTGCTCGGATCTGGTTTGGGTGTGTCTGGTTACACGCATGCCCGTAATCCGCTTAATGCCTTTGGCTTCCCCGGGATGTTATTAATTAATAAGACTTACAATCAGAGCTGATTTCTGTGGATGGCTTGCACACTTCTGCCTCTCCGCACCAGTTTCTCCCAGCATGGCCCGTCTCCCTCGTACCGCGAGTAGCGAGATGATCTCTCACAGATTTCTGCCAATTCTTTTTTGGGATATCCAGCACTGGAATATTCTAACAACGATACGTTATCTTAAATAGCTTTTAATCAGTACAGAGAGTGATCCCACCCACTATTCACATGCTGTAAGTGTGGCGCCACACATCATCAGGCCCGAGGGCAGTGGCTCCCAGATGCAGACTGGTACTGGGGCACGGAACACCATCTATGAAATAGAGACGAGACCATAAACTCGTGTTAACGTTCACTGAGGTAATAAATCAAGTGAGAAGTAGAGTCATTTTCTCATAGACTTCAATACAATCTGCCTTCTTTTTGCAACCGGAGGAGTCGCCCCCTGCTGGTCAGTAGAGTTTGATGACACTTTGGTTTGACCCTGGGTCTAGAGCTGACTTTGAACGGTTTAGGACATTTAATGCCGCAGCAAACACGACAGTGGGCTTCCACTTTTCGTGGTGTGGTGTGGAGGCACTTGTCTGTTCCGCACAGAGCCAATCCGACGCCCATAAAGGACTGGTTCTTTACACTAAAAAAGCAGGTATCTGTTAATAAAAGAAAAAAGTGTTTTTTTATGAGCTTCTGCTCTGAGCGAAAGTGTCACCAAATAGTCGACACCGTCGAGGACTCGTGTGTGCACACGTTGCAGTTTGCTATCAGTAATGTACACAGTGCATAAATTGCTCCGGCTGTCTCGTTTCGCCCGTGTTTGTCGACGCTAAATCACAGTGCGACTTGTTGCACCTGAGCTTCAAGGAGATCCTGTTACCTTTCGGGGGGGGGCTGATACAAGTTTAATGGCTGGGCTTTTGTTTGGTGGAGCATCCAAGTCTGCTGTTACTGAGCAGAACGGGAGTTGGGGGTGGGGGGGGGGGGGGGGTGCATACCCTCCAATATCTCAGAGGGGACGGGACGGGTGGGGGGGTTTCAAAGGAGCATCAGGCTTTAAAGTCAACAACGCAGCTGTGTTTACACAAAGGCCTTCAGAAGTGAGGGCCAGTGCTAGGCGGGGGGGAGGCAGGTTGGAGGAGGGGGGGAGGACAAGATGAGGTAATAACAGGCGCTGACCCCCCCCCCCCCCCCCTCACCCCAGATACAGCAGGAGAAATAAAGGAAGAGAAAAGTCTTCCGCACCGTGACTCGGGGGTCTAACTTTTATTTTATTTGGTGCTCTGAGCTCCCTCGGGGATCACCTTACATTGTTGCGTTTGAGCGCACGATGGCGGACAAAACCCCAAACAATATGGAGCACAATGCCTTCGCCCACGTCAGCATACTGTGGATCCAGTCTGACCTGCTCCGGTTGGAGTTTTTTTTCACCCTTGTAAAAATATATAAATAAATTGAACAGACGTGCGGGGGGCCCGGGTGGGCCGGTGAGTAAGGAGTGATGTCATGTGCTCGCAGCACTGTGTGTTTAGAAGGGACGGGGTAAACGAACAGAAAGTCAGCACACTTGTCTAAAGGAGTGCACCAGACCAACAGCAGCACTTGCAATGCAGAGAATAACGTTGCTGTGAGACACAAGTCACAGGACCTGGGTTAGGTATTTTCTATTTCTGTCTTTTGTGTGCTCATTTCTTTTTTTCGTTGTGTTTCCTTTTCACTCTGATTCTAAAATGCTTTGAGGTACACAGTTGCAGGCGAGGAAATACGGGATAACTCGTGATCTTTGGTATATTTGTTTTTCCTGGGAATCCTGGGGGTATGGTAACCGTGGGGAAGTTTCTATTCTACAATCAAAACGTACACATTTATTTATTTATTCATAGGCTGATTCCTATATGTTTAGACTTAATGTGCTTTGGTAGGCCAACAAAAAAAAAATGTATTACCAGAGGAGAATCAATACGTGTACCTCTTTTACGTTAGGAAACATGTCAAAAATAAACATGATTCTTCTCTATTTTACACAATTAATAGAAAACTGTTATGCTTCTGTGTTAAATAATCAATGAAAAAGACCACGAATCTGACAAAGCACTGGAACACAGCTCAAATAGAGGGGGGTGCAATTGGACTCATGACGTCAGTATTTTCTAAAACCCTGGCAACGGCCGTAGATGATGTAATATGATGCCTATTTTCTATTGAAAATGTGCTGGTTCATGGGCCTATATTTCTATTTATTTGCCGACACAGCTTGGCTGGATTTATTTTTCTTTGTAAACTGCTTCTATGGATTTCTGCAGTTCAATATTTCTTTGAATGTACAGTATGCCACTGCAAGATATAATACTTGTACTATCATTGGTCACTGGATACATTATACAGCAAATGAATTTACCAAATAAACTAATGAAAAAACACACTCTTGGTATATCTGAACCACCCATGCAATTTAAAGATATCTTCAAAGGTTGTCTTAAAACAGTTCGCATTTAGTACATGAACACTCAAATGTCCGCCTCGTTCATAGAGCAATGCCGTGTGACGCATTAAGGGGCAGCTGTGGCTCATGGGGTTCCAATCCTTGGCTGCTCCCGATTGGCTGGGGATGGGTTAAATGCAGAGGCTAAATTTTATATATATGTACAATGTATAATGACGATGGTAATGAAATGTAAAGGTTTTTAAAGGTTTTTTCTAAGTGAATATATGATAAATGAAATCAACATGGATTTGGACAATTTTTCAAACAAATTACAAAACATACCAATAATATTCTCTCCTCAAAGCCATCAGCCGTCATTTTACCTCGCTGATCGTCGTAAAATGAAACCAATTGAAACTGTCTATGTTAGTCTGTCCGCTGCTCCAACAATCCCAAACTCTGGTCTGAGAGACAGAAAAACTTCTGTTCATTATTCATTAATAATTAATAGTCTGTGTTTAAAAAAACTTGCATATAAGCACTTATTTTGGTATATGCAGGAAAAGGGTATGAGAGATTCCTCCCAATGTGCTTCCAGTGTGAGAGATGGGAGACAAAATCCCCAGTTCTTAAAAAAGGTCCTCCAAACAGCTAAAGTTAATTAGATGCACCAGCAGTATGTAAACCATTGAATGGTCAACCATTAAAGTTTAAGTATGAAATAATACTTTTTGTGTTTGTATCCTTCCACACAGTTCAACACAGCAACCCTGTCTGAGGAAACAAAAAGACTTCCCATAACTCTGGAGGCGTCACGGCCAGGTCGTGCCTCCCGTTGTCCCCTGTGTCTCTTGTTTTCCCCTGTCCCGGGTCTCCTCCCTGGCCCCCTCCTGTTTACGGCTCATTCGCCTCACCTGTCCAGTCTGCCCAGCTGCCTTTCTATCTTCTCATCTACTCAACAGTATACCTCGGCTTTCCATCCACTCATCGCCAGATCATTGTTGTGCAACCACAGTGGTAGTTAGTCGTTCTGGGCTGCTCGGTGTTGTGTATTCTGAGTTCATCACTACTATTATCACCTGCCTGTGTTTACCTTGTCTCCCTGTGCCTCCAGGATCATCCTCTCCAGGTTCCCCAGCATGTCTGCCTGCCAGGTTCACCCCCCCGCTCTGCCCTGCCTTGCTCTGCCCAGTCACTCACCTTCGCCCTCTCACCCTCGGTCCCCGCTGCTCTATATCACCCTTTGCCATTATCGCCACCCAATGTCCCTGATAATAAACAGTTTTCCCTTTATTTACTTCCCTAGTCTGTGTCTGTGCATTTGGGTCTGAAACTAGAGTACTAGGATACTCACTCGATTTGTCGAAACATGTGAATCTACTGGATATCAATATATGAAGTTTTATTAAAAAAACACAATGCTTATATATATTTTTTGGTTATTTCTACTTGAAATACAGAAATAGTTTTCATGGAATATGTGGTTTTTGAGATTTTACAGCTGAGAAACACATGCAAAGCTGCTGGTGATGCAATACTATTTTATTACTTCGTACAGCAATATTAGATGTACTCCGCCCAGCCAGGACCAAAAGGTGAAATTCGGTGAAGCTTTCAAATGGATTAGCTAACTCGACAGCTTGATTATAATCCATAAAGTCAGCCAAAAGCCTCGGTAAATATTTATTCTCAGTGTCTGACAGTGAAAGCCCGCTATCTCTAACAATATTTTTTACGTCCGTTTTTTTTGTTCCCATTGTTCCCAACCAAAGTCAAGAGAAGCGCCATAACACTCTCCATGTACAATTAGAAAGAAACATCTGTTGTTTGAAATATACTGTCTGTGGAAATGTTGGTTTTGCGTGGAGCGAGCCATGATGCAAGTCACGTACTGACACTGTGTGTTTGGATGACACTTTCATGTAAAGAATGGAATGAACTGAGTTAACACACACACATACACACACACACATCTTACAGTACAAACAGCATTGAATTCACAAGAAAACAAAAAAAAGAGCTTTCACAATTCACATTAAGTTACACTGTGAACTAAAATGTATATTAATAACTAAAATACCAATTAATAACCCTCCTCATTTCCTTTCTGAGCCGCACATGCACTTAATGTATCGTACAGATAATATATTACACGTGAACCACAGCTTCTCAATTCATGCTTGAGGTATGAATGGATTTAAATTATGTAAAAGTGATGAAACTCATGTGAATGATGTTGCCAATGCTTATTATGTAAAGTAGCTAGATCATGTCATGCGTTAATTTACATATTGATGCAGCAATCATGTTATGCTTTACATATTTCAAAAAAGTCTTTAACTAGCTTTATCATATTTCTATCATCTCGTCAATATGTAAATAATCTAATTTCAAAACCAATCTCCAACAGAAAAGCAGTTCATACTGCATTGTGGGTAATGTAGTCGCCAGGTTTAACAGGGAAGAAGAATGTGTGGAATTCTATTATTTAGTGTCACTGGTTCTTGGATACGTAAAATGTTGATATTTTTGCATTCGGTCAGAGCATGTGATGTAGTACAACAAGTTATTGAAAGTCTATCTGGTATAACAACGAGTGTAACATGCGAGACGGTAAGAGTGGGAGGGGTTTAGACAAACACAGGACTTTTGCCCAGGTGACCGCTGTTCATGTCCCGTTTGAAAGCAAAAGTAAACGTTGACACGCCCTGGCCTCACTGCGTGCGTGACGTTTACCACGTGGCATTGTGTCTCTCTGCAAGCGTCATACGAGGCTGATAAGACACAAAGTCATGAAATGTATTTTTGGTTCAGAGACGTCGACGTTCAACGTATGCCGCGGTTTAAAGAAACGAACAAAGCCAAGCATTTGTTTCTGGCGATGGGTTGACTTTGAAGAACACTTTTTAGATGAAACGATCAATCAGACAATGAGGAGTACACTTCAAAATAGGTGGAGTACTCTTTTAATCCATCCATGGGAAGAACACCCAGAACTAAGAAAGTGTAGAGCTTTTAAATGGAAAGACCACCCAAGGATTTGAGTTTGACCTAAAACCAAGTCTTTTGATTGCATGCATTACTTAATACTTGCCGTACCTATTTTATTACAGTATATTCAATAATTATTTACACTAACAGTTTCTAATAGCGTGGGACCACCCGAAAAGCTCAACGCTTGCTATTACATTGCTGGGTATCCCTTCGATCATTTTTATCTCCTGTTATTGTTTATTTTTCTGTTGTTTCAAATCAAAGAGAGCAGAAACACCATAAAAATTCTCCATATAAAAATGTAGAAAACATCCGCTGTTTGAACTTCCTGAGAGACACAACAAACCCTGGGATGCTGCACGGCCCCAACCCTCATTAAATGAGCATTACGCTTTGTCATATTGACCGAGTACGCGCCAAAAAAAAAATAGACAGGGTCATGCTTTTTCATGGCCAGTTGTACATTTGCCTTCGTTGAGGCGGTGTGTGATGAGACCTCTGCGGCTACGGAGAGGAGTAAAGCCTTAAACTCTGTCATCAAAAGGCAGCTGACAGTTATTCAATAAGAGGACAGCGAGGGGTGTTAAAGATTTTACTGAGAAGGGATTTTCACTGAAGGCAGGGCACATAAATCCGGACAAACAGGGCGCCCGGCCTGTTCGGATGACACAAATCGCCGCCTCGTTAGGATCAATAAAGTAAAGCACAATGCTGCAAAAGCACAAGTGCAAACTGTGAGGCTCCGGAGGGATTCAATAGCCCTAAAGAATGCGTGGGAATGGGGAGCTCAGGTTGGAGGCGAGCTTCAATCCCACCAACTCTGCCATGAAATAGAAAGGGAGAGAGCAATTGACCCATGAACCAGGCTGAAAGAGAAATCACTTGTTCCCGTAATGCCTGCTTTCCACATCGGCAGAGGGCTGGCGGATGTGGCCTCGCAGTCGGGCAACTGTGCTGAGAGGGAGGCTGAGGAGAAGGGCGGTTTGTCCAGCTCCTATGGTCTCCAGCTGGTGGGTAGAATGATGATCCCCCCACACACACACACACACCCTATCCAAACAGGCGCTATGAGATAAACACAAACACGGCTGCGTCTCGTAAAAGCCGAATCGGAGACAAATTAGCCAGCCCATTAGGCAGCGGAGGTGAGTTTCCTGAATGAATAGCCGAATTGGAAGGGGTTTTTATTCAGCTCTTGTTTATTTACAGAGAACAGCCCGCTCATTTGCATTCTCCTCTCCAAGTACAGGAAGACTGAAGTGGGTGCTTATGTCTTCTGTGATAGAGAGGCTTATCCGGCTCTTTGGGGAGCATCTGTTGGCCGCTGCGTTCCAAAAATTCCTCGCTACCAAGCGCCGTTCGTCTCAGTTTCAGACCCAACCGGTGTTAGTTAAGGAAACCTCGACGTGCCGACTGGAGGAGCCGGAGATCGGACCTGCCGATTCTCCTAATTAGGCACACCGCCTCTTCATATACACACACAATAATATATCGGAACACATGCCCAATGAAACTTTAAGATTGAAATTTGGTGACACACACACATATACTTATACATCGGAACAGAATATTGCACATTTCCCCCATAGACTCCATATAAGAAGTGGACTTAGTTATCATGACGTCAGCCATTAGTCTGTTGGTTGCTCTTTTGAAGCCTCGAGCTCGGCCTTTTGGCTGTCGCCATCTTATTTTTTTTTGCAACCAGAAGTTCTCATGAGAGGGTGGAGTTAAGTGTAACCAAATGCTGAATAAGACATTTTTAGGTCGACCAAAATGTTACAAACTTTCATGAAGTGAAAACACACTGTGTAAGTTCTAAGACAAAAGCAAAGACAACTCCCAGACCGGACAGAGCCATGATAGCAACCTGTCAATCACAAGATAGCCACGCCCTAAAGCATACTGTTTATCGTCCATCATCTACTTTAATTTACTAAATGAACATCATATTGTATTGAAGACTTGACACTAGACCATAAAATGCATGTTTACAATGTTAAGTGAGGTAATAAATCAAGTGAGAAGTAGGGTCATTTTTCATAGACCTCTATAACATCAGTCTTATTTTTGCAACCAGAGGAGTCGCTTCCTGACGGTTATTAGAAAGAATGTAAGATTAAGGCACTTCGGCATTATTGGCTGCACTTTTCAGAACTAGAAGTTGCCGCCTAATTCCCCCTAACCTCATGCTAAAGTTGTTGGCAAATATGAATAACATATACCTCCTCACTCTTACACTCATCAGTCTAAACCTAAACATCGAACAA
Organism: Anarhichas minor; assembly: GCF_050575085.1. Classification (NCBI taxonomy): domain Eukaryota; kingdom Metazoa; phylum Chordata; class Actinopteri; order Perciformes; family Anarhichadidae; genus Anarhichas; species Anarhichas minor. Next base: position 15,649,398 of record NW_027466582.1, on the reverse strand, counting down.
AAAGTTCGGAAATTAGTGTTTGGTAGATTATTTCTTTGTTGTAACAATGCTTCTTGGCAATACATCTTATACCGTTGGAAAGCCTGTTTATTTACCTTTCAAACGGTGCCCCATTTGTAAGGATCATGCATTTGTGGGATGAGCAGCACAGCTGAGTATGTGGGTTGCGCCCATGAAAAATTTGGCAAATCTTCTCTGCCAATGCCAAACAGCTTATTCTGCTGTTGCTATCGACTCTTGTTTGGTCGATTGGATGATTGAAGTCCATCAGTAACAAGGAAGAAACAAGACATATTGGCAATTTTACAATTTATTCATTTAACAAACAGGAGCCTCAGTAGCGTGTGGAAGAACCATACACAGCCACAACAGCCTGACACCTCCTCCTCATGCTGGTCACCAGCCTGCTCACACACTGCTGTGGGATGACATTCCACTCCTCAAGCAGGATTTGTCGCAAGTCAGTCAACGTGGTTGTGTTGGTCACTCTAGCACAAACAGCTGGTCCCACAAGTGTTCACTTGGGTTGAGGTCAGGACTGTTGGCAGGCCATTCCATACATTCCATCCCAAATTCTGGAGGTAGTCTGATAAACCCCGCTCTGTGGGGGCGAGCGTTGTCATCTTGGAGGATGGAGTTCGGTCCCAGACTGTGGAGAAATGGGATTGCCACTGGTTGCAGAATCTCATCTCGATATCTCTCTGCATTGAGATTGCCTCCAATGAAGACGAGCCTCATTTTTCCAGTGATGGAGATGCCGCCCCACACCATCACACTGCCTCCACCAAAAGGTGTTACTCTATCGGTGCAGCAATCAGCATAGCGTTCTCCCCGTCTTCTCCACACTTTGACCCTACGATCCAACTTCCTTAGACAGAATCTGGACTCATCGCTGAACATAACGTTCCTCCACATGTTCAGGTTCCAGTGCAGGTGTTGCCAACACCAGCGCAAACGGGCCTGATGGTCGATAGCAACAGCAGAATAAGCTGTTTGGCATTGGCAGAGAAGATTTGGCAAATTTTTCATGGGCGCAACCCACATACTCAGCTGTGCTGCTCATCCCAGAAATGCATGTTCCTTACAAATGGGGCACCGTTTAAAAGGTAACTAAACAGGCTTTCCAATGGTATAAGATGTATTGCCAAGAAGCATTGTTACAACAGAGAAATAATCTACCAAACACAAATTTCCGAACTTTTTGTTCGATGTTTGTTATTCTCAGTTTGCTTTTGTCCCTTTTATTTTTGTCCCAGTTGTACTTTGTATCATTTTTTGTGTCGTATTTGTGTTCATGTACTTGTCTGCTCTTGTTTTCTACTCACTTTTCTGCACAAAAAAAATGTAATAAAACAAAAATAACATTACGAATTAAAAAAAGTTAGTCACCACTTGAGAAGACAGAAGCAAATTAGCTTAAATAAAAGAAAGTACACAAAGGAGTTAATGTATACGCAGACATTAGTAGAACACCATGATGATTTTGATTTTGTTTGCTTTTAAAAAGTGTCAATTCAGACGCAAGTGAATTTTGAACTAGGCTTTCGAATGCTAATACATTTAAAAAATGTTATACTTTGTCTTAACCAAAGCTAGTGGAACAGTAGCTAGGCAGGAAGTGGTGGCAGTGGTGTAACGGGAGAAACAAATGGACAAATCGTTAATCTAGCCTATCCTGTGTTGAGCGTGTGTCCCCATGTGTTAAATTGGCCTCAGCCCAGCCTCCCACAGCCTCCCTGTGATCCTGATGAGCAGCGTTAACTCCCCTTCGTGACCCCGGCCCTGCCAAGCAGCTCCCACCCCCGGGCCTCTGGCCATGTATTAACTGTGCCTGGTGTTCCATTCGAGGGGAGCGTCGGTCCCCTCCTTCTCGGTGACAGCCTCTTACAAACAGCTCCTCGGTAGTCGGGTATCTCTCTACACAAAAAAACAAAACAGCACTGCTCGCACACACTCAGCGCTGCCCGCCACAGGTCATCCGTCTTCCTCAAATCTATCTAATGCCGTATTTCACGGCCCTCTCGGTGCTACACCGGCCGGTCCTGGAGGGGGAGGGGGCTGAGGATCTGATGGCCCCTAGATATTTTTAGAGCCACAGGAATAGAAATATAGCGGGGATGGCATGAGCGAGAAAGGTTGGTTGGCTGACAGTTCAAATGCATGGAGAGGCTGCAAAAATGTTTATGGTCTTGGACACGAAGAAAGTCACAATAGATAAAGGAGGAATCCATCACAAAGCCATAATCCCTCTTCAGTAAAAGGCTATGAATTTCAAAAAAGGAATTGTTGGGAATATATATAGCTCTCCTGGGGGAAGAAATAATTCATAAGAAAGGTGGTGAAATGGACTTTCCTTGTAGCGTGAATACACCCATGTATGTATGCAAGCATTTTGGAGAACTAAAAAGGTAACACTATTCCGCACCAATGACAAGATAATGCTTCTTTGGAACGGCCTGCATCAATTATCGCTACTGAAGCCGATGACAACTTTAAAAAGGTTCCCATAATTATATCTCAGATCACCTTTAATGCAGCCTGCCGCAGAGAGAGGCGGCGGGGGGGGGGGCAGATCCCGGGCGCTATTCAGAAACGTCCCTGACAAAGACGTCAGCTTCTGACAGTTTAACAAAGAGGGGACGAGAGGAGAAAAGAATATATCAGCCAATGCAAATATTGACCGGGTACCACCATTGCTAATTAGTTGCAAAAATCTCAGATGGAGTGACGGCTAATCTGCTCATTTCGGCAGATGAAATTCTTCTGGGGAGGAAAAAGAGAGAATTCCTCAAAACACACATCTGCTGTGTGTAATGGCTTTTTCATTATACAGATTGAACCAGTCAATAGGCTGTTTCTTTCTCTGCATACTAAACCTACAGTCACTTTACTGCTTAGTGGCGATTACAGTCCTCAAAGATGTGCTGGAATTTGGAAAGGTAAACTAAAATCTGACACAGGTGGCAAATAATTTGAATTTTGAGGCACTTTCTTTTACCCGATTACATCTTGCACTTTTGGTAGTCCTGTTTTGAAAAAAAAAAATCGAATTTACCTCCATTACTAAAACCATACACCTAGTTTTAGTTTAGTTGTCCGGGTTTAAAGATATCTGCCTGAGATTTCTGCCTTCACCACAATACAATCGAGGATGGAGTGTTGTTGATGGTGCTCACAGCATTGAAAAATGACATTTCTAATATTCATTCACTTAAATTCTATTTACTTCTATTGCATTGGGCGGACAGATATCATGAAACCTGGGCAAATCAAACAAAAACCTTTTGCATGAACAACAAACTACTAGAGGTAAGCTGAAAAATGCTTAAAATATGTTTGTTTTTTCATATGCTTTTAATGAACTGACCCCAAAAAATCAAGTATTATTGACACTACAGAGGTTTGTGGTTAGGAAAACCAACCAGATATCAGTACAAAAAAGTCAAAGTGATGCATAAAAACGTGCTCAAAGACGATGGTGGGCATTCTTTGTGTACATACGTGCACATTTCCCTGCAGCTCTGTTTGGGTGAAACCTGAACGCTGGAATGCAGTGTCCCTCATTCACTGGAATGTTTACTTCCCAATATGTCTGGGCATGGAAAGGCCAAAATGTCAGACTCTCCGGGGGAGCTTCCAAGAATAATTTGGAGGAGATGGTTGGATTTCACTCAGGAGAAGTTGAAAGGAAAGGAAAGGGGTCGGAGGTCAGCGAAGGATGAATAATCAATTACAAAGGAATTACAGACGTTACACTTATTTGCAAACAATATAACTTCCCTGATTGAATCTGGCAGCCGGAGAATGGCCTATTCTGAGGCGGCACGCAGCCTCACTTCACGTATGAGTAATGGATATGAATATGGCTGCTTCACAAAGAGCAATGGATACGGGAGAGGGTATAAAATGGCACATTTTTAATTGAATGTGGAGTCCACAGCCTGGCACACAGGCCCCCTTTCAATCACCCGTATGACTTATGATCCGCACTTTTCAATAGTTTCGCTTTGCACGTTTAAATTGCTTCTATTGTTGTGTGTCTTCCCTTTGCTCAAAGCTTGCCTCTCTGGCCTATCAAGTTAAATATTAATTGTGAGTCTCAGGAGGATCGCCTATCAGGCTGAAATCAAACACTGCAGTGAGTCCCTTTGGTGACAACAGAAAAAAACGTTGCCTTTTCTCCGGGCCTATTGTTTTCCTCCAATCGCTTTAACACCGCTCTGTGAGTCGCGTATTCGTGTGGAAGGACAAAATAAGGAGGTTTTGTCCCGGGGCTGAATTTCAGCCTCATGAAATTCCGAAATAAATGTCCACCGCAGACAACACTTTAACCGGAGAGAAGAGGACCTGATGGGCATTCTGTGACTCCTATGATTTCCTCTGGTTTGGAATAGCGAAAGAAATCAGAGTCAAGCCAAGTAGAAAGAAAAAGAAAAAAGAAATTGTAACGATTGCATTCATAGAATCACATCCAAAAGTTTTGGGATCTTTAGTAAACCAGCTTTGAACTTTATTCATTTCAGTCTTGGAACTGGTGTGTGTGTGTGTGTGTGTGTGTGTGTGTGTGTGTGTGTGTGTGTGTGGGAGATTGCAGGGTCAAGGAGGTCAAGGAGTTTGTGATATCACTGGGATGAAATGGGCCTAATGAAATCTCTCTTCCCAGGGTGGCCTGGGAAACACATGCTCACACACACACACACACACACACACACACACACACACACACACACACACACACACACACAGAGTGAGTGGGGAAGATAGAAACATGCTCACACTGGCACACATGCATAATAAATCCCAAAAATACAGACATACGCCCATATATTTCTCTAATATGTTCCCGAAATTGGGTCTTGCTTTTGGACTTCATCATTTCTGTCAATTATGATTGCACTCAGCAACTTTGGGAACTTCGGGACGTCGCTAGAGCAAAGTCCAACAGAAAGAAGCATGAGCAGTCGGATGCTCAAGACGAAATTTTTAAAACTAAAAATGAAGAAACTACATCTGACAATATAATCTTAACTTAAGGTCAAATTAAGTCGTGCTGATGATAGGCATAAGAAAGCATTCATAGGGTTTGTTTATATTGGACATATTTTGTTCAGTGTGGAAGCTCATCCTTGACCTTGGAAAAGGTACTTTGACTCAAGGTCTGCTTAAAGAGACAGTTCGGATCTTTTGAAGTGGGTTTTTTTGAGGTACTTATCCATAGTCGGTGTGTTACCTACAGTAGATGGCGGTCGGCACGTCCCCAGCTTGGAGAAACAGACAGCGGTTCTATTTAGAATGTTTTCAGACAGCCCTTTCCGACGGGGAACTAAAGCCGTTATCTATGCTCTCTTCAAAGCCACAAGACTCCTTTGTCCAAAAGAGTAATTTTACCGCGCAGCACACAGGAGTCGCTGGTCTACTGCTGCCTCGATCGTTTGTGATGTGTAACTTTTGCTGTTTTATAGGCTCAGTTCGGACTCACACATAATGATCTCGAGCCTAGTTTCTCCTTGTGGTTTGAAGCTATTTTTCCCTCATCCATTCCTGATTTTGTTAGCTTATTGCTAATTTGGTTATCTTTAAGAGAGGAGAGGAATCCTGGCTTGCATAAAAGCATACGTGTTTCTCTCCATAGTCTGGATACATTTTAGTAGTAGAACATTTCCATTTTAAAATACTATTAGTATGAGAAGAGATGAGAAGTTACAGATGAGAACGGCTTTGCTAGCAAGCAGAATTGCAACATGCTGTTGCTTCACATGGTACATTATAGTTCAGAATCAGGCTGCCGTTAGTATCCTGCCACATGTTGACTTTAGGGCAGGATGTTGTCTGAGCTTCGTTTCAGATGAGTCGGGCTTTGCTTGCATTCGAGGGAAATTGCAACATGCTTGTTGCATAGATTCATGGTGGTGGTTTTACGCGTTATAATGCGCTGCCTGATTATTAAGCAGGGAGCAATCATTTTGTTTTGGCGGGGATTAGCTCGCTCAGCAGAATCCTCCTCGCTGCTTGGATTATTGAGGATTCTTTTAAAAGCAGCAGAGCCTTTTCCGCCAAATCTAACCATTTCCTATGAATGGTCAATTCCTTCACGCAAGTGTCTCTGACTGAAACAAAGCATAACGCTGGTTCAGGCAGAGCCCTGCCGTTGCATTGTAATGGCTGATTGGTATCAGCTGAGATATGCTTCACAACATCTGGGAACATCCAATCATTCATGCAAGTGTAGCTACAGCGCAGATGTACAGAGTGGACATTAGAGTGTGGTGGATACCTAACCAAAGCTGTTGGGATCCGTTGGGTCGGACCAGACATTTATTTACTAATGATGTTCGGGTTCAGGTGAAGTTTGCCCGACTTAAAAAATAAAAATAAAAACAGAATACCTGTCGGGTTCCGGTCATGCTAGGTTACAACTCTCAGGTTGGGGTTTAGATGATATGGCTAACAAAGGTGAAGTTGATGGCATGATGGATGGGTTAAACAAACACAGGACTTTCACCCAGGAGACCACTGTTCATGTCCCATATGAAACTGAAACCAAAATGTTGACTTACTTCACCTTACGCAACAAACACTTATTCAACCCAAACCACAATATTCTAAGCCAACCCTAGAAATTAAAAATATGTATGTTGCATGCATGTTGCAAGTGGAAACTGTACTTTTCCAAAGAACCCGGAAGTATATTTTGAAAAGATACTGTCAATTTCCGCTCGTTATATGCACAATGGCCTAACACGTCCAAAACTGGCGCTAGACGGGTACCTGGAGCCTCATAGTGTGAAGCATAGGGACACTAGCCAAGCATCGGTATTTGAGTTTGGAGTAAGATTGTTTTGGGCATTTTGTTTTGTTGAATTAATTCAAGATTTAATCTTTGTATGCGTTTGCTTGTCGCTGCTCGGATCCATTGAGAGCTCCCTCAGACAGCAAGGCCTTTACACCTAATCTAACTGTATAACCGTAAACGGTCAACACTTGATTATCACGACAACCGAAAAACTCCAAAGAATGTGCAGTTGGAAGCTCGGGATAAAAAAAACAAGTGAGTAGAAATTTATTTAGTTTCCCAAGATAAAGGATTAACTTTTACATGCAACAAAATACGTGATTCATAAGGACCCATATATGTGTTTGCTGGATGACACTTTGTTGATATCCTCTCAAACTGTTTCAGATCTCCATCACGATAAAATTCATATTAGCATTTCTCGATCTTCCGTGATGGTTTGTCCTCATGGCTGAACCAAGAACTACCCTGAAAGCCAGCAGACCAGGTTAAAAGAAACCAATGCTGACTGGTTTTAGGAAAATGGAAGCTCACAGCAGTTTCTTGTGATAGTGAAACATTTCGTCAACCCACCCATCTACCCTGACCTCCTCCTTCCAAAGTTCTTTAAGAAGTATCGCTACATCCACTTTCAATCCTGACAGACAGTTTAACACAATGGTGTTGCTCTTTTTTTTACAATTGAGCGAACGATCAGTGCTAAATATTTTCTTGGGAGAAGTGACTCTTATTTTGTGCAAAAACCAATAGTAAGCTTATCCGAAATGTAATAATCCCTCATTGTACGGGGAGGCTTTGCAGCACAATGGGTCAAAGTTAAAGTGGAATGTTGGTCTTTAATTATTGGGGATGTAAAATAATTGTAAAATTGTAAAAAGTTTGTTATACCTTTTTTAATTTGTCGGATCATTTGACTGCTTATGTGTTTGGTCCTCTCTGTTCTCTTTTTAGTGATGTCATTGTGTCCCCAGGTCTTAGAAACTACCTTGGTGAGTAAACCAGAATGATCCTTTTAATTTATCTTCCTCTGTGGTATGTCTTGGGCTGGTAATGACAGAGATGCTGCTGGAAGGAGACCAGCTGTCGACTGCAGTGAAAACAAAGCGTAATTGGCACAAGGTCAGGAGGCGTACGGGCGGATAAAGTCAAGGCATTTGCCTGTGAGCGTGTTGGATGCAGAGTGATGTGATAATTTATTGATCGCTGTGGGGAAACTCTCTCTTCCCTTCCACGGGGAGGTCAAAGGTCAGGGTCGGCTTCGCAGCGGCAAAGCAGCAGCTTACAGGCTCCACCACTGTGTTGGTTTTTTTTTTTGTTAACTCTGAACACACGAACGGAATGAAAAGTATGCGCGTCTATTGACGTCCCGTCTCGGTGTTGATTGAGTCGTCTGCGTGCCGAGACAGGCTGCTCTGCTTCAGTGTAATTTAACACAAAGGGTTAGTGACTGCGCAACTCTTTTAATGTGCCGGCTCTGTGAGAGGTGATGAAATGGATGAAGGGAGAGTTCAGAGGGAAGCAGTTCAAACAAACAAGAGCTCTCAGTGATGCAAAAAGTTAGCAAGATGCTCCCGGCCTGGTATGACACACCGTGATACCCAGGTTTCCCACACTTGTTTTTCCTCTTTCTAATCTTGATCATTTGGTTTCATGGTTTTGGGGAAGTTGGAACAACATTAGAAAGTCACACATTTTGTAGCATTGATAACATTCCTGTTATGTCTTTGTTCTCACCAAGTTAATTGCTCAGACTTGGGAACAAAAGAAAACGAGAGCAGTTAGATAATCGGACAGGTTGTTGACAAACCCGAGTCAAACCTGTCCTTCAAGGAAACCGCAGTCGCAAGGAATAAACCGGATCATCAGCACGTCAAACCCACAACACTGCTCGGTTCCCAAGCTTTATCTATTCTTCAATGCGCACGAGCCTTTAGGCGGCATTTTAGAAATAATCTCCATCCATTTTTTTAGTACGCCTGAAAGTGCATATCACATGACCATTCATGCACACTGGCCATGCCAGGAGAGCATCGGTACCTGAATGACGAGGTAGCCACGCCCTAAAGCATACCCTGCTTTAGCATCTATTTTACTTTAAATTCACATAATTTAGTAAATGAACATCATGCTGTATTGAAGAAGACGATAAACTCATGTTTACAATGTTTACTGAAGTAATAAATCAAGTGAGAAGTTTCTCATAGACTTCTATATAATCAGACTTATTTTTGCACGAGCCAGAGGTTGCCCCTCATTTGTAACACTATATATTATATTGTAGTAAGCTCGCCTGATCGTCTTACTTTTTTTTAGCGACAGTTCCCAGATCATGGCAATTACTTTGATGTGCCAAGTTGTAAAGAAGTGAATATTAATAAAAACAGTGACAAGCTGGAGGAGGAAGACTCTCCTCTGAGCAAATCAGCTCACTTCACGCCGGTGTTAGATGCGAGACAGCCGGGTGTAATTGTTCTCACCAAGCCACCCCGCTGTCGCGGACAGGGCCATGCAGACCTGTTAATTGGTTGTCCTGTGTACGCCACTGAGGGAATCAAAGTGTGATCTTTGCATATAAAACCAAGTCGTCTCATGTCGTGTCATACAGCTTGTGTGTGTCTGACAGGAATGAATCCGTCCACCACTGCCTCAAGCATTGCTTTTATTTTTGAAACCCCACAGATTCCCACAACGGTGCAGATTAAATCCCCTCGCTGTCGCACCGTGCTTATTTCAGCATCATTTTGGTGTTTACCTTGTGACGACAATTAGCAAGGATTTGCAATTTTATCCGCGGGGGGGCTGTTTGTTTTTAAAACCCACTGCGTATTTAGTTAGTGTAAGACAAAACTGGTGGAGGGGCAGCCAAAGCTGATCCAGATTCTTTTTAGTTTGGACGGAGGGACCGAGGGGAAACATAAACATATGCTTCCGAAGTCAAAGAGTTTTTTCATGTGTGAGCAGGTATGTGTAAGTGAGGAGGGGACGGGCAGACAGGGGAGAGGGAATGGCCTGAATCACCGTCCAGCAGATCAAGAGTATCGGGTGAGAAACATGAACACGGCTCTCGGCGCAAACTGAGATTTTTTCCGTGTTTCCTGTGGCCTGGACATGCACGCACTCCGCACCCCCCTCCACTTCCAGCCACGCTCAATCACAGAGCAACTCTTGAGAAAGCAGACAAAAAGTCTGCGGAGCGTGAACGACGCTGACGTTTTTCCTTCAATCCTCCAGCGAGAGGCCTCAGGTTCAGGCTTTGGTATGCCCCGCGCGTTCCCGGGATGCCAGATGGACGTCCTGTTTTTTTGTTTTTTTCCTGACATGCCGCCTCACAATTCCCATCCTGTGAATGTACAACCAGCAGAAGTCCAAAGCGAGACGTGGCATCAGAACTCGTGGAGGTCGGCCCGTAATCACTCCCGCCGATGATGTGCCCAGTCGATAAATCAGATCGGCCAATCTGGAACGCAATCAGCCTCCGATCAATATAATCCCCCAGTGCATCGTTTCACTTTGGGTTTCACTCCCACGGTCTCTTTCTCTCTGTTGCTCCTCTGTCTCTTCCTCAGTTACGCAACACACACCAACCTGTGTTCACACTGCAGGCCTTCAAGCTCCGATAGAAATTACTTGTATGTGATTTTTTTTTAAAGTAAGACTGTTGAAGAAGTAAGAGCGTTGTACACATACTTGATACCATTAGCCTATAAACGGACGGCAATCTTGTCATGCTCAAAGTTAAAAATGAGGAACATCTGCTTTGGTCTACCTGCCTGTTTAAGAAAGAATTCCAGCAAGTTTATTAAAAATGCAACAGTTCAAGTTATGGACTATCGCCAGGCACCAAATTCATAATATGTAACAGCAACCTCGTCATACTGGAACCATGTGCTGCTATAACCAACCAAAAGAGGAGTCAAATCACAAACACCTGAGAAAATGAAAACATCAATATGATAAAACACAAAAAAACACCCCTTTAAGTACAGGAATAGAAGATTGTTTTTTTCATTGTGAAACTATGTAAACCGCTTTTATGGTTGCCATGCTAGGCGTGGCTAAAGCTACATGCAAACTCATGGATAGGTAACGGTATCGTTCATACCGTTAGCTTCATGACCTCTGTGGTCATGAAGTCTTTTGAACGCCTAGTCCTGTCCCACCTAAAAACCCTCCTGGACCTCCTGCAGTTCGCTTACAGAGCCAACAGGTCTGTAGACGACGCAGTCAACTTGGCCCTTCATTTCATCCTCCAGCATCTGGACTCCCCAGGAACCTACGCCAGGATCCTGTTTGTGGACTTCAGCTCTGCTTTCAATACCATCATACCGTCTCTGCTGCACGACAAGCTCTCTCAGCTGCACGTGCCCGACTCCACCTGCAAGTGGATCACAGACAGGAAGCAGCACGTCAAGCTGGGAAAACACATCTCAGCCTCTCGGACCATCAGCACCGGTTCCCCCCAAGGCTGCGTTCTTTCCCCTCTGCTCTTCTCCCTGTACACCAACAGCTGCACCTCCAGTCACCAGTCCGTCAAGCTCCTGAAGTTCGCGGATGACACCACCCTCATTGGACTCATCTCTGGTGGGGATGAGTCCGCTTACAGGTGGGAGACTGACCACCTGGTGACCTGGTGCGGTCTGAACAACTTAGAGCTAAACGCCCTAAAGACAGTGGAGATGGTTGTGGATTTCCGGAAGAATGCAGCCCCACCAGCCCCTATCACTCTGTGTGACTCCCCCGTCGATGCGGTGGAGTCCTTCCGCTTCCTGGGCTCCATCATATCCCAGGACCTCAAGTGGGAGCTGAACATCAGCTCCATCACAAAGAAGGCTCAGCAGAGGATGTACTTCCTGAGGCAGCTGAAGAAATTCAACCTGCCAAAGACAATGATGGTGCATTTCTACACAGCCATCATTGAGTCCATCCTCTGCTCCTCCATCACAGTCTGGTACGCTGCAGCCACTGCCAAGGACAAGGGCAGGCTGCAGCGCATCATCCGCTCTGCCAAGAGGGTGATTGGCTGCAATCTGCCGTCCCTCCAGGACTTGTTCGCTTTAAGAACCCTGAAGCGAGCAAGAAGGATTGTAGCCGACCCCTCTCACCCTGGACAAAAACTGTTTGTGCCCCTTCCATCTGGTAGGAGGCTGAGGTCCATCAGGACCAAGACCTCACGACACATGAACAGTTTCTTCCCGTCGGCAGTCGGGCTCATTAACAGAGCCCGGGACCCCCACTGACTCTGTCTTCCCCAGGACAAATTCCTACCGGTCACTCCCCTGCACATCCCTTCTATTACACTCGACACTTTTACACTACACTTACATCTCACTTGTTTATAGTCCTGTTATCTGTTCGTTTGTGCACTTTATTTTATATTTTCTGTAAATTTAATATGTTTCTACTTTGCACTGTTGATTGTTGTTGATTGTTGTTAAATGTTATGCACCTCCCGTCATGTCAAATTCCTCGTATGTTCAACATACAATGGCAATAAACGGTTCTGATTCTGAACGTCGTAACATACCCATCTCCCTTATAAAGTAAAAAGAAGATACCACAAACGTTTGTTTTTTTCTGGCAACTGGTTTGTCTGCAGACAGTATTAAGTAAAAAACGTCAAGTACATAAAACACATGGCCTTCCCCCATTTTTCCTGGAGAGGGGAAAAAGACAGTTAGACCAACCAGTTTGCTGCCTTCCATGACCTTTCATGTCACCTACTGTCTGCGGCTAATTAGGGAGGAGCTCTGGAATCAGTGCCTCTTTAACCAGGTGCCATCAATCTCCCCTCGTTTGGAGCCAATTGGTTTGAGAAAAGATAGTAAATGTATGTATCCTCTCAAGTTAGTTAGTTAGTTAGTTAGTGAAGGAGAGAAACAAGTAAACATTCAACTTTTTTGGAGCTGACTCAGGCCCTGTCCACATTACTCCGTTTTTACTCCGTATTTGCTAGAAAAAATTACGCCCACACCCGTGTTCGCTACTGGATTGGTTATTGGCAACCATGACGTCTCCGTCCCTGATTCGTCACACTCACTATCACGTGACCCGTACCCGGAAGAAAACAAACTGGGCTACCAGCGATTCATTTCAACATGGATAGCTAATTGCAAGCGTTGCTGCTAGCACAACAGCTAGCAGCAGCTAGCAGCTGTTGTGCAGTAAAAGTCTGCATATCTGTGGAGGAAGCAGCTGTTATTGGAGTGATTAGCGAGCGGCGTGACCGGCATCAGCCCTATGGAGCAGCTCGTTGTTTTTAGATTCTAATGAGAAGACACGCTACACTAACGTTTTACTTCTTCCGTTTGGTAGCCTTGAGAGACCTTAGTCTGTAAGTATGTATTTATGAAGCATGAAAAGATGTACGTAGATATATTCTATTCGCGTGTTTAGTATAACATTTGTGTTGTATTAAATGCTAATCGCGGTTAGCATTTCTCCATTGGCGGTAATGTTAAAATTAGCTTAGAAGCTAGCTAGGCGGACATGACGTTCAGAGCTACTAGTGAGAACAGACATCAACAACATGTAGGAAACGAGTGAGAGACCACATTGATGGACCCATAATCTTGTAAACGTTTATGTGTAAGTGTTGATGTTAAAGTAAATTTGGAGAGAGAGAGAGAGCGAGAGACCCGCAGCGCTGTAACTACGTCTGAAAAATAAAACTTCTAAAACTTTCCACGAACTGTGTCTGTTTGAGTTTATAGAGGGAGATTTTAGAGGAAGATCTTAAGTATCAAATACAACCTTTCATTATTAAAAACTACTTTATTACTCTGTCGTATTTTATTTTTTTTTTAACTAAGCAAGCAATCCACTTCCTGTTTACACCGTCACGCGCATGCCCAGTGTACGTAAATGGTCACGTGCTGTCCGCCTTCGAAGGCTGCCGTCTGGACGCAGATCAACTCGAGAATGATGCTGAAACTCCCGTGTGGACGGAGATCGTTTCTATTTGACAAATCTGCATCCAAGGAGAAACGGAGTAATGTGGACAGGGCCTAACATTACAGCAGGTAAAAATAAAAGACATTTTAAAGGGGAAGCATACTCTTTCTCCAGGAAGTCCTGTTGTATGAGCAAAAAGATTGAATACAAGGGAACAAGCAGTTCACGGCTCATTTACATGTTGAACAGTTGATGAAAGTGCACCATTCTCTCAGCATACATAGCACTTAAGGAAATTACATATTGGGAGTGGAGAAGATAGGCTCCATGACATTCACATTGTACACTAGAGCCTGTGACTCAATATAAGGATTATTTGGAAGAGAAAACAAAGGTGAATTGTAAAAGTATTACCCAAACTGTCACTTTTACACAACCACTCTCCGCTTCAACTTTGACCTGTGCAGTACTACAGTACTGTAGTCGTGTGTGTTCTTGTCCATTGAAATCTCAAATGTGCTCACATTAAGTTATACAACCAAATAAATATAAATCATCAAATGCATTTTGATAAACTGGTTAAAATGTTTGTCTACAATGTGTGAGTCTTTTAATGTTGCCAGATCTCAGCTCTTGCCTCGGTGAATACAACATCCTCTCTGCTTTCAGCTCTGTTTTGGTCTCCACCAACTGGTGAGATCTGGCTCCGTGGCGGCTAAGTGATCCACGACGCTCACCAGCTAGCCTCTAACTGTGTCCGTGTGTTGTTTGGTGTTCGGCAGGTAGTGTACAGTTAGTCAGAGCCTTTTCACTGACAACTGTTGTCTCATGCTGGAAAACAAGGTTGATGAGATGGAATGAAGCGGTGTGGACCTGCAGAATAATTATGTGTGTGTTCATCGCTACAAGTGACACCCTTCTAATTACAGAGTCATTTGATTTGTTGTTTTGGTTGCCTGAAAAACACAGTTTGAGTTTATTTTATTCATATTTGGAGTTTGTTTTCAACCCCATGTTCAAACATATCAGGCTTTTTGAACACATTTTGTTCATAGTATGCTTTGGTTTTTAGTTCCCGTTGGTGCTGAGGTGAAGTTTGGAAATAACTGAAAGGGTTAGTTCTGATTTTTTTGAAGTGGTTTTGTTTCACGTGTTCCGTGTTGTAAAATTATTCTTTTTTTTGTAAATGGACTCCTGTAGCTTTGAAGAGAGCTATATATTGTTTTCATTTCCGCGTCGGAAAGGGCTGTCTGATTGAAAGATAATGCGACTGTGAACGGGAGCGTCGGAAAAATGTATTTTAGTCACCTAAAACAATTATCAGTTTAAGTGTAGGCTATACTAACAATATTTTCACTGCTCTACCTTGTCATCAGACAACCCTTTGCCGACGGGGAATTGAGGCCGTTATCTATGCTCTCTTCAAAGCCACGACACACCTTTTGACAAAACAGTCATTTCACCTCCCCCAGAACATGGCAGTTGTTGGTCTACCGCTACATCGATTGGACAGTTTACGTGGTGTAAACAGCAGTACATTGCTTAGTTTCGAACCGGTACTCCCGTCTGCTTCATCAAACTGGGAGCATGCCGACCGCCATCTAAGCACCTGTAATACACAATGACTATTGATAATGATATTAATGTAGAATATCATCTACAAAACGTTTTCCGAAGGGACATTCTGATGTCAAAACACATACACACCAAATATTGAATGTCAGGATTTAAATGCATTAAGGAACACCACTGAGAAGCTGCAGAATTATACAACAATGTCTCTAAAAAAAATCGTTAGAATAATGTAAAGGCCCCTTTATTAAATGAGGAGACGTTCAACACAGTTGTATCTGTGTAGAAAAAAAGGCACTTTCAGCTGTTGTGTGATCATTTCCTCTCTCTCTCTCTGTCTCTCAGTGTGTAGTTGGATGCTGTATAGGCCCTGCAGAGGTGACCTGCTGCCACGCCGCACAGTGTTGTGTTGGTGGAGAAGGCGGGTGCAGTGCCAGGGGCATCTCTCTGACAAACAGAGCAGATGCCTTGCACTAACAAACAGCCCACCGGGGCTCGGGCAGCCTCCCCGTCAATCCTCTGCTGCTACATCGGCTCGAAAGTGCTGAGACTTGCAGCTACTGCAGCAAAGACTCTGTGCCCTCAGCGCTCACTATCACAACCGACACGCGAAGTAACCCGACGGGTCACTTTCTTTTATTTGTCCGTGGTAAAGCCGCTGCCTCCGTCACATGCAGCTCCGGAGCTTCATATGATTGTATTCTCGGTCATGGGCAAAAGGCTATTGTGAATATGCAGCTCGTATTTATCTCCACAAAGGGACTATTGTCAGAAGCTTATCCACACATTAAAGTTAAGCTGTTTATGCACTATGGGCCACGGTGGCTGTAATCTCAACTGACTGCAGAGAAGTGTGGAGAGATTGTGATGTCACTGTTTAAAACTCGAGCATTCTGAAGGCCTTTCTTCCATCATTTTAACTCGCAGTCATTACACACAACCAAAATATCTGAAGATCCTGACTTTGTTAAACACAACTTTCGTTTTTTTTCTTTTTCTTTTTCATCAGCACATCCCCCATATGGAGGTTGTTTGTTGTTTTAATTGTGAGGTCGACCCCGACTTCAAACAACACCCCCACCCACGCGCATCCAGCGTATCCACATTTGCACACGTGCACATGCACATAACGGGTGCCAATACAGAGGCTGAAATTAAGTCTCATTATCAGGAAATGTTGGGTTCGGCCAAAGTGCACAGCAGCGCCTTGGGCATTGAAATAAGACACAAACAGATATTTAATGAATCTATCTTGAATTTTTCACAGCATGATTATTATTCTAATTTAGTGTCTTGGGTTATGGATAAATTATGAAGGGAAACAGGCCCAGTTTACATGCATTTTAATCTCAGACTGCAGGGGTAGTAAAAAAAAAAAACTTTTATCTGCTGCCAAGTGATAGACCACCTACAGCAGCGGAACAACGTCTGCACTGATGAGCGCCGCTCTGGCCAACCCTGCAGTCTGGTTATGGACACTTTACAATGCAGCATCAGCGTGACATTTTCCAAACACAAACCCTGCATTTGATTTGGGATTATGAACACGAGTCAGCATGCAATTAACACGGATGGTCACAGGTAAATCCTTGTGGTCACGGTTCAGACCCAGGTCAGTGTACTTCCATTCACATCAGTGCTATCAACCATGTAGTCACACCAATGCTGCCATATTTACGTAATGTCGTAAAGAGTGAACAATGTGGTATGATTTTAGGATTTTTTTTTTGTCATCATATAGGAGCTTCATGCAACTGATTATGTTCTACTACGGAGCTTCTCAAGCCGTCAGATGGAATCATTTGACTCATTTCTATTTACTACACTTGTGGGTCATTTTTCAGAAGGTACCCCCTCGGTGTAGGCAGGATTTTTAACGGATCCCTGTAGCGACTCCGTGTAAAGCTTGCCGTGACATCATCTTTAACGGAACACTCTCACCAGCAACCAAGCAGAGGATCTTCTGCACTTGGTCAGTTGTACGCCATATCCATTAAAACAAAAATTCTGGATCAGGTGGATGCAAAAATTTTAGTCACTATTGCAGTGGCTTGGTTATTCAAAAAGGGCGTGTTTGGGAAGGCTGTCCCATGTCGTGCTAGTGACCAATCAGTGGTTTTAACTCTATCTGCTAGTAATCAGCTCAGCTTCCTTGGCACCTCGACTGAAAAAAAAAGTACCAGGTTCCAAGTCCTATCCTCTACTTTTCCTACTTGAAGGTGAAAATAACCGTTCTAATGTTTAACAAACTGAACTGAACTGGACTACATGGTGGGAATGTGGCTTAAGAGTCTGGGGCCATGTTAGCCAGCTCTGTGAGGCTGCATTGAGATAAATGCTGACAGATCTTTAGCGTGTCAGCATGCAGGTATTTGCTTATTAGCACAAAACACAGAGTAGCCTACAGCTGAGGCTGATGGGAATGTCATTGCAGGCATTTAGTCATAAACCAAAGCACTGAGCCACATTGCATGGCAATCCAACCAATAGTTATAAAGACATGTCACTAAAAGCCAAAAATGTCAAAGACAAATGTCATTGTTCTTAAGAAAAAGTTTAGTCTTAAGAGCATGAATGTCTGAAGCAAGTTTCACAGCAATCCATATAATTGTTGAGTTATATCAGTGTGGACTAAATATTTTGACCTCTAAGCCTCATCATATGTATATGTTTAGTTAACATGCCTTTTATATTCCATCTCCCTGTGAAGAGGGGTCGCTTAAACTTAACCCCTTAAAACCTGACTGCCAGTGTCGGTTCAACTCATGCTATTCAGCCAAACCACAGAACTTTATCTAAAATTTAAGTGGAGATCAACCCTTGGCAATAAGCCAGGTCACGTCACCTTGTTGACCCATTAAAAGGCACATTTGTCTGGGGTTTGCTGCTGGATCAGGGTAATGGTGATGATCTTCAGGCTGTGCTTGGGGCCATGAAAACTACACAGCCGGAGAATCATGACAGCTGCTCTGCAGAGGAAAGCATATTTTATGTGATGGAGCTGAAGAGGCAGAATACCTGCACGCTCGTCTCCCCTCGCTCCGTCTGGCCATTGAAGAGACGTCAAAACAAATCTGATCACAGTCTGTAACCTTAGCTAAGCATAATGGACTTACTTCAGGCCGTTTACCCTCTCTGGTGTTCATACCCGTTAAACATGCTTGAAGAAATAGCTGACTATAAGCATCAGTGAAGACTGGGAATTACACTACCTTTGTTATGCTAAGCCTTTCAGACATCAACTCCGAGCTATCAGATGACAATTTCTGCCCTTTTATGCCCATGACACCTTGTATTTTGGGGCAAGATTCCATTAGTTTAGGTTGATCCCAAAACTGAAAATGACTCCTCTTTCCAAACACTATCTTTCAACATTTCCTCACTGAGTAACCTTCTCACAAAGCTGGCCTGCATCTTATGAGGCCAATTGTCACGACAGGATATTAGTGTGGAAAACATGCAGGTCCTGAAAAAACAAATAATTGCATTTCATTACAAAATATTATACATTCAAATCAGATATATCCTCTGGTTCACAATATATCCAGCAGATCAACAAGCTGAGTACCAACTACAGGCCAACAGTTACTATGCATACTACAGGACATTATACAACACAGTATGTAAGCTCTATGTTCCACCCAGTTGTCAATACGTTGAATGTCAACATTTGTGAACCGAGAATACGTTTCATTAATAGGTTACATATCAACCTCGTATCATGTTTGCATGAATGCACAATGACAAGGGGTTAACGTGAAAAAGTTGGTAAGGATTAGTCAACAAAAGTAGTTGGCTATGGTTAGAAAAAGTCACTTAACATAACAAGGTAACGTAACAAGGTAACTAGCATTAATAAATTACAACTGCCCTTAGTGTACTTTCTTACGGCCCTTACGCACCGAGGGCATGACTATTAAATGACACCAATGCGAAATACTCTCCTGCGAATATTATATGCCTAGGGCTTTTATTGTGGAAGGTAAGAAAGGAAGGAGTGGATCTGGTATGCACTGCCTTTGTCAAGGTTGAAAGGAGTAATAAAGTTTGCTGTCTTGGTTTGGACTACGGAGCCTCCTTGTTGTTTCATAAATATAGGCTCAACTCGTTCCACACAACGTGATTGGTTGATTCCTTTATTCGCGTTAACAAAGCTCAGAAAATCGACCTTGTTCTTGAAAGTACGGCGCTTATTCGACACACGGTATTTGTGTTATAAAAGCTACTATGTGAAAATATTTATGACAAAAACAAACGATCCAAAAAAAGAAGAAAAAAAATTTGCCGACCATTGAGGAAATGAGTTCCTGGAACCAAATATGGGCGCTACGTGTTCAATAGGTCTCACAGGTTGTCTGTCATGTCAGCTGAAACAAGACAAGCACAACAGCAGGCTTTCATCAACTAGGACAGGGGTATTCAATTAAAATTCCAAAAGGTCCAGATTGAGAAAATGTCCTCGGACAATGGTCCGGAACAATTACAATAATATCTAACTTGCGCTATTTAGTGCCATATATATATATATATATATATATATATATATATATATATATATATATATATATATATATATATATATATATATATATATATATATATATATATATATATATATATATATATATATATATATATATATATATATATATATATATATATATTCAAGAAGTCTAGTAGTAGTAATGTCTCTGTGTAGTCAACAACTGTCAAATCAAATAAAGTACATATCAATTATATTTTAACAATTATTATTCTCAGTTTTCAAATTGAACTGGATGGATTATAAATAATACATAGAAATACATAAATAAATGGAATAAAGAATAACTGACATAACAGAAAGCTTTTGAAAAATGTGCATCTTTAAAATAAAGTACTTCATTTTAGAAAAATCTATTTCACTGAATTGTCCTGCAGCTTTAAATTCAGTTCATTCAGGTGTGAAGTGATGTCAATAAAAAAGCCACGATATTATATTTTTCTCATCTTCTAACGAGATAAATTAGTGAGCATGATCTTTATCTGTGGTTATTAAACCACTTGTTTCAGCTCTATTCTCTCTGTTTACATCATTGTTGGTCAGTGAATTAACGTGTTAGATTCTGATCATTTTGGGCTCTTGGGTTTATTTTCTGTGTCTTCATTTAGATGTGAGTGGGTACGTTTGCTCAAAAGAGTTGTGCTTTGTCTCGTAGTGTCGCTTCATTTACCGCTTTTAATAATCGTCACGGTCTCTAAACATATGAGACACACTGGTTTTAAACTGTCCGTGTGAAGAATTAATCTATAAGAGTCTGTTCATTGTTGGTTAAAGACTCTGGTCTCTCTGGCCCCTCGACCACTTTTCTCTCTTTGGAGAACGTCATGTGAAATAAATTCTCTGACTCACGTATTATTCTCCTGCTCTTCCTTCTCTTTCCTCATCTCTCCCCCGGTATGTGTACATCTCACTCGAGTCAGGAAACTTGTCAGAATACCCATATTTGATTGGCTGAGCTGCATCACGTGATGTGATTTACAACGCATTGGTCGGTGCGCTTCCTGCACCTCTGAACAAGTGCCGTAAAGGATGAAAAACCTGCGCTCTGTCAAAATAAAATCGATTTTAGGTCCTGGGTCCGGATACAACGCCGTCTGGGCGCGGTCCGCCAATTGGTGACCCCTGAACTAGGACATTCAGAAACTTAACAAAAGGAATAACAGCAGAGAACGCTTGAACCAACCAACATGTCCAGGCCCTCATTTGCATTTGGGGAGAGGGGAGGTCGTTCAGAAGGAGCTGGGGTCAGCAGTTAGAAACGAAAAGATTTCTCAGGGTGAAATGAGCTTCAACGACAGGCCGACCAGCTGACAGTTTAGCCAGATTAGCCACCACTTAATTTGGAGGCAAAACTGAAAGTCACCATACCTGTAATGTTGCTAAGAGTCCATCATTGGGCAACAAAACCCTATGGTAGGTCAAAGTGTAACCAAGAAGTCAAATTGTAAACGTGAATGTTTACAACAGACAGCTTGGGTCATACTTTGACTGTGCACCTTAATATTCTCTTAACCTTTGAGTATAGGAGAGCACTTCATCTTTCATTTGTTTTGGTTAAAGGTTGAGCCAAAGCTATTATTTTAGTTTACACCTCTTGACAAAAGGCTACCCCTCAACCAAGCAAATGTGGTGCATTTTTTAGACCACAATGTGCTAAGCAGGATCTTTTGTCTAAATGTTCCAGTCCAGAGGAAAAGCAAAAGGAGTGAAAAAGCTTTAGTATCAGCCAATTATCTCAGCTAACAAACTGCACTCTTCTAATCCGTCCAAATGAACCTGGATGAGAAAAAGGTTCCAGAGTTTGAACAAACCAAAGCTCGGGGCAAACATACTCTTACTGAAAAGATAACCAAACACAATTTGATACAGCCAGTAGTCTCATTTACACACTTTAGCTGTCAGCATTCCCACACGTCTGTATTATGACATGGCAAACTAATCAAGCACCATGGAAACGGGGTGAGCCTGGGAGGCATCTGCAGCCGTATGGAGGGTGGGACTGCGCAAAGCTATTCTATTCACTACGACTCGTTCTATTTCTAATAAGTCATCAAGTAGCGTCCTGCAGGCCCCTGAGCTGTTAAGCTCTTGTTCAAACATGATCCTTGCCATGTTAGTGATTTGCAGGACAATTGCCCCACTAGGGATGTGAAAAAGGTCAGGCAGAGGTGCTTGTCCGGTCCACTATGTTAAAGCTGATACACAAGCAGCCCTAATCTCTCTCAGACTATGCCACTGGCCACCTAGCTAGGGATTAGAAACTCTGCTGCTTCACTTTCTCCTGGAGGACATGTGAAACCTCAGGCTCTGGACTGGGTTCAATAAGGGCGAGATGCAAAACTTGCAGTCTGTCTGGCTAACACTAGTCATTCATGTCAGTTTAGGTTTTTTGGTTTTAAGTCACCAGAAAATCAATCATGATTACACCTCATAGATGTACAACGTGAATTTGTACTTTTTTACTTGGCAGTAGATCCACCTCTTTGGTCCATGCTATAATATCTCAACAACTATCGTATGCATTGCCATCAAATACGAAACAGACGTTCGTTTTCCCAAGAGGAAGCGTCCCGTTGACGTTGGTGGACTTATCCTCTAGCTCCACCATCAAGTCAAAACTTCACTTTGCTTCATGCCTAAATATTTACATATGTGTGAGGATATTCCCATCAGCCTCAGCTGTACTGAGCAGCATGCAAACTAGTTTGTAGCATGCTAAAACAGTAACTGCTACGATGAAAAGACAAATGATCACATACTGAAACCTGCCATTGTCACTGTTAGCATGTTTAGCATGCTGACGTTAAAGTGTAATCGAACCTTTGTGCCAAACTACAGCATCAAAGAGCTCCTAGCGCACCGCTGTAGACTCGTAGTCTTGTGAAAATATGTTTTTAATGTTCATTTTATTTATTTCTATTAAAAAAAAAAAATGTGATTCAAGCAACTCATATTTTATTGTATTTTTTTATTTTGTTGGTAAGTGGTGGGACATTTGTATGTGGGAGTGGTTAAAATAGCAGGGATTGGCTATCATTGTCAGAATGTTACCATAATACTGCTGATTGACATTTTTAATAAAGACAACCTGGAGACAACCCATAATGGCTTATGGGTGATACATTGATCATGTTTGGATGTTTCTTTACTCACTGCACAGTGGCATTAGAATATTCAATATCGACAATCGTCCCTTTGCAATCAGAACATGCATCTGTTGTAATTTACCACATGCCATATTATCATGTTATTGTACGGACATCTTCGATGCATATGTAGTCATCGCCGCACAATTTTTGCACTGCTGTCACAAATTCCCCTTCATATTAGTTTGTTTTCATCCTGTCTGCTTGTTTATTAACTCTCCTGTCATTTCAGATCCTACCATTCACACCCGATCACACCTCATTCCCCTCACCTGGTCCTCCACACCCATCTCACCTGCAGCCCATTCCCTCATTAGCCCTCACTATTTAGGTTGCACTTGTTCCCTGCCAGATTGTCTTGTGTGTTTTTGCCAAGTTCTCCAGCGTATCTTTATGTTGTTCCTGATCTGCCTGTTCCGACCCTGGATTTTTGCCTGCCCCTTATTGAATTTGTTTGCCTGTTTGACTGACCTCCCCGTTTTGACCCTGCCTGAACTCAAGTAAAAGAACTGAACTTGTATCTTGTCTCCGAGTTGTGCTTTTGGGTTCTAGTATCTGTAATCCTTACAACTGCATTGCAGATTCAGGGATCTCTTGTAAAATAGTTTTCTTTTGATTTACTGTTGATAAGGTTTGACTCTCTTCGGCTATATTCATTCTTCGGTCTTCTTCTACTCCTATGATGCCAAACATTTATCTGTTGCTGCTGCCAGTAACTGGTACTTTTTATGATGTGCAACATGTTTGTCTGCGCAAAAAATAAAAGATTAAATTAATATTTTGTTGCAGCACTGTTTACAGGTCTCAGAGTAAGTGGATGTTAATTCATCCTCTTCCTGTTGCATGTTGTGCAACACTTCTCACGTGTGTGTGTGTGTGTGTGTGTGTGTGTGTGTGTGAGTGTGACGGGGTTGTATCGTTGCTGCCCTGATGAGAAACTGCATGTGGCCCTTCTGTTTTGCATTTTATTCTCGTCTGAGCGGGACATGGAGGAGCAAGTCGAGAGCTGTTTACCAGAGTAACAGGATGATTAACAATTTGAAAGGATATGTCCCATTTCATAATAGAGAAGCTAACTGGCAGCCAGGAGGCTCGGCTGAGCTCCAGCTGGCTTCGGGTCAGTATAATGACACGTATGTGT
The DNA here is from genome assembly GCF_050575085.1 of Anarhichas minor. Lineage (NCBI taxonomy): Eukaryota > Metazoa > Chordata > Actinopteri > Perciformes > Anarhichadidae > Anarhichas > Anarhichas minor. The sequence continues at coordinate 15,625,312 of NW_027466582.1, read as the reverse complement.
TTTTACCTGTCTGTCTCCTCAAAAGTCTCTGAATCAAGGTTAAGTTTTTATATGTAAACTACAACAATTGTGACAAGTAGTTTAATGTATTCATTTGTTATTGTAGCTGCACAGGAAAACGGCATGTTCAGCTTCTGCCTAGGGACCCACAATAGAGGTTTTCACAGGTCCACTTGATTAAGAATACTTGAGACCTGATCCAGGAGCTGGAGTTTATTCTGTCTGATCAGGCCAAGTAGGATTAAGTTCTATTGCAGCAGGGCCATGGAAGCTACTTGAGATATGGTGATTTGTGTGAAGAATTTTACATGCATCTGCCGTTAACTGTGTAGATACTGTAAGCCCTTTTCCACCGCAGGAATTTAAAACATAATGTAGCATTGTCCCAGGTTCTGCTGTTGCGCCGCACAGACAGGAGGTAATACTGGTTGCTGGTAATATCAGTGCTGACGACCAATCAAGAAGATCGGCCATGTCGTCACATCACAAACTACATCTGTAACGGCCATTTCACTGCTCTATCGACCGGTAAAACCAATGCTTTAGAAGAGAACAAAGGAGAAAGATTGTTGGTCAAACCAAGATGTTTCAGACCCTCATTATTGGAAAGAAGGCCATTCAGTGCTGTAGTCAGCGGTTAGAAACCAAAATATTTTACAGCATCTGGCACAAATTAGGACACAACAAAGCCATGCTAGCAGCTGTGTGAGGCTGTAGACAGCGGTGCTTTGAGCTAAATGGTAACATCACCATGCTAACATGCGCACAATGACAATGGTAACAAGCTGATGTTTAGCAGGTATACCATGTTCACCATCTTAGCTTAGCTTGTGAGCATGCTAACATTAGTTAATTGGCGTTAAACACTGTACAAATGAAGCTGATGGGAATGTCATTAGTTCTGCAGGTTTTTGGTCATGATGTATTGGACACACTTCGATTTTTGGCTGATGGTGGTGCTCAAGGAATCATACACATACCATCATATCTACATAAATTGCAGTGTAACATTGCAGTGTCTTTTGGTTTCCCGCACCTCCTTACACCTATAAACGAAAGTCCGGATTACTCGTCAAACTAACCAGGAACCTCTCAAATGACACTTGGTCAGTGCCCCTCAGGTTCTGATACCGACTGAACAAGGCAACCTTTAGTATCTGTATTGGACGAACCAGGCTTTCAACTAACTCCAATGTAAACCCATCGGCGACAATATTAGATGGTCAAACAAACACAGGACTTTCACACAGGATACTGCTGTTGGTGTCCCGTTACGTCGGGAATGTAGTTTTTTTTTAAACTGAAACCACAATCTTTTCCAAAGCTTTACTAAGTACTTTTCTTGCCTTAACCTAACCAAGTAGTTTTGTTGCGCAAGTAAACATAAAAACGAAGTTAACCCACGTTTGAAGTTTACTTTACGCGTTTAACTGGTGGGAAATGACGCTTAAGGCGGGTACCTAAAGTGACATAGTTTAAGGCATAGGGCCACGGACCAAACGTATTGGACGAGTTGGTAGTGAGAATGTTTTGGCTCAAACTAATGTCTGACCGGGCAGATAGCCAATCATAGTTGAGGACAATAGGTTGGCACCTGCGGTGGCCCAGGCAACTCCCTGGATACGCCCCTGCACTTCCTTCAGTTGTTTACAGTATTGTTGCCATGGTTATAATAATGTAACGCTGCTGTCAAGTAGGCTTAATTATTTTTGGGGGTAGATGTTTCAGATCCCCTTAAGTGACAAACTGACTCAGCATGTGGAATATAATATTTTGAACATAAAATATCTACGAGCAGTGTGAGAAAAGGGCACGTTGTGATAAATAACATCTTCAAGCAGAGCAGAATGTATGTGTCTGAGTGAAGTTCTGAGAAATACGAGGAGGAAAAGATGTGCAGGTGATGGAGTGAATGGATCTATTGTGTCCCCGCCTATTCAGAGGAGGTTGCCGTGTGGCAGCTCAGTTCACTCTTCATATGTTTTATGGATTGCCATAACTCTGACACCGATACTGACTATTTCGACAGTGTATTTTGTTCCTCCTCTCTGCAGCAGCAACACTGCCACTGTTATTTTCAGCCCTGCATGCCTCCATAGCAGTTTGCAGTGTGGGAAGGCCCCTGCAGGGCCGCAGATGAGATTGCTGATACGGTGGTTCCGGTTTGTTCCCAACCTTGGTATGTCCCGGGCAACCCCCCCTTCCCCTACAAAGACCCCTGTCCTCTCCCTTTGCCCATAAATTTTGAGCGAGGGATTATGGGTTCATTTGCCTGGCCGTTTAGCCCCGCGAAGCCGCCGTCGGCCTTTGACTGGAGGGGCCTCCACAACATGAGCCCTCCCGCATGGGGTCTGCATGCTAAATGGTAGACCGAGATTCAGGAGGCGGCCCCCCTCCTCCGTGACAGTCCCTGCCCCACCGCTTGACGCGGTGTCAAGCCCAGGTGCCGCGGAGGCTCAGCTCCTCTCAGCACTCCAGACAGGCCAGATCCGGGCTTTGACAGGCTCGGTCTGTGGGGAGAGTCTGAGTCCAGACGGTGCTCTGACCCCGCTGCCCTCCTGTATGTTGTTTACCTTCAGGTGTTGGCACCTGCTCAAAGAGAGAAAAGAGGCGAAGGAAAAAAAAAACTAGGGATGTCTGCTTCTACCTCTCCCAGACAGGAATCAGAAATTGACAATGCTGGAGCTAAAAACACCTCAGCCAGACCTTGTGGGTCCTGTGGGGCTGCCTAGAACTGACTGGACCTTGACCATGGCTTAAGCAGGTTCTCCAGGTCAAATGGACCCGAATTCATCTTTTTTTACCATGACAAGAAAAAACTGTTTAATCACAAGTTTCTCTGTTGCTGCTTTAAGGGGGAATAAGACACTTTTATTTAAACCTAAGTTTGTATTAATGATTCTTTTTTTTCAAGTATATAATGAATGGCTTTCAGGTCATGCGGCATTTGAATCGAATAACTCCAACCAAACCTTCAATTACTGCGAGAATAAAAAGAAAAGAGGTGACGCCAGCTAAGTCGGCGACCCCGTACGTGAGCTCAGGCTGAGTAAACGCCCATGTGGGCAGCACCAAACCGCCACCTCTTTCACCCTGCCTCGGTGTGAATGGACTCTTATTCATTAGCTTGATTTGATATAATTTCCCGCATTTTTGTCCAACAATGTGACGTCCAAATGAGGATTCAAAAACACAATGCGGACTCAAATACATTTGGCCTCTCGAATTGGAGGTTAAAAAGACCGGACGGCAATTGCAGCAGATATACTTGCTCGCTGACGGCTTTACTGCGCACTGCTCCATTCTTTGGTGAGCATCAGTGCACGAGTAATTATGGAGAATTATTCAACGGAGGCATAATTATGCAAAGTCTTTTAAATGACGGACAAATGTGTCGCATTATGTGCATTGTTTTGCAAATGCGGTTGACGGTTTTCCGTTATCTGTATCTTGCTCTGCAACACCTGTTTTGTATAATTAAAACAAACTTTGACATGGGATTTTTGACTGAGGCAATTAATAGAATCATAAATGCCATTCAACTTCGAGGAAGCAGCCAGCTGATGGCGGCTCACAGGTGATTTATTTTCATATGGACATTCTCTCTTTCAGCCGTGAGGGCGGCAAATACCAAATTAGATTGCTGTGGACTTGCACGTATGCATCTCGGAGACTTCAGAGTGAATGGTGTATTTTTAGAATCCTCACAAAAGAGGGTTCCACTCATCGTTTGCATGTTATATATAGAATTGCATGCCTTCATTATGCATTTTGCTCAAAGACGCCCACAATCCTGCCAATCCATCTTCGTTTACACATACAGAGCTGAAGTGCTGTTTAGATCCTGTTGTTGCTGTTCAAGTGTGGTAACATTTCATTCTCCCCATTTAACATTCATAAGGTCTATAAACACAAATATAAATACATTTAAGTATTTATCAACTATTCAAACTCCTCATATGAAGCCACCATCACCGATATAGTTTCTAAACACAGTATAACGTCACTAAAATCTAATGTGTGTTATGAATCTTTTAAAATACACAATAAAAATAATTTGTAAGCATGTATAAAACTGACATCATTACAGACGACTATGGAAAATGTTATAGAGCAGTCATTATCTGTTGTACCCCAAGTTATAGATGAGTGATATGAGGAGTTACAAACACTTTCCAAAAGTGGTCACCATCCAATCTCCCAAAAATACAATTCTCTCAAATCTCCAAATGATACGTTTTTGATATATCATAACATAAACATGTCTATGCTGTTTCATCAGGCAAATGGCCAGCATGACAAAAAACAAAGTACATATAGTCACCAAACTGGTACAGTTTACTGGTATTTACAAGTCCTGATAAGAAGCAATACATTAAAGATTAAATATATAATCAATCCCTGAAAATTGTATGCTATACATTACGAAAGTTTAAGAAAATATAGTTGTCGTATTGTGATACAATCAGTATGACAATTTTGCAACTTTCCCAATATGTTCCTCAACGAGGTCCAATTTGCGATAGCAGCGACCACGTTCCCTTATGCATCCGCGCCTGTACGCATGGTCCATGAGTTATCAAGCAGGGCGTAGTGTAAATATATAGGGGGCAGGGCTAACCCACACCATCGACAAATGAGGTCTCTGCTGAGACCAACGATGCCTGCCACAAGTGTCCACGACAAACAGCTGATGGGTTACGCCATGGTACGTGAATCTGTTTACATGCATCATTTCTGATGGAAATTTTGTGGGGCTGACCGACAGAATCGAACCCGAGACGTACTGTGGCGTTTCGCCGTAACCACTCGACTACTAAGGCGCTCCAAAATGAGAGTAATGTTGAGGAAATAGAGCTGTAGATCCATTTGGATTGTGCTATTAACGGAACTCTACTGTAAGTACAAAAAGGTCTCATCCCATGTCTGCAAACATATTCCCCCTGGGGTCAAAGTCAATAACCCATTCCATGGATTAAAAGAGCCTCTTCTGTCCTTCACCGTTCTCTTCTGGACAGCAAAATAGCTTCTGATTTTTATTCATTGGTTTCCATCACAAAGACATAGTTGGTAAAGTATGTGTCAAAGCAATTTACTCCCTAACATCTACTCCCACATGGAACAGGACCCCTGCTGCTCGCTTAAGCATTGGACTTCCTGACTCACAAAGAGTCAGAGAAAAAAAGAATCCCATCTTGAAGGGAATCTTAAGCAGATGCATGGAAGCAGGAAAATCCCCCTGGATAAGCCGCTATGGTGTGACAACCTCTTTCTGGTTATGAGCCGACAGCACACTGCCTTTATTAAACACAGGTTCCATCTGTGACAGATCTAGAAAGGTATTTCAGAGAGACGCACCGCGGGGTTGCGTCTGACACAATCGCCCGATCCGCCCGGGCGCCGGGGCCATTCACGGCGCTTAAACTACTGCGGTGGAGAAATGAGACGAGATTCGTGCCTCCAATCTTGCCCTTGGAATTTCAGGTTCATGCTTGACAACGTGTTTACCCGCTTGATGTGTGCTCAGTGCGCGACGGAGTTCTAACAGACTCGCATTTCTCACCCCTGTTACATCCGCAGGATCCAAGAGTTCTTTCAGCAGAGCTATGATATGTTCACATCAGTTCAGAGTAATCCTTTGGATATTTTTTTTTTTCTCCTCGTCTTTTTCAATTTCAAAAGGCCGTTAGCTATTTAATAACAATGCAAATATGGATGTAATATAGGGATATTGCTTATGAATGGGTTGATAGTGATGGCAATAATGGAGGATAGTGATAATATGAGAAATACAAATAATTAATAATGATGTGTAGGCCCCTGTCCAGTGGCTGACAGATGTTGGGTTGGCAAACAGCTACCCAAACTGACATTGCATACAAACGGGGAAATGAGCAGCAGGTATCACAACAAGTTGAGGGGAACTGGTATGTGCCCAGTTGGATTATCACCTGTGGGAAATGTGAAAGAGCGCAGTCTGTCAAATTGTAAAATAGATGTAATTTACTGGTTTTGCATCCACGGAAAGTAGTTGCTGCTACTGGAGCTGCATGTAGGGACCCAGATTAATCTTTGAAACCCTATCGCAGCACTACAGGTCCATTAACGACATGTCAGCACTGTACCTCAGTGAAGTGAATTCTCCACTGGTCCAATCACCTCAGCACTCCAGGTGCTTGGGATTCATAGCCAGCTGGAACAATACAAAACTACAGTATCCTAACTCAGCTAGCTCTGCTGTTTCTCCAATACGTCCCGATGACCTCGGGAGTCGATATGCTTATTTGGTCCGAGGCACGCCACGACCACACCACAGTTGTTAACGGCAAAGCAGTGATTTATTTAGCCAATTAAACTTGGGGATAATTAGGTGGAGACAACGAGGGAGCCGGGCGGGGAATTTGTCCAGTACGCAGAGGTTAATGATAATCCTCTTTGAGATAAGTGCCATGTGACCAATGGGAGTTCAGACCGGAGCGCCCGGTCCAGCAGACGTCGCCGGGGCCTCTGAAGTGCATAAATTAGGATAAGGGAAGAACAGCGGCTGATTTACTGTAACTCCCAAGTGTCTTGCTCATTATTGTAATGTCTTCTCCACACACCCTTCCACTTATTTGATCATGTTTATTTCAACCTGATTAGCACCATTATTTTTTTTTTTTTATTGGAGTGTGGATTAATTGAACGGAGTGAGACTCCGATGTTGAGGAGTGGGCTGACAAACATCACGGGTCTTCTGCTGCTGCATGGTTTCAACATCATTGACAGCAGTGTGTATAATGAAGTAATCATTACTCAGACAGATTAAGTGCTATTTTTTTCTTGCACTTTTGAGCATTTAAATACAGATGGATTGGCTGACTGTTCCTTTAATTTTAATGTGATAAAAATCTGAGATGATAGTTACACAGGAAGTGATAAAATGCTAAATCAGCCTCAGACATAATCCTATGCAGTGAAGTAGTTTAAAGTACTCTCACATAACCAATATTAAAAGCCAGTCATAGCATCTAAGATAACAGTGGGTCATTTAATTGATTAGTTTAACAATTTGGAAACCATTTTTTATTTTATTTTTGCCCAATAGCAACAATATCTTGGTGTGAATCATTGGCTTTACCAAATGTGAGTTTTTTTGTTTTGGTGTATATTGTTTAAACTACAGTTAAATAAATCATCAAAACAGAGATACAAGGTTTTCCATGTGAGACTGGTGTTAACTACAGTGTGTTGTAGCCACCTTGCAGCAGTGGAAGAGATGCGATGTGTTAATATCTCTGCAAACATGTCAATACTTGTTTTAGCGCAGATACGTCGTTGTCTATCCATGAAGCGTGCCTCGTCGCAGCTGTTCAGGATCTGCTGTACTTACGTGACAGCCGGTGAGTCACATACTTCAGCCAAATAAAAAAACAAAAAAAACACCTTCACTTTCCTGTTACATTCTGTACAGCCAGCCATATCATTACGGATGGATTTGAGCCAGAGCGGAGTGAGTCAGGAAGGGATTTCACTGAGGAGACGCATCCTCAATGTATCATCCGCTGTAAAGTCAGAATTGCAGGTCCAGACTGGAGTCAAATACGAAGTCAGCCCTTCTGCAGTTTCACACCTTACGTCATGTATTCCGCATTACTCAGATCTAGGACAAAAACAGGGCACGGCAGTCTGCTCATGATGACAGGTTGTGCCATGCACCGCTGAGTACAGTTATTTAAAACGCGCACACACTCAAGTGCATGTAGAAAAGCTCCTCTCGGGGGAGCAAATAAATAAGTGGTGGCGATGGATTTGAGCCACAGGTGGACAGAGCTGCGGCTGTTAGTGTCCATTTCTACCTGCCGGGAGAACTCAGGGGGGCGGCGGGTTGTCCTGAGAGTATTGAGCCCCTCCCTTACCCGCCATGCAGCAGGCCTGTGATAAATGGCCCATAAACAGCTCTGGTCCTTCGGGCAGCCAAGTTCCATGGACCCTCCAGTTTGGAAACAATCATGACATACGTCCTAGATCCTTACAACTACATTCTATTTGCTAATGAACAGAACATCAAACACCTTGAATTAGAGTTGTATCAGAGTTTTAAAATGTGTGCTACAAACAACAGCATTTTTCAATCAGTCCAGCGGTAGTCAACACATTTAATAGCTTGCAGCCATAGAGCTGTTTCGGCTTAACGAGTGACAGTGTTGACTGGTGGCTCTCAGCCAAATTCACCATGGTTGCTCATAATTACGGAAACACCAACAGAACGTGAAGGTGTCCTCGTAAAAGCCTTCAAACTATTTTAAAATACACACTCCTCTGTTTATGATCTATTCCAACCATTTACAGGTTAGGTTTAAGTTACTACGAGCAACCTCGTATGCATTTGGCTGAAAGTCACCAAATGACTCGGTCACTTGTACTGAAACGGTCGGGATGCTGCCCGAATGCTGTAGAACTTGAGTTCGCTGTTGGGATATCGATTCTGACATTTGAACATGCAACAGACATTTTGATGCTGGCAACAGTTTAAATTCAATGTTTAAAGCTTGCTAACTCGTCTTGGGGCATGGGGCTAAAACGCAACATCCGATCAAAATTGGTGGACCTGCATCAGCCCAAAACAAACAAAGGAAGAGCTTTGGGAAGAAGGCTTATTCTCACAGACATTGACATGAAGACAGTGTGCAAGCTTTAATAACCACAACCAGATTCCATCATTTCTAACAAAGTGGGGTGTAATGATAAGTAGAAGTAATGCATTCACATGTGTATGAAGAGCAGGGAATTCCTGATTGAACGATGTGAATTTACATATTCCGGAGCACTTATTAATTCCAAACCCATCTGCAAAAGGATCCAACTATGGGTAAAATTATGATTTGTACCAGCAGTGAGCAATAAAAGAAATGTGATTTTGCCACCGATTTAGAATTCTTTGTACCAAGCAGTAACCATACGCTAGTTGTTATGAATGGCAATAGGAACCACTGATTATTTTTTAAATGTGACATTCAGCATGCTGTACACTCATTATAACATACAAGCAATGTATTATGTATTAACATGTAATCATGGAATGTTTTTTTTTCATTATTTCTAAAAAGAGACGAGTGGCATTTGCATGTTCGCTTCACTGTCTGCTCCCCAGTCATATCTTGTCATTCAACGCTTGGCTGCTGCCATATACTTAATAGTTCACCAAATATTGAGCATATTGACGTCCTTCATCCTGCATAAGATCCTTTATCCTGAGCTATAATCGGCACAGAACACTTCATTAAAAACAAATGGTATAACAGGAAGTGGAAAACATCCAAGAAAACCAATCTGGCTTGATTTTGTTGCCAAAGTCAGAGCTGTCCCTTCCAAATTTCATGCAACATATGAATCCAGTGTGGATTGTCGAGTATATGCACTTGTGCGTGTTGTGAGTGGCTGTTTTCGGACTGAAACAGCAGAAAATGTCTCTATTTCACACCTGGCCTGAACTTCAGGACGGTGTCTGTAATATACAAAAAATGTTGCCTAATTAGCAACCTTTCCCGATAATACTGCTGGTTCTGTGGCGTTGTCTACTGACGCGTGTTAAACGAGCCGTCACATCGCTAATATGAATTACTTGTGTCAAATTGATTAATGTGGAAGACACTGACTCGCGACCAATTTTATTTGTTGTTCAGATATTAAGATATCTTGTCAAGTGGAAAGAATGAGCATCCTGATGATTCAAATGTTGATGGAGATTTATGAAGGTTGATGATGGAAATGCCATTGAAGTCAAAGGGTTTATCCCACTGAGGTAAAACCTTCTGGGCTCATTCTCTGGGGAGCATTAATGTGGACAGTAATGTCATTTCGATCTGCCTATTAGACTTTAAGATTTTAGCCCGATAGTGATGCTGTAGAAAAGGTCATGGAGGGTCACTGACATCAGCAAGGATTGTCCTCTGGGGACCATTAAAAAAAACATATCAGATTCCAGAGCAATCTGGCCTGTAGTTGTTGAGATTGTTGCTGATGGACAAAGTCTTGGAAGGACAGACCTATTGAACAACCACCATCACCATCCTTGTTTCATGTAAAAGTCGTCTTAATTTCTTCCAAGGGAAGAATCATATCTCCATGACCTCTGGAGCAAAGCCCTTTGAAAGATGATTTTTATGACATTTGTGCTTTATTAGAAAGTTCACAGTGCATAGAGACATAAAGGGAAATGGGAAATAGAGCCACAAATGTCTGACACTGAATTTGTACTTACAGGCCAGAGAGTGAGCCACCAGGGCATTTCAGTAGTGCCTCTTTATGGAGATTTTAGTCCCTGCCCTTCTTGACTGCCTGCCTCTTTCCCACTGGACAAAAAACACTACCACCCTCCATCTTTTGCCTTCAGTGGGAAAGGTTACAATCAGCAATTTATTCCCGGGACAAATGCCTCTCCAGTATTCATGGATATTTATCGGCTCCAGCGCCGATTGTCAGTGATGGAAACATGAAGTGCGGTTGGACGAGCTCATTTTAGCCCTTTTCTGGCACGACGCTATGTGACGTACAGTACGTTGAAGTGATTATATAATAAAAAAATCAACAGGTATGTGGAAAATTATTCTAATTCATTAAAGTACCAAAATAAACCATTACTACGCTCTCCTCGAGGTCACAAGACTCCATTGCCAGAAACAGTAAATTGACCTTGTTGACGTCTTTGTTGGTCTTTCCACTATTCCAACAATCAAAAACAATTGGTGGAAATACACTCTTAATTCACTGAGTTAGATGTGAACAGCCCTTATATGCTCTCTGCAAGGGCACAAGACTCCAGTAGTAACCTTTGCAACGTTGAATGTGACACACCAGAAAAAAAGAGAAAGGCATACTCATCTAGCAATGGGAAAGGAGTCTTAAAAAACATCCATGTACGTGCTAATTTTGGTGGAAAAGGAGTATGAAAGTCCATGACTTGCCTGTAAAATGCCCCTACCTACATCTGCAGATGACTTGATTCTTGGTATTTGCCAGGATCCAATAAAATCCAATGGGAAAGTAGGGAAGTTACAGCATCTACCGAGCATGTGCTCCTATTCTTGTGATGACAAACTGCAGGTAAAAATAAAGTTGACAGGAACCTGATGGGATGTCTGAACTGCTTAGTACTGCGAGACATCAAAAGGATGAGCGATTGCATGTGACAGATGTCAGCATGGGATATGTGGTATTCTAAACAAGTGATTATGAGTTGCAATGAAAGACAAGAGAGAGGATGGAGACTCATCTATGTGTGGAAATTCTGTGGGTGGGACGCACAAAAAAAAAAGTTGACGTGCCCACTCTCATAGCTCGCACTTTTCATGCTTGAGTGTCGGTGACAGGTCATGAAAGAAACGAATGCTGAGAGAGATATCTGTTAGGGTGTGAAAGACGAGAAACAAAGACAACAACCAGGACAGAGAGACAAGAAGACGGAAACAACAGGTTTGGTTTGAGGGGAAATTCTGATGAAAGCATTCACGACGCCAGGATTACATGAAGTAAACGATTGTGGTGAAGAAGAAAATACTGTTGGTAAAATCTAACACATACAATTGAAGCATTATACAGGATAAAATGCTAAACCTGGAACATGACTTATTTGCATAAGGACCATTTTGATTTTTATGCATTCAGGAAAGTTTCATAGAGAAAGGCTCTTTGCGATGATCACACAGACCATACTACTCTTCTTATGTCACATGCAGGCTCATTAGAATACACCACATCTTGAGAACTATCTTTGCAACGGTTCACCAGTTTTCTAATGCCAATCAGATCAGACTGGGTTTTTTCGGCAGGGGGTCTTAAAGAGACAGGCGCTAAAACGGAGCGATTCAGACAGTGTGAGAAAAATAATGTGTTTTTTGAACATTAAAGCATGTAAACATGTTCTAGCAGAAACCCAGAATACAAGTATGAACCTGAAAATGAGCATTGTATGTCCCCTTTAAAATATGTTCGCCTTTTGAAATAGTTTTAAGAGCAGTATCAAGAAAAATAAAAGCAGCGTTATTTTAACCCTTTGACAAACAGTTTTCCTATTATGTTTGACGCACCATGATGTTTACACTGAGTGAAAAACCCAAGACACATTTTTCTTTTTAAATTGCTGCACCGTTGTATACAATGGAAATATTGTAGATGTCTTGTGTACCATTTTATACAAATTTCCTCCAAATTAACTGTTACAAAGTTACCTTTTATCACACATGTTAGTGTATTTGTGCCAATTAGAAAACAAGAAGGCCATTTGGTATAATAATATAATCATTTAAGAAATATGAGCAAACTGGACATATTGTATATCGTGTTCTCTCAACAAGCAGGATAACAAATGTATTCAAATTAAAAAGACTGGATTAATGTAATTTTGTCACTTAGTTGAAAGCAAAAATACATCATCTTCTTCTTCTGTGGTGTTTAACGGCAGCTTGAATCCTTTTTGTTGCATTACTGCCATCTTCCGGTTTCAGTCAGTTCCTATGTTCCCAGCTACTAAACTTTCCCCATCAGACCCGTTGCTCTCAAAAAGTTTGTAAAGCACCTTCTTCCCAGATTTCTAGATCCCCACTCTATTCTATTATTCAACTATCTTCCTCTCATCCCTAGTCTTTGCATTTCTCCCAGCATGCCCCTCCTTTCTGAGCCGTCACCGCCCAACATGTCACGCTAGCCCACTGACCAATCACGTATGGCTAGGCCAGCTAGCAGGCAACTGGCACGTCAAAGAATACGCCCACCATGTCAAACTAAAGATCTGATTGGTTGAAGACTATGACAATCAACAATATCGTCCCCATTCACTTAAACTGCACTGGATGCACTTGAGTCTGCAGGCCTCGGGCCTCTGTTCTTACCTAGAGACACAGAGGTGAAATCTGATTGGATAAAAGCTCTACTTAAAACAAGCTGCACTGGAAGCAGAGCAACTGAGGAAGACGGTAGCTGTGCAATGGGAAAAATATTTTTATAAATTAAAATTCATGTAATGTATTTAAGAAAAATGATTAAATTATCGAATCGCAACCTTAACGTGGTGGAGGAGTTTGAGTGGCTCAGTGATCCTGGGAGCTATGTTGTCCGGGGCAGTAGCCCCTGGTAGGGTCTCCCAAGGCAAGCAGGTCTCAGGGGAGAGCCCAGACTAAGAGCGGTTCAAATAACCCTGATGATAAGCAGCCCACGGTCTTCAGCCACCTTGCCCGGACCAGGGAAACCGGGGCACCCTCCCGGAGCCAGACCCAGGTGGGGAGCTCGTCGGCGAGCGTCTGGTGGCCGGGCCTTCGCCCATGGGGCCCGGTCAGGCTCAGCCCGAAGAACTACTTTGCATTAACTAACTGAATGCAAACTATGACAATAAGTAATGCTTTTATATGCAGGATGCTACCATTGGATGTTCCCTCAAAAATCGTCTGACCAAAAAACATTGACGCTGTGACGACCCTCTCACTCTGCTGGCTGTGTTCCTGCTCAGGGTTTCCTGGTGGGAGGAGTCACCTGCACCAATCATCCAATCATCTGATTGGAGCCTCCAGGAAGGCAATAAAAGACAGCCTTCTGGGAGTCTATGGATCTCTCTCTCAGCAGGGCCTGCTGCACCAGCCTCATCCTTTGTTCATTATGTGGAAGTTGTGCAGCTAAATAGGGGTTAGATCTCTGTGTGGCCTTCTTTTTTGTTGCCAGCCTTGAGCCAGGTGGTAACAACACATACAGCTGCTAAATCCCTTTTGCCTCCTTCGAGAACTGCATCCCAGCTGTTGAGACACAAGCCAGGCTCCGCACTTTCGGGAAGGTTTGTTGCGTTGACGTCAGGCCTGCCCATGACGAGACGGAGAACCCAAACTGCTCCTGGTGCACCCCAGGTAATAGGATTTGTGTCACCGGGTGTGGTGGAGGACTCAAATGCAGACAAGACCAGAAGTTGAGTGAAGCAGGTATTTAATGGATAATGAAATCAGAACAGGAACTTACAGGAACACAAGAGGGAATCCACAGACGAGACAAGAGACGAGGGGGAAAATCCAGCAGAATGAGGCAGGGCAGGCAGACGGGGAAACCAGGAACAGGACGAGCCAAACGGGCAGGTAGATATGACAATGATCTGGCAAAGAGTGACAGAGCTGCGTTTTTTTATTACAAAGTGAAACATTCCCTCCAGCAGCGGTCAATGCTGACACCTATGCTCCTGTATTAATGAACCACAGCAGTGTTTCCACTCGTATCTGAATTAGCTGTATATTTGCGGAGGCACATTTGCTCTGCCATAAACTGTACAGAGGGGAAACAGTCTCCTTGCTGTGTATATGAAGGCACAGCGGGCAGCTCCGTTTGGCCACTGAGAGCCATGTACGCATGTAATTTGAAAGCATGTCTTCACCACAGAGGGAGGAGCAAAACTCTGATCGGCGTGCCTGTACAGCGCTTGGATTCAAGCTCGCTCCACTCTTGCCTGAAGTCATCAGATGCAGGAAAAACAAGCTGTAAATCTAGAAAGATCACCAAGGCCTGACAAGAAAGCGAAGAGGCAATCAACACATTTAAAAACCACTGTATCCACCGCATCGCGTTCTGCACTAAAGTTTTGGGTCTCGGCAGCGGAGGGACTAATGGGATTATCATGAATATCATGTGGTGATGTGGCAGCTACGCTGATGACTAGCCCAAGGGTGTGGAAAAACAATTATTGTGAAAAACCACCACAGGGAAAAGAAGGCGCATTTAAAAAAAAAAAAAAAGCTTTTTCTTTCTACCTCCCCTCATTTTCATAAACCTGCGTGAAGAGAGAGAGATGCTTCTGAGACAATGTGTTTTGATAGCTGTCACGGGACGTCACTCCAATTCGGCAGCTTTGACAGGTCCAACATTAACCCCCGAGCCACGAAAGTGTCGAGCAGTGCGCGCGCGACCGCAAAGTTGATGAGCTGTTAAAATGACTTATTATGGTTTTCCGATGCCTTATCTATTATGTCAAGGGAACAGGGTTTCAATTTAACGGCAAATATAACTTTACAACGGCTCCAGCCCCATAAAGTGTGTTTTTCACACTCCCTTTGTTATATGGAGGCTATTATTAAGCAAAGCGCTTGAAATGAGGAATAAGTGCTTTCTCTTGTTCTTCATTGTCCTCCGATGTTGCGATACGGTAATGGAAATAAAGCGGCAGTTTTCGATTTCAAATGTTGAATCCGACATGTAAGACGATGTCAGGCACAATTGTTTAGAGATTTAATTATCTGATAGCATTGTATGAAGTATGGCTTTTCCAATTATTGGAAATTCTCGTGACGCGACCCGTCTTGTCGATCCCGACCGTGGTCAAGCTTTCTCTGCCTTTTCCGAGCATCTCCTGGATCATAAACCGTATCGTTGTCTTTATCTCCTCCTGTGTCTCGCATCTACGTCCTCGTATTCATCCTCTCAGCCACAAATCATACTGTCACTTTTTTATTGCTTCTATCTTTTGATTCCACGTTGTCTACTCCCCTCAGGTCCTTCTTTGAAATAAGACAAAACTGTGTATGTCTGATCTCAGTCAAAAACAGGCCTACCGTCGACACAAACTCACACCAATGCATCAACTACGGCAGCTTGGTCAGTGTCCCTACACTTCAAACTAGACTCTACATTCCTCTCTAGCTTCAGGTCTGGCGTGTCAATATACGCTCGTCACGTGTGCAGTGTCTTTTCAAAATAAATATCCGTCTTCACAGGAAGTTAGGGTTTAGGCAACAAAACCACTCTGGACCATATCTGTGTTAGACACCGACACATTCTCACAACGTGTCAAATAACACAGTGTGGTCAGTGGCTTCAAACTATGTCGCTCTACATACCCCTCTAGAGTCAGTTTTGGATCTGTCAGGGATGGCGTGCCAAAATACAGTCATTAAATCGTCTTTTCGGATTAAACAACCGTCTTCCCTCGGAATGTGTGGACTATCCTGCTCAGTTACACTGCCAGTAATTTCTCGCTGGATGTCGGTGTCGGACGCCAATGAGCAGTGACCAAGCCGCGGTATTTAATGCATTGATGATCCAAGAACTGATTACAAGTGGACAGCTCTAAGTGCGTCAGTTCACACCTGGCATCATTCCCATTGGCATAGGCTAAATATGTAATCGTGTTCAACCAGTTTGTTTTGAATGATTTCATTTACATACTTGTGCTGAGTAAATGAAGCAGTTAGCGAGCTATTGACTGGAAAATCAATTGCGCCGTTGAAAGACTGGCGGCAGCTGCCGGCAACTTTTAAGGTGGAATGTTTTCTTAAATGTTCCTCAAAACTAGGCCTGACATTGTGAATCAATCAACACACCTAAAATGTCACTTTGATAAATTTGACAATTTCATTTGTTTTCTTGGCAGTCTGTCTGTACGCTTTAGTGATGATTGGATCTTACAACGCGTAAAACGTCAATCAATTTCATCCAGATTACACAAACTGGGGAAAAAAGTGGTGAAGAATTCTAACTTGGACCCTAAAACCAAGTCTGAACCCTCAAACTCACCTCTGAGGACTAACTAACTTAGCGTTAGGGCTGCACGATTATGGCCAAAATCATAATCACGATTATTTTGATCAATATTGAGATCGCGATTATTTATCACGATTATTCATTCATTTTAGGGACATCTTTTTATTGCACGATTTATTGTCACGTTTAAATGAACAAGAACACTGCTTCCACTTCCATTGTTGTGCTACATTCTGGCTAATGTACAAATCTTTGCATCAGACTGGTCCTGATCACAGTGCATCTCGTAGAAAGAAAATATAAATAAAATAACAGGAATGCTTTCACCTTGAAAGAACGAAGACGGCCAAACCCTATGCTAAACCAGCAGTCCTCACATCTGCCTCACTGCAGGACATGGTTAGCAAAGGGTTGATGTCGTACCAATGCTTCATCCCATCTGAAAACACCTGCCCCTACTGTCCAGGGCCCACCCCTCCAGCACTTAATCCCGCCAAAATTGTGACCACCCAAGCAATGGTGTATGGGATAAACTATGTCCGAAAAGGTAAATCAATAAATAAAGTCCTTAAATTAGTATATTTCTTGCATGGATGTACCCCTCATAAGATCACATTTATATCTGGCCTCAATTACAGCTATGACGATAAAGAACTGAAGGTTTTGTGTATATATAATATAACTTTTACGAGTACTTTTCCTATTAGGGGTCTCAGTTGCTGACAAAGAGTGCCCAACATGTGCCAATATTGTGAGATTCCAAGACTATTCTTCTGGATTCCACAATTTCAACAACCGTGTGATCCTAACACTGCCATTGTGTGAGCTTCTGCTGTCTGGTTTGGTAGTAAGGCAGCCAATAATGCTTTGTGTACTTCAATCAAAGTCAGCAATTATTTATCAGAAAAAGGTTAAGCATATTAAACCTTGTAAACGATATATTGCTGATGGATATCACTTTACTATGTTGTTAAATAACAGAACAAGACAACCAGTGGACGCATGTTGGACACTATCATTCTTCAGTGACAACCGGTACCACCATCAAATAGTGAGGAGAGCCTTCCATCACTTCCTGTCAAACTTCCAGTTTGACTTCTCTTGCTCCCAGTGTGGAACCTGACACTTTTTACCCAAAATTAAAACAGAGCACTGCTTTCACTTCCATGTTGTGCTACATTCCAGCTGATGTACACGTATTTGCATCAAAATGAAGCAAAATATAAATACAATTTTTTCCCAAAATAAATATGCCATCACAGAATGCAACCAAATGAAAACAATTCTTTTGATTTACCTTTCACACGACACCCGTGACCGTCTGCTCTCTGTTCTGTTGTCTGTCTCGCTACTCTTCTACTAATACTAAGAGTTGACTGCAGACAGAACTTTTTTTGAGGCTAATTCAACACTGAATTATGCGCAAGGTGCGCGCATGACACCTCCCATCTCGTTCGCCCCCTGGTGGTCGGCTGACTGTTAGTTGAGGAAGCGCTTGATTTGATATGAAGCAGAGCACGCATTTTAAACGTCAATATCGCTGACGATCATGCTCATTTAATTGTAGCAGCCAAAATCGTGATCGCGATTAAAATTCGATTAATTGTGCAGCCCTACTTAGCGTTGGTGAGTTATGCAAGTTATTGAGCAAAAGTTGAGAAAAATAAGTCAACATTGAGTTTTTGTTCGACATGGTACACGACAGCAGTCTCATGGATGACCCTCCTGTGGTTGTTTGACCCCATTGCCCTCCACCACCGCAACCTACGGACTTTGCCGCTCTTTACACTTACATACACATTACCTGACTTCCTCCTTAGCTCCCGTCATAACTACTACGGCCACTAGAGGTTGGCGTCGTCTTCTTGTTTTCGTATCGGCGATCAACCATGTGAATAGATGCTAACGGCTGACAACCGATTGATAACACATGAAGCTGGTGGATTCATTCTAGTCGAACTTCACTTATCCATGCTGTTCAGGAAACAAATTTCAAGGAAGCATATTTCTCATTGTGAAATAAATAAATAAATAAATCTTGTTGCGGTGATGACTTAGTCTCTCCCTACCCGACATCCCATAGCAGCCTTTAATAAACCCATTACTGGTTCCTCTTGGAAACGCTTATATGCATAGTGGTGGGATTTATGCAGGAAACATGGAAGGTGATGGGCTTCACACTATTTCACACTGGATATGTTTGGTGACAGCGAGCTGTAATGGATTGAAAGGTGCAAATCCTTATGGATTTACTATAGGGAAGTAATAAAACATGTCGGTTGGCTTTTCTTTTTTTTTTTTTTTCAGGGGGAGTGGGTGACCCAGCTGCAGACCCTGGAAGATGAACAGTCGTTCTCGGTTTAGCGGGAACGCAGAAAGAGTTCACATAATCACAAATGTGTCGTTTCAATCCTCACCTTCTATCAAACACATTAAAAAGAGGGGCTGCAAGTATACGCTTCTCACTTATTAATCTAAAAATGTATCTTTTCGCCGTTTGCTTATGATTTGAAAAATAATTGTTTAAATATTTGTATATGGTATTACTTCCATATTATTTTATTGACTGCATATAACATCCACTCTCGCTTCCCTAATTGTCTGCATCTCTGTTTAATCTCCTTGTAATCCTTCATTTGTGCTTGATTGCGTATTATCCTTTTCTTGGATCTTTCTTGTTCTCTGGTTGAATTTAGTTTTTTCAAAAGACCATTGGGGTTTCTGTCTCTCACCCACTCCTTGCTCATTTCTTCACTGTGGGAATCTGTCGCTACCAGTTGTATATGCAAATAAAGTCAATTTGTGAAGCTGTTTATTCCAACGTGGCTCCGGCATAATGCGACGATATAGTTGTGATCGGAATAAAATAAAGTCATCTGGGTTCATCACCTGTAAAACAGGTTAAAGCAAAATAAAGAAAATGTTCTTTGCACAATATCAATAAAATCTAAATAATCTTAAGGCATTGTCATGTTGCCCCGGACATGAATTATGTGCTATTCCATTATCTTTATCAATGCCTTTTCCATTTTTTAACAGCATCTCATACTGTACTCTTCATAGTATCTTTCAGTGTGGCCCCCTCCCCTCCCTCTTTTATCTACATCGCAGAACAACAAACAAAAGTCGTGCCTCCGTGGTTCTGACAGCCGCACAGATCCCAAAGTCACCCAAGTTAACAAGTGGCATATTTCCGCATGCTAATTCAGCCGATCTGGGAAGTGGGCACGCAACAGTGACCCCTCGCTGCGTCAAAGTATGCCGCCGGCATATTAATGCCGATGTAAACATAGTCAAGGGCTAAATTACAACAGCATCCTCTACATTTTAATGAAAACAGTACTGGTGGCGCCGGGTGTTTGTTTGCAGTGGAGCGTCTCAAAGGTCAGCGTGGTCAATCCAAGCTATAACTGTGAGAGAGGCTTAAGGGCACATCTTGCATATCTGTCGGAAGGAATTCATGCAGAGCGGTCGCTGTATCAGAACGTGATCACCACTGCTCAAAGTCAGCAAATGTTTTGCTGCAAATAATAGTTTTCCTCACTTATCTAACATTTATTTAAAGTTACTTTGAGGAACTTAAAACTGGGTATGAAGCAGTCTCTGCTGCACTAAAATGAGAACTTTTCTAAAAGGGACTGTGCTGCTCGGAAACATTACCGCTTTTGTCCACAGGGACTGGCAAAAGCAACACTGAATTAAATTACTTGTAGTAGCTTTAATCAGGCAAATCCCATTAAGAGTGAGATCTCATTTTCATGGGAGACATGAGCACAGCTAGAAAACTAAACAAGGTACTGTAAATGTTGGTACATTACAACGTGTATTGTCAAGTATAATAATAAAATAAACACCATAAAAATAGTTAAAACTAACATTTAAATATTTCATATACTGTTTGGCAGTTTAAATAAAACATGCAGATTATTTATGCCAACAATATCTTGTGTATATCTGCAAAATAACCAGCGATTATAGCTGTCTAAATGTATTGGTGGTAAAATATGAAATGAAGTTGAGTAAAAAGATGAGATTTGACACCGGTTACTGTGTTGTAAATGAGTGAGGTTGTCAGGTTTAGTCTTTTTTTGGTCTTGTTGGCTTAGTCATATAGAGGCATCACTATTTATTTAATTGAGACCGTTTCATGAGCAGTTAAAGTACCTCATTTTAACGTTTAGTATGATGAATAGTATGAATATGAATGTAGAAGAGGCAGAATTTAGAAAGTGACGCGTAATCTCCATTCCCTGTACAGTCAGAGCTGTGCATGAATGCTGTCCATTTTATGCTTCAAAGACATGATCCGCTTAACGTTTCCTCCCTCCTGCTCCTCCGACCAATAATGATCTGAACCAGAAGATAAAAAAGGGCCAGATGTGGGGCCGATCCCTATAAATCTTACATAATCCCTTTTGTTTCCCCTAAAGGGCAAAGAGAACGGAATCTGGAGTCAAAAGTGCACGCGGGGTGTTTCAATGACAGAGACGAGTCGGAAAGTTTGGAGCTAGCCAGTGGCGTCTCATTAATATATACACACACGAGCGGGCTGGGGCCGGTGTTAAAGGATGACTACCTGCTCCCGTATTCCACCTCAGTCAGTGCTGATGTACTGCAGCCGAAGCGAGTGGTGATGAGGAAGGAGTTTAAGCGAAGGCGAGTGGCGATTGATGTTATAATGATAGCGAGTCTCACCCAAGGCTGCTGCAGAGCTGTGGGCCTAACTGAGACCTGCTGAGGATTACTACATGTTTTCTTCGACTCGTCAGGAGGATGAAGATATTTTTTTACTTTTAGGCTAAATGTATGAGATAGGATTGCAGGGCTGTAGTGCTTAAGCTTGGTGTCATGCGCACAACCATCCTTGTTTTATTCAACCAAAGTATCTTCACACATCGGTTCGTAGGATATCTTACAAAAAGTTACTTCTTGTTTTCGTAGGTTTTCCTATGAAAGCCAGCAACACTTAATTCCTGCTCATTACATGCATACAGTCTCTTGGCTGAAAGATCGCGGTCAGTTGCACTAATACCGACGCTGCAGGGTTTATATTTAGTTAAAGGTCAGGTGTGTCTTATTCAGATGCTAAAGATTGCCACGGTGCATCGGTATCAGACGCCAAGGGGCACCAAGCATCGTATTTGACGGGTTGGGAGAGAGAACTGGTTGGTTTTATCAAAAAGGGGTTGAAAGGAATATTAACTATTATTATAATAGTTCTTTTTTTTTCTTTTTACAGTTGATGGCCACTGTCACGGGGCATGATGGAGGACTCAAACGCAGACCAGGCAGTGTAGCGTGAAACCGGTATTTATTGAACACAAATAGGAATATTTAACAACGCACAACAGGGAGTCCAAGCACAAGACAAGAGACGAGGGGGGAAATCCAGCAGGAACGGGGCGGGGCAGGGCAGGCAGACGGGGAAACCGGGAACAGGACGAGCACAAACGCACCCGTTTGTTATTAAAAATTTTGGGGGCGTGATGAAGTCATTGGGCATCATGCAAGAACATTTTTTTTTTTGTTTATTTAATCTCTCGGAAGTCGGATTCACCAAATTTGACAGTAATCGGTTAAATTAAAGAAATAAATATTTTCACCATAACATCCCATCAACAAAAGGAAATTCACAAAGAAATGATTAATTTTGCTGAATTTCTGAAGGCAATGGGGCATTGCACTCATCCTCACTTAACCAAATGTAGTGAAAACAATCAATATTTGCTCAACATACTCATTTACTTAGACATCTGTTCTGACAGAGGTGATACCAGGAGCAAACTGACGCGTTAAATAAATGAGGCGAGGTTGCTACAATTTGCCTTGCTTACTGGACTGGGAGGAAGATCAGAAATTTGACTTTGCTATATGGTCACCACCGTACCTCAGAATCTCCTGTGTGAATCTGTAGGAAATAATATGCTAATAACAGAAATCTTACTTCCAGCTTTGTTGTGTGAAATGGCTCATATTTGTGCTGCTTATTCACTGGACTTGGTTCATCTTGGCCTGGAGTTGATTTAGGTTGTCTTCACCACAGCCCAGAGACACTCTTTAGTCAGCAATTTCCACATACATTGCAAACGGTGTGCAAATGATCGCAAACGCACATTTTAAAGTAAACCTCCATAACACTGCCACTAAAGGGAAGACCGTCCTGCTCGGCAGAATGTCCAGATGATATGCGGGGCGAACTATTTTTGATTATATTCTGACTTCTGTGTGCCTCTCAGTAATATATGCTAATGTATCAGAGTCAAGAGAACACAGGGCATGAACTTTACTGCATGTTTTGGGTTTTTCCACTGACATCAGTATACTTGCCAGTATTTGTGTGCTTCACCACAACGAAGTCATTAAGTCAAAAAAGGGCCTTTGCCCGTTGGATGTTGTTGGATTAAACAGAGATGAGCACTAAAATGAACTCTTTTTTTTTTCTCCAGTTGCAAAATGCGGCAAACACAGAATTTAAATTTCCCATACCCAGGCCTACAACAGCTTGTTCTGCGTGTTAAAACGGTCAGCCCATTGTGAGAGCAGCTGATTAAAGAGAAATCGTGGAGAAAAAAAGAACATCTTTTTCTTAGGGGTCTTGAGTGCCAGACAGGCAGCGTGGGTGAAGGCTGCGTCTGAAGGCTGTGTCTGTGCGGCGGACAGCCGTTGGACAGCCGTTGCCCGGTGGGAGACACAAGACCGAACATCGCCCTAAACTGAATGCTGTCAGCATTTGCAGCGCTGGGCAGCTGGAGAAACGGTGAAATAAAACACCTTTTCTGCCGATCCTCCTTCAGATTCGAGGGGGGCTATACCGTCTTCTTTTTCAGGCCGCTGGAACCCTCTGCGCCGTGGAAGTTCATTTCTAGGAGACGGTCAAGTAAGTCGACACTGTTGCTGCATTTGGATCGGGGTGATATACAGTAACAGTCCGATGTGCTTAGTACCTGAGCAGGGCCATACGAGCCCCGTGGAGCCTCGTTAATCCTATATCACTTCATAAAACGAGATTTACAGCTGAATGGGCAGCTGTACAACCCCGTCACTACACTGTTTGCAGTTGTGCCTCGACATATATGAATTAACCAGAAAATTGTGGACAAAGTCCAGCTTATTGAAGCTCAAATCATCACTGTAAATGTCATTATTCTTAATTTTATATTCAATACATTTTAGGTTATTTTAAAGTGCCCTGATTCAAATGTCCTTTTTATGTCACAATGGCATTTTTCCGTCTTCATGGAAGCATAATGCCACATGGGCTACAGCTGACGTAGCTAATGCCGGGCACAAGCAAACGCGGCGTGAATTGAGAAATACACGTACAAGTTGACTGTTTTTTATACTTTATCCCCAGGTGTCTGATGACTCCACCAATAGAGAGACTCGCAAACAGGAAATGGGCGGGTCCGGGGAAAAATAGACTGATTGATCTCGGAGCTCAGCAGGGACTGGGAATGAGCTGAGCATGAAACTTAAGCTTTGTTAATAGACCAAAGAGCAAAGGCTTTTATGCTAAATGGGCTGTTTGTTGCATTATTCTCCGAAACGCCTGAAGGCGTACAAACAGTATGTACTGTGAGGAGGCAAGAAGATATCGAGGGTAACCGACAAAACGCCATAACCAACGTCCACAATGCCAAGGAGGGATTGTAATTAACTGTAAATTCATTATAATAAAGAAACAAAGGTTGACTATCCTGTTAACAATTTGATTTGGCTGGCAAAATATACGCTCAAATGTGGATTAAAAATTAGTTGGCCAACTTTGTCAAATCCCCTGACGTGTTTATGGTACTTTTATCTGTGAACTACTTTTGACAGTCACGTCTGAAAAGCTTAACGTTACAAAAAATCTGAGGCGCACGATGAAGTGCAGCGACAACTTCCCGCACGATGCGCAAGCCAAAATGATGCCGTTTTCTGTAGCTGAGGTATGTCACTGACACACATGCATTAAAACAGGAGCTCCTCACGTTTCACTAGTTCGCTTTCAGACGTCTCGACCGAAGGGAAGCCATTTCAATCAGTCCTAAATAAACAAACGACACAGTGCCGGCGGAAGAGCCAGTCGCGTCGCCACACGCGAGTGATGTGGAGTGAAGCCGACCACATGTTACACATAAGTGTGGACGTCTGGCTATCTTCATTTGTCAACAATCCCGCCATTGTAGGCCGCTGACGAGCCCAACAGAGAGCCGTGACGCTGGAATAATGTGACATTGGACTGTAACCGCAGTGTCTGATGAGAGCAAGGCCAATTAATTAGCACTTCAGTTGACTCTCATTTGCATGGCAATATCAAACAGGCATTAAGAGGATTGTCTTTACATGTGGTTTTGTCTTTAATTTGGATACATTGTGGCTACAATTAGTACCGCTGTGTTTTATTAATGACGAGAATGTCGAGTCATTTGAGGCTCCATTAGTTCTGTTTGTCTCTCATTTTTCATTCTGGCTCGCAGTTCTTCCAGTAATTACAGCAAAAATACATATTTTACTTCGGTGCTGCGGCAAAAATGAGTTTGCTGTGAAATCTTCTTCACTCTGAAGTTGCAATATCACACATCCTGTGACCCATTAACGGAGACGCAACACACTAAAAAACCTCCGCCCGTAGAACTTAAAAAAAAAAAATAGAGCAACATTCCAGACC
This sequence comes from Anarhichas minor, assembly GCF_050575085.1. NCBI lineage: Eukaryota > Metazoa > Chordata > Actinopteri > Perciformes > Anarhichadidae > Anarhichas > Anarhichas minor. The sequence continues at coordinate 15,600,174 of NW_027466582.1, read as the reverse complement.
GAAATGTGCTGAACAAATACAACCACACACTTCTCTCTTTGAATCTCCTAATTGGATCACAGAGAAACGTGGCTTTCTGAAGTACATCCTCGTCTCCCGAGGAACCCATTTTACTAATTGTGACTCAAGGCACATGTGAGTTTTAAACACAGGGGAAATTTTGTGTGGCGTGATTAGTCTTTCTCTGGTGCTTCGCGTTCCAAAACTTCACCGGGAGTCCGCGAACCGACTCCGGGCAGGAATGTGAATATATCAACAAAAAACGGTGTCAGGTGCAAATGGCTTTGAGCTGCCCCACAACAATACCAGTTGAGTTTTCAACACTTGAGATTTCCTCCGGGACGGCCTTTCTATATTACCGATCTATAAAAAGAAGCAAATTGCCTGCCTGCAACAACCGAAACCGCCATTTGACGAGGGGCCTCTGGGCTGCTTCTCATGGCCGCTATTAATGCTTTGGGCGGTGTTTTCCTCCGGGGGGTGGGGTGGGGGGGCTGACAGGCAGACTTCAGACTGCGCCCCCCCCCCCCCTCCTGCCTCCTGGACGCCTGGATCAGCCCCACCGGCTGTGGACGACACTTACTGACACAGCCCGAGAAGGGTGCACGGGAACAAGATACAACTGTGTACATAAGTAGCTCCAACTTCTTTACACGTCTCAGCAGCAGTCTGAGACGGGTAATTCGAGCCTAGAGGGGAGGAAACACTGGTCGAGGAGTTAAGTGCTGCCTGCTGATGAGGACACCGGGTGAATGTTTAACAGATTTCTCTGGAAAGGGAAAACAAATTGTAAACGGTTGTCTGTGTGGCCTTTTTTAAATATAGAGTATACACTTTCTTTTGGGAATTAAAACGCCTTTAAAACATTTCGACCATCATGGGGCATTTAAACGTTCCACTTGACACCAGTGCTGGGGATATTTTCGACATTCTCCACTGGCCAAAAAATCCTGAGAACCATTTACTCCAGAACAAAAAAAAAGTGAAAGGGTCGGTCCTCAATGTCAGAAGATTTTTTTTTTCCTTTGGGTTGCTAAACAGAGCTGTATTAACCAGCTCTGGTTAATCATACACAAAATAAAGAAACATGGTGGTGGCGAAGAGACAAATTTGTCTGTTGTAAAAGTCCCCTGAAAAAAAAAAAGGCGATACAGTTGCATTGCCGTCGTGTCCATCGTCAGTGATGTCTACACAGCTGGGAGTCCTAAAAACACTGGGTCCATTAGGTGAGTGTCAGTCCACAGTGTGCAGTAACAACAGCTGCGTCTTCTTACAGCCACTCCCTCGCCCGTTGTTGCCCCGTGTGACAGAGCTCCGTTGGATCTAAATTAGCTCCCGGCTCTGACAGGAAAAGTATCCCAGCTCCGGCAGCGACCTTTGACATGTCGCACAATTACGCTTTCCCCACTGTTCGCCGATCAATTTGGCAGCAACAAGGCAAGGCGACGACGGCTTCATTACCCTCGGTGCTGAGCATAACAGCTCCAAATGCTTAGTGTCACTTCTATACGAGGATAGCAGGAAGGCTTTAATTAGACGACGCCACGGCAACACGGAGCATGTTCAGGTCAGGTACAATGATGTGAAACAGGCAGCTTCCAATGTCGTCGAGGAGTTAGAGCTATCAACGAGGAAACTGATGAAATGTAGGAACGTGACAGCGTTGCAAACCAATTCAGAAGGGGCAAGAAACATTAGCCATTGATTGTGTAACTTGGATGTGTCAGTAACTGAAAAGGCTCATGAAATTTGTTGGAAACATGGACTCGTCAGATGGTCAACAGCAGTGCTGCCATTGGTGGACCCAAGATATGTATATTACAGCTATGCTACTAAATCAAATTGTAGTCTCCTTTATATCTCCTGGCCACCAATGCCAACACAGAGCACACGGTTTCTATTGACCATGTTGTCGTTGTTTTAAAGCATCCATAGTTTTTCCCATTTTAGAGGTCACTAAGAAGATTGGCCACAATCCCGACAAGTTGAGCATTTAAAAAAAAAAGAAGAATCTTCTTAAATGATTGTCTATAAGGTGTTTTTGATAACTCAAGTTGGAGAAAAAACTCATTAAAAAGGTACTGACACTAGAGAAAACCAGAATAAAGACCTTTACAACACGGGGGCGGCTTTTTTTTCTCTTGTGAATAATTTGCACGTCAATACTTTTTTTTCACGAATGTTTTTGTAATGAGTACTTTCACTTGGAACGCAAATATTACGCAGCTGAGAGAAGCAGCATCATTATTTTTTTGAATTGAGATTGATTTTTCTGAGCTTTTGCACCACGAAAAAAGGCATTAGCTTATCACGTTGCTAGGGACGGACATATTCAAAATGTACATTTTACCACTTTTTGACCCTAATGATTTGATTAAGTGCTATTCAAGTGTTCGCAACAGGTCTGTTGAGTTACAGACAATTTGAGTCCATGCATGGGGAAAAAGTATTTTTGGGACCTATGGAATTGCTTGACCCGGACGCTGTAATACCATGGTTTGGCCACTGTTTAAAATTTGCTTCAAAGCACGCTGCTCTTCCTGGGGGCTTGCGCATACCAGATCCACTACTTCCGTTTTTTAACCTTTCACAATAAAATACCTAGTAATATACACTGTGTAACTGTTTACCAGAGGGAACTAACATTCCCTCAGACCATGTCAATAAAAGGAAAGTTATACAACAACTTAGCTCAGAGAGACTGCCAGATGCTACTTGGGGTCAATAGGAACCCTGCAGTTGGTGCACTATTTGTAAAAAGCTATGGGAATCTTTGAATAAACAGGTGTTGCAACTGTGGCAAAATTTCAAAGGCAAGTATTTTGTATTTTCGTAATGGTTATTCGTCACATCCCCGGTGTGTCATGGCCTCAAGGCTGACAAAGAATCACCATGTGCACTTGTAATTGTGTAACGTGTATCCGGCTCCTTAAAATCCCCAAATTCTCAGAAACATTACAGAGGACATTGGAGACCAAAGGAGCTACGGACAAATGCCGAAGATAAGACCCAAGTTGTAATAGCTTGACAGATGCTGGTTTCGTGATGGCGTCACAGACCGTTTATGATAAAGGTAACATTAATCCAGATTAATTCAACAATCTTTTGTTATACACTTTAATGCAGGACTCGGCTGTGTATCAAGGGCAAAAAGGATTAGCGGCACTTTGCATAATAAACAGGCCAAACAAACACACAAATACAGAAAAGCAGAGGTAAATAAACCTTGAAGGGAGTCCTTGTCTGCTTCTGTCCATTTTTTATGTACACAGTTTGTTAATCAATATTTGTGGCCATAATTACAGCTGTTTTTCGTGTTGCGAGGTAATGGAGATTAATTAGTGACCTGCAACAAATGCTGAATGGGTAAAGGGATAATGAGCTCCGCTTTATGCTTTCATTTTTAAGTGATATTTCAAGTCATCCACGAAAGTTGGAAATTAACTTTGGACTTTATAATTGTGTTTATTTGTTGCCATCGTTGTTGTTTACCTTTGTTTGTCATTTAAGACCCCCGGCGGTTCCTCCATCTTCTCGGTGAAAGCCTCTCAAGCAGCAGAGCAATAATGAATCAGGTGCTGTCGTCTCAGTGGGACTCTCCCTCACTTAAGGTGACCTTCCACAGATTAAAAACACCATTTAGTGTCTCGCCATTTGGCTCACACGTTAAAGACGCTATCACAAATTAGAATCCAGGAGCTGAATGGAAAGACTTTTACACGGTTTCATCCTAAGAGGCCAAAATAGACTCATTTTCTTTTGAGGGATCAGGGGATGTTTAGGGGGAGATAGCGGTTCAACAATAGATAACACATAGGTTGTAGGCACTTGGCCCTTTCAGGATTAATAAAGGAAAACAAGACAAGCATGCAGACCAAATTTCAGGTTATTTGGAGCAAGCAGCGCGGAGTTATTACAGTTTTAAAGTTCAACCCATACTTGTGTAGTCACGTAAAATGTAACGAACAGGTAATTGTTGAATAATTGTCTTTCTGAAGGTCGTAGAGACTTGGAAGTTGGCTCCATCAGTAGTAATTTGGGCCCGCCCGATCCAACGGTACCATCCGCAAGCTTCTACAACCTTGGGAAGGGGGTGAACTGCGAAAATGGATGGTTGGGTGATTGGATGGCGAGCACTTCTGTTCAGGAAACTGCTCAGAAACCCCCTTATTGTCTGTATACGGTATACCTAGGAAAGCCATACATCCTCCGGTTGCCCTCCGTCTGTATTATGTGGTTGTAAAGTTTCATGAGGCTGTGATTACCCTAGAGGTCACAACAGGTCATTTTATACAGTGATGTCAAGTTTCAAAAAGTGGTCTGACTGTGAAATGGCTAATATGGGGACTAACATAATCACACATTAAATACAACTGGGCGCATTGGATCCACAAAAGTCCCAGCTTTTCAGTTATACACAATGTATGCAATTCCAAGACTGTTTAGTTTAGAAATATTCAAAGCTCATTCATAGCTTTAAAACTGACCCCGCTACAGCCCCTGAAAGAAAGTGATGTAAGCCGCGATTGTCTCCGAATAAATTATGATATATTTGTGCTTTATTTTCTGAATATTGTCATTTTGTCTCCGCAATCTATTTCCACCTGCTCCATGTTTGTAAATTCTCCACTTGTTCTGTGCTGATTGAGAAGAACCTACACCCACCCAGTGGTACCATTTGTGGGCTGACTTCTGTGGGTTAACAGATGCAGAAATCCTAACTAAGTAAATCTTTTTTTCAGAACTTCAATATGTTTTGGCTGACTTTTAATGTTCACCTGAAAGTCCATGTGTTGCTTTGGAGTTGTGTCAGGTATTGGGTTTTGGTTGTTAAGCTATTGCATGTTAACTGTTAATCGCGTGGTGGATATACGCGTTCTTTTCTGGAAAATACATCCAGACATATATGGTGGTTGCGCTTGCAGATTTGCATGGAAGATTGGGCTATAAGGCCTCGGCGGAGGTCTGCGGTCTCCGATGTGCCCTTCTAGTTTGCTCCTGTGACGGGTTGGCACCTTACCTCCTCCTCCTGGCCACTCTACATAGTTCACCTGCCAGGAAGAAATAAGTCTAAAACACTCATTAAAGTAATGCAAAACTCAAATAAACAAAGAAGCGGTGAACTTCTAGTTTGTCGTATGTCCGTAGGAACAAGAAAATGGGAAAGAAAGAAGAGAAAATGCCTTTAATGCTAAAAAAGTGTGTGTAAAGGTGTTTTTTTGTCTTAAAAACACATCGATCAAAGGTGATAACAGGAAAATGCAACAAACTTTAAACACCGTCAGGGCTCATTGTGCATCAGAGGAGCTACTTCAAGCTACCCAGAATCCTCTTCTGGTGTGTGTGTGTGTGTGTCGAGAACAACCGTACCAGAGCGTGCCCATTTCCCGAAGAAAACCAAAAATATCCCCCCCTCAAAACGGAGAGAAAAAAACCCGTCTACCTCCGGGCGCCCATTGGCCCCCAGTTCCCCTGACCGCTTCCGTCTCCGCGCACCGATTGGAGGACCGCGCCGCCCGTCTCCCTGACAGACACCGCCGGAGCCACAGTCTCCTCCCAGCGGCGGCAGACGCTATTTGAGTGGGGACCAGCGGATTGTTGTACATAGAGCCGGTTTCAGTGTCGTCAATGGGAAGCACGCGAGGCGGTGGCACAGAGAGTTACGGTCTACATTAAAAAAAATAAGAAAAAAAGAAAAGAAATCCGCGGCTGCACCATGCTCTCCAGGTCTACCCCGTGTCTGTGGATTACATTTTTTTGCCTTCATTTATGCTGTCATGTAGACAGCGGAGAAGCACAAAACGCGAAGGAAGGTAAGTTCCGAAAGTTTGGACTCGCTTCTCATCCCATCGCGCTGGGAAAAGACCTCCGGAATGAGCGGAGAGGTGTCCACTATTCAGCAGTGGGCTTCTTTGTTTTTGTTGTTGTTATATTTCCTCTTTGAATACCCACGCGATGCTTTAACAAATAGCTGGATGTGGCTTTTTTTTTTTTTGTAAACCCAGAGCCGTCAGACGAGGCCGGTGTGCGGGGATGACAGCACCGTCTGCTCCCGGGGCTTCTTTTTTGCCCGAGCGACCTCTCGGTGTTTTTACGCACGGCAACGAAACGCCGTAGAACACGGATTATAGACGCGGGGGCTTTTTATTTATTTTTATTATTTTACTCCAGCGTTATCGGCGCAACTCGTTATAGATTATCAATCCATCACGACAAAACTAGGGAGGCTAATATCGGCGGATCGATCGTCCCAGCGAGACTCGCCTTCCCGGGAAGTGAGTGAGCTGTCTATAGTCTGGACGCAGTTTTCTGGAGGGTTATTTCCACCACAAAGTGGCCTCGGCTCTTAACTGTCTGTGGTTTGCAGGGGGGGGGGGGGGGGCACGTTGGATTGATGCGGAGCCGTAATCTGCACCGAGACGCTCCAAACTCATCAGAGTCAAGCGCTATAAAACACCCGAATAAGAGGGTGTTTAAAGGCTGTTTAAAATATCTCCAGATGGCTGAAAAATTGGCACTTTTAGTCGCTCGGATTCTGGTAGAATTAAGTGAAATTATGTCGTGCGTAAAAACTGAAAATCACAAGAGCAGGTATGGGTTTCTGTCACCAGCAGAACTACGGCGTTTATAACCGCGCGCGTTGTGGACGTTATAGCTGATATGAATTGTAGATCCCCGGCGCTTAAAATGCGGGATTTTAGCAGACCTCCATACCAGTCTCCTGTAAAATACAGCCAGAGCATGATTAATTATATATATATATCTTCTTTTTTTTTTTACGGTGATGCGTCCGCTGCCCCCTCTCACAATGGAGCTGCCTGCTGATATTAAATAAAACAACTTCATGTTTTGGGGAAAAAAAATAAAAGCTGCAGTGGCTCCCGATGTGCGCTCTCCCGAACGCTTCCCGGAACATAAAGCAGGCAGATTGGACAAATCTCTCCGTTTTTGTGTTTTGTTTTTTTAGCTGAACATGTTCTTGAGTTGAAACGCATTTGCCGTGTGTGCGTCGGGATGAAAAGCAGCAGCAGCAGCAGCTTTGACCTTAACGCAACAACTTCCACTGTGTGTTGTAATAAACGGATGCGTAAAAACAAAAAAAAATGCGTAAATGCGCATAAATATTACGCCTAATGATTCCCGACACGTTCTAATGCGCGTGTCTGTGTTTTTTTTAAGGTTCTTTATTTCCTCTCCATGCGCACTGTCAGTGTCTTCATTTGTCTCACAGAAAGTTCCCCCGCAGACACGAGGGCCTGTCTGCTGCAGTGCATATATCTCTCTCTCTCTGTGTGTGTGTATGTGTATATATATATTAATACATGTTCTAGCTTTAGCTACTGCTGGTAGGAATTAGGTCACGGGTATATGCGCTATAGGTATCAATGTGTGGCCTATCAGCAATACGCAGTCCCGGTGTCCCCGGTGAGATTTAACCACCTGCCTCTCGGTTTCCTGTCACTAGTGATTCTGCTGGACTCCAAGGCACAGCAGACAGAACTGGAGTGGATCTCCTATCCTCCCAATGGGGTAAGTCCGCAGAATGTCTGCAACACACTGGTGCTCTCCGTATCTATCCATTTTCCTCACTGATGTCCTACATCTGAGACGTCAATAATATTATTTAGAGGAGGGCATTGGGACACACATGATAACCCCCCCAACAAAAGATAAAGAATGCTCTGCCGGCCTTTGACATTCAGAGCACAAAAGGGCCTCGGGTAACCCACGTCCAACCTGCTAGTCTGATTAAAAGCAGGCTGTGGGAAACTTTTTTTTAAATACGTAATGCGAGCATGAGCAGATAAACTTCAGCACGAGCATTCGTCAGAGATGTTTGTGCGATTTAAAAAACAAACAGCTAATCTCCCTTCATATACGGCAGTTTATTGTGTACAGTAAAGTCTGAAATTACTGTATTTCTTCTACCTTCGTCACATTCATTACAGAGTAGCCGTCTCCAGTTCGATTGCCAATCATTAGGGTCTTTCTCGTCTACACGGCGCTCTCCTCAAACGGTCGTGCTCATTCACGTTTGTCTTCTTGCTTTCCAGTGGGAAGAGATCAGCGGCTTGGACGAGAACTACACGCCCATTCGCACATACCAGGTGTGCCAAGTCATGGAGCCCAATCAGAATAACTGGCTTCGGACTAACTGGATAGATAAGGGCACTGCCCAGAGAATTTTTGTGGAACTGAAGTTCACCTTGAGGGATTGTAACAGCCTGCCTGGCGTGGTGGGCACTTGCAAGGAGACGTTCAACCTGTATTACCAGGAGACGGATTCGGAGGTGGGCCGGAGCCTGCGGGAGAACCAGTACGTGAAGATCGACACGATCGCCGCGGACGAGAGCTTCACCCAGGGCGACCTGGGCGAGCGGAAGATGAAGCTGAACACGGAGGTGCGCATCATCGGGCCCCTGTCCAGGCGAGGCTTCTACCTGGCCTTCCAGGACGTGGGGGCGTGCATCGCCCTGGTCTCGGTCAAGGTCTACTACAAGAAGTGCTGGTCCATCATCGAGAACCTGGCCACGTTCGCGGACACCGTGACGGGGTCGGAGTTCTCCTCGCTGGTGGAGGTGGAGGGCACGTGCGTGAGCGACGCCGAGGAGGAGGCCGACAACTCCCCCAAGATGCACTGCAGCGCCGAAGGGGAGTGGCTCGTGCCCATCGGGAAATGTATATGCAAGGCTGGATTTCACCAGAAAGGAGACGCGTGTGAACGTGAGTACCCCTTTCTTTTTATATGTAATTTAATTTGCTCATTATTATTGTTTCTTCTTGAATTAGCCTTTAGAAATAAGTCAGGGGTGTCCTTGGATTTCACACAACAACAAGCGTGCCAAGAGAGGAAAAAAACAATAAACTGGGGAATATTTGTGATTATGATGATTATGCAAAGCAGGTGAATGGCAATTTGGCCATCGCTGGCTGAATAGTTGTGTAGGCAAGTGGGATTAAAGCAGCCGATTTGACAGCAGTAAAAATGAATAAAATATTGAGGCCAAACAGTGTAATAACGGAAGTGCTAATTGATCACAAGGCTCCTCATGGCCGTGATTGTGTTGACACTGGGATTAAGCAACAGCTCGAGTTTGGCCAATCAGCCTCCGGTGTCGTCCTCACTGGCACGGAACCAAGACAATCACACAGGTTATAGAGGAAGTCCGACCGGTTTCTTTTCCGTGTCGTTCCACCCCTGGAACCAAACGACCCCGACAGAGAGGCAAAACAAATAGCCGGCCGCGCCGTGGCATTTAGGGCCTCGGGGATATTTATGAAGGAGCCGAACAGGAAGGGCAAACACGCAGCCTTTCGCCGCGGCCCGCTCCTCCTGCCTGGTTGTGGTGCCGGATCGTGCCGCTACAATTAACAATAACATGCTCTCTGTCACTCGGGAGGATTATTTCCAGCGGGCACCTGACTTGAAAGATAAAAATCACTGTGGATTAAAAAAAAAGGGGGGGGGGGGAAGTTAGGTCACACAACTTAAGTGGCCTGCCCTGTCGGCCAAGCTTTTTCTTTTTTCCTGGGCAACCTCAATCTAAGCAGTTTATGAGGAGCAGCAGCCAGCAATAATTGAATGGAATGTGTCTAAGAACAAATTAGTGTCCCTAGCAGACGAGCTTTTATGCCACGCTGACGTCCATTAGGGACCCTAGTGAGGGAGGTGTGTTAATGAAATGTATTAGGCCATGTAATTTAGAGCAACGCAGCCCGCCTCGAGTCCTCTCTGATGTTAGCGGGACTGTCGCAGGTTCAACCCGCGAGGAGCTCCCTCTGTTGTTCTTGTCGTTTCAATATGCACGGACGGAAGATCCAGTCGTGCACCTCTGCGGGAAGAAAAGCAGACTGTTTATTTCCACAGGGAGAGAGCGAGAGCATAACAACCAACAGCTCCGGCTACAAAGCAATTTTAGCCACCGTTCCTTATCGTGTATTGATGCAAAGCCCTGCGAACCGTGGACTGTTGCATTTCCCTGTTAATCAATCTGCTCGCGTGTCAACTAAAACAAAGATACAGAGACAGCCGTGCGGTGGACCGGCCCCCGGGTTGTTTAAAGTCTGCATGTGGATCATATTCCAGTCTTGACACTGCACCTTTTTATGAGCTTTATCTCTGCCGAGGCATGAGAGGCCTTTTTGTATTAAGGGGTAGTTAATCTATATAAAATGAGAATCACGGTGCCCCATCAGCACTTCTTCCAGCGGCTCCGCTGACGTTAAATCGTCCATTCAGTAGTTTCCCCGAGCACAATCTAAAAAAGCCATTCAATGTGTTGCTGTCAGGCGAAGCGGCAGAGCTAGAAGTCCAAGTGGCCGTGACCGTTAAAAAATGTGAAAGCCTGACATTTTGGACCCTCGGACCCAACTTGTCTTAGCGGCGCAAAAGCACATCTTTATATAATGGTGCCTCAGGGTGATGCCGGCCGCACCTTTAGTATAAAAAGGTTTTCAGTATGCTTCGAGCAAACGAAGATGACTAGTCCAAAAAAAAGGGGGGGGTGTAACTGTGCACACTTGTGAACTTGTTTGTACAGATAGAGCGTGATTAAAAAAGGGAGCTTTTGAAAGTTATTGCCAAACCCCCGATTCTATCATACGGGGGGGGGGGGGGGGGGGGGGCACTGAGTCTTTAGGGCTCAGTGCTGTAGCGCATTTTCGTTTAACTGTTACAACATGTTTTTCTCTTTCTAGATCTGATCTACATGCCCTAATGGAATCCCATTTATATTATCGGACTCCCAAATCATAACTTTAGAAAGTTGTGAGGGTTTCAGATTCCGTTGATAGTCCTGTCACAATAAAGACTGCACGGACTTATCGTTCAATATGTGGACACGAGCTTCACACTTTTTTACGCAATCGTCATGTTTTGGTTGAAGCCAAATGTGAGAGTGTTGTTGTTATCTAATATGTTGATATTTTGCACCTTGTGTTAACAATTATTCTTTCAATTGAGAAACTGATTGGCAGGATATTGTCTGTTAAGTAAAGCATGTTCTAGAGCCCTGTGGCAAAGTGCAAAGACTCTTTTAATTATTGGGCCGGTTGTGCGGTTTGTTTTACTTATTAAGGATATTTAATTTTTCATATTCCACTTCCTATGTCTGACTATTCTTAAGAACGAATGGTCCGTTGCTCTCTGAAAGGGTTTACTTGCATTCTTGTCATGTTATATCACGATTAGAACAGTGGCAGAAAATTGTCTTATAACGACAATAATATTGTGTATCGCAATTCATTCTGGGACGATATATCGGCCGACTAAGCAGTTACCGTGACGGGCCTAGCCTCAGAATGACATGACTGGCACTTCCTTCGAGGCGCGCTGACGCCTTAAGACGGTCCCCTTACTCTGGTATCGGCCGTGTGCTGTGATTACAACATGGCCGCTGCAGTAAAAAAAACATGCCGTGGAGCGAGGCAAGTTCAGCTGTGAGTCATGTCATTTGAGGAGCCCCCCCCCCCCCCTCCTCCTGGATGCGAAAGGCCTCCTCCGAAAACGTGTTGTGATCCACTCATTCATCACCGTCAGCGATGAGGGACCCCTTGTCTGTCGCCCCTGTGCCCCCCCCTCCCCTCCGCCTCTCTTTAACTCTTTGTGTGGCAAGTCTTTGGCAGTAAATGTCACTCTTCTTTCCCCCCGCCTGCTGCGTTCACTGGTCTCAGTGTAATGGGTGTTGAAAACGGCCAGTTGAAGTGTCCCCGCAGCCTGCCGCGGGTTCTTCATTTTGCGAAGCAGTGCGTGTTGTGGAAAATAGCCCCCATTCATCCGATGGTCTTGTTCAGCGCTGGCCACTGGCGGCCGTGGAGCCACGGAGTCGTTCGGCACAGAGAGAGGGCCCTTGTGGGGGGACATTGGCGTCTTTGTTCCCGCTCAATCCCGGGAATGTATGTTGTCCGATTTTGACACATCACATCATTGTGGCACTAAGTAACCAGTGGCTTGGGAAATGATTAACTGTTGACCCTCGACCGCAGAAAGGAGAGAAGCCTCTATCTGGTGGAAAAAACAGATAAAACAAGGCTCTATCGTTCTGCTATCGGCGCATGCTAACAAGAGAATTAATGAGAGGATACAGCATCCTGTAGACGCTGGCACCATCCATCTTGACTGCCAGGGAGTCGGACAGAAGTTAGTTGGAGACTGATTGATGATTTGAGCCCCTGAGGGACAGCACGGTGGGGGGGGGGGCTGAGCCGTCAAGGGTCTGACCACGGCAGCTAAAGAGTACGGAAGCCACCAGGCGACAAGTCCCAGCTCCTGGCCTGGAGGAAAAAAGCTGCATTTAGCATTTCAAATGAAGCCAGGAAGCCAAGAGACAGGAGGTCCTCATACATCTTGGCGCTCCCCTGATTGATAAGGTGTGAATTTAATACACCAAATGGCTGTCTTTTACAACCGCTCCAGAGCTTAATTATGCAAACGACAGGTGTGCGTCGAATCCACAAGAGACCCAAATGGACCTAAATCACTCAAGATTGAAATAAATCGGTGATGGATGGAAACTCGTCCTGTCACTGCCAGTGTCTGCTTCCTGTGAATGGTAGCATTCTTCCACAGCCCAGGGCTTTTACCTCCTTGTTGTCTTTGGCCTGGCAGGTAGCAGTCAGACACACAGATGTGCTATTCTCTGCTCGAGATGTTCCCACCAATACAGTTGGCGGTGTCCTAAAATGGATCACTTTGGGGAGGACTTTGTGACGTGAGATTCGGAGGATTGTTCAGATTTAATCATTCAAGTCACGTAATACGTAAAATAACAGAACAGTATTGCGAGGATGTTTTAGAACATCGTAAATGTAAATATGTGTGTTTTTTGGACAGTTGAATCTTATTTCACAGACTTAACAATTTAAAAAAAGAGCACCATTAACTTTTTCTTTAAGCATTGTTTTCATTGTTGATTAGTATATCAGCCATTGTCTTGATGAATTCATAAATTGTTGTTTTACAAATAGTAAAAAAAAAAGGCCAATTACAAATTCCCATAATCCCCCGCAAAATCTTTGCAATAACTACAAAAAGTTTTCACATTTCAAAAGTTGGAACAAGGGGATTTTGTTCATGCCGTTTTTTGCTTCGAAAATATCATAAATTATTCAAATAATTTTGTTATGCTCTAAACACATCTATATATGGCTTTCCAGGATTATTAGGTTCAATCATTTTCCTTATGGATTACATATAAGCATAGTGTATGATGATGGGGACATTTAAACATGAAATATTGGTAACATGTTAGTAATACAGGAAAATAATTCAGCAACTTAAATCACTTACACATGTAATTCGTTTTCCAAAAAAAAGACACAACTCAGAACAAATGTTAAAGATGGACTTGAAAGATTGTTTCTACAGACACCGTGACGACATCGTTATCTGTAATTTGTTTGGCCTCGATAATCACGTAGTGAAAATCGTATAATTGTGACAGCCCTATCAGTTCGTCTTCTGTGATCACTCCTGAGCAGTCACTTTCTTGCTGCACCCACTGTCCTAAAAGTTGTCTTTATCATAGTACTGATTTCCTACATTGCCCCAGAAAAAAAGGTCTCAGTGCTCTATATGCTGTATGCAGAGGACAGGACAAAGAAATAGTGATTTCAAAGCAAGTTTCTGCAGCAAGGGGAACAATGGTTGTTCAAATTACCCCAAAAAAGAAAAAAAAGGCCAATGAAAAGTTTGTTACATTTTAGCTGAAGTTGCTTTACAGAGAACAGAATGTAGTCTTGTCTTCATGACCAGAAGATACTTCTGTATCCCTGTGCACTACTCTAATGCCTTCTCATTAGTAGAAACTAAACCACAGTTACTCCCTCATGAAGAGAAACCAGAATGTTTGAAAAACCTGATTTGGCGAGCTGTAATAAAACAGTATTTATTTTACTTCCACATCCAGTGTTCCCCCCCTTTTTTTTTTTTTTTTGTTAGAAAATGCACGTCCAAATGAGAGGTAAAGGCAAGAAGAAGTTGTTTCCCGGGATACACTCGTGTGAGCTGGTGCCAGCAGTGCTTTCTGTGGGATCCGGCCTCCCTGTCAACATGTCAAATTAAATACAAATTGCTCATTTTAGAAGCGGAAAAAGAAGAAACTTTCACCGCGAGGGCTCATTCACAAAGTCGTTTGGCTGGCTAAATATTTGTCTCAAAGTTCCATTCATATGAACTGCACCAAGTCGTATGCTCAAACAATGGCAGGAAAACAAAAGGCTTGTCATGACTAATTATTTGCTCCAACTGGTTTCCACTAGAAACACTAGAAAATACTATTAGGAGCATTAAAACCAAGTCTCACTGGGCACATTTTCCAGATACAACAAACCTTTTGGTTTGTTGCTCTGTGCTGTTTGTGGTCGATTTTTTTTGAAAGGGTCAATACTGGGCCTGTCACGATAACCCAAAAATAGTTGCGATAAACTATATTATTATCATTTTAAGACCATTTTCAGTGATAATATAATAGCATAGTAATGCAAGTACATCATTTCAAAGAGCAATGAACTTTTAATTCTAAAGAATATTGAGACACTTAAATTGGAAATCTGACATTTTAAAATATTCGAAATAAATAAAACACTAATAAAATAACACCACACAACCCCAAAAATGTATATAATTATATTAATATAATATAATAATATAATTAAATTATACATTTATCGTACAATCAGTCGATAACGTGAAAATGTTCGAGGTCATGTCTGTATATCGTAGAATAAGTCGAATAACATAAAAATGATCCAGGTCGTGTCTATATATCGTAGGATAAATCGATACCGTAAAAACTATCATGTCATGTCGATATTTCGCACTATAAGTCGATAACTTTAAAATAATCGAAGTAATTTCCATATATATTGTACGATAAGTCGATGATGTAATTATCCTGACTGGCCTACTCATTTCATAGTTACTATGTAGCCAGGCATGCCATATGTTGTTATTTTCAGACTACTGTAGTCTATGTAGAAACAGCAACAGTTGGCATGTCAGTGGTGCTTTACTTGACCTGGTAAATAGGAACATGATCTAGACAAATCAAAGTTTTACGCATTTGGAAATTGTTTGGTATATGGTTTCAACATAATGCAAACATCTGTATATGAATGTAGGTCTACGTAGTTAGGACTCTCTATGCCTTAGTCTCGTCAAAAAAGTGCTAATCATCAATGGGACTGCTTTGGATAGCGAGGGGAAAGTCTAAATTCAATGATTTTGTTGCAAGATCTAACACAAGAAAGAGCGCATTTCTACTGAGACTCCTAAGCTGATTTATTGACGGTTACCCTCAATGCAAATCAGAGACGCTATTATCTCTAGGTGGAGTACGTGCATGGTGTGTCGTTCTGGTTTGACGTCGTTATTTCTCTGAAAGGAAAGGCTGCGTTTTTTTTAGGGGCAAATTGCGCCATCTGCAATTTTAAGTCGGCATGCGAAAAAAAAACAGAGGAGTGATGACTAATCAGTATCCAGGTCTTGGAATCTGACCTGCCAGTCCAAATTTGAGGCCCTACGCTGCATCCCGTGAATAGACAGAATCCAAGCAAACAGTCCTCATTCTCACGCAAACAAAAGGCACATGGTCAGCTATGCTGCTGGTGAGAGACTTTGTTCGAGACCCCGGTGACTTTTTCGTCAGATAGTGTTATTTCCAAGGTGACGCGGGGGTCCGCATGTGGCCAATGCATGAGGTCAGTGAATATTAACTTCATTTACACATGGCTGCAGACCAGCGCAGCGCCACAATGGAGGCCTGCCCGTTGTGTTTAGTAACATGAGCGCCTCGGCTGACAGGACACTGTCAAGACGGAAGATGGATGATCGCAGCAGTTGACCCCTGATCGCCAGAGGAGTCACCTCCCGGGCCCCCCCCCCCCCCCCCCCCCTCTCCCCCTGCATGACAAAAGAGCCCTCCCCGCGGTGCGCCGGCCCTCATCTCCACTTGCACTAACAGGTTCAGACATCTCCATCGATCCGCGTCTCAATACTCCTTGCAATTCTAAGCTTTTGCCCTTTTTTATTTTTTAAGCTACCCAAACTGTGGCACAGATGTCTGTTTTTTGTAATTACCTGCCCGCTGACTGCTCGAGAGGGATGCGATCAGACAGGCAAACTCCATGTCAGAAGACAATGTCGTCGGCGTTCCGTGTTGCGTCCCTGTGGCATGAGGGTGAAAGTGATATGTGGCCGGGGGTCCGGCCACCTCGGAGAGGCAGCGGGGAAGGGCCCCCGGTTGTCGGTGGAGCGGCTCCTCCGGGAGGATTCAGAGCCCCTGGCTCTGTACCTCAATCTTCCTTTAAGAGGAGAATCGATAACTTATTACGTAACTTCGCACTTTTTTTCCCACCTACATCAAGAGCAGAGGAAGCAGGGCTTCAAATGTACTGCGGGGATGGCTCTGTTTGCAGGGACTTCTGCTGTTTCTTTTTGTGCTCAAATGACTCAGACAGGAGGCATCCAAGTTTAGCATAACCACAGTGGGATAATAAAAAAACTTTAGAGCTCATAAAATTATTATTCTAATCATGTAATCAACGGCCATTGGTTTTCTAGAACATTTGATTCATTGTTTGGTCTACAAAATGTCAGAATAAAGCAACAAAGTTCCCAAAGCATAATGAAAATGACATTTTTCTATATATATATATATATATATATATATATATTTGGATGAACTGACACTTTGACAATAGTCCAGATCTGCACAAGCACTCGTGGGCATCTGAGGCCGGCCTGACCACAGCAGTGACAAGCAGCTAGTTCAACATTGTTCCATTCCTTTCTGTCACCAGGGGGGGGGGGGGGGGGGGTTGTGATGGGCGGGGGCTGGGTCAGTGTGGGTTGGTAGGCATTGGCACAATTCAGAGATAATGCTCAGTTGCTGACCGGGGACATTTTCAGTGATGATTTTGCTTGGGCTGCGGGGGGCTTTGGATCGATCAGACCTTTGGAACCTCTGCATTCAGGGGATGAAAGGCAGAGTCCTCCCCATCTTTTAGCAGGGCTTCTTTTTTATTTTTTAGAGCTGACCACCTCATCCAGCAAAGGTAGCCGCAAGTCCGGGCCTTAACGCCCCCCCGTCCGTCTCCTGTTTCAATGCGAGTTAAATGAACTAAACAAAAGGCAATTAGGTAGGGACATTTTCCACGTCACTGAGAATCCATTTCAAAAAGCTCACTCTGCGTGATAGCTCAAAGAAGCAGAGTCCTCTTAGCAGACTCTCTATGCAGCTCCCGCTCCGGCGAAGTAAGAGGCCGTAAATTCACCGATGTAACGGGTTTAATCTTAAAATGCCCTTCGTTGTCCACCTCCAAATCCATGCAGTAAATCAGCGGGAGAGCCGAAAGAGAGGAAACAGGTGTTCACGTTTGTTGTTTGCAACTTGAATTGCTGTCAGCAGAGGCTCTAACGCAGCAGAAGCAGCTGTGTTGTGTGAGATCGTGTTACTTCCACCTTTATATTTCATTCAAAACCTTCATAGATGCCTTTTGCTTGATGGTCTTATATTGAGCCTCAAAATGAAAATGGCAACAAATCACATGGAAGTTTTGTTAGGGACTAGCTGCGGACTGATACAGATTTGTTGCTCTCGTGAGTATTTACAGCAGCAGCGAGGTGTATGAGGGAATGCCTCAAAATAGAAGACATAAAATCCCATGGAAGAAACATCTAGATCATCACCAGCCTTATTCTTCATTGGGTCGCTTCACCCCAGTAACAAAAAAATCACATTATCTTTTCGGTAGGTAAGGTGTTTGCCTCCAGACCAACACAATTGAGATGAATGAACACCATTTGTCGTGTTAAAAGTGTATATTTCAATGACATCAATAGCACCACCTCTCTCCAGAAACATTGTTCTTGGTTTTCTGGACAATCCAACCAAAATGTCACCAAGCAGCTTTTCTTAGGGACTCTACCTCCACTTGCATTGATATGGAGTCAAAGATACTGTATCACTCCTCGTAGTATCTCGTCTCACTGTGAGGGTATTCGGAAACAAATATAAACGGATTCTACATGAATACAAGTGACTTGTACCTGATAAAGTGTTGCCATCTAATTCACTCTGTTTTTGAGTCTGCAGCAGTACTTACACCACAGCAGGAGCGTTAACTTCAATTTTTGAGCGCAACTTAATCAAGTGTCTGGCTTTGATCTTCGCTGCGAACAACCCGAGCAGGCGCTTCCTTCAGTGTTCCCTGCTCGGAGGGGCAAAGCTGCATGCCCTCCAACACGGTCTTAACGGAATGCTAATCTTCTCCCTTTGTTTCTCATGGAAAGCTACTTATCTCCCGCTAAGCACAGGTACCTCGGATGAATGGGCCGGTTGTCTGTATGTGTGGAGTGTATCGGCAGCCAGACAGAGTCATTCCAAGTATGTGCGGGTCGGAGGGAGGATCCAGCACACTATGACATCAGGTTACTGAAGTGCTTCAACTAACTTTTTGGGCCCCTTTTTATTCGCCGTGTCCGAGGTTTCTCCTTCTTCCTGCGATGCCCCCTTGGGACGCGTTGCTTGTTTGAAATTAACTTGTTTTTGGAAGGGGGTTGTTGAAACCCTTTATTCTTTTCTGTTTCTTTGTTTGAGGCGGGAGATTAGCATGTCTGCCGGCAAAAAAAAAAATCCAGCTGCTAAGCGTCTCTTTCTTTCTTTGAGATTTGGAGCACTGCAACGGTGCTCGGAGGACACAGAAAAAAAAAAATTCACCTGCTGCTCCTGTGATCAAACCGAAAGACAATGTTTTGAATAGAAAAAAAAACCCACAAGAAGTCTTAAGCGTGATATTAGAATACTCTGTAGCTTTGCATCGTCTAAACTGCGTTCAAACAAAAATGTCAGCCAGCACTGCGGCAAGCTCACTTAATAGCGCACGTCTTCCTTCCAGGTGCACTTGATTTCTCCAAAACCTTTGCAACTGCAAAAGTCCACACATCACCCACTAGACGAGATCAATTGAGCTGTCCTTTGGCTTTTTCAAGTCGGAGAAATACACTCGGCTAGGAGTTGTTGTGTTTTTTTTTCTTTCTTTCCCAGCTCTGCCTGCCTGTGTTGCCCTGAAATTACTCACAAGATGTACTGCCTCTTACATTGTAGGGGAAAACACCACAGGCCTCAGTCCATAAAAAAGAGATGCAGCCATAGTTCAGCATGCATAAAAAGCCAGTAAACAAAGCCTGATGAATGTCCACACCCAGGCCTACCATTTATTGGGAGGCAAAGAACATAAGTCACATCTAATCAGAGCAACACACACACACACACACACAGGCCCCGGGCTGCATTAATGCATAAGGAATAAGCTCTGCGTTGAGCTATTGACATCCCTCTCTATAGTCGCAACGCACGGGCATGGTCTCTAATTGCATGCCCTGGAAGTAAAACAAAAAAAAACAGGAAAAAACATGAAGCAGGAGTTTTTTGAAACAGCATTTCATGGTTGTCTGAACATTCAACGGGACACGGGGTATTTTGAAATAGCTGACAGAGAATGCTTATGACAGCATTAACAATAGATCGCAGCGTAATAGTGAGTTTTAGGGAGAGAACGCCTGTTGCAAGCATTTCTTTTGTGGCGGCAAAAAAAACAATAACCCGCCATTGAAGTACTTGTCATTTCAAAAGACTTCGACTTCTCATCTGGCTGTTTGGACCATAGACTGTATATAAGAAGTGGAAGTGGTCACCATGACATCACTCATTGTTTCGAAGCCTCGAGTTGGGCGTTTTTGGCCGTAGCCATCTTGGATTACGACGGTCGCCATCTTGGCTTTTTGTAAGCAGTGAATGGATGCGACCATATTCGGACTGCGGGCGAGTAACATACAGACACCGTATACGGCTCTGGTAGCGGGTATTGACCTGTCAATCAAACCGGAGGTTGCTGCCTGGTTTAGACAACATTTAACATTTGAGCGTGGGCAGGTCGCCCTGCTAAGGAGCAAGAACATGAGCTCCCTTCCCACCATTAACTATATATGTCCCGATACCAGTGTCAGAAATAACTCAGATGCAGCCCGACAATGCCGGATTTTCAGATATGGGAACATTTCAGAGAATACACAGACTCGTTCAGAGGTATGCGAAAAGGGCCAGCTCAGCATTGGATGTCTGAATCACACAGACAAAAGGAAAAGACACCGGGTGGAAACATACTTCTATAAACCACAGGCGACGGGCTCCTGATCGTACCGGGCGTGCGTTTAGAGTTGATATTTATAAAGACGCTTCCCTATCCTAGCGGCTATGAGCACTTTTTTTTTTTAAATAACAAAATAAACAGTTTCCCTTTATCACGCTTGACCCGCTCCACCTGGCATTCATCAGCGGCGGGGGAACTGCATGTCGGTCCTGTCGGCCGCTCTCCTCCCTCCGCCTCTTTTATCACTCTAATGGGGCGCTATCTCCAGGCCGCCCTCCCCGGGTCTCCGCGGCACCGCTCGGCTCCCCCTTTCCGTGGTGCATTCTTTCCACATCCATCCCCGACACACAGGCGGATTTAACACATATTCAGGCCGGACGGGGGGGGGGCCTGACAGGACTCATCATGCTAGGACCGAGGAGACGGAAGGGCCCACACTAGTCATTCGCACTCCGGCTCTGGCAGTCTGTTAAAAATCAAAAGGGAATCTCCCACGCTTCCCACACTGCAGCGCCGTCCCACAGAAATATTGAGACAGATGCGGGGAGAGAAACTCAATATCCCAGCTGCCCTGTTCGGACCAGATAGAGTTCTCCACGCTCAGTCGTAGGAAGGGTTGCGACCTTGATTGGATTTGTGGGTCGGAAGCGAGCGAGGAAGCTCAGTTTCTGGATGCCCACACTAATGCAACACTTTTTTGATACTTTTGCTTAACCCGAGGTTAAGTCTTCTGAAGACGTCCGCATACAGCCCCGAAAATATATATACGACCACATGGATCACACGCAACCCTGTGAACACGTCCAGTGTAGCACAAACCGAAGCGAGGAAGCTTGTTAAAGAATCGGGAGTACAAATGTGACGCGGCATTCTGGACCTGGTTTGGTCAGATTCGATACTTTAGAGGTTCTGACTCTTGATCATAAGCAGCCCCGGCAAATACATAGAAAGCTGGAAAAGCCACTCAGGAAACAAATGGGGCACATTTTAGGATCCGGTCTGTCAGCCAAGGCACTAGATTAACTGAAAAAGAAACCACCACCTCCCAGACAAGGGGAATAATTATTTTCTATTTTGGCCAGGGAGGGATATGTCAGGCTGTCGCATACACAGTAAGTCATTGCCCCACCCTCCCCTCCCCTCCTCCCTCTCTGTCCCTCACCCCAGAGTGTCATGACACTGCCAAAGCGTGTGAGAAACTGGATGCAATTCAAGAATGTTAAGAAGCTCAGCTCAGAGAGAGGGAGAGAAATAAACCAAGATCTTAGAAAAACAGAATTTTTTTGTCGTCTTTTTTTTGTGTGTATGTGTGTGTTTTTGTGTCTGCAAAAGATAAGGAGACTTTGTTTTATTCTCTGGGCCAGTGAGAGTGTGTGTGTGTGTGTGTGCGCGTGAGCGCGCGCCGTGATTGAGACACCAAAGTCACAGGAGCGTTTGATTATGTTTGTCCCGCTACTCCCTAAAAGACCTCTTCCTATTCCCCGACTCGTCTTCCTCCCTCCGTATAAAATTGCTGACTGCAGCTTGTACCCCCCCACCCACCCCACCTCCCCCTCCCCCTCCCCCACACCTCACTGAATCAAAGTGCTTGACCGCTGGAAGGGAAATTACAGATGCTGGGCTCCGTAGCCTGCCGATGAGCTGGCTAGAATGTAAGGCTTCTTTTTTCCCTCTCTGCAAAAACCTCAACCCAGCTTCTCCGAGGACTGACTAATTTCTCAGCGTCGTAAATAAAGCCGACTGTTGTGTCTGCCGCTGAGCTTTTTTGTTTTTGTTAAAGGGCCAGTGTCAACGAGTGCAAACCATTAGTCTGCCTTTATCTCTGCCAGAAGACGACCAGACTTGCGTAAATGGGCCCCCTCTCTTTTTCCCCCCCCAAGGAGTCACTCTTGTACACTTCATCCATACAAATGTAATTACACGTTGGACTGTTAAGCCCTCCCGTCAAAGTCAGTGGAAGTAGTTTTTTTCTGCAGCGTTTCAACATGTTTGTGCGTCAGCGTTTGCCAGTAAGGTGATTTTGTTCAGGTTTAAAAAAAACGCTGCTCCGTGTCATCGCTTGGTGGATATTCCCCGCCCAGAATGAGAGTGTCGCTGAGGGCACGGTCGACAAAAAGAACCTCTCACTCGATTTTCATCATCGTCCCATCTCGGACTGAGGGTGTTCTCTTCAGCGTCTGGTGCCAGGAACGGGAGAGAGTCGCGGGCAGCGAGTCAGTGTGAGCTGCTGGGACTGGAATGCCGGATCGGGGACGGCTGTGTTTGTACTTGTCACTCAATGCCCTGCCAGCGGCGGGGAGAGCTGCAGAAGCACTTAGTTGCCCCCCCCCCCTGTCATACAGGCATTCAATTTTTTTTGAGGCCTCATTTGCCGCCTTGCTGCTTCTGTAAACATTTCCGGGTGCCAAAACCCAGTCGGACGCGCTGATAAACACATGTGCTGGGAAACATTAAGAGAAAGGCATGGACAATGAACCGTGTTTTGCGGGAGTTAAAAGGGCAAGTCCGGTTTATTAGAACAGGGCTCTTATTTTTGTAGTTTTGTGCCATCGTTTCTGTAAGTTATGCGGCGCTTATCTCAAAGTAATTACTTGGGTTGGTGAACATGGCAACAGTGAAGTCTTACGGGCCAAGAAAACACAATCATAGAGGTTGTAAACAAGCCGAAAGTTACATTAGCTCGGGTGCCGATAACGATATTGGTCACATTAAATCGTTTTCTGTTCGTTTCTGTCAATGTGCTGCGGAGAGCTAACAATGTATAAAGCTACTGCCACTCAAAATTCATTTTGATACGAAGGTGGTATTTGGCCTCTACTGTTAAACTGTTGAAAATGGCATTTATATTCAGCTACCATTTGTGTCTACCTGCCCAGGGACTGCACTTTTAGCTACTGGGCTTCTAGCTAAATGTGGTAAGAAGCATCTCTTGGTGTGAGAGTGATGTTTCTGTACCTGGTCCATGACCTTGATTAAAACTTAAAAGGTAAATTTAGGTATTTTGACATAGGCTTGTTATTAGAAGTGCCTAGCAACACTATGGAAAGGACCCGACAGAGGAATAAAACTTTTTTTGGGCTTGATCCGGTCTGTTTGACATGTGGCAAAACCAAGCACTTTTATTGGACGTACATTGACGTTGAGGAGTTCCCCCGAGCGATGACATTGCAGAACGTCTTTTGTCTGCAGTGTTCACCCTCAACCCTGGACAAATTTCAAAACATTTGTCCCCATTAGCTACTCTATGAACACCAAAACATGGGGAAATAGGTTGAAAAATACCAAAGTTACCCTTTAATTAAAAAACGTCAAGCTTGACGCCATACAGTTTGTTTCTAGAACAAGATTTTGACATTTTCGACACACTCTCAGGAGGTTTTGTTTTGAAACGGTGAATGTCAAATACTGTTGAACATGTAACAAAAACATGTTTGATAAAAGGAGATAAAAAGAACTACATACTACTAACAAAAGCCTTTAGCAGCTGGAGTTAAAACAAATAACACTCTGTGGAAAAACTCTGCTGTTCCACAGTTGATGAATGATTCATTGATTTATTCGTTTTAATGCAGATGTATGATGTTTACAGCTGTTACATTTGGGGAAAAGCTGCACGGTAACTTCAGTCTTCGGATGCTCTTGTCCGCCGGAGTGGCGGTGGTCGCGTTGAGAGGCAGCACAGCGGCCACCCAGCAGACGAGCTCTCAGAAACCCAACAGCAAACAGACACGCCGGCTTATCAGAATGTTTAAACAGCCCCAGCATGCCGTTCTTTAACCTGCGGGAAATAGCCCTCCAGTGTCATCACCAACATCCACGGGGGGGGGGGTGTTTACACTGCGCATCAGATACGCGGCTTCCCTCGCCGCCCGTCAAGATGCCATCGTTCATCAGACGGGAAACATGCGGCAAAAAGTCGCAAAAATGTGACGAGTAAGCACTCTGTGTGCGCGTTTCGCCCGGTCAGCATTCGAGACCCGCTCGCTCGCTCGCAGAGCCTCCTTTCGCAGCTCTGTTTTCAATTACCGGCTCAGGAAAAAGGTAAAGAAAGATTAGAGATAAAATCATGTCTTGAAAGGGGAAAAAAAGAAAAGAAAAAAGGTCTTGTTCCACGAGGCCGTGGCAGTGCGATAAATGGAGAATGACAGGGCTTTCATGTAGCTGAAACAGGGATACCCTGAGCCCCGGCCTCCTCTTCACGCCGCACTGGAAGTGGTACGACAAGAAAATAATTCAGATCCCTTTATCCCTCTTATTCCGGAACCTGTCACAGGAGGCGTTGGTCGATATATTTCCCTCGGGGGAAAAAAAAAAGTGAATTAAAGAAATAGCAAAACCCAGATCTGTAATGTGGGGGGGGGGGGGGGGGTACCCGGGTATGACAACCTTTACTCATTTCCTCCTGCGGCTCATGAAAAATGCATTTTGGGTATAATTTGATAGTTTGTATGCAGAGCTATTCACAGAAGTATAGATTTCTTGCAGATTGTTGAAGAAATCATGTGGCCTGGATTGCAGCCTTTTTTTTTTTCTCTCGCCAGGCTGAGCTCCGTTTTGCACACACAGCCGGTCACTGAGGATTAGTTCGACTCCGAGGCTAAAATAGCCAGACCCAGAATAGCCGTTTTTTACTTCTCACAAATGCAAGCGAGTTGCAACGAGTCAGTATTTTCTTGCCGTTTCAATTCTATCTTTGTCGTTGCTCGCTGTCATGGGAATCATTTGTAACTCAAGAGAAACTGTGGGTGGGTGAACAATTTGGGTGGAAGTGTGTAATTGTGACCAGCCTGAAAAAGTCTCCTGAAAGTTACGTTTCCCAGGCGATGAAACTGTATCGCCAATTATGCTTTGAGGGAAACATGTCCTGTCCCGGATTACCTTTGTTTGATTTATCCATCCAGATTTTGTGATACGTCAAAAAGAAACAAACAGGACTTTCACCCAGGAGGCCGCTGTTCGTGTACCAACAGGTCAATGGTGACTCGACTTAGTTTGCGTCTGTAACTTAAACAACTTAATGAACAGGCTTATTATAGTAGTTTTGTATGTGTTTTCAAACTGCAACCATAATCTGGAAGATAACGTAATTGCTGTTTAGCTGTATGGGAGTGTCCATTTTGTAGCAGACAAGGGTTTGCAGCGCAATGACTATTTCACCACAGCGATGAGTCCTCCTTGATTACTCATGTCAGTCTGTCAGGTTTGTTTACCGTCTCGGTCGAAGGTAAAAAAAAAAATGTTGAAATGATCCACCCCGCCCGTGCTCAATGTGTTAACGCTCATCTCTCAGAGATAGGACTTGTCATAAACAAGTCGGACCCCTCCGCTGACCTGAGGATTCATCAGCCTCGTTATTTACCTCGAGAATGCCTCAACGAGAGGTTTGCGATGCCTTTTTTTTCTCTCCACGTTTCTCAGTCTGCTTAATGAAGGCCTGGGTGGGGGGTGTGCAGGTTGAGACGGAAACACTGGCTGCTTCAAGATGTGAACAAAGTGGTTTGTTCTGTCATGCCCTCTTCTCTTCATCATGGCTGTTCAGGTGTGAAGTGACGACTCTCTCAGGCTGTCTTTGCACAGGACTGAATTAAATATCACCTGGAGACGTTCAGCTGTGAATATACAGCCGTGTGAACCCGGTTTACTAAATAGAAACTGTGAGAATTCCAGATATCTATTGAGTTTTCGGTTAAGGGTGGGAGTAAATTAGTTTTTATTTTAACAACATAACTGACCGCTTAGTTAGCACATATCTTGGCCATAATCCTACTTTAAAAAAACCTGATCCCTATATTAAAGTTTCAATTCAATTTATTTTGTACAGCCCAAAATCACAAATCAGCCTGAGAAGGCTTTACAATCTGCACAGCGTACGACATCCTCTGTCCCAGGACCCTCGCATCGGACTAGGATGCTGCGATCAGTTTAAAAGTTCTTCAAAAGTAAATGTCCAGCTGTCCTTGCCACCTAAAGACCCTGGTTTATGTAAACTAACGTGAACATTTCTCACAAATGTTATGGGGTTGCAAGATGATTAATGAGAAGGAAAAAACAAGTTCTGTCACACAAATGAGTTTGTTCTCTAAACCGTTGCTTCTTTTGGTCTTATGAATTATTTTAAAGGAGTCTTTAAACAAAAACAAATGGGAAAAATGGCCCTATTCAGTTTTTTGTATTTTAAAGATTGAATATGACAAATTGTAAAATTGAGCACCTGTTTCTAATTTTTGCTAATTCCATTATGCTGGGATCTTGGAGGAACTGATGAATTACATGAGACATAATACTGTCTGTGCAAAGAGGGAATGTTTCTCCCTCCGTTGACCTCGTCCTTTTGTTTCCCCCCCCCTTCTACAGCGTGCGGCCGTGGCTTCTACAAGTTCTCCTCCCAGGACCTTCAGTGCTCTCGCTGTCCGGCGCACAGCTTCAACGACCGCGAGGGCTCCTGGCGCTGCGACTGCGAGGACGGCTACTACCGGGCGCTCTCCGACCCTCCGTCTGTGGCCTGCACCAGTGAGTCCGCCATGCCGTTGCTCTGCAAACACAGCGCTTGATGGGATGTGAATTTAAACAGCCGCACATGCGAGGGGGAAAAAAAACAAAAACACACACACACACACACACACACTCCAGAGCCTGCGGGAGACCTGTTCCATCAGTCCGCATTGGCCTCATGAAAGCCCCAGATGTGTTCCGTGGCAGTTCCTCTGCCTCCCAGTGTGTCATTATAATTATGTTTGCAGGCTTTGCGTGTCTGTTTTCTGTCTTAGCTGGTTGCTAATGATGAGAGGAGCAATTTGCCATTTCCCGTCTGAAAGATTGCAATTACAGTCGGCAGCGGCAGCCCAGGCAGTGCCCTGCGTCTTCATTTGTCCTGGCCAGTGTTACGCTTATGTGACAGCCATTGATGGCTTATTTACACAGGCTGCCGGGGGGGGGGGGGGGGATTCAGTCTGAAAGGGGTGGGGCTGATTTGCTCCAAATCCATTCTCAAACGAGTTTATTTCAAGGTGCTCCTGGATGGGTCTCTCTCCCCCCCCCCTCCTGTTGCCTTCAGCTACTGAGCAACAGGGAGTGTCACACCCCAGCAGGGCAATGTTAGCACTCTGCTTTATCTCTGGAGGTAAACAGCACCCCCTAAACATAATCTCTGCACCTTATCTGTGTGCCGGCTTCATTCTACTGATAATGTATCGCAGGACTCCTGGAGAGGCCCACAGGCTTCTGGCTGCTAAATACGCACCCTTCTTGACATATGTACTGAGAAGCAGCGCGGGGTTAAACTAACATTTTAAGACTGCGGTCATTTATTTTGCAGCATCTTTGTGTGGATGAGAAACAACAAAAGCAGATATGCCGTACGCAGGGTAAATCAGCATGCCTTGTTCTCATCCCGAGCAGTGCCGCTTTTTTTTCCCCCAGAAAGCCCAAAGTAGGCCAAGTCAGAATCTCTATCGTGGGTGTGTGTGTGTGTGTGTGTGTGACGGAGAGAGACTGCCGGTAAGATATTATGTAAACAGTGGAACATCACGAGAGACGCGTTGTCTTGTCTATGCATTGAATCGGAGATTAAAGAGAGGATTACACAAATTGGAGTTTGGATTTGATACTGTAAATATAACGTATGAAAGGACTGCATGTCATTCACGGGCGTCTGTGAAGCGCCTCGTTGCTGCCAAACTCTTTCCAGTTATTTACAACTCACTGTCAGCGCACAGGTGTGTTCTTCGGTCATGAATTATTTGGCACGTGTCTCGGAAGTTTCCACTTTTTCCTCAGATTTGTTTGAATTCCGCTATTAGTTGGGAAAGTAATGTTTCTGCCGGCTGTGGGTTCATTAAAGTGAAAGTGTATTATTGAGAAAAACACATTAAAACAGCGGGCAAGATAGAGGGGTTGCAAGGAAGAATAGATCGTTACTTGGATAAGAAAGTTTTCTCTCTCGTTGTTAATGAGCTATGGTTTCCCACAAGCATTATCTGTCATCAAACTATCAAGCTTCTATTTTGCATTTTAGCTGGCTGTTTTCGTCTCCATGCTTGGAAAAGTTGGAAGAAATGTGCTCAGTATTCAGGTCCGTCTCAAACTGCCTCCCTCAGCACATGAGCAAGTGGACTGTCCAGAGAGTCAGCCATCTTCTTTTTGCATTTAGCTACTGTGGGCTGGATTTACCACAAAAGCAGCAAAAATAGAGTGCCATCCCACACTACACTTGTTGTAGTTATGTTTTCAGCATATAGAGTGTTCCTCTGGAAAACAGATACTTTAAATGCATGCTGTTCAGACTGAAATCGCATTTTGGTCCCGTCATGCCATAGAGAAGTGGACGTAGTCACCTTGACGTCACCCATTTGGTTTGTGGACTACAATTTTGAGGCCTTGAGTAGCTCAAAGAATAAAAAGTGTCACTTAAAAAGTGTGCCACGAATCAATTCATTCCCCTTAATTGCTTAAATCAATGTCCACACCATTCAGTCCGTGTAAATATAGAAATAAATACAAATTTCAAAAACAGTTCAAGATATTAGTATCATTTAACATATTATTACTTTGAGTTCTGTGCCCTAAACAAGGTTAAAGACATTTGAACAACAAATACTGGGTCTTGACTTGAGACTTGACTTGGTAGTTTTAAGTATTTACTTGGGAGTTGACTCGGGACATGGGAGTTGTCTGTCTTGACTTGGGAGTTGCCTGTCTTGACTAGGGACTTGCCTGTCTGGACTCGGGACTTGCCTGTCTGGACTAGGGACTTGTCTGTGTGGACTAGGGACTTGCCTGTCTGGACTAGGGACTTGCCTGTCTGGACTCGGGACTTGTCTGTCTGGACTAGGGACTTGCCTGTCTGGACTAGGGACTTGCCAGTCTTGACTAGAGACTTGTCTGTCTGGACTAGGGACTTGTCTGTGTGGACTAGGGACTTGTCTGTGTGGACTAGGGACTTGCCAGTCTGGACTCGGGACTTGTCTGTCTGGACTAGGGACTTGTCTGTCTGGACTAGGGACTTGTCTGTCTGGACTAGGGACTTGTCAGTCTTGACTAGGGACTTGCCAGTCTTGACTCGGGACTGACTCTTATGTTAGGACTTGATTTGGGACTTGCAAAACAATGGCTCGGTCCCACCTCTCCTTTCTGAGCATGTCACAGAATAACATTTCAATGGTTTTATCTCAAATGTAAACAAAGAAGGAACCGCTGTGTAGCTCAGCAGGAGAGATGTTTGTTGTCTGCTTGTGGTGAGATTCCTTTTGCTCTGAGTCAGACCTCCTAATGATGGTGTCTTTGAAGCAGCTGAAGTGGCATTATCCCGTAACAGTCACTTGTGGCTGCAGCGTCTGCTGTTGAGAAATAGTTATGAGCTACGGAGCTAGTGTAGTCTCATGGTTTTCAGTCAAGTAAAAAAAATGTCTGATGGGAGAATTTGTCGAAATTGAAAATTAGTCTGGTGAATGAAATCCGTGACCTCAATTTGAACACATAAGGTTCTGACAAAAGGGTCCAGATTTGTCTCTTGAACTCCATGCCCATCGCCGTCTGACACAAACAAGGACATAACTCAGGCTAAGCTAATTTGAGGCCGGCCAATGGCCACAAACCAGCAGTCTCTCTGCGGAGCGGGGAGCCAACCATACACATCCCGTTCTAAAGAGACAGGTCCATTACTCACTTCTCCAACCATCCTCATCAGACGTTAACGCTTCACTCCAACATCTCCCGCTGAACAAGGGCAGGACTCGCATGCAGTAGAAAGTTCCCACTTCTTTGCAGTGTCCTCTGGCTGTTCCCCTCTGGGTAATCACCTTGGCCAAGTAGCGTAGTAATTACTGAAGTTGCTTAATGCACACTTTCCATTATTCATTTTCATTAACTCTGGGTCTACACTTGATGACCCCCATACCATTATATGTAAATATGTATTTTTAACTTGTATGAATAGCTTCGCTCTCCTCCTCACGCCTTTCTGTACGTGCATTTCCTCATTCATCGCTGGATTAAGTCACTGTGACCAATAGTCACTGTGATTTTTTTATTTTATTTTTTATTTTTTTTTTTTTTCAAGCCTCATCCAGACCAGGAGTGCATTGTAATTGAAAATGAATTTGTACTGCCTGAACAAATAGCATGATTGACAGATTTCATTTTTTCATTTTTTAAAATAGGAGTTTGTAAAGCCTCCGTATCGTAGGCCTTAGCAAAACAGTGAGATGGATCTCTGGCACACAGAGATTAAGAAAGTGTCTACGCGGATTTGACAGGAAATGAGACGAAGATGTAATGTGGGGACATGGAAAGCCGAATCGGCGCTGAATAAAGATGAGGGAAGAAGTTCCAAAAACATATAGCTCCAGATACATTGTTTCCCATGCGGTTCGTTTGTAGAGAGAGAGAGGGGGGGCGGAAGGATTAAAATGTGTTGTTTTTTTTTGGAACGTTTGTCTACGCCATTCATATGCAAAGTTGGGAGAAGAGGAGAGATGTACGTGGGGGGGGGGGGAGGCGGCCATGGGGAGGCGTTTTCTCCAGGGGCTACACGCAGGCAGGAGTTGTTGACAGGTCGGGGAGTGGGCATCAATCACGCAGCAGCTGTGAGCAGCGCTGGTGCAAGCTCGGGGCTGAGAAGGGCAGTTGTGAGAAGTCGTCTCCTCCCGCCTCCCCCTCCCTCCCCTACTGCAGCGGCCCATAAAAATGTGCCACCTCGACAAGTTGACGTCCTTTAGAGGGTCCGTCCTGCCCGGAGTTGCTAGGGGACTGTGGAAGGGCTGCTGAATGTAGAGGGCTAGTGTTGCTACCAGATGTCAGAAGGCCTGGATTCACATAAACGGGAACTCGAGTTTAATCCACAACGCCTCGTTTTTGTTTTGTTTTTCGGGCATCATGCTATACTTCCAACGGCTGCGCCGTTGAGAGTGACGCAGACACTTTTGGGTGCATTCACTTTCACTTCTGATAGTGGGAACGTCGCCATGCTCCCACATTTCTGCACACACATCGGTCAGGGCTGGATGAGCCAACGACGAGGCCCTGGAGTAACAATGAGCTGTGGGCCCCGCCCCCTTCTCTTTGGTTGCATTTTGATTGAAAGCAACTTCATTTAAGAATATGTTCTCTGAAAGCATTTTGCCAAATACGATGCTGAATCTAACTTTTGACATAGGACCCTTTGATAAGACAGGACCTCATGGGTCCGGGCCTCAGGGCAGGTACTCACTATGCCCAGTAGGAGATTAATCCTTCCACCCATTATCTTCATTACACCATCTAAGACTGAAAACAAACGTGTGTTGTTGAAACACAGTCTTGGTGATGATTTCCTTTTTTTTTATTCCAGTCCATGTGCCATCATGCTGAAATGGAATTTTAGCTTGCTCGAGCAGCAAATCCATTACTGAATTCGGCATGGCACTGAAGTGGTGTTGAAATTTTTGTTTATTACGACGACATCCGGAGAGCCTTCGGCAAAAACAAATCTCCGGGCTTCTTCTCCTCCCCTGCGTGGCTTCCCCTCACGCGGGTCCTGCTGCAAGCCTCATCATTAGAGGCTGGGTCACGGGGGGGGGGGGGGGGTTCGCAACACACATTTGTAGAGCCGGGATTACCTCATGGGCGATTTGAATGCTGCTCACCCCTGCCGCCCCCGTACCCACCGCTCCCCAATTAGAGCAGAGCTGGCTAATAGGCTGTGGAGGGCTAAGGCCCCCGAGCACCTCTCAAGGCAGATAAGCGCCGGATTCTTCTCTCCTAAGCTTGGATTTACTCAGGTCTCACAACTCTGTGGAGGTGGGGCTTTGAAACGTGACCTTAAAAAAACAATCTAATACCATACTATATTTTCTATATGGTAGATTATTAGATGTAGGGGATACTTCGGTGCAGCCGAGGTCTGTTTTCTCACCAACTTCACGCACTGGAGTACTTTGTTTACTCCACAAAATCACAGGTTCTGCTTTAAGAAACCTGCGCCACGTTAGCATGCAAAGTGCAGGAGAAGCAGACCGTGCATGCACGTATTCCATATTTATTGCGACAAAAACACACAGCGGCAGCGTTCGCGAGGGGAAGCCAGCTAGTGATTGAGACATTTCAGGCGGTGGGGGCTCCGGCAGGCTAATCCGTGAAATGAAACTTGACTGGGAGGAGGGGTGAGAGAGGAGAGAACACGAAAAGATAAGAAAGAGTGGGGGCAGTGAGAGACAGAGAGGAGAAAAAAAGAAAAGAGTGAAAAGAAGAGGAAGAGCGACGAGCCCTTGAGCTGTAAGGATGAGCAGGCAGACAGCGGAGGGGCTCAGGCTGCAGCGGTAATCCGTGCTGTAGGTGAAGTGGGGGTAGAGTTTCATATTCCGAAAAAGTCCAGACAGAGCATATTCTGAGACACAATTTTGACGCCAAGGCAGAGGAAGGAGAAAGAGAAGATAGGGGTTCAGAATGCTTCTGAAAAGTGGGTAGTATGATTGTGTCATCTCACCACATCACCATGTTTGTACTTTGTTTCCCCCCCCCCAGGTGTGTGACGTTCCGTGTCACCTACGTGATGGAAAAACAGGGTTAGCGTTAAAAAAATAAGTGTGTCCACGCTGCTGATCGCAGTGACAAACTGCAGAGTCATTTTTCCGAGGAATGAATGCCGATTGTGATCTTTCCTACTCAAAACAAAAGACAGATTTTTAGCGGATGTTTATGGGGTTTTTTTTGTCCAGTGGGAACTTTATACTTTCAGTCTCTTTGTCATTTATCATGTGCTCCATGAATGATTTTGCGGTGACAGCTTGAGAGAATAGTTCAAACCCTGCCTAGTCTTTACTCTCCTCTACATGTATTAGGATTGTCTTTTACGAAAAGTTACAAAAGTTGTAGGACCCAGCCTCGATGCTTGCACCCCAAAAAGGGAGATCTCTTTTACACCGTTTTGTATCTGGATTTTATAGAGATATGATTTAACCTTAAAAGAGGATGTGAGGTGATCTGACAAGCATTCCGTTTGAAGCATTCTTTAGGAGGGAGAAAGCCTGCAAGGTAGTGTGCATCTGAAAATAAAAAAACGAAACAAGGTGTCACACAGATCCAGGGTCAGTCCAATCTCATTTCCTTTCGCCTCTGGTTGCCGAGATGTCGTCGCTTTGATCTGTGGCACCTGAGACCCAAACGAGAGTGGCACGGGCGAAATGAGGTGCCGTCACCGCTCACCGGTGGCAATGGAAATGCGGGGGGTAAATATTCAGACTGGGAAGGTGCGTGGGCGTCCCGAGTGCGGATGTGTCGAGGCGCACCTTCCCCCCTTTTTGTTCTGCGAGGAAGATTGAGAGCGCGGTTCGATTTGTCAGTGCCGAGGCTGAAGTGGAGTGGCGCTATCACAGCAGTCACTCCTCTCTGCTTTACCTGCCACAGGTGGCTCTTTCATCTTCCCAGTCCACAGTCTGTTATCTCGCCCGATAATCATGAATATGGATGTCTCCCGTTGAGCCCTCGCTTCTAAAGGGTGGAACAGGGAAAAACAACCTAAGTGCTGCATTAATGAGCCTGGATATTGTGGTAGCAGTTTTGGGCTCGGTGCATATGCATGACCCATTTTCTTAAGTTAATGTGACAAATTGAGCGAGTGGAGAGGTCCCTCCCCGACGTTTCGCTCAAAGAGTGTTTCCTGAGAAAAGCAGAGCGGTTTTTGAATTCTCCCAGAGAACAGACTGAAGATGTTCTTAGCGCATTCATAAACAAAGACTACAAGTCATATAATCTTTACTGCGTTGGGGGGGGTTAATCCATATCAACATCTGGGGCCATAAAAGCCAACAGCCTGGAATTTGAAAGCAGCAATTTGTTATTCATTGTTTTACGAGATGAGCTAATCTCTCCGCTGTTACGTGAACATTTACAGGCAAGCGCTTTGTGGTCCCGTGCACTTTTGATGGCGCGGAGCTATTCGTTATTGTGTTTCAAGTGAAACTCTGTACGGCAGTTACAGGGTGGTGATAATCCAGGTTTAAATCTTGTTCATAAATCCTGTGGGCGAGTCGGGCTTTGAGTTCTTTTTTTGGAGGACGTTAACTTTAAGTGTCCTGCTGTCTGTATGATATAGCTCTCCCAAGCAACCCTGTAAAGCCTTCATCTCCTGCTGGGTTAGCTGTATATTTTTGGAGAACTGGAAGACTTGGGGAGTGACGGTTGCTTCCCCTCCGTGTAACCCTGTCTCAATCATTTTCATAGCAGCTGCAGATTTGATGCCGTTAAGAATCGGTATGTAAACAAAGCACTTAGTCCGTCTGGATGAATCAGCGGCTATGTTTGCACTGTAAAAAAAAATTAAATAAATAAATGGTCATGTTGTTTCAAAATGCAATCATGAGGGTGCACCCTTCAGCTCTATGGAGCTCTTAAGCGTCGTTCAGCTGTTTTTTTTTATGTAACATGTACATATCTGGAACCCATTGGCTGTCTGCGTAGCACCAAACAGCAGACAGACCCGCATTAACAGAACATAACTGCAAGTCAAAGCTACTTTATTGCCATATCTGCGCCGTGTCCACTGAATGTGTACTTTTGGACCCCCAAAGTGGTCCAAAGAACAGATTGCAAGTAGCTTTGACATTTTGTGTCAACTTGAAACTGTGCTTACTGATTTAGCTTGATTCAATTTCATCAAAATGTAACTGGATTTAAGAATGTAAGATAGAAACATAAGGAATTGAGGACAGCTAAGAACTGTCAAGTTACATTTACAAGAGTTGCTAGTAAGTTCCTGCTAAAGCAGCTTCAAGTAGGATTACTTATATGTCACGCTGCCTAGTTATTGCAGCTTTTGCTGTGCTAGCAGCCAAATAAGGTGAGGATCAGTGCTCGTGCATGATTACAACAGCATGTGGCTGGTACTGTGTGTGTGTGTGTGTGTGAGTCATCATGACAGAATGTGGTCCTGGAGACACCGACTGTTGCAGGAATGACCACAGAGGTTTTGAGTACTTTATATGTCTGTCTGTGGACAGATTTTGTCAACAATGAGAGCGTCGCAACTCTCCAATGAAATGATTCCCCCTTTGAAACTCTGGGCTCCACTCCTTCATTTCACCAGCCCTCCAACACTGACCTTGTGCCTGCCAGAGCTGACTTCTTTTCAGTGTAGGCTACCTGTACTAGTCTTATTATAATTGAGTGTCAGTGTTTGGCTCTAGGGCTGGAGCTGGCATGCACTGTAGTTTGTGTGTGTGCATGTTTTTTTTCCTCTTCTTTCTCAGAGCACAGTGAAAGCACAGAGTCAGTCATTGCACACTCTTGGCTGTCACTTTCCTTGGCACTCAGTTGTTTCATTCTGGCTTCCTCTGTGTCCACCTTTGACAGGACCTCCCTCCGCGCCACAGAACCTGGTCTACAACATCAACCAGACCACCGTCGGCCTGGAGTGGAGCCCGCCGGCCGATACGGGCGGCCGCAACGACGTCACCTACAGGGTCATATGCCGGCGTTGCAGCTGGGAGCCCGAGGAGTGTGTGGCGTGTGGGCCCAATGTGGGATACTCTCCGGCGCAGTCGGGATTAGTGGACACTTACCTGAGCATCGTGGATCTGCTCGCCCACGCCAACTACACTTTTGAGGTGGAGGCCGTCAACGGCGTGTCGGACCTGAGCCGCACGCAGAGGCTGTTCGCGGCGGTCAGCATCGCTACCGGTCAAGCAGGTAAGGGCTCTTACGTCAAACTAAAGAGCATGTTGTAACTTGTTTGTTTGATCCGTACACAAACAGAAATGTAAGAGTTCATCAACAATGTCTGGGAACCAGAATTGTTACAGCACTTAACCCGCCCTTAAAGTGCGTATATTTGTTTTCAC
Source organism: Anarhichas minor (assembly GCF_050575085.1). NCBI lineage: Eukaryota > Metazoa > Chordata > Actinopteri > Perciformes > Anarhichadidae > Anarhichas > Anarhichas minor. The sequence continues at coordinate 15,564,211 of NW_027466582.1, read as the reverse complement.
ACATTTCTTTTTGATAATGGATCAAACGTACAAGATACAATGTGTTCATTTGGAATCTTTAGAAGTGCTAGCTGCTAAGCTAACCTTGTCATTTCCTTTCACACAGCAACCCTGTCTCCTACAAAATTACGTTCCCATGCAACTCAACTGCGTACTCAATTATGTTTAGAGGGAAACATACTTTCTCCCGGATTACAGTCAGTTTTAAACGTTGTAAATTGAAACAAAACACAAAACGTAACAAATCTACGTGGTTCTGTTTAGTAAAAACATATCAGTTTGGCTTAAAGGATTTAAGATAAGTCAAAAAATACGACTTTTGGTTTCACACAGGACATGGACAGCGGCCTCCTGGGTTAAAGTCCTGTGTTTGTTTGACTCATTCATCAACCCCAACCTCTTTCCCAAGGCGGATCTCCACTGACTACGATCAAAATCTAATCTGGGATACGTCAAAAAGAAACATTAACGTGAAAATATGTTTCCCTTAAAATGTAACTGAGTGAATAACCACATATCCCATAATGTTTCTCCAGAAGCTAGAGTTGGAAATGTTTGGCTCACACCAGTCTGTGCACAGTTCACCCTCTGCTCCAGCTGAGCGAGCATTAGGCGATTGACAATTTAATGTTGGAAACATCTCATATGCAAACTACGATAATGATTCCCTATTAGCATTAATGACCATAGTCTGATATTATCCAGTAATATATCCACTATGCATATTACCCAGAGTAATTTAATGTGTGTATCAGCACTACAGTAGCCAACATTATTATCTTAGCACCGATGCAGTCTCCCAGTGGTACCCAAAGAGCTGTATTTGCAGTGCAGTCTCGAGGGAATGCAGCGTAATTAAAATGCTGTATTTTATGGTGACAAACTCTAAAGCCCTTCTTTTTTTATTCATTATTTCTATGGATCCACCCAACAAGATTCCCTTTTCATGCTCGAGCACCCATGAAACACAGTTGGCCTTAAAGAGTGCTGTGACTATGGTGATTAAAATAGAGAGAACTGAAGCTCTAGCTGGATGTGCAAACTCTGTCCATTCACGTCATCGTTTCAATGTTAAATTAAGCTGCTCACCTGTCATACATCTGCAGAAGCTGTGGTTTGCAACCAAAAGCAGTTTACTGCACATGATATATCTCAGTCGACTAGATGTTCGCATCCGGGAGAGATAGAGACAGAAAGAGAGGCATTTAAATGAATGGATGTGTGTTGGATGCGGTGTCGGGGATGATGCATTTCGCCGCGCTCGATTCCTGACATAGACGCGCCCTGGAATGTGCCCGAGGGTTTGCCTGGCCAAGGGCACGAGGATGGCGGGGAAGAGGGTAACCTGGAGGAAACAATAGAGAGAAAAAAACAACAATTAACACACGCTCTTTGAGAGTCACTCGTGATTATACGTGGCACGTTGACGACAGACTATTACTCAGCTAACCCGGCGGAATATTTAGCCATTAGCCGTTGTGAAGGCGAGCGGTGGGCTTGGCCAAGATGGTGTCATGTTTATTATTTTGAGTAAGTGGCACCATTTAAAGAGCTTTAACACTGTAATCGGTGTAATTGGTCAGCATGGATGAGGCAGCTGAGGATTTTGTTGGCTAATTCCATTGACATCCAATGTGATCATTTTCTTTTAAAGAAAACATGCCTTGGTTTTTTTCCCCCACGGTATTTTTTTGGCATTTGGGCGGACAAGTCTCTGAAACACTATTCAGGCCATGATACTAAAACACCTCTTTGAAACTCGGAGTAGTCATATTCCTTCTGGGTTAGCAGCTCTTGAAGGCAAGTCGGCCCACTCCATCGATTCAATTGACAGAGTGATACCTTTTAAAGCGGTGGCTCTCAACCATTTGTGTGACAAGGACCTCTAAATTGAGGCACAAAAGGTCACGGACCCCCATTTGATTTTGCTTCAGGGACCTCCAGCTGAAAAGATATTCGGTTGTTGGATATGATTAAGACCAGAACTACAACTACAGTTGGAGGAAGTGAAACCTATGATCATAATAGTCACTCTCATGAGTTTTAATCACATTGGGCTCACCTCTATAGTTAATTTATTGGTGACAATAAACTATTCCCTATTCCCCCTTTCTCCATCAAGGACCCCTGGGGGTCTAAGTTCTGAGAAAGGTGGTGGAGCTCAGCAAAACTCCGGCTGAAGTGCAAGTCAATAGTCGGCAATCGGTTGGTATTGACGGTCGTGTGATGTCTCTCTCTCGGTTTCCCGTCTTGGGCAGACATTAGCTCCACACTGCCTGGCTCATTGTCCTGCTCGCCGAACCCTCACCGCGTCCAGCGCTCTCTGGCCTGTTAGGGAACGCTCGAGCGCTTTGTAATTGGAACGCCGCAGCTTCCTAAAACAATCGGCCCCTTCCTGAGCGAGCGTGCAGGACCACTCGATAAGAGAATGACTGCATTATTAAAGCTTTTATGGCTCATCATTCAGAATTGATTAACCTTTCGCGTGGCGAGGCGCCGCGGCCTCATAGCACCGACAGAACCTTAAAAAAGAATAATAATAATAAAAAAAAAGAGAAGCTCCCCATCTCCTGCATGGTAATCGCGTTTATGTGTGAATGCAGATGGCGATCCATCTGATGAGGAATTTACACCTCCCCTAATTACACCAAAGGCGAGGCGAGGCTGGAGCTGCAACACGAGGTGCTGAGTGCTTATTGTTCCCAGAAACCTAATTACCTCTCAGCTCCGTCTTAAATGAGTTTAAGTGGAGGCTGCGAGTTCATAAGCTTGATTTCTCCAGCTCCGTCCTTGCGGTGGTTCAATAGGGATTTTTTTTGTTGTTGTTTTTTCCCGCCGTCATGTTGAGGATTTTCGCCGTCCTCTCCGCCGCCGTACGCTGGAAGTTGAGAGCGCGTTTCAATCAGCACTTCATTGTGAGTCGACGGCGCCGCAGAGCCGCCCCCTCGGAGGCCCCCCCCCAGCCCCCCGGGCCTTAGCTTTCCTCAAGCGCACTCGTAAACAGGGCCTTTTGTTCCTCCGGCACACTTGCGAGCGGGCACTGCTCATAGAGCGAGCGTTAATATTTATTCAAGCAGATGTTCACATCTCAGAGCCAGGAAAAATCGCTGTGGAGAAGGGCACAGCAATAGGATTTTAAATTGGTTATAGGAAAGGCTACAGGACCTGTGTGTGTGTGTGTATACACCACCAATGAAATGGGGTTTAGGTGCGATCAGCAAGAGGTATAAACAATATAATGGGTGAAAGGAAGAGCCTGTGGAAATTGATTTTAATGTTGACTGCTTGTGTTGTGTGCCAGCAGTCCAAAGCCTGTTACACTCAGATAGCAACTTGTACAACAGTTGAGCTGTGCTCTGATGTCTCCACAGGCTCCACGGGTGAGTCAGAGCAGAAAACAGTGGGTGTGACACAGCGAATGGATTATTTAGACTATGGCGAATTTCGACCAGAAGTGCCTCAGAGTGCCTGGGTTGTCATTCCAAAACACTTGATGAGATAAAGACATAATTTCCAAATTCTGACCCGTCTTGGTGCGAAGCCCCTGGCGATGCTTGCACAATGTTTTGCACCTATACCACGCAACGGAGTGTGATCTCTCACTGTTGGATTTAAAAAATGTGTTTCCCACTGAAGCCTTAAAAGAGCGACTTAAAGGGGAACTGTGGCCATTTTCAAAAATCCATCCATGTTATTCCTCTGGTGTAAGACAGTCCAAGAATATTAGTAACTCTCTCCCCACCTCTGAAAACTAGAGTGATAAAACTCAAGTGTGTGACATCATGAAGTGTAAAGTGTGGATTTGCTCCACAGACGATTGTGGGTCGGAATAGCCAGAAAAAACATGCTGGCTTGCAATACTGCAAAATGCGACCTGGATGCAGTAGGACATCCTGGTATTTTTTGGCATACTGCATTTGACAAGCTGTGTATTTGGACGTACTGAACCCTTTACTGGCATACTACATAGTATGGTAATATTGGTATTGGTACGCAAAGTGTGTCAGATAGTTCCTCACTTTTCTTTCCACCAACATTAGTATGTATATTTATTTAAACGTGAGAAAACGTGGTACAACTAGGTGATAGGCTTCCCCGTCCCTACTGGCAATGGGAAAGGAGTCTTTCTGTTTTTGTTCTGGTGTGTCACGTTTGGATCAAAAGCGCTACTAAACAGTGAAAATGTTACGGTGGTTAACTCTTTTATACATTTATTAATTAATCAGTGTCTCTTTTAAATTCTCCAACCAGAGGTGTTGATTGTTGGAACAGTAGAAAGACTTGCAAAGAGGGTTTTAATGAGTTGGATTGTATTAGCTTGTTTTTGTTTCTGGTGGCTTTTAGGAGAGCATATTAATAGTTTGTACTTTAAGAAGTAATTCCAACTGTCCTAATCCCGGTTGATTTCATTTATCATACATTCACTCCAACTTGCGTCACGCACCGTCGCGCCCGAAAAGTGGCTAAAATTAGCGCTTCCACTCGGGTCTCATATTTCCATCACTCTGAATCGGAGCTGGAGCCGATAAATACCTGTGGCTACTGCAGAGCCATTTGTCCCCAGGAATGAATGCTGAGTGTAACCTTTCCCCCTAAAATACAAAAGCCAATGTGAGTGTGTGTTAAGTGGTTGTTGTTTTTTTGTCAATGGAGAACAGGACTATAGAGGAATCTCAAAATCAGCAAACACTTGTCTTTTCTGTTTCTTTCGAGCCATCCGTCGCTACATTTGTTTTGCTACACTGCAGTCCTCCCTCAAGTTCAAAGCTAATTAAACATTCAGAGAGAACAACAGGCTATTCCCTTTAGTACCATCTCTCAATGCAATGGGGGGGGGGGGGGGGGGGGGGGGGGTATTGAGGCACACAAGAATGTGAGCTAAGTATTTTTACTTTGATCGGAAAATCCTCTGCCCTTGCATTGCGTGAGAAGCAAACATTCCCCGTTTCGTTTTGGTGCTGCTTCAGTCGATGTCTGCGCCGCCTGTCCTCCCGCAGTCGAGTGTCTGGAGTTCAGAAAAGAAGATGGCGATAAGACTTTCTTGCATGATTTGATAAATACTTACCGCTACAAGAGAGGAGCAATGATCATTTAAATAATAAATGTTTGGGTGGGTGCAAACTGACACCCCGGCTCCCCAGTGGTAATCTATATGGCCACGTTATTGACACTTAATCATCACTAAATGGATATTATTCGGTGCATTTGTGAAAGTAACACTTGGGGAACAATAAGGCCATTGATTTGTCCCTTTTTGTGTTCTTATCTGCCATGGTGGCCTTAAACAGAAGGATTGATTGATTCTGAGCGGTCCCCTCTGACCAGTGCCAGCCAGTGTAATTTTCTAGTTAAGCGGATCCTCCTTTGTAGCATTTGTCCCCGGTTTTACGTTACCTGGGAGCCCATTCTCCCCCCCCCCAACCCAACCCAACTCATGCTCCACATGCTCGCAGTAATTTGATGAGAGCTGGGCAAAGCGGCAGGATTCAACAGCTGCAATAAAACTGTGGTGGTCTCAGAGCAGCAGCTCGGAGCACTTAACCTGTAGCTTTTCTGTAAATGCCTCCTGATTTGTCTGTCACCCAATCCGTCAGCAATGAATAATTTTCATGGAAGGTGCACTTTAATTACTTTCCCATTTAAATGGCATTATCGTGGCCTATCTAGGTAATTAATCTCACCAAGTATCCTGTTTCAGCCTTTTATTGCTGGCAGACGAGCTCCCTAAATCCCCCCCCCCCCCAAGAACCTGCCATGCTTGAACGGGCCCTCCCTCATAGAAGCTGCCATTGCCTCTTTCCCCTTCACTTGGTCCCTATCGCATTCATTGGACAGTCCTTTCTCTCTGTGCAGGCAGCCTGTCAGAGCAACGGGCTGTTTCGCCGCCTTGGAGAGGACACATGCGTGCAGTGCTGTAGTCCAGAATGGGCCTCGCCAACTAGTGCCGGTTTAGAGGGCTGATGGCTGCAGATATCTTGTGTTGTTATTCGGCATGGGTTTTTCTTCTTGCCAACAAATTGTATGACAAGATTCAAACCAACAATGAGTGTGTCTCAATGACTAACAAGGATTGTGGGTGTATCACAGCTTGATATATCTTATTCCTCTGTGCCTCAGAGCTCCATTGTTAAAAAATGACTGAAAAGATCAATTGCACTGAGTGAAATCTGGTACACACACATAGTGTAGTTTATTTTGACTCAATCCCACATACACAAAGTGTGGATTAATCAGACACTGAAAATGATTAATGCACTCTTTGAAATAAGAGGTACTAACTAGAACCAGATAAGGTTCCCCAGCTTGTCCCCATAGGAGAACCTTTTGGTTATTGGTAGAACATTAAATAAAAGGTTCTACTTGGATCATTAAGGGATAGACCTACAACAGTCTGAAAAGGTTTTATCCAGATCCTTTCCGTCAGAGTGTTAGCAAGAACCTTTTTATTATCTAAGGGTTTCATCTAAACCCACACAATGGGTCCCACCAAGAACACTTTCATATTCCAAGGGTTTCTTCTAGAACCAACCAAGAAGGCTCTACAAAGAACCCTTTCATATTCCAAGGGTTTCATCTAAACCCACCCAGGGGTCCCACCATGAACGATTTCATCTCGAACCTTTTACATAAAGATACAACGGAACCTCAAAATTACCTTTTCGGCGTCCCCGAAGTCATGAGGTCTGAGTGTCTGTTTGACCAAAATTATCACCACAATTTCTATACATCTGAGGATATTTACGATGTAGACTAAACAGAACCGCATGTACATCTGCTGTTTTTGCCTCAGTTACTCTGTTGTTTTTTTTGGAGTACGATAAAGCAAAAATAATCAGCTGTCGAAACCTCTTTTCCAATCTCAGCGATATAATAAATAGTCCTTCTCGAGCTTTTCAGGGATCACAGAGATGTAGATGCAGCCTGCAAAAGGCAAGTTCATATTACAAAGAATCAGAAAGAAGGTTCTGAATAGGAAGAGGTTTTCCTTTGACTATTCCTCATTTTCTGTTGATTATTTTGGTCTATACCCACAGAAACTCTGTCTCCAACCCCTGTTTGTCTGGATTTGGATGCCATGTTATTAATTTGGAACATTTGCAGGGAGCGATATTATTTCATTCTGAAAGCTGTCTCAAAAGTTGCAACATTCTGATGTTTTGGCCCCAGTTGGGAATATGTGGAAGTTTAAAAAGAGAGCGCCGATTCGCATTCAGCTTCGTCCTATGGGCCGGGTTCCCCCGGAGCAGACAAGACACGGCTTTAATTATTCAGACCTCTCCGAGGCAGCAGAAAGAGATTGAGGCAATGTTTTTTTTTTTTCTTTGGCAGTCTATCTGCTGTTTACCTTCCCCACAAAAACTCAGCTTTTCAGTCAGACCCTCACCTTTCTGGAATCACTTCTTTTTTCCCCCTCAGACGTCAGCCGCTTGCATTTATCAGCGGAGACATTTGACAACTCTTTTATTTATTTTTTGGCAGAAGTTGGCCACTAAACAAGTTTCCCCCAGCATTGTTGCACTTTATCAACGTTTTGGGGGATATTAAATTTGCGTGTGTATTTTCCGATATCCTTTACCCATTTGTAAACAAACAAGGATCTCTGTGCAAGCAGGAAGCTCAGGAATTGAAATGTTTGCTGCCAACATGTAAACATGTGCGAGTCTAGTCAGTCTGGCCCAGTGGTTAGAGTGACAGTCCACTGATGTAGAGGTTCACCTCACAGGGCGGCCTGTTGAAGTGTCTTTACGCAACTGATAATCTGCTCTGTCACTCCGAGCGAAATGGTCATCCAAATGCCTTGAAAGTGCAATGTCAAGAACCAAAGTGTCAGCAAGGCTCACATTATTATGATCCCTCTATCACCGTATCTGTCTGCAAAGAAGCTGGAAATACGGCATGCTGGTGAGGGTATTGGCTTTTAATATCCGTTGGGCTCTTCGCAGGCACCTCTTGTCATCAATATCACCTTCGCTCGGTAGATGTTCTATCCAATGATGTTCTAGGCGGTTTAAATCACCGCTGTAGACCTTTGCTGTCCTTGGCCGTGCACATCATTGTGATGTCTCCAGACAGGATGCTCTCTAAAGGGAGCTCCTTTGTAAAAGGGAGGAAGATATTAGTTTTAGTTTTCAAAAATCTTCAAAAACTTCAGTAGCACTCTCACATACACAAAACTTTCCAGGTTCTTACTGAGAGGTTTGTTCATGTGTCATTCATAACCTGATTGGCAGAACATTTTATTCCTAAAAAACAAAAATCATGTTAAATAGATTTTTTTGTATTTTCTTATTAATGGATTGATCGAGAGATTCGTGCTGTAAAAAGCTTTGATCCTTACATGTCAACAAAATGCAACAACAATTTATCCGATGTTCAGATTTCTGCTCTGGAAATGTATGCTAATTAGCACATTTAATAAGTTATTGTTAATTTGCATATCTAGACTTTCAGAGAGATTACAATTTTAAAAAAGGGTCAGTTCACCCAAAATTCAAAATAACTAATGAATATAGTTTTGGTTTTCCATTTTCTGAGGTATATATATCTGATATGTGATTTCTGTCCCAATAGTATAATGGAGGTTTTTTTGGCTGCTTTTGAATTTTAAAGATGCTATTTTTAATAGCTGTGAGCAGTATAGGGCGGAGGCAGAAATGCAATCTGACATATCACAGAAACTGGACAAAAAGGACAAAACATTTGGACAAAGTGTGTTTTTGAGCAACACGCACATGCATGTGTCTTAATTGAATCGGATTGTGTTTCCCAGGCGTAAGCAAAAGAACACGACCAGGCTAAAGGGTGTGAGCGCCGGAGCCGTCTCCGTGCCACCATCGCAGGGTGACAGATCACGAGCACAGAGTATTCGCTCAGTGAAATTACAGACCTGAGGGGTAGTTGATGAGAAATGTCACTGTCGACAAAAATGGAACTCTAATATATTCCATCTCAGGTTTGTCGGACACATATTAATGTCTCTCGGTGAGTGCCACTAATTAAGGCAGTCAGTATGGTGCGGCAGATGAAGCGTGGGACAAATAACAGTGTGACCTGAGAACAAAAGAGCCGCAATGAGCGTGTATATATTTAGCAGCGTTATGAAGCACTCGCAGCACACGGTAGTTGAGCAGCGAAGTCCTCGTCGTAGCAGAGAAACGCACCCCATTATTTGTCATCTTTCTTGAAACTGTGATTATTTTCAGCAAAATCATGATAAAAATAAAGGAGGTTGGAAGCCAGAAGGTGAAGCTGTCATGTTTTTTTTTTTCATTCTTTTATTTTTTTCAGTTTTGACATTGTAAATCTATGGAAGAGCATTATGGCCAGGCATATGGGGAAAAAATGCATTTATTTTGCATTTCAAGAATAAAGTCAAAATGCCGATAATAGTGTCATAATGTTAAGAATAAAGTCAAACTTTCAGTATTAGTTCCAGGCATAAGAATTTTTATTTATTTTTGAAAATAAAGTCCCTTTCAAGAATAAAGTCAGAAAAATGCATCAGTTGCAAAAGGTTAACGCACAACAACTTCTATGGATGGACTATATTTATCGTTTATTGACATTTAAAGCAACAGCTTTAACTCAAAATTAGCACCCTTGCTTCTCTCCCTGAAAAGTGCACTTCAGCACCCATATTTAAAGTTGCCCTGTGTGTTTTCATGCGTTGGCCGGTCAGTGAAGGCAGCTGGCTTTGGCTCTGGAATGCAGCAGCTCTACGCTTAGTGCCCACGGGTGACTGTAAGGCCTCGGTAAACACCAAAATACTTTTTTTCCTTCTTTCTCTTTATCTACTCACTCGCTTACACTCCCTCTCTGCCCTCATATACATTCAATCAAACAAACACACATGCATACATACCACACACACACCCTGTCAGCATGCACCTGTGACTCCCAGAGCCTCTTTTTATATGGAACACATGCTCGGGAATGTCACGCCCCTGGCTGCAAATGGCTCCAGCACTTTGCAAGAGAGCCATTCGAGTGTTTCATTTCCTGCCGAAGGAGTTAAAAGGACTTCCAAGGGTAATAAAAGCCAAGCAGGGTTGCATGCCGTAGGTGCCCAATAGCAGTGAATTCCCCCTACTGGAAAAAAGTACACACACACAAAAGCAATCCCAAGTCAATAGCTAAACTTTGATTGCTGTTTCCCGTAGGCGATGGTATTTTGTCCGGTGGTGCAGAGGGATTGTTCGTAGCCTAGAGAGTATTAGCATGTTAGCTCAAGAGGGAACATTTCATCGATCGCACACACAGGGAAATGGCAACATCTGTCTGAGCCAATAGCCAGCTACGGTTCGTAGATAGCCGCGGTACAGAAATCAGCCCCCCTATTTTGACACAGCTAATGATATCGCACCCACTTTTAAAAAAAGACCTTAACAGTTCAGTTCGTACTGTGCTTTAGTGGTGCATATTCCTAAATGTATTCAACTTAGGCCTACATGTATTATTTGCTACTAAAGATAAAAAATTCCACACATATAAGATGAACTTAAAGGGGACATATCGTGCTTGTGCACATTTCATTGGGCTGCCTGGATCACAAAACATGTGATCCAACAAGCCATTCATGTGTGGCTCCCCTTCCTATGTCACATGCAGGCTCATTAGAATACACCGCCCATGGCTTGAGAACTATCTTTGTAAAAAGGTCCACCATATTGTTCTTGCAAGCCAATCAGAGCAGACGGGGGTGCTTTTTTTGGGGGGGGGGGGGGGGACTTAAAATGACAGGTGCAGTGAATACCATAACTCGAAAAATCATTTTGACTATGGGGGTCTATGGGGTTTGATTCGCTTTTGAAGAAAAGCCTAAAGTGGCCAATTGACGATGACTTATGGCACTTCTGTATCGGCTTCATACAGACAGTATGGGAAAAAGTGTTTTTTGAATGTTAAATCATGCAAACATGTTCTTGTAGTAACTCAAAATGAACCTGAAAATGACTATGCTATGTCCCCTTTAATAATGTATATTATAATGGCTTTTAAAGAATAATATATCAGACAAAACGTAAGAATGAGCAATAAGGCAAATGTAGGTTACAACCTTCCATCTGATTAGTCCTGAGCACAGTACATGTGATCTCTTAAAAAAGGAGCACCCTTTCAAAAGCAGATATTAAGTGCTCCAAGTAGGACTAGGTTGCTCACTTAACGAGTACTATTCTTCATATTGTGTGTACTTTGCACTCGTGAATCGGCTTTCAAAACAATCCTGAAGGTCAGGGTTATCAGACCTTCCATAAAGATGGACCCCGGTGTTAGATTTATTTCCGGTGTTGGAACATTTGTATTTGTTTCTAGCGCATGACCTGGATTATCTTCGCCAAAAGTGTTTGTTTTGTCTTCCCTTCCCAAAGTCTGCGGAATGGTTACTGGTTGTGGAACTGGCAGAGGTTTGCGCTGCGTAACACACAGTGGTGCGCTGCAGGGTGTGTGGATTCTTTTTTTTTTTTAGGGGGGGGGGGGGGAGTTGTCTGTGAGCATTGCTCACTGGTGCTTTGTGAGATGAAAAGAATCGAGGGAGATTGACAGCTCGACTTTTTTTCCCCCGTCTTTCATTGTCTCATCAGCATACTGTCTCCTGCAGTGAGGAAAACTAATTATGTCTTCAACCCCCTGCTTCACCCCCTCCCCCCCCTCCCCTTTTATTCAGATCATCACACTTGGAAATCATAATGAGTTTGTGGCAGACCACTTTGGCTTTGGAGAAAGGAAGGGAGGGGGAAAAAAAAAAATTCTGAAAGTCCATTTGCCTCCACTCAATCGGGCCGCTGGCAATTACGGACAACCTCTTGACCCTCAAAAGCTGTCGCCTCAAATTCTTTCAGGGCCTTACCAAGACTTGGTTCAGTCCTGCACACCTGCTAGCTTCCTCAGCTGTACCGCTTCTGCTTTAAAACCAGCGCTCCCCGAAAAAAAAAACTTTTTTGTTATCAAAGTGGAGCGGGCGAATGACAGCCATCTGGCGGGCTGCTTTTAATCATTTGGTATAAAACAACGGTAAAATAATTACGTCCGAAAAGGGACGTTGGTATTGGCCGCGGAGCAGATGGGCTTCACATCTGGGCTCGGGGAAGTTAGCGAGGGCGTGAGGGATGCTGTGACAGGGCAACACGGCCAAGAGTCCCTTTGTATCCGATCATCTCCTTCAAACCGGCCGGCCCCTCTCTGCTCATTCCGCTGCATCCTTGGAAAGCCGGGACAAAGAGATCGTGGAAAGTGTTTTGGTCCGACCGAAGCACTTGCGAAGTCCCGCTGGGGTGAAAACGATTGCCCATTTAACCTTGTGATGTCAGAGATTGTGGCCAAAATGAAAGAGAGCACACGTGTTTTAGCTGGAAATAGATCCGTTACCTGAAGAGAAACCGCTTACATGCAAGTGATTTTGGGAAAAGAAAGCATGTTTTTTTCGGAAACAGAGTATTTATTTCGGGGAAAAAGGTGTATCCTTGGATACTTTTCCAATTTTACAACTCTGCAGTTTGGGATGTTATGAGATTCTTTGAGAGTTATTTGGTGCACTCCTCTCTTTTGCTCAACCTGCCTTTGTCTACTTTTACCTTACTTAATGGCTTTCTACAGTTCCCTGAATCACACAATGCTATTGTATTGCATTGTGATCTATTAAGGCTATTGCGATGAGTTTATAGTCTGTGAAATTGAATGTCAGTGCAGTATAGTGAGAGTAGTACTTTACTAGTTTTACTTTAGATCGTTGAAACACTTCTTTGCATATAGTTTTCTAATTTCCAGAGGATTTTGTTATTGTGTCTACAAGGGATTTAGCCCACGCCGTGTTATTCTTTTAAAAACAAGCTGCAGGTGCTGTGGTAGGTGCTCCCTTCAACCATGGATGGAGAAAATTAAATATCTTCCAAAATAGCCCCAAATTATGACCCCAGAATTTACCCTTCATTAAGCCCCGCTCCCCGCTGCTACTCAGTCTAGCTGTCAGAGCTACCATGGAGCCCACACTGTCACTAACTGCACTGTCAATAACTGCACTCCCTAAAGCAATGTTATGTCTTTTGGTCAAACAAAAATGCTATTTCAGAGAGAAACAGACAGGTCTCCAACATGCGTTTTAAGGATATATCCAGGATGTCAAACTGATTCAACACAAAAACATGGTTGAAAAGATAAAGATAGAAGCTAAAACCTACAGATCAGAGTGACAGAGGACACTGAAATTAAGGAACTACACTGTCCCTGTAAAGCCGGGTACGTCTTTATTCACCGTTACAATCAGTCCTTCAGTAGCTAGCGTAGCATAGATGTGCTAGCCTCCCCTGGTAACTACGACTATTACACAATGTTTAACCATGACTAGTTTGAAATCCACAAAAATAAAAGAAAATTTGATACGATTTGCATGAGAGCATATAGAGCAGAGCCGTATAGTCGTCGGAGCTGGTTGGAGCTGGACGATGCTACACTATGATTGGCCAGACTGCTTTGCTGAGGCAGGACTTAGAAAAAGGTCCAATTTTCCCAAAACTAGATTTTTATTTTTGCTGCATTTCAATCCCGGTGTGTGTTATTTTATTTTTTTTACACATTTTCTGCCACTTACTGGAACTAAGCAGCCAGTATCAACTGTATGTCGTGTAGCATTGAGACTGAGCGGGGCTACTCTTCTATGAGGACCGTGTGCCCAAAATGTATTCTCCGAAGAAAGATTACGTCTAAATGAAAGTTGGAAGAGCCTGTGTCCTTAGAGACCGAGCTAATTAAATTTGTAAATTCCTCCCAAATCATCTCCCCAATGCACTGGCGACTCGCCGTCGAGTGCCGCCAGAAAGTATGTCACAATGTGTTAAGACCGGTGTACTTTGGCAGTAGACGTCTTGATGAGAGACTGAATTTTAAAAAGGCCTGCGGGAGACCCCCTGTGCTTTCAAGCAGGGTTTTTTTTTTTTTTTTGTAAAAACACTCCTGTAGTGCTCAGGAAGAGAGATAATCACTTATTAATGTCATGATGTTATTTGATTTTGTCTAATATGCTAAATTAAATTACATCCAGCTTGCGAGATGCGGCGACTTTAATGCACCGCCTGGATGCATTTCAGCTGCATGGGCTTGTTAATCTGACAGATAACAGATAACATCCTCGGCTGTCTGGATGAAATTAAATCGCAGTTGATAACGCAAGGATGAATTCAGTGTGCAACATCTGACAGCCACTGGAGACGAGTGCATGCACACTGTAAAGTCAGTGCCCCCCCCCCCCCCATACACACTCACACTGAATATAAGCATGGTGTGCTGCAGGAGGGGAAGACTTCGCCCCCGGACCGCCATCACCCTTTTTTTTTTTGTTATTTTCTCACCTCATAATAACCGAAGGTAGAGCTTGCTTTAAATTGTGTGAACATGTCTTCTGGCATTTGCATGAGCATATCTCACCGCTCTCCAATTAACTGGTGACAAAGTGGATTGGCGCTACGCTAAGCAAACATGCCGGACGTCTGACACAAAGAGGCAAAAGCCACTGTCTGTCATTGTTCCCTCAGGGGGTAATTGGGCTGAGGTTTGGGAGAAGCTCAGCCCCCCCCCCAAAGCAAACTGTTGCCCGGGCCCTCCCACTAAGTCTTAAGCCTCGTCTCTCCCCCGCCTATCGGCCAGAGATCACCAATTACAGTAGCGGCAAATCCCGCAACCAATACACAAAGGCACACAATGATGCGACACCTTGCCGCCGGCCTTGATCAGGATGTCGGGCTTCGTCTCTCAATTTGTGAGCTCGCAACTTTAAGCTGCTTTGGCCCAATTTCACGTGGCGCTGCTCCCCTATTTGGACTTTATTAGGAGAGAAACCATCCGCGTATACTCGCAGCCATTAACTCGTGTGAAAACTTTGACATTCTTTTTGTGTTGTCCTTTCAAAACTAAATTTTTTTTCTCCAAAACTTTTATTTTTCACAAATTGCAACTAAAATAGCTGTCAAAGTATTTCTTGGCTTAATGTTAAGATGAAAGTTAGGTTTGGGTTGTGAGGCTTAAGAAGAATCTACATTCTGTATGTGCAAACAAGTCTGTGTTTGATGCTTGTTATAGTGCGAGTAGAAAGAACGGACCAGAGAGAGACGGGGCCACAGAAAGAACATTAACCATTTCATCACTTAGGATTCTCCTCAGACAAATAATGAGAAAAAAAACGTTCTGGTACACGAAACAACTACCTTCCTCCATTTTTCCGAGAGAGGGAAAAAGCACAGACAGACCAACCAGTATTCTGTCCTCCATGACGTTTCATACCCTTTCAGCTGCTGTCTGCAGCCAATCAGGGAGGAGCTCTGGAATCAGTGCCCAGGTGTCGTCAATCTTCCCCTCGTTTGCAGCCCTTTGATGAATGCACTTTTAAAAAAACTAGTGTATCCACTCAAGTCAGTGTGTTAGTGTAGTAGAGAAACAAGTAAACATTCCCTTCTTTGGAGCTGACTAACATTACAGCAGGAAAAATGACCCGCAAAGACATTGTAAAGGGAATTAAAGTCTCCCTACAGAAAACCTGTGTGAGCAGAAGGACTGAGCACAAGTGAACAAGCATTTCTCAAGCATTGCAACTTCACAGCTGACATAAATGATGAACAGATGAGCGAGAGGAATGTGCACCTTCCTCTCAGCATACACAATCTAGGCTCCATGGCAGCGTTATGATTGTGGGTTTTTGTAGGCTCCTGCCAATAAATATGATTTTTGGTTAATGCTGCTGATAGTGTATATGTTTTGGCCAGTAGTCAGTCCTTTCCAGGTCAATTAAAACCCTTCAGGTTGTGATTTATTAACGTATTACCCGTTGTGTTTACATCTCAACAATATGATGCCAGAATAAACAGCAGGGTTTTCTCTGTGGCAAGGAAATTATCTAAAAATGAACAATTACTTTGTTTAATCTTAATTATTCCTGCGACAATGTATCAATTATCGCGACGCCTGGCGGTTATGTACTTTGAGGAGCATGCTTTCTGCTAAAAAAACAAACCTAAATGCATCCGATATGAATTCAATTCTCTCATCAGCTTGTAAATGCCAGCTGAGGCGGACTTGACACCTCCACAGACCGCCGAGTAAAAACCCTAAACCTCCTTCCATCACGTCAGCGGGGGGGTTGGTGGGTGCTCAGCCCTGATATACTGACAAACCAGCACACTGTATGAGCGTGTATGTGTGTTTGTGCTCCCCACTGCTGGTGGTCCTCTTCTAGTGGGGAATCTGCATCACAAACAGCCACAGCCCCCCCCCCCCCCCCCCCGCTGCTGCTTTCTGAGCCTGAATCCATGCTAGCTCTGCTGTATAGATATGAATGGTCCCAGCAAACTCTTCTTGAGTTAAATAAATGAAGGATTAAGGCAATTCAGACTTCAGCTTTTTACATTTATTTTTATTTTTTATTGTCCCTGTGTGACTAATGGGGGTCGCTTCAGGCTGGCCGTTTTACGGAGACAACACAATGTGTTCAAGGCATCGACTGCTGATTATTTCCATGTGGAGGTTGGGAATTTATTTGACCAGAGCACGGCATTTGCAGCGGGGAAAGATGAAGAAATAGTATTTTATTTTTTTATTTTTTGTTTCTTCTCCTTAAATAACCACTTTGACAGCTTGGTACCTGCTTTTCTTCCCCCTCGAGGAGAAAATACAATGCTGTATTAAAAACAGTTAATTAAGTACAGATTGAGTCTTTTTTGATTTTTTTTGTCTGGCAAATCTGCAAACTTTAATCAGACTTCAAGGAGGTACCGTACTTTCCACAGACTTCTTTGGGAGAGCGAGTCATCTGCTCAACCCGCAGTTTTTCTTTCATTTATTTTTTCTTCCCTTTTTTTTTACTGCCGACTGTTCCCTGCTGTCGTTTACAGCCGCCCTCCATAAGCTCACCACAAAGCCCACGAAACAGCCCAAATGAGAAGACATTCTACAGCTAATAGAGCTGTTACAGCAAAAAAAAAGAACAACAAAAAAAAAACCTTTGTCGATTGCTTAATGTCACGAGGTGCCACCTTGAGCGCGCCGGGTGTATTATGTTGCTGAGCTCACAGTCGTGTTTTTGAAGTCCCCCCCCCCCCCCTTTGCTGATGATCTCTGACATCTCATTAGAGTGCCTGTTATTCGTATTACCCGCCCGCACCAAGGCAAAGTGATCACGGCAGATTTTGTGAGGTAAATTCCTGCAACCAGCCAAAAGAGAGAGAGAGACGAGTCATTATCGAGCCCAATATATGGTTGGCAGCGACACAGAGACACTTTGCTGGATGGGGAAAGTAGAAGCTATGAGATTGTTTCCCGAGATACATTTTCAAGGCTAATTATCTCGCAATAATGACAGTGAGCCAGCTCTCAGACTGTTGAAGAATGAGGCTTTGTTCACACGACACACACACACACACACACACACACGTGCCGGAGTGAAATCTTGAGTTTTTTTTTTTTTTCAGCAAAATGATTTCACAGAAAATAACTAAACCGTTCAAAGAAGCTGCAGGTGTTTTTTTCTAAATTTACATCTCTGGTAAGAATTATTAATATAAACATAAGCTTTAAAGGGAAATGCCGTGCTGCAGATTGTCTGCCAAGCTGTGATGTCCAACTGAATACATAACATTGTAACTCTTTTTTTTTTTTTCTTTGGTGGATATTCACAGTTTTATCTCCACCGTGCAGTGAGTAAGTGGTTTCCTACATTCCCCAGACTTTTGACAGCCCGACTGAGAGGGGGTGTGAACTTGTTGCTGTCAGCTGTGGGTTTTAATGCACAGGTGGAGAGAGCAACAGTGGGAGGAAAAAGTGAAAGTCACAACCCTGAATGGAATAGTGTTGTGACTGTGAGGGAATCTAGTCTTCTTCTGCGGCTGGACAATCTGGTACCTCCGCCTGTGCTGTGATTGGATATCTAACCCTTGTAAATGTTGAACATTGCTGTAAAATGGCCACTGAAAAATGTTTTTCTGAATGTACAAGACAAAAGACATACAGTACTCTTTTTTTTTTTACATTATAACGTCCGCCAATGTTTTCAGTTCGGTTTGTTGGGGTTTTTTTTGTCAGCAGAATTATGGATAAATGTCAATCCTTATTTTCATGAAGCTTGGTGGAAGGGTGGAGCGTTGGCCATGGAAGAACCCATTGCATTTGGGATCCAATGAACTTGGCCTAGGTTTGCGTTCTCCGAGTTCCCACGTAGTTGCCTCCACCAAGGACGTTACATTTTGGGTTTGGTTTGTTTGTCTGTTTGTCAGAAGAATTGGGTAAAAACCACTGGCCTACATTTCCGTGAAGCTTGGTGGAAGGGTGTTGCACGTGCCATGGAAGAGCTCATCACATTTTGGAGCAGATCGGAATCGCAGGCGGATCCAAGAATCATTTTTCACTTTTGATAACCGATGCAAGATAGGGCATTTGGCCTTGGCGGAGGTCTACGAGTGCTCTTTTAGCTGTAAATATAATGAGTTTGGACTGTTTGTTGAACAAAGCGAGCAATGTGAAGACGCAGCCTTTTGGCTCAATGACTTTTGTGATGGGCAATTACGGACACTTTGTGCCGTAAAGAAGGAATCGATCAAAAGATTAAGATGATGAAAGGAATCGTTAGTTACTGGACTAATACATATATAACATAATGTGAGAAGATTTTATCCTCATTAGCCACGTCTAATCAGCACAATGTTGACTAAAACCATTAAGGTCTTACAACTTGACTTTTGTCACAGATGAGCCAATAATAAAATACCTGCTTTTACTGACATTTATGTATTGTTTATGTTTGCAGTTATTCAAAACACCAGAACCATTGAACGTGGGCCCCTTTTTGGGGCCCGTTGAGCATTTGTTAATGAAGTATAAGCTTTAGGGCAGATTATGCCTTTAGCTCAGAACACACGCAGCAGCATCTCCCACCTCATCCAGCCCTTCTCTCTCTCTGTCCCCGGTCAAAGGTCACATTTGGTCATTCCTGAAGCCTGGCATCATTATGACCCCCCCCCCCCCTCCCCACACAGAGGAAAGAATGGGAAAGAGGCTTTCTGTGGGTGCCGTCTTTTGTCTGTCGAGCAGGTGTTACAGCATTACTGGGCGTCTCTCCATGCAGAGAATCTGACTCTGTGCCCGGCGATTATGGCCAGTCACTTACCCTGGAAGCCAGTGCTGACTGGAGGGGGGGGGGGAGACAAAGGACAGCGGACGTGCCTTTTGTAGGGCACAGGGAGCCGGGGGGGCCCGATCCGTGCCGAGTTCAACCGGGCAACCTGAGAGCTGGCTTTGTCTCCGCGAGCCGCCGATCACTCAGCACAGTTTCGGTTGGGAAAAAAAAGAAAACCGTTGCGAGGCTTTGGAGGGCAGGTTGCGTTGTCCCCGAGTCTGGGAATGATCAGGTCTCGTTAGACTCCACTGCTTGTTTTTAGCACTGCAAGAACAGCTTTTCCGTGACTCATCTACACCGATTGTTACAAGCAAGCGAGTTATGGCAAAGCAACACTTTTCCTTTTTTTTTTTAAATCCCACAGAGGTGAAGTCACTGCTTGTCTCTGCCTGTGCGTGGCGGCCATTAATCACAATCAGTTAGCTGCTTCCATAAGTTAACAGAACATAAAGAAGAAAAGACGCGGCTCAGCAGGTCAATCACTGAACGGATCAACACTTTCCACGCGGCGATACGCACCAGCTGCCGTCACCGTAAAAGTGTTCCTCCGGGACAAAAATGCTTGGCGTGTTTTGCTTTTTTGTCGAGGGCGAACACACCCAGTCGCGAGCGTCTGGTTCCCTTCACGTCCTGTCATTTGCTCTTTGTCTGCGCATAAAGAAGACATCAAGTGAGCTCATTGCAGACAGATGAGTGATAGAAAAGCTCAGCGCTGATGACAGACACAGAAAAAGCCCATCCCCAAAACTACAGTCGGCCACTAAGTAGGCTTTTGTGCAATCTCTCTCTCTTTTTTTCCTTCTTCCTCTCCCACATGCTGTCTGGCTGGAGGCCTGTCTGGAGTGTCTGGCCGGAGCGGGTTACTCATCATGAGTGTGGCTGCCAGCATCAGGTCGTCCCCTTGATTACAGGGCTGCTGCTGAGTTGGCTGGGCGTGCCAGTCTTATACCTTATCACCAGGTGCATTTGCTCTGGCTATGCACGGCTTGGTTTCCTGCAGATGCACTCGGCCGACTCGAACTGAGAGTGCAGTCAAATGAGTTCTACACTAACCCCGGTCATCATCGCCCACCAGTTTCTCTTTTTCTCGAGCAGAATTAGGTGTTGGGAGCGTTGAAGCAGACATTTCCTGGATCAGTGTGGGATTTATAAAATCAAAAAAAAAGTCAGTGTGTACCTGTGGTATTTTGAATACCTTTGTAAAATGGAGACATGAGAATCACAAGGGCATCAGGTGTTACTGCTTCATCGAGATGTTCCTTTGAGATGAATAACACATTTGCACCAATTCTAAACTAATGGATGCATTGCTTCCTGTTTCAGCTGTCCATATGAGATCTCCATTGTATTTAGCCCAGAGACTGGCATACTACTTGCCCTGTCGGCTGTTGTGTATTTTCAAATTAATTTAACATCATGTATTGTTGTAACACACCATCACCTGAATATGAGGATCTTAAACATCATATTTTTTACATGTATATGTTGGCATTTTTACAAGAAAGTCCTTGTTATACACTGTAAATAAGCAGTGAACATAGTCACCCATTGGTCAGTGGACTACGAGAGGGGTGGAACTAAGTACAACATAATGCTGAATTCTGGAAACACACTGTGACAGACTCATGGACAACTCCCAGACCAAACAATGCCGTGGTAGCAACCTGTCAATCACATGGTAGCCCCGCCCTAAAGCATGCCCTGCTTCATGGTCTATTTGACTCTAAATGGGATCATAATTTACTACATGAACATCATGCTGTATTGAATTGATTGATTGCGACCATAAACTCATGTTTACAGAGGTAGTAAATCAAGTGAGAAGTAGAGTCATTTTTTGATAGACTTCCATACAATCAGACTTCTTTTTGCAACCAGAGGAGTCGCCCCCTGATGGTCAGTAGAGAGAATGCAAATTTAAGGCACTTGTCCATTGGCTTCACTTTACCTCTAGAATTGATATTCTAGTGGAGAGCACGAATTTTCCAATAAGGGTTTGTAGGTCTGAACAAAGCTTGACCGCACAGTGCGAGTCTGTACCGAAGGGGCCAGTTTAGTTTAACAGCTTTTATTTCATTTTTTTGATTGTTGCCTCAAACTGCTTTATTCTCACTTTTGAGATGAGGGCGATGCCAGCTCATAAAATGAAACATCAAAATGCCAGCCTGAGTCGCTAGAATAACCACACATTTGAATGCATGTGTGTGTGTTAAGTGCTCAACTTGTTGACAGACTCGAGGTGCTCAACAACCCGACCGTAGCACCTGGGGGAGCTACATTCTGCACCTTGCACAGGTGTCCGCAGCAGCTACGAGCCGGGTCATTTCCAGTGCTTGTCGGACCTGCCTCGGGCTCTGATCTGATTTAGCCACATGGCGTCTCGGAGAGCTGCTGGCCTGGCCTAGATCTGTTGGCAATCAGCAGCGTGTTGGACTGGCCCGCTCTGTGCAAAATTACAGAGGCGGCTGGAGAGGCCGTGGATATGATTTCCCTGGCACGGAGCCGGTCCAAGACTGTGATTAAAGAGCATACGAGCACTGATTAATACGATCACCATCCTGATGACAGAGGTATTTCTATAATAAACGGATGTTTACGATGCCAGCCCTCAGCGATCATATGTCCCCCCGCGTTCCGCAAAACGGCGGCGGTGGCTTTAATTTGAAATTTGAATATTTCACATGCCGGATGCCAGACATTAGATTTATTCAGCGATAATAAGGGAATGGGAGCAGCTGCCTCTGTGTGAAGCCGCAGATAAGTGCGACTATGGGGGTTGCAACTTGGAAATAATAGCGGTGCCTCAGGATCCTGACCCGGTGTGCGCCATCGGTCCGCAGCACAGAGCATTCCGTGAATTATCTCGCTTATCTATCCGGGTGGAGCTCAGATGTCCAATCAGGGCTTCAGATTGGAGCGCCAGGGGCCCCTCAGGCTGTGCTTTGACATTTAAGAGGTGGGGAAGGCCGGCTGGCTGCTTACACGCTCCTGTAAATATCCACCGCGGCCTGGGTCTCGCCGTAATCGGCTCTGTGCCTTTTTTCTCTCTTTTTTATTTTTCTACTCCGCAGTCTTTGTTTTATTAAGATAAACGATAAAGCCACTGTGTATGCAGACGCATATCTCTGCTTAGCCCGGTCATGTATTTGGAAAGACATGCCTCGCAGCTGCTCGTAGCAGAAAGGTCAGCGAGGCGGCGGATAAGTAACGCCAAGCGTGTACATTGTAACAAGTACCAGCGCTTTCATTTCTCATCTGGCCTGTGCCTGCGTGTTTTACCAGCGTATCCTCTCCCGACGGTCCATGCGCCGGGCCGGGAGTTAGGTAGCACCATCATAACACAGCTCGCCGTCAAAAGGGGGGACGTGGACAACGCGGTGTGTTTTTAAAAAAAAAATTTTTTACAACTTCATCAGGTGCGTCTGGGCAATGAATTCCCCCCGATCCCTGGGTAAACTCGGGCAATTTGAAAATGAGGATATCAGGCTGTGCGTCGTGCAGCCAGGCAGTTCCCGGGGATTTACTCTGATTAAGTGGGTTCAGATGGAAAACGTTTTGTCCGCGAACACAACCGAGGTTTATTTACAAGCTCGCCGAGCTCTTTTCCTCTGTTTCTGACCCTGCCGTTTATTACCGGCGACCTCCCTGAAACGAGCCCCGCACCTCAAAGCGTACAGCTCCGTCTCGCCGCGCCGCCACCCTCACATCAAGTTGCATCCGGCACACACATGCCGGCCTGCTGTGTATTCTCACTGTAATTATGGTTGCCAGAATAAGTCAACAAATGTTCTTATTTGGCAGCCTCAGGAGGAGGCTTATTACAAACAACTGGGGCCCCGCGCTTCTTATACGAGCGGTTAAAGGTTCTAAATGAAGGGGCTTAGTTTTATGTGCGTGGTAAACACACGTTTTTTGGCACAATCATGCTGCGGTGAAACATTGAATTTATGTTCCATGTCGTTGTCCTTTGAGTCATATTGCTGTTTCCCCATCTGTCCAGCTGATCATTATGACTTTCTGAAACATGACCTGGTTCCTGCGAGACGGAGGAGGAAATTACAGCTCACACCTGGCATTCATTGAAAAACGTCTCAGCTGATTGCTGGTGATCGTGTTTGCTTCAATGCCCTTGTTTTAGGTGATGTGCGAGAGCCCGTGAAAAGAGGAAACCTACAGTTGCAATTGGCAATAAAGCCAGAGGAGTTTTGCCAAGGCTTTTCTGTGTGTCCACCTCAGAATTTGACTCTCGCCTTCAAATCTGAATAATTATTTTACCATTTGACAATAAAAATGTGCCAATCATCAAACAATCAGCTGTAGTGTCGATAGCTAGGTAGCTATCCATTTGATATATATCTAGCTGAAAATTCGGCTATATTGTAGGGCTGGGCGATGACCATTTTTTGCATTGACGTTAACGATAAAATCACGAGTTATTTTTGATAAAGATATTTTTGAATCCTTTTTTCCTCTACCTACAAAACACTATGAACAGCCAATATATTTCTAGGCAGCGCCTTAGTCATCGCCATCGCTAATGTTGCGACTCTTAGACGATGCATATATTTTTGGGGGCATCGCAAATCCTACAAAATGACTCGTTTCACTATCGCCGTTTGATAACATTTGTAAAGTCTACAGCAGCCACACGATTGAATTATTAAGCATTGTGTCCGAAGGAGAAAAAACATGTTCGTTTTAGTATTTCATCCAATGTCACTTTGTGAATGTAAAAGTATGTACATTCCTAATGCATATGTGATTACCTTTGTGAATAGATGTGGTATGCAATGTCAACATTCATATGTAAAATCTCCTCCACAATGAATGTGAAAGGGGGAAAAGGTAAACCAATAAACTGTAAATTGGGCATTATTATAATTAAATATATATGGTAATACTTATCAACACTGATCAATATTTTCTTGAAAATATTGTCAAAATTGACCATGATTAGAGCCTGATCGCTAAACCGTCTGTGCTGATACATTGCCCAATCAATTAATTAATTGAATCAATTAATTTAATATTAGCCAATATTAAAATGTGTTAAAAATGAAATATAGCTCTTATTTTGTTATAAAATCAGATAAACAGCAATCTGGTGAAAATAACTTAAACCTTGCCTTTAAAAATGTCTTTTCTTTGAAAACCTGGAAGAAAATTGCAAACGCTGTGAGCCTTATTACAGTGTATTTGGTGCACTCGCACCCCGTGTTAACCTGTCAATTTTATGAAAGGTTCCCCCCGAGATGCATTTCAGTGCCCTGTGTGAACAGGGCCATCATTTCACCATTACTGGGGTATGATTATGTAAATGTCGGCCATGCTACAATGGAGTCGAGACGACTCTATTCTTGCCCTACGTGAGGAAAAAAATAGATATGCCGATTGCAGACCCCCACATTCTAGCTGCAGAAATCAGGGAGTGTGCTAAGAGTGGCTGATGATAGGCTGCCAGACCTGCTCCCTAATTTGGACACTGACACAAGAAAGCTGAGTGCTTCGTCAGTAAGTGGAGTCCATGCTGGCTTGACAATTATGTAACAAAGCTGACCCGTGATTTCTGCATCTGTTACACCGGCGTATGGCATTTTGATATTATATGAGGGGCACGCGGAGCTACCAACCTGGGTTAAAATGAACTCCCTGTCAGGAGGCATTGGAGGGGCAATCATGCACAGTGCGCCTTGTGTGTGCATGTCGGTGTAGCATGAATGCAATTCCCCCCACTGACCTTCCACTGTGATTCTTATTCCTGGCTTCGCGGCGGCACACGGGGCTATACTTAAGCTGTTAGGTGTGGGCGATGCACTCAGCAAATCACACACCGAGAAACATTTACTTGCTTGAGCGCAGGGAGAATTCAAGGAGAGATTCTATTAGCCCGGAGAAGGAATTCTCATTGACATCTAATGCATTTACTTTATGGCCAAACACATCCAGCCATCACTTCATGACTATCGCGCTTAAGAAAACAAATACAGCTCTGCGGCAAAGACAATTGGATTTGATACCTCTCTGTTGTTGATCGAGAGAATTGATGGGAATATATGATAGTGGGGTCCTTCAACTGGGAAATAATGAGGGGGAACTTGATGGCTATGTTGAGCTGTCAGTGGTGAAAGTGTCAGAAATGTATTAATAATCATCCCATCACCTCTGGAGCTGACAGCCCTATGGAACATGAAAGACCCAGCCTAGGCCTCCTTCACATCAGGCCCGGCTAATTGCTTTCAAACGGAGCCGCCTTTGACCCTCCCACATGGTCACTAAAGGTGTCCCCGCCTCGACCGGCATTATTATGCAGCGAGCACTCCGTCCTCTGCCGGGCTCTTTAAAAACTCTATTTTCAAACACACTTGGTTCAAGGGTATTTCGTGCGCCTCCACCAGAAGTGTTGGCGGTGAATAGGAATCGTCAGGCCATCAAAATGTTCCAGAGATGGTACCATTAGCTTCTGATGGGAGGACACGCCGCAGCTTTACCTATTGTTTGGCCTCAATCCACATGATCTTTGTAATGGTGAGGTTGTAAAGGAATTAGATTGATCGTATTGGGTAATATACAAGGGTGTAGGTTTGGTTTTAGAAGTGAGGGGACACAAGGACCTTTCTGTCTGAAAAAAGCTGCCTGCCGGTAGTGGAAGGAGCTCGATGAGAGCAGAGTTAGTGGGCCGTTAAACCTAAATAGTAGACCCTTTTACAGCCGACGTCATCAACAGTGCGCGTTTGCATGTTGGCAATGGAAGTGGCGTTTTGCCCCAGCCATCCAGACGAGTTAGTGAGCTTTAAATATTTAATTAGAACTGTTAGCGGCATCAAAATGTCTGGTTGTTGCAAATTCCGTTGTCAGAATCGATATTCCAACAGTGGAATTCTACAGAATTCAGAGAGTATCATCAGCAACAGGTGTTTTGGTTTAATGAGTGACGGTGTTAACTGGTGACTTTCAGCCGAATACTTTTGTGGTTGCTCGTCATAACTTACATAAATAGTTGTCGTAGATAACTCTTAGCCTTTGTGCTACAGGGCTAGCCTGCTGAGCTTCCGCTCTCACTGGTTGTCTCAGTGGGTTGACTTCTAGACTTGACTGTCGGTTCATTTGTCGATATTTTCTTCCTTTCTTTTTACTTAGAAGCGTTTGTTTGTGTTGTCTGTTCTATACACGGCTAACAGGTGTTTAAAAATGGTGGCTTGCGGTGCTGCATTGGCTCATGTGTTCTTCTTTGTGCACTTACGTCAGTAACGGTTCCTGTAGTGCTGGGAGAGCACCTACTCTGAAATAAGAACAATATCCTGAGAACTACGAGGAAAGTTCCTGAAAAGGCCTTGACATTCTTTGAGAAACTCCACTGTTAAGCAATGACCATGACAAACCGGACAGCGCTGCTGACCAAGCGGAGGTGACATGTTACAGGCCGGCAGCGGCTGGCTGAAACGCAACGCAACGCCGTGTCGAGTCCCAATGCCACCGGCGAGACACTGGCTCGGTAGCCCAAGAGAAAGAAGCTTGTCAAACCAATTCTGACAGTTCCCCTCACATTCATCAGAGCCCCGGTCTATTATTGTCCTTCATCCTTCACTCTGACTCACCGGCGGAATTTTGTTTTTTATCCAGTCACTGGATGAATGGCCTTCAGAGCTTAGCTGCAAGCCAGTTTCAGTCTGGCCAGCTCCAAAGACAGGTGGAGAGTAGCTGGATGCAGATAAACATCCACCCCCACACACAGACACACACACTTTCTATGGGGGTTCACATAGATAAGTAAACCGCCGCACACCCACGCACCAACATCCGCAGGCATTCCAGCTGTAAAAACCAGCTGGGGGTCGCATGAAATTTGGTGAAATGATCTTGCTGTCTTAAAATGCAAATTGCATCCTCTGTCCAGGGAGAGACAAACGACCCCCACCAGGAGAGCATTACACTGAGAGGAGCAGACAGCAGTTTGACTCTGAGACAGTGCTTGATAGTGAGAAAATGTGGAGGTCGGGGGGGTGGGGCTGACTGCTCAGATGCATTTGCTTTCAAATCCAGCGACCCACGTACAATTCTCAACTCATGCAAGTATTTTTTTTTTTTCACTCAGCCTGAGCGAAGTCTTTATTTTCAGCTAAAGTGGTTTTCATTTAACCGTGAGCCAAACTGCCTGGTATTAACCTTAAAGGGCAATCCCACCAATTTTACACATGAAAGTCAGTTTACCAGTCTTCTGTGGCTCTGGAGGAGCTTTTTTTCGGGTCCTTTCATGTGTGAGGAAATTATCCCTTATGATGTCATCAAGGGTTATCTCGCCTCAGTCTACAGAAAGCCTGGGTTAAAAAACACTGCGTTTTACCATGCCCAAAACAATGCTATTAGTGGCATTATGGGAAATGGAGGAGCCAGAGTCATTTTGGAGCCGGCCCCATGCTAGGGACTTAAAATCAGGATATCTAAAATATATCTGGATACCTCAAAGGTATTACGCCCCTTGATTGTAATTTGAGACGCGACCAATTTGCATCACGGGAAATGTAGGATCCAGTACTTTTGGTGCTTACATCGTGCTGGGGCCTAAAAGTCAACATATCTCAGCCCCTGCTGCTTCAATTTTGACCATTCTCTCGTGAGTCTGCCAACTTTACGGAAGTCTAACATCAAATTGCTTGAGTGCACCTTTAACTTCATGTCGTTTGTTCCACCATCAAAGAGAACTATTTCTATCCGTAACAATCATGCTGCGGCACCTCCTTGAATGTCAATTTCTTTTGCCCCACAAAGATGCCAACATTTAAGAGCAGTCTCAGTCTCGTTCTGCAGTTATGGGAGTCACAACACAGAGTAGAAGTAATCTTGATTATGTCATACCTCGTTAGTGTCAAGCCAGCCAAACCAAACTGTCGCCGGGCTTTTTGTTTCACGGGCTGCTGGAGATGTGCTGAAAAAAAAAAAAAAAAGGCTTCAGTCTAACAAGCACACTCCCCTGCACTGTAAATATTCAGCTCTGCAGTGGTGACGGAGGAAACTGAATGGTACCTATGCAGCATGCTAAAGGCATCGATGGCTGTCAATGTGTGAAATACTTGATGTGATGGAGAGCAGTCAGCTGGCAAAGCAGGACTTTTTAAGTGGATTGACATAATTTCCTGAACTATACAGCCTTTGAATGATTGAAAGGACTTTTATTATTACTATGTGTCAAACGTGTTTTTATGCAGCACTTAGTGTTAGCTGTTGCACAGAACAGTACAGTCGGTTTCCTTTGCCAAACACGTCCCATTGCAATTGTTTGAATTGAAAGGATGCCGTGCTTTACGTTTGCTTATGTGCCCATATTGGGCCCAAAGGATTCTTTTTCTATTATAATTATTTTCTCTAGGAGACATTATAATCTCCTGTTTCAAATTAAAAACACTATCAAACGCCAGCAATCTTTCGCACCTCAATGACAACGGTGCCTTTGGCGTTAAGATACACGACGGCGTCACGACCAGTGTTGCCAACTTGGCGACTTTCCAAACCCTCAAAAGCTACTAGCGACAAATCTAGCTACTTTTTCTGGTGTTGTTGGAGACTTTTCTGGTGTTTTGACTCTGACGTGAAAGCCCCTCGCGCAGCAGTCCCAGCTGCAGAAAGAGGAGACCCACACTCTCCGTGTCCAGACTGCAAATGAATTGCGCATGCGCAAAGCCGCCGCTGTTCCCGCCTCTTTCCTACAGCGCTCATTACAATTATGCAAATTAGGCGATGACGTCATTTAGCGACTTTTAGGACAGCCAATAGCTACTTCCCTTACTGAGGAGTTGGCAACACTGGTCACGACAACAGCAGTAATTAATATGAGTTCATAGCGTCGGTGCGATCCGTGAGGCTAGCGCGCAGGCGGAGAAAGACGCTTATGTAATGAACTACCTCCCACTCTTGCTCCTCGCCTTGGAGTCCAAAAATCAAGACGTGCTGAGTGAAAGAGTAGGATATTAAAAGGACGAGCCGTCTAATGTATTCATAAGACGCTCAGATGCAGAGCACGGTGGCGAGTGAGCTTCGGGATCAGTTGGCTTTACAGGAGGAGGTGTTAGGGGTCACTGACACATTTTATAATATTGCAAAATGAAGGCACAAATGCCGTTCCCCAAACAGTCTCTTTGAGACCAGCATGACAATTATAGAATTTTCCGCCGCGCTAAGCCCCACAGGTATGTCGAGCGTCGGAGAGTGGCTGACTGGTTCCGGTCTCCTTGATATCCAGTTATTCATTAATGGACCACCTGAGTGAGTAAAGGTGGGGGGACAGGGGACGGGAGGAGCCAGAGGAGCAGGTTTTACTTTTAAGTTAACGCTCATATCTGCTCTTAACTTCTGAAGTCATGATCGCCCTCTTAAGCCCCGCGTGGTACGCCGCGTCCGCTAATACCGCTCACTGATCTCATGATCTCTGTGGAAACACGCGGGGCCCCGGCTCTCTGTCGGCCCCGTGGCGGAGGTGGGTAAAGGGAGTGAAGGTTGGGACGGGGCTGAGCTGAGTCATCGTCGCTATACAGCCGCGGGCCAAAGGGGGGTAAATGGGGGCAGATCTGCTGCCTGAGCCTGAGTCACACTCTGGAGGGAGATGAAGCTGTGTGGGGAAAGTGGCTCATCATGCTGCACTCCGGCAATAAACCTGCTGCTGCTTGAAAACAATGCATCTATGCTAATTATGTTTTATTTATTTTTTTAATTAGCACAAGGGTACAAATTTCTCATATGCACATGTGTGACATTTCAATTATTGATTTGAGTAAGTAAAAGGCCAAAGTTGGAGGCAGAAAAGATCAATACTTAGTCCAAGTCTTAATTTATTGATCAATCAAGAACTTTATTGTCATTTTGCAAGCACAACAATATCGCTGTTGCGACAACGTCAAATGGTGCTTTACACATATATACTAGGTGTCATTAAGGGACAAATACAATTAATGTAGTTTGAGACCCTGGTCTGACCAAAGACAAGGCATGAAAGTGAGATTATTTAAAACATCTCAGGATATTTAAAAAGCCACATCTGGCCCCGGGGTCGGTAGTTTGATCGGTAGACCTGAACCCCCAGGAAGGAAGAGGCCACTTTGACATGGTGGTCAAACGGTAAAATTATAACTTCACTTGATGCCATTGCGCCCAAAAAAAATTATTCTTCCCATTCATACGCCACTGAGCAACTTTCATAGGAATGAACGGGAGCCCACGTTCAACGCTGCATCCAGTTCTATTTGTGCATCCATGGTCTAAATTGTGTCATGGGAAGTGCAGAATCCAGTGCTTTTTTAAGCTTACTTCATACTATGGACTTAAAGTCTCTTGTGAGTGAGCCTTTAACTTCATAGTTTTACATTGTTGTTAAATAACCTTAAAGGCCAAAGCTGGTGGCAAACAACATAAAAGACAAGTGTGCGACTTGGCCACAGGAACAAGTCGACAGTATGTTTTGTCTATGGTGGGAAGCAGCACAGATAAAAGCACAGAGTTGGGTTTGGATACTATCATCAGCAGCTTTGGGGTGAATCAATGTGTTTGTTTTTGTACTTACCTCCTGAAAACGGCATCAATGCTCCATTTTTCTCTTTTTTACCAATTGATTTTCATAAGAGACGTAGAAAAAAAAGTATAACAGAAGATACACACTTTATAGTCCCGAATGTTGTGTAGTCTTTAGCCTGAATCGCCATTCAGTCAGTAAGTTGATTCCTTTGTCATACTTAAAATGAACGTCGCGGTGATTTCAGTCCCAAACGAAGAATTGTAAAAGTTAAAAGCACTCCCACAGCACACTGCGCCAGTACGCAAATAAATGTATCCATTTGTTCAACGACTGCTCAAGTCCAAGAGTATCTAACAGTGTAAATATATCTCCTGACTGAAGAAGAAGTTTCTCTTTGCAGCAAACATTAAAAAAAGACGTCTGCAGGGGATGAAAGCAAATGTCAGACTAAAGCAGTAAACACAGACAAGAAGCATCATTTAGTGCCCGTAAACCTCGAAAACCCGATTTCAGGAAAGGGCCATATATCAAGGACGCCGTCTGGATGGAGGCAGAGGAAAGCAGCCAAATTGGATGAGGTTAAGCTGCACTAACTGCTTGTTGTGACTCGGGGAGGGAAAACTCAATCGTCCCCTTTGACCGTTCGCTCTGCGCAAAGAAAGGAAGCATTGTTCCTGTGTTTTGGGTGGATTATGAGGGAACATGTCACAACAGCAGTTTTTTTTTTTTTTTTGGACAAGGTCTACGGTCTCCGCTGTCGTCCGCGTTGCCGTCAAGAATGTCGATGAGGCCTAATGAGGTTTTAATCCAGCCGGAGTCATTAGTGGCAGGGTCATCTTAAAACAATCTAAGGTCAGGCTGCATTAGAGGTCCGGGTCACTGGGCATGGCACAAGAGGTTTTGTCTCCCGTTGGATGTTGTTCAGAGTCACGGTTGAGACTATAAGTTGCAGATTTTGAAACATACTTCACAGCCGTATGGTATGCCACTGGGGAAACTTAAGCTTGTTCTGTTTCATCATTTGATGTACAATAATTCACATCTCCTATGGTGTGAATCCGTCATTTCACGAGTTCCCCTTTCATGCGAAAACGCACGCCTCTGATCCGTGAGAGACCCGGGAATCGAAGTACAGGTTCTGACGAGTGGCTTCCACGTCGTCCCCAGGACGCCTCTTCAAACTCGCTAAGACGCGTTAATTAATATGTTTTTGCCCCGAGAGCAGCATGACTCATCACGATTTCACAGTGTGTTTACAGAATGGATTTTGAGGCTGTTAAAAGTGCAGCTTACATTTTTTTTTGAAAGCATCATCTCCTTGGGGTGAGGTTTAGTAAGCCAAAAAGCTTTCCCTCTTCTTTCTTTTTTTCTCACTGGGGTCTTTAAGAAAAGTGCTGTATAAATGATGGTGATTATAATCAAGATGGTGACAATGTAAAGGTAATGGAAGTTGAACCAGAAGCCGAAAGACACAGCTGCAGAACTATTAGCAGTGATACTTCTCTTACTTCTTAAGTAAGAGAAGTATCACTGTTTCTAGTATGACTGCCGCCAGCCCTTCCCTTCCACATAAGAGTTTTCCTGTTATAAATTACCCGATTGTTTCAGTTCATTGTGATTGTGACAAAAAACGGTTTAGAGGCGTGTGCTCATTTGTAAATAACAATCCACATTTCAAAAGCCGAATATATGTATACTGCCGTGCAAGTCACTTTATTTTGAAGGGATTCTGTCCACCGGAAGAGGAAAAGGGGCTTTTATTTTGAAACAAAAAGAGGAAGAATTGAGTTTAAAATTATTCTTTTGTCTGTGACATATTCTACAGATGCACACATTAAAACTGTAGTATTCTTGCTGGTATGATATCAATATACTAGCAAAGGATCAGTTTCACTGTTTGCTCAGAACTACCGTAACATTTGTTCCCGGAAGCCAATCAGAGCAGACTTGGCGTTTTTGGGAGGGGGTCTTAAA
Organism: Anarhichas minor; assembly: GCF_050575085.1. Taxonomy (NCBI): domain Eukaryota; kingdom Metazoa; phylum Chordata; class Actinopteri; order Perciformes; family Anarhichadidae; genus Anarhichas; species Anarhichas minor. The sequence continues at coordinate 15,531,587 of NW_027466582.1, read as the reverse complement.
GAGACAGGCTCCAAAACAGAGCATTTCAGACAAGAGGGTGAATACAGGGATATTCAGGCAGACGGTATGAGAAAATAAGTAAATAGTCTTTTTTAACATCAAATCATGTAAACATGTTCTCGTAGAAACCCAGAAATACAAGCGTGAACCTGAAAATGAGCATGACATGTCCCCTTTAATTCCCAGCTCAGGTTGTTGCCATCATTCACCTTGACAGCTAGAAGATGGAACTGTGTGTGTGTGTGTGTGCACTGTTTAGCAAATGTAAATGTGGCAGCAGTTAATCCAGGCAGCCAGACACTTCAAATGAGCCAGAGACAATTGGTGTGCATAAGACTGATGTCGGAAGGTTACAGGTGCACCCGTCTCCCTCTGAGAGGATTTCTCAATAGATCTGTCATCAGGGAGAGTCAGCGTCTGCTTCAAATGTTGAAATGACTTGAAGTGAATTATCATTCACAATCCACATTTTCCACCTTTTTCCCCCGCTGGCTGCGGTAACAACTGTCCTTTGCTGTGATTTTGATCGCGAGGCGTAAAAAGCACCATCGTTAATATTAGTCAGCTGGAAAGCCATGTGGGTGTAGAGTGGGGTTTTTAAAACAGTTATTGAACTGTTATTGTCCAAACAGCCCCGTCCCAGGTCAGCGAGGTCATCAAGGAGAAAGTGCAGCAGCGCAGCATCCAGCTGTCCTGGCAGGAGCCCCAGCAACCCAACGGCGTCATCACGGAATATGAAATCAAATACTACGAAAAGGTGAGTTTCCTCAGTAGATTAGTTTGCGTCCTCCCACCCCCCCCCACCCCCCACACACACACACACTTCCATCTCTCGGCCACTTCACATTCACTTCCGCCGACTCTTCATTTTGTATTCCATCTGCGATGCCGCTGTGAGTGGAATTCACAAGAATCCTGCGAGTGCATCCTTTGTCTCATAATTGCAATAATGAATGAAGATGCTCATAAGATTTTAATCAGGCCGCCCCCCCCCCCCCCATACACATGTTAGCACACACACAGGCTGCGGCTGCCGCACTGCCACAATTAGTAATCTGCCACCGTTATCTCCTTTCCCCTTCCTCGTAGATTATACCGCCAACGTCCCCGCGTTTCAAGTCTGAACACATCAGCTCTTTACAGCAAAGATTTAATGGAGCGAGTTTAGCCCGCCGACAATCAAAGGCAAAGGGTGTCGCAGAGCATCCTGTGCCGGCCGCAGCCTCTCGCAAAAAAACACTGACGAATCAGTCTCCTATGTCACGTACCGTGGCTGTGGTCTGCCCAGCTGTAAAAGTGGGAAATTGGAAACAACAACTACACCCCCCCCTAACAGAGCCTGGCATTCCATTTGGGCTCTCGCAGAGCAAAAACCATTTACAGGTCGACAGGCACGTGCACAACGCCTGTGCATCCAAATGGATTTCCTTTGATGAAGAACATCACGTCATGTGTGTTTATGTGGTCGAGGTGGCAGGCGGCCAATAATGGTAAGATGATGATCTCAGTAAAAATCAGAGATGCCATTCGCCCTTCAAATCATTGCAAGGCTTTTAACGTCTAATGTGTGAGCAGGAAGTTTCCTCTATGTTCGCTGAACCGCGATAAAAAGAAACGGCAAAGTAGAAGCAATTGGAAAGTAATTGTGAAGAGAAACGGTATTTCTTAGAAATCAGCCACGTGGTGACAATCTCACTTTTGAATTAAACATGGTTTATTTCTTGTGCAGGATCAGAAGGACCGGGTCTACTCCACGGTGAGGTCCAAGTCCACATCAGCCACAGTGAACAACCTGAAGCCCAGCACAGCCTACGTGTTCCAGATCAGGGCCTTCACGGAGGCAGGGTACGGTACCTTCGGCCCCAGACTGGAGATAACCACCCAGGAGGAAGAAACAGGTAGGATTTAATGCACCACCACGCACTTTTTTCAAATACTACTGCTTTACTTGTGCATTAATTATGCTTCTTGTATAGTAGGGATACAGAAAAATGTATTCTCAGAAATTAACCCAAAAGAAACCTTTCATCAGTTTTCACAAGATTTGTTGTGTAATATCATCGACAAAGACTCGACTGTAGACAGGAAAATGACGAGCTGAAGTTAGGGGCGGTCCCAAAAGTTCACGTAAAATGACGAGAGACATTCAAATGTTTGTCAATAGCTTAAGAATTCAGAAATTTAGAAAATCATTCCCAGAAACCATGAGCACCAGAGTATTCATTCAGATATTAAAAAAGAGGTGACTTTGAAGCAGTGAAAGTTTGAATATTTTTTTATAGAAATTAGTCTAAGTTATGAATATTGTAATTTCAAGACCATTGCTTAATGTCAAATTCGTCCGTCAAACAAAGACCGCACAACCGACATAAACAACATGTTCCTCTTCTTCCTGCGCCGTGTTGCCGGGTGTGCTTGTTTTTGTTACCTTGCTGGCTAGAAATATAAAAGTGTCCTCATCTTTCTCTGTTGAGTTGTCACCCTAGTTTTCCTTTTCGGTTTGGCCAAATAGGCTCGCGTCGCTGACAGGCAGGTGTGTTTTAAGAGGATAAAGAGAAGTGTTGTGTCCGTACGCGGGCTGCCGTAAATCCTTGGGTGCGGAGTCTCGGAGCTGTTTATAAGATCTGTTTATACAAATGAAATGTGTTTGGTGAAAGTCTGTATGAAAGTGGAAAACGCATTTCATTTGACACCGTTTCACCTCTTCAGTGTTCATCCCCGGTTGTCTGGCAAGTTGGCAACCGTCTGATTATCTTTAGAATATAAAGCGCACTGAGAACATCAGTCTGTCTCCGAACGCACCGATGCCGAGCACCTGACAGAGGGAGATTCTGACAAACGCTATATATCTATATATATATCTATATATATAGATATATAGCACATGGTTTTAGAACCAAAGATCTCGACTCCAAATTCAAGCGCAACCTGTTAATGTATCCGGCCCCTGTAGTAATAGCCCGGGGAAATTATTTGCTTCCAAGCAAAGCAAACACAAATTGCGTTTGACTTTGTGCTGACAACACGTCGTGGGAGAAATCACCGAGCGCGAGGACAAGCTACTGTAGCGTCATGAGGATAAACTCATTTAAATCTAATCAGCTGCATTAGCTCTGCCCCGAGTGTCGCAGCGTGTTATCGGGGAGTTTAGGTGAGAGATGCTGCTCCGAGGTGGTCGGGATCATAATGACTGGCATTATAATATATCGTTGAAGCGTGGATTCACATGAGGTACGAGGCAACGATGATTCAAATCTCGGTAAATGAAGCGGAAACAGAAAAGAAAAAACAGTGTATGTGCAATGTCACGAAAGGAATATCAACATTTTGGGGAAAAACGCACTTGTTAGCTTTTGTTTCCCAGAGTGAGTCGAAAAACCTCCACGAGTCGCCGTTTCATTAATTTCCCATTCGTTCTGAGCCCCCCCTAACATCCAACCTGACATCCAACATTTCTGCATAAAATAAAAGGACACATTAATTGCTCTGGCCGCATGCAGAGCGTGTCCATGTGACAAGGTTAGAAGTGTTCCAGTCCGGTCATAGTGTCCTTGACCAGCGCAGTGTAGCCTCAATAGGGGAAACCTGCTTGCAATATGACAGCTGTATGCTCCTAATCTCCCCCCCACCCCACCAAAACAGACAATTGGTGCGCTATCAATGCTCGGAACAACTGATCGAATGTTGCCCCCGCCCTTCCTCCTCAGACAGGCCCCATCAACAAACAAAAAAATGTTACAGAGTATTTAGTATTTATACAGTGCACAGCCTCTTGATATAAAATGCATGAATCCCCCCCCCCCCCCCCATCCCTTACACAAACACAACTCGCATTGACTTCATGCATTGCCTCTCTTCGGATGCGATCGGCGGTTTTGTCGCCGCAAAACAGCCCGAGCACTGTGGGAGCTCCAAACGTGGAAACAATCCAACCTGAATGTGTCTTTGTTTGAGATGAAGGGCATCGCCGTCGCCGTCTGGGACTATTAAGCCCACTTTCTGAAACAGTGGAGCCGAGTGTATGAGGACGGCTCAAAAATAGAAGCAGCCCTTCCCCCCCCTCCCTCCCCATCCCTCCTCCTCCTCGGCTCCCTCAGAGGGGAGGGGAGGGGTCATCAATCCCCACGCCTCCCGTCGGGCTCAGTTACGTCCCGCCGATTGTAGTTGTTTGATGTGCCAAAGTTCTCACTGAGTCTTTTTCTTTGCATGTCTTGTCCGTGTGTGTGTCCGTGTGTGTGTGTGTGTTTCATGTGTGTGTGTGTGTGTGTCCGTCTCGTCAGCGGCGATCGTCTCCAGCGAGCAGAACCCCGTCATCATCATAGCGGTGGTGGCCGTGGCGGGGACCATCATCCTGGTGTTCATGGTGTTCGGCTTCATCATCGGGAGAAGGTACGCTCTCGCGGGCCCCATTGACTCTCCGCTCCTGTGAGTCTGCGCTTGTCAAATTAGCCCTCTCTTGTCACTCACGGGCCTCCGCGCCCTCCCACGGTTGTCTTCTCACACGCGCACACACACACACACACCAGCACGCAGGCACGCCCGCACACACGTGCGCACCCATCATCTCGTGGCATGCTGTGCTAATGGGTTGTGATGCATCTTTTATTTTTATTTTTTTCATCCTCAGCACCCCCCCCTCTCTCTTTCCAGCACTGACGACATTTTTAAGCAATTTCTTTGCAGAGCCATTATGAGACAAGTACTCCAGAGCGAGAGGAAGCTTTGGCTCTGCATTCCTGTGTGTGTATGTGTGTGTGTGTGCGTGCGTGTGTGCGTGCGTGTGTGCGTGTGTGTGTGATATCCAGGATGGAACATGGCACAGATTTTTCTGTGTTTGCGTTTGTTTGTTTTTCTCACAAAGCCCCCAGCCCATTGTCATTAGCATCATTCCATCACGCACTTCATCAGTGTTTTCAACTGCACGAATGTGCTATTTTAATGCTAGGGTTCGTCAGAATTAGCCTTCCCTGTGCCCCCCCCCCCCCCTGTTTGGGGTGACCTTCACTCTCCAATGATGGCAGGATCTCTGACGTCAGTAGAAGATAAAGATCCATATGTCTCACTTGAAAGCGTATCAAAGAAATGATGCACAATTGCCAAAATCAGCTAATGTAGACCATGCAAAACACAATGCCAATCAATTCGGTTTTCATTTGTATATTTAAAAAAAAAAAAAAACATATATATACATATACTGTATATTTGCATATGTATATATACATATATGTGTATATATATAATATAATATATATACAGTTACTTTGGGAGCAGTGGACGACTCCCACTCTGCAACTCTGCGAGTGACGGAATATTATAACATCTGTGAAAATTGGCTTGTTTGTTTTGTTTCAAAATCCATTAGACATAGAATGCCACATGGTCAGGACTGTTCTTATATTTCTGAAACAGTGGCACTCTCTATCTAGTTATATACAAAGAATCCAGATCTGGTAAAAAAAAAAAAACTGTGGCCACAAATTTCAACTCTTCTTTATTTTTTGATGAATCTACAGTGTTCTATCCAGCATGTGTCAGTTGATAGCTTAGCTTAATTTATTCTGAAGATAATTACTATGATAGAGATTTTATTCTTGATCCTCAAAACAGTGATTTGCCACTAAGATCTTCACTCAAGGTCCACTTACTGGCTCTTCGTTGATCCCAAAATAGTTCAAAATAGCTGCAAATGTAGTGAGATGTTAGAGTTCTGAGCGGCGGAGACAAGGCTGCGCACGAGTCACTTCATCAACAGTAAGTGCATGTCCATCACTCGTGGCTTATTCCACCTTTCACACGTCATCCATCATTTATTTATTTTTTTCTCAGTTTCTGCTCAAAGACCAACTTTGTGCAGCAAAACGCTCGCTGGAGGGAACCTTCAACACGTTAATATTGCAAAAAAAAAGAAGAAGAATATTCCGAGATGTGTTGAACCGTCCTCTACAGCGCATGCATCGTGTGATATGTGACGTGATTAGATATTTGGAGCCAGGCTATGTAGGCTGTCGGGGGTTCACAGCTCCCGCTTCCTCAGCTGGCTTTCCTCGGAGGATTTGTCATGCGCGGCGTTAGCTGCCGCATTAAAATACTTGTAATTTGGGGCGTCTTCTGCACAATCAGTTGATTCTGCCGCCCTCTTCCTCCCCCCCCCCCCTCTCTCCCTCCCTACCACCCCCCCTCCCCCCGTGTGCAGGCACTGCGGGTACAGCAAAGCAGATCAGGAGGGAGACGAGGAGCTCTACTTCCAGTGTGAGTGTCCAAGTTCATGTGTACACACACACACACACACGTACATGTAGACAGGGACATCTCAATCACTGCATGCTGAACAGGAAGGGGTGCTATAAAAAAACAAAACACATCAGCACCCAGAGGCATGAGCGTTTGATCTCAGTTCATTTGATTCGAGTCAAAGCCGGGCAACAATCAGGCGAACATCTGCCGCTGATTGGCTGGACGCAGTCTGTGGAGATGAAGGTGTTGGGGAACTACAAACGCGCGAATGGGAACAGCTGTCAGGGAGGGAGGAGAGGTTGAGGTTGTATTCTCTTCAAAAAAAAAAAAAGGAGGCATAACTCAGGTGGTTTTAGTGAGCGACAAGGGTGAGAGGAGGCCGGTGTGGTCCGGCAGTACTGGGAAAGTGTGGTGTCGGGATATTTGGAAAAATGACATGACGTGAACAGCAAAAACATGTTGTTAAAGCAATAGAACACAACGCATCTTCTTCGTAGCGTCCATGTTGTTTCCACGTTATGACTGGAAGCTCATGAACACGTCGGCGTCAGAAGAGCGACTCCCCAACTCTGGGAAACGGGACCATCCGAGGAGCGACGTGAATGCACCGTCGTCCACCACGCTCATCCGTGTGTCACTTTAGTTTTCTTCTGAATCGTTCCAGTGTCGGTGGGTTTTTGTGCCCACAGACCTGCGGGGTTGTTAATCCGCTCTTGCTGCTTTTCCAAAATTGTTTAGTTAGCCTCCTGCTAGCAAACGCCAGCTTCTGCTGCGGCTGTCTGATATCCAGTGCTGTGGGCTTTTGCCAGCCAGCCGTTTCTTGCAAAAAAATACTCCCAAGTGAACGGACAGACGAAATAAACAGTGATGTTTTACAAGTTTTATTCCAGGTCAGGTTGCGGATGAATTTAGCTGTATTTAAAAACGGAACAAATTGTTATACATTTGAAAGTTTTGCCACCATTCACAATTGATTCCGTGGCACTTTTGCCATTTCAATTATTAGTTTGCTTTCAATGATGTCAAGTCATTTTTTCTGCACCATGCAGACGTCAAAAAGTATAATGTGTGTGTTAAAGGATGCATGAAGCTGGGGATGGGAGCATCACAATATGAAGTGATAAAGGTCGGTCAGGAACTTCCATCTACTTTCACCCCTGGCGAGCTACCGGAGCTTCTGGTGCACACACAGTTTGTTCTGTCGAAGGGCCTCCTTCTAGGCCCCTTCTATCAGTAAGAGTGTTTTGTTTTTTAGGTTCTTTTAACACCACCCCTAATGATGCCCCTGGAGATGCAGCTGCAGACTGCTTCCCCAAAGTGGAGCCGTAATGATCCACGCTGTAGGCAAACTGCTGATTTGGAAACAAAAAGGGTCAGGGGGGTGTCACAATGGGTACGGCTAAAGCAGAGGCAGCGCCAGCGAGTCCGGGTTGGCCGACGCTAAGTATCTGACAGATCCATCCCTGGCAGCAGTATAGAGGAAGAGAAAGAAAAACAAACTGGGAGACAACTCAAGCGCCGGCGTCTGGCCCTAATGGAGTGATCCGCCGCGCAATATCAAGCGGCGAGAGGCTGCCAGGGCGACAGAAGCCAGATACTGCCAATCCAACATGTGGACCCAATTTGTCTGCCGTGTATAGCGGCGAGGACGGCCACGATAAGACATCTCCTATCAGATCCGCTGACATCTCGGATGGACGAAGCAATTACGGGAGCAAGTGGAGGGAAATCTGGGCCTGCCGGAGTCCCCCCTCGCCGGAGAAACAATGCATTTGTTGTATTTGCGGGCGTTGGGATCGGCCGCATCGCCTCTCTCTCCGTAAAGAGAGTTAAGAGTCCCTCCATCCGGATGAGCTTGCAGTTCTGCTCTGTTGTTTTGGTCCAGCGTTTATCCAGTGCATTACGGCCGGAGCTCATTAAATTTGAAAGTTGACAGGTCGTATTGTTATCAGCGGAATTTAAAATGCACAGCGGAATCGCCCCCCCGTGAGTGGATGTGTTTGCTTAATAGTGCATAATACTGTAATTTGCTGTTAATTTGTGAAAACAGGAACTCCCCCCCCCCCCCCCCCTAACCTCACTCTAACCTTGTTTGTTTTCCTTATTGGTTACAAACTGCTTCCACTATCACTTCGTGGCTCTTCATGAACTCATCTCATACCGGTGTTACTGGACAAAAGAATACTGGAGCGATGCAATCTTCTACCATATGAATGGCCAAACGACGACCGAGCCTGAACACACCCGATCAAACTTCTGTCCTGTCAGGCTCATCGTATGGCCCAAGAAAGACAAGTTGAGCGACTGGAAACGGCGGACGCTTGAATCTGGATTCCTACAACATAAAGTCAAGGACTTGCGGAACTTGAAATGACCTCCTGGTAATCCAAAAGAGGGGTATTTAAACCACATAAATACAAATGGATGGTTTTCAAAGTGAAAGCTGTAAAATGGAATTAAGATTGTAACATTAAAGGAGACATGTCTTGCTTATTATTAGATTCATACATGTTTGTATGCTTTAATAATAAAAAACAACTCTCACGCTGTCCATCTGAGTAAGCCAGTATTCACCCATGTCAGAAACGCTTCGTTTTAGCGCCCGTCTCTTTAAGCCTCCCTCCCCTTTGGCTTGCGTTGAAAAATATGGTGCGCCTCGGCAAAGATGGTTCTCAAGTCGTGGGGGGTGTATTCTAATGAGCACTGAAAAAAATGAGTCGTTTATGATATGTCCCCTTCAACATCTTAAATTTGGTTAAGCAATAGAGTTTTCAGCTGTTTGTAAAATTCAAATTCGTAGAGCCTCTCTTTGGTTCCAGAGGAAAATGTCTACTCGGGGAAACAACCCGACTCATCCATACAACGATATCATGTGTCAATAAACGACCAAGCATGATGTACCTCACTGATTATTCTTCAGTGAGGTACTTTCAGGTTTATGGGTTACTTAAATCTTTGCTTCCCATATTTGTGATAGATTTTTTCTTGTGGAAACCCTTTTTTTTTTCCACACCGCTCGCTGACTGCTCAGCAGTTCCCTCTGAATCACTGGTCTTAGTAACCGTTTTGCCTGTCAAATGCCCGCCGGTGCGTAGCGTGCATATTTATTCATAACAGTAATCCTCTTACCTTTCTACAGTTAAATTTCCAGGCACCAAGACCTACATTGACCCCGAGACCTACGAGGACCCCAACAGGGCCGTCCATCAGTTTGCCAAGGAGCTGGACGCCTCCTGCATTAAAATTGAGCGGGTTATCGGCGCAGGTGAGCACCATCCCAATTTCTCTCAGCCCCTTGCTGTTTAGTCACTCTCATATATCACACTGACAGCCAGATATTTACACCTTGGCACAGCTTTGTGCATTGTATATATTGATAGTGCCATTGCAAAGAGAGGCGGGCGGGGGGGGGGGGGGTTCATTGCAATTAACGTGTGGAGGCAGTCACCGAGATCTTTTCCACAGCTGAGAAATTGCTGCCACATGGATTTTTACAGAGGCGGTCAATGACAGTATCTATGCTACACTAGCGTGTCTTATTATAGGTCTTGGTTACACTCCCCCGAGTAGCAGAAGATGTCGCACTCCCAATTTGTAATCCACAGCTGCTTTGTCTCAAAATACACTAATAAATTTGTCATTACGAAGTGTTTTTTTTTTTTTTTTTAACCCCACCCACACCTCACTCACGAACGGCTTCGTCCCAACACAGGAGAGTTCGGGGAGGTGTGCAGCGGCCGGCTCAAGCTGCCCGGGAAGCGGGAGGTGTCGGTCGCCATCAAGACGCTGAAAGTGGGCTACACGGAGAAGCAGAGGCGGGAATTCCTGTGCGAGGCCAGCATCATGGGCCAGTTCGACCATCCCAACGTGGTTCACCTGGAGGGAGTCGTGACGAGAGGTAATCACACTCGAAGGGGAAATTAATATATGAAGCGTGAGCTCAGATGAGTCGGTTTTAAGGCGAGACACCACGGGGCAAAAACATTGTTATTCATGCACTGGTACATTTTGAGGCTTTTTTGTCTCCATAACATGTCCAATTTCAGAGTAGTGGAAAGAAAACATCCAAAGTACACATTCAGGTGTTTATTTTACTACTTTGTCTATTTGCGTTTGTTAGTTTCTCCTAAATTCACCAAATCTTACCATTAGATCATGCCTCATTTGCATATTTAAACATAAACCTAATTCTTTTTTCAATTTATTTATCCAATTCAACAGCAATCTCTACTTCAGTTGCACTTACATTCACCAAACCTTACATTTTCATTCCTATCTCTATTCTGAAGGTTTCTACTGAGGGTGTTTTTCATTCATAGCCTGATTTATAGAACATTGTATACCTAAAAACACGGCAAAAATTTGTTTTGCTGTCGACAGTATTTTCAGATTTATGGAGTCATAAGAGATATCCAAAATCCCTTCTGTAAAAAGCTTTGAAGCTAGTATGTCAACAAAATGAAAGAACAATTTGGAACCTTTTATCCAATGTTCTGGAAATGTATACAAATCAGCACATATGTAGTAATAAGATAATGCATCATCTGCGTATTTAAGCATGCAATTCCAGAAAAACTTGAAATACAAAACAGAATTGGTATAATGTTCGTGATGAACTTGGGAAGTTTCATGGTGGTATATATTAATTATAATTATTTCCCTATTCACTTGGGGTGTCACCCCTTAAACATCCTGCAAGATCAGTTTCATCAAAGCATATTTAGCTTTGGGAGGTAAAAGCGTCGTAGTTAGAGTGATATTATATCTGATTAAATTTGCCACAGTCCTTGTTTAACATTTTCTCATTTAGACACTGTAATAAAAGGAGCAGATGGTAACTTTTAATTAAAAGCCAATACACGCGGCTAAAAATAACTCCAAAGCAGATCCGGCATAGTTGTTTATTGTGAAGCATTTTGTGAGTAAAACAAATTCTGCTCCGAATTGATCACCCTCTCCATTTTCCGTCTCTTCTGTTCACTAGGGAAGCCCGTGATGATTGTCCTCGAGTACATGGAGAACGGCTCATTAGACGGTTTCCTCAGGGTGAGTGTCACCTTGGAAAGTGCCGGAGCATCTTCTGTAACTTTCCTTTTTTTGCATCTGCCAGAGAGTGTCCCAGAGAGCAGGCGGTCTGCAGTCGGATCTGTGCGTCGCATAAATATCATAAATCTTGTGCTGGAGCTGCTGCAGTGCTGTGACCTACATTTCCCACATGGTCAGCGGAGACGGCTGACCCGCCTGTTTTTTTTTTCTCTCTCTCTCTCTCTGTGTGCCCCGCGCAGAAACACGATGGTCAGTTCACAGTCATCCAGTTGGTGGGGATGCTGCGGGGCATAGCGGCGGGAATGAGATACCTCTCCGACATGGGATACGTCCACCGAGATCTGGCTGCGCGAAACATCCTTGTCAACAGCAATCTCGTATGTAAAGTGTCTGACTTCGGCCTGTCAAGGGTGATCGACGACGATCCCGAGGCTGTCTACACAACAACTGTGAGTCAATTAAAGTGCTTGCTCCCTCTCTAGCCAGAGCCCTGTCTGAATCCTCTAATCGAGTCACAGCCGGTGCATGAAAATAGAGCAGAGGCGCTGGTGCACGCCCAAGTGGTCTGCACCATTTTTTATTTGCAAAACAAGATATGTCTCAGTGCAACTTTCTGACTATTCACAGGTTGTAACTAATGTCTTATTTAGGGTTAGTTAATCATTTACTAACTAATCCGTCCTAAACCATTATTAAGAACAACTTTAGGGTTGGGAAATGTCTTTGCTAGCTTATGTGTAAACTGAGTTTATTATAAATGCAACATTATGGGTCATGGACTTTTTTTTTAAGCATCAAATTGACAATATGGAACTACAGCATACTTGTACGAGAGCCGTGCTGCAACAACCAATCACAAGCAAAACACCCCAAGAACATGAAAAATGGGAGGGGTCGAGTCAACACTTTCACAATCGATTCATTGTAAGCCATTTTTCCGGGCTTGTAAATCAAGTCATTTTGTGTTTTTTATACTGCTGGCAAAAAAAAAGAAGCAGAACTGTCTCCTGAGGCAGGGAAGGCATTTTTCACTCAAATGTACATGTCAGGTCAACATGTCAATGCACTTCTAATGAAGATGAATGTGAAACAGCAATACATAAAAAGGGTCATGAGATTCTCACTTTACAATGATCCATTCAGTCTGCATTCATAAGTCATGTCTGCAGTTTTAATAGTAAATACACTGTTAATAACTAAACTTAAGTGTAGATGCCCTGCAGCGCTGCAACAACAACCACCAATGGGATGTAACGCAACCTTGTTGTTCTTATTAATGATTCATCTATTACACATTAATAAATGATTTACTAACCAGTACTAAAGCCACAGATCCCATCATACAAATGCATGCCTTATTAGAAAGTGGTGGCAGTATTTTTGCTCAAGTTTGTGGGAAAGTTGTTATTTCTTTGTGTTTTGACCCTGTGTGTAACTGTGAAACTCTCTCTAATTGATGTTTTTAGGGGAAGATGCAGGATATAATGCATTTGATCTTTACTCCAGCCACTGACCTGCATTTTACTGAACAGGGCGGCAAAATACCCGTCCGATGGACCGCGCCAGAAGCCATACAGTATCGTAAATTCACCTCTGCAAGTGACGTGTGGAGTTATGGCATTGTCATGTGGGAGGTCATGTCCTATGGGGAACGGCCCTACTGGGATATGTCCAATCAAGATGTAAGTTACTACCTGGTATGAAGCCATTGAGTTACTTTGACATTCTGCTGATGGACTACCTCATAACCAAAGACCATAAAAAAAGAGACGGATATGTGCTGATTTTAAAGAGTGATTTGACGAAAATTTGAGCATTTTTTGCTATTTTCTAACATTTCTTTGAGTTTCTAAAGCATAAATCATGTGTTGCTAACAAATAACAAGCTCATAAAAAGAGAGCGTCAGTACGGTCTGGGAAAACAACTTTTTTTTGCTAACTATCATCTGAAACGGGGCAGGGATTTTCCCCGAGATTCATCCCATAATTAATCCTCACAAAGTCATTCCACTAAAACATAAATATCCCGAACAAAACTCCCACTTTGTAGTTCTGCTTCGAGACGTTTTCTTGCGGGACCCTCACGAAAAACAAGCCGGCCGGGACGGTAACCTTGCGCCTTAATTAGTTCAAGAAGTCTTGCTACGATCACGCAGTCTGAATCCATCAGACTGCGTGACTGCGGGTCTGTTTCAAGGAGAAACAGACCCGGAGTGGGACTCGCATAGAAATGGAGTCCTGAGAACGTGGATTTGATGCTGGTTTCAATATAAACAAGAGGAATTGAAAGAACTTGTCATGCAGAAGGCTTTTGATTCAAATGCCCTTAAAAGTTTATAATTACTTATGCTAATGTAAAACCAGTGTGAGTAGCAGTGGTGAACCAATTAAACAGGCGGCAACTCGAGCATATTTAGCTGTTTGCATTTTATTTGTTGCTTTGTTGCGGGTATTGGATACAAGGATGTAAAGACATAGATACGCTCTGAATTTAAAGCGGCACTTCACTGATTTTACACGTCGACGTGTGAAAAAAGTTTCCACGCAGCTGCATCAGCTGGCCATTGTCACACCTCTTTAATATGTCACAGGTGCCCTTGGTCCTTTACCAGTCAGGGAGGGTTTAACCACAATACGTTATGTGTTGCATTACGGGAAGTGTAGGATCCAGTATAACTAGATTTATGTTGGATATTTACAAAAGCAATAAGTATTTTAATGAAGTCAAACCTCAGTCAAGCACAACTCAATCAAATTAAACTATTAATACACACAGTTTCAAAGTCCCAGAATCTTCTCTCACCTGACTGCTGATGTTGTGAAACATCTGATGTCGGGGGTTCTTTTATGTGCTTTAATTGAATCAGAAACTGTATCTTTAAAGTGCCTTCGCATCAAGTAAATAGCAAGAGCTGACTCCTGACATTGCCCAGACTTTTCTTCCTCAGAGAACACAGTCCCACAATTCTTTTTTTTTACAAATGTCACAAATTGCTATAATGATTAACTCGCCCGCAGTTCCCCGAGTGCTGTCGCCAGCCTTCCTGCCAACTCCCACTTAGGGAGTCCACCTGCGGCGGACCACTCGAAGCTGTCCCTTATCGTCGGACATTTGGCACATTTTGATTGATGGCGGATGGCGAGTTTGTGCGGGCCTCAAGATTTCTATACGGTGCATGGTGTTTAGCACCCACAGCGTCAGGCCCAAACATTATTAAGATTCTCCGGCGCTCCAAAGCAGAGGCTTGCTGATTTGAACAATCAGATGTTAGAAATGCTAAACAAGATGGCCGGGGCATTAAAGAGCCGTATGTGGTGCTGCTTGCCAGACATCAATGTCAGAAATTTTTCGCACTTCGTCAAGATGTCAGCAAACATCCTCCGGGTGCTGCAGGAAGAACGTTATTTGCATTTTTCTCAACAGTTTCGGTGTTTTGACACCTTTTTCCCACTGTGAGTCATTCTCGTCTGAGCGGTCCTGACTGAAATAGCTGATGATAATATGCAAAAATGTACACCGCTGCTTATCCACACAATAAATAAAGGGGAGCCAATCAAATCAAAGTGCCCGCTGCACCTACTGCTCTCCAGTCATTGACTTTTAATGAACTCAGAGCTAAACTGCATGCATGATGCAGAGTGACAATAGATTAGGTTTAAAAGGCACTGTGAAAAGATTGTTTCTATTATTCTAAGAGCTGTATAAATATAGTCTCCTGTTTACTCACATGGCATATAAGGAACTTAATACTTAAAATGTAACTTTGACATTGTGGAACCTTAACGGTTATAAGTAAAATATCAGCCAATAAAGACGGGTGTAATAGAATCATATCTCCTAAAGAGTTGCGTAAAAGCTTAACTGCAGGGTTTTGCACTAACTGAATTGTTTTTTAACTGGGCCCAGCAAGAGGAGAGCTTCAATACTCAAGCAAAGGCAAACTAAAAGCATACATTGTCTTTTCAGGATCAGTAAATGAAAAAAAATGGCTGATTTTGGGAATGTGCACAGTCTGAATAGATCTCACAACCTTTTTTAACATGACCATCAAATGAAAGTCCATTTATTTATATCATGCTGGATCTCACATCCTTTGTTTTGGCCATTATAAGCTATGACTCATTATAACATTCATCTCATCAACTTCTCTAATGAGATGTAGGGGCTTGGCGAGTAGTTCGACAAAGGTCTACAACAGAGCGCAATAGACAAAAACACAAGCCAACAGCCAAGTTAGCCATTTCCATGAATGTAAAAATGAATACAAAAATTAAGCTAAACTGCCAATATACTCCATCAGAGGGGCCTGTCAGTATCATATAGCTTTGCCAACCCTCGCCCACCACACCTTTGTTGTTTAAAACTGAATGTCTGAATATCTGACTGCTCGTTTATACGCTTCTGGTGCTACTAAAGGCTGATACCAAAGGGTTTGGGGTTAGGGAGCTACTAAAGGCTGATACCAAAGGGTTTGGGGTTAGGGAGCTACTAAAGGCTGATACCAAAGGGTTTGGGGTTAGGGAGCTACTAAAGGCTGATACCAAAGGGTTTGGGGATAGGGAGCTACTAAAGGCTGATACCAAAGGGTTTGGGGTTAGGGAGCTACTAAAGGCTGATACCAAAGGGTTTGGGGTTAGGGAGCTACTAAAGGCTGATACCAAAGGGTTTGGGGTTAGGGAGCTACTAAAGGCTGATACCAAAGGGTTTGGGGTTAGGGAGCTACTAAAGGCCGATACCAAAGGGTTGGGGGTTAGGGTGATAGTATAAGCTGATACCAAAGTGTTTGGGGTTAGGTTTAGAATGATACTAAGTGCTGGTACTAATGACTCCCTCTGTTTTGCATTTCCCAGGTCATAAAGGCAATAGAGGAAGGCTACCGTCTTCCAGCCCCAATGGACTGTCCACCAGGCCTGCATCAGCTAATGCTGGACTGCTGGCAGAAAGACAGAGCCGAACGTCCCAAATTCGATCAGATAGTTAGCATCCTTGACAAGATGATTCGCAACCCTAACACATTGAAAACCCCAGTGGGAACATGTATAAGGTAAGGAACCCCCCCCCAAATGAATCATTTTTAAATGTGGCTTCATACAATGAGGAATTTGAACTTTTACGTTAGTGCATTAGTGGATGATCGAAAGTGTCCAACAGATGATTTAGCCTCTGTAGTTCACAGATGAAAGATAAATCCCGGGGGATCGATACCACAAAGCAGCTTCCATGGCTTTATGGTCAATAGCAGGGCTTTTAAATCAATCTCTGTAATGAGTTCTTGGTACTTTTAAAGTGCAGTGGGAACTCCAGACCTCACGCTGACGTTTGTCAGATGAATTCTATTTGCAGTCAGAACATACTTTCCCCGAGCTGAGATCGAGAGGTTACAGCTGGTTAAAAAGCGCTTCATTATATGGAGACCGTATGTCGGGAATGTAATCAGATTGAAAAGATATTGACAGCAATATTTTTCTGAAGCGAGCTGACACGCTGCATGTCTTTGTGAATTTCTTATTGATTGAAGCCTCCAATCAGTTTTTCCTCCCCCTCTCGCAATTTGCTGCACCGCTGGATGCCTTTTGGTCGTCACTTTGTCTCGTCTCCTGCTTGATTGTGTTTTCAGCGGAACGTTTCCTTTTTCACGCGAGACATAAACATCATTCTGTGCTCATCCCGCAGACCAATTAGTCCACTGTTGGATCAGAGCACGCCAGACTTCACCGCTTTCCGCTCAGTGGGAGAGTGGCTGGAAGCCATCAAGATGGAGCGATACCGAGACAACTTCACAGCGGCTGGCTACAGTTCCCTGGAATCTGTGGCCAGGATGTCAATCGAGTAAGTAGATGTGAAGCCCCTCACGCGGTTTAAGCAGCAGCAGAGAACATTAATACCAGCCACACTCAAGACTGTGATCTCACCTACACTTCACTTCTTTCCATCCCAACATGAGGAAACAAATCTACTTTGTTGCATTTTGCCTCCAAGCAGAGTTTTGTCATACTGCCACCCCATGAGGTTCATGAGTTTCTGTACGTTATCATACATCTTCAATTACTGGCCTGGACCTTTATTCACCCAAACTTGAGAGATAACCAGGCCTTTATTTCTTCCATGATTTAACACTGTATATACTATACATTTTTTAGGAAGACGCCTCTCTGACAGCCAATAAATGAACAATGCAAACTCAACACCTCCATGTTCATCTGTCTTGTCAAATTCAATGTAATGTACATTTCCACAACACTAAATCCATCACTTCAACAACAGAGGCATCTTATACACACTGCTCTATTGAGTTTGTCTTTATTTTCAATCTTTTCTAGTTTGCGTTTCTTTTTCATTGTTACCCTCAATGAAACACGTGCACAGATGTTTCACATTAAAAGCCTTCTAGGAGCTCAAAGGGCGTAGTTCCTCCCTATGCTGGTTGGCTTTTAAGGCAAAAATCCACACAAACAATTGAGTTGTGTTTATTGTGGCTTAATTTAAAACGGATGGAAAACAGCTAATTAGAAGTTATTGCAATTGATTAGTGAGAACAGTGTTTCTGCTGTAAAGATTGCCGTAACACAGTGTGCTATAAATCTTTACACGTTGACTTCAAAATAACAGCGACAATTCGGTGAACGTGATTTTACATGCAACTTCAAATTCATTCAATAAATCAGTCGGCCTGTCAGTAGTAAATAAATAAAAAGTACACAAAGGAATTAATAAGTATTACATAATGAATAACATCTTTGATAATTGAAAAATAACTACTGCTTGACAACCATTTCAGAGAAAAATTTAATTTCAATTGTGAGAATAATTCGTCAACAATACATTGAGTGTCATTGAGAAACTTCCGGTTTCCACAGACCAATTTCACTTCAAAATAAGAGCAGACCACCTCCTCAGACAATATCAGGACATTCTTACGTGGAATTTCACAATTAAGGCCCTCTAAAATGCCATATGCGAGCTGTGTTCCCCCTAAATTCAAATGAGTTTTCCAGAATGATCAGGCTGGTATGATCATACGCGTCAAAGGGTTCGATCAGAAAGTTATGTTGGAGAAAATGTAAAAAAAAAAAGAGAGATGTAAATCATAAGTCACAGCTTAGCCTAAAAACAGAGATATTCTTTTCAGCCATAACGGCAGTACGTAACTACAGGTAGTTGAGAGCCTCCGTGCACCCGTGCATGTAAGTTTAGCTTAATGATTGATCCAAAATCTCACAGTGTAAAGCAAGTTTGATGCTCTGTGCTCATCTGGAACACCAATGTTCATGTCCTGTGTGGGATTTAAGAACTTTACAACAAGTGAAACAATGCATTATTTATGGTGTTTCACAGTTCCTCGTCAAGCATTCCCATGTTGTGTGTCCTCATCCTCATGAACTCGTGTGAACTCTTTGCTTTTTTTTATTTTTTTATTTTTTATTATTGCATTCTTACTAGTAGACAGCGGCTGAATATGAGCGTCAGCCCAGACTGTGGCTTGCCCTTGAGTTGTTACTCAGAACTCCCGTTGACCATCAGATGTCAACATTCGTCTCCGCATTCCCATAAAATGCTCAAGGGTTCTAATGAACTTCCGAACATACTTCCCAAGATAAAACAAAACTTCACATCATTCTTTTCTTTTTCTTTTTCAACATCAGCCTTGATATCGATGTTAAAAATGTAGCATTGAGATACATAAGCAAGCCTGCTGCGTTTTAGCTGCCTTTATGTTTTTTTTTATGTACCTTTTACTCACAATAATGACAAAGCTGAGGCTGTAAATGGCACTTGTTTGGCCCCTGACTGTGGTCCAGTGCATTGATTGATGTGTTGTCTTGTCTTCCCAGGGACGTGATGAGCTTGGGGATCACGCTGGTGGGCCATCAGAAAAAGATCATGAGCAGCATACAGACTATGAGAGCCCAGATGCTGCACCTCCACGGCACGGGTGTCCAGGTGTGACGAACCACGGACGGGGCGAGAAAAAAAAACAACTAAAAAAAAACAGAACTTATTATCTGGAGCAGTGCCTGGGACGTAAAAGCGGGATAATCGTCAAAGTAAACGGACATCTGTTACGTCTGACTCTTCCGGCTTGTGTCTGGAGTGAAATCATTCCTTTGTTCCTCAGTGAAGGATTGCGGTCCGCCTCTTCAAAAAGGGCGCTAAAGAAAGGAAAAGGGCAGTGGGGGAAAAAACTGCAACAAAAAAAAAAGAAACTACCTGGACGAGATGACTTTCAATTCACTTTTTTATTTGTTTTTAGAAGCGTTTATGAACTCAACCATATATCAAATGGAAAGGAGTTTGACGCTTCCGTTTCTTTAATTTAATATATGACTTAAGTGCACACCATGGCTGTGGATTACCTTTAAAAAGAACAAAAAAAAACAATGTGTCTACTTGCGGTGCTTTTACTTATTTCTCTTTCTAATTTGTTTATTTTGCATCTGTCTGCCACAGTGACATGTTGCCCACGCAGCAGTTTTTCTTTTTTTCTCTCTCTCTTCTATTTGGACTTGACAACAGGGTAAACTCTCTTTTATCCAAACGCAGAGGGAACTTTTTAGGCGCAGATTCAAAAGGTACTTTTTTGTGCTGCTGACACATGCTGGACTGTTTGAACTGTTTGCAGTGACTCGTGTTTCCCTTCATGTGCTGTTGAAGTGAAAACAGTAACCTCTCGTGCTTGTGGGGGGGGGTTTCGACATGGTTTCAACCAGTTTTTTTTTTTATTAAGGAATTTCCTGAAGAGTGCAACACTGAGGAGGCGAATTGTTCTTCTAAATCAAAAGACTTTTATATCAGAGTAGCAATATCCTTTGTCTTAGTGTTCACTACGGGAAACGCAGAACGGTTACATGGTTATTGAGTATAGGCTCTTGCAGCACTGTTGACAGATTTGATCGAAATTGAAGCCACCACAAATTGTTTTGCCATCATGTTGCACACAGTGTTCGTTTGGGTGCAAGTACATTTTTTAAAAGGGTGGATCCAAGAACGTTGTAGACGTAATACTGCCTTAAAAAAATGCGTTGGATTAAGTATTGCCGCTATTTTAGGCACTTCACTGGCAATGCTTTCTGCATTCATTTAAAGGGTGGACAAGCTCCCTATTTTTATTATTTTCTTGTAGTGTTGATGTCTTTTTATCTGGAACTTGAACTGGTGAAATCGAGCGCACGGACACGGTTTAATGCCACGAGCGACACGGTCAGTGAAGAGACGGACTAAACAGAGCAATAATTACCAGGTAGAAATGGTCCTCGCCTGAAAATTGTTATGTTTTTTTTATAGGTGCTAGGTTTTATCGCATGTGTGTGCTGTGCTGAGACAAACCCTTTGGAAAAGATTCAGTCACCGTCGGAAACGAAAGGAATGTACCTCTTCGACCTGAAAACGGTTTGAAAAAGAAGTGCTCGAGAAATCGGCCGTGCCAAGTCATCAAAAGAAATAATCATGTTGTATTTGGCTGCTACGATACGCTAAAACGTTTGGTGGAAATCAAATGCGGCATGGAAATGCTCAATTGGGTGGCTGGAGAGATGAAAGAGGCCCCCGTTCGAAACTCTAGAAAGGTGCCACTTAGCCATGCTGACATCATCTTCCGACACCTACGCCGTTGTCCAGAAATCAAAAGAGCCACTTCAAGGTTCCGGGTCTGGAAATCAGGACCAAACGACGGAGCTCCAGTCGGACGCGGATAGAGCCGTTAAACCCCCCCCCCATTGCCCCAGCTCTGCAGACACGCTATGGTGGCTCCCTTATTTATTCCTGCGTCTCTGCCGCTCACAGGCGTAGTGGATGTGACGGAACATGCATTAAAGTGTCTCTTAAGATTGCTCCTCTTTTCTCCCATACGTCTTTTTGTACGGAGAACAGAGACGGGGGGGGGGCGGTCTTTGTAGAAGATGTGCTGAAAGCCAATCAACCTATTCTGTGCCATCTGTCTCCACTTCAAATGCGAAAGAAAAAAAACAAAAAACGTTCCCATGTTGAGTGTGTTTTCAGTGCAGTATTCTTTCATGAGGAAATGCATTTATTCAGCTGTCACGTAAACAGGAGTGGTGTTGATGGAGAAAAACCAATACAACCATGTCTTCTACTGCTGCTGTAACCTGAGATACATCTGTGGATCCACTCATTTCTTTCATCTCGAATGCATAGAAAAAGCATTATCCCTCACTGACGGAAGAGTAAAACCATTACTAGCTTTCTTCATTCTCCCGGTCATCTCTAAAACTGCATCCACACATTAAGCCAGGTACCTTTGAAAACACTTGAAAGATTGATGTAAGCCTGCCTATAGACACTGTTGAGTAAGGTTTGTCTCCTGTAAAGAGGTTACTCGAATCTTAAAACGGATGTGGACACCAGACATGCACGACGGCAAAGACTGTATGTTCACGTACATTTGTCAGCACATACTGTCATACTTCTTGGGCTGGATGCCAATGGCATGTAGACCCTCTTACAGCCAACGTCAACAGAAATATGCTAGCGCATCCAGACGAGTTAGCAAGCTTTAAACATTGAATTAAAAGAGTTACCGGCATCGAAATGTTTGCGATCGTAAAATAAAAATGGTTTTAGGATGCACCTAAGGAGAATTTTATCATCAGGTACCCATGATGCCAATTATTTTCACAGTTAATCCATTGATCTATAAAACAGTGAAAAACTGATCATCACATTTTCTCAACGCCCAGTCGACCCTACTACTAACCCGGACCCTTATCTTCAAATGCCGTGTTTTGTCCAGCTAACTCTCCGAAATCCAAGCAGATATCCAATTAGCTCGCGTAAAGGACTACAGAATGAGCTGCAATTCAATAACCGTACTTGTTCTATTGTCCGACAACAGAGAAAAGAAAAAAAAAGTTAATGATGACTACCAACTGTTGAGTTTGGCTGTATGAAAACACTCAATGATGACAGAAACCAGGAGGTTTAACCGGGCCCTGCCTGTGCCACTGTTGAACCAGATATGCTGGCTGTGATTGTAGTTTCACTGACCCCCAAAGGAGACAAAATGTCCTGTTTTCCTGTTGTGCTGCTGCTTGGTGAGGACAGACCTCTTAATCTCTTTTAGTCACCAAAATGCTGCCTCTGCCAATTGCTTTTTCTCCCTTCTGAAGCATTTTTTGATGACTATAAAACCTTTTACCACCTTCACTTTCCCTGCCTTTAAGAAGTGAACGTACATTTCCCTGAAAAAGCTTGTGTGGATTTCTTCGCATGTAAACTTTTTGTCTTTCAGAATGATCCAGCTTAGTGTGGATGTATAGTTAGATCCATTTCCACTCACCTTTGTCAGGAGACACCAGGAATTAGCCCTGACCGGCTCTGAGCCCCCTCCCCTCCCCCCCTTCTCTGTGTCAAACACACCCTCCCTTTATCCATACAGCAGAGCTCAGCAATTGGGCCTTGGCCAGACCTTTGAATTGAATACCGGCATGAAGTCATTCAGTCAGCACAAAACTCCCCGGTTCGCAGGCGGCACTCTCTCTCACACACACACACACCCCCATCCACACACACACACACACACTCCGCTCTGATTTTAAAACCGGGCCTCTGGAGGCCCTTTTACACCCCAGGGTAGAATGCCTCTGTCCTCGTTTTTTTTTTCCTGTGCTGGGGAAACTTGAGCCAAATTGAGATTAAGGCCGGGATGCAATCGATTCGACGTCCCACTCACCTGTAACCTTCACCGCCAGAAGTCACTTTATTGTCTGTTTCAGCTCGTTTCATCCGCATTTTTAAACTTCAGGTCGCTCAACTCTGGACGAGAAAAGTTTTGTTGTGGCTCTATTTCAGCAAAAAAAAAAAAAAAAACACAAAAAAAGAATACAAAATGTAAAAAAATGACAAAAAATAAATACCTACAGGATGTAGAGGTGGTTAGTTGGAATCAGGAATAGCAGATAGAGTATGAAGTTATTTTTCAAATCTTGTGGTTCAGCAGTTGGAAGTTAGTTTCACCGCTTTGGTCGAGGCGGTGGATAATTCCAAAGAGTGCAGCGCTGTTGATTGTGTCGGAGAGAGACGAGATTTGAGGGGATCTTTGTATATGTACTAATTGTAAAACTTGTACATTTTATTTATATTGTTTTTTACACATATTACTCAGTAGAGAGCTCTGAATACATTGAAAATGCACTATATTTTTCTATCTCGCAGATGAGTTATTGTCAACCACCAAGATTTCAGTTGTACATATTTGTTTTTTTTTTCATTTAGGACCAAAGACAGCTGATAGGATTTCCATCTTTACTTTGACTTTGTTTCTGATTTTTGCGTTTTTAGTTTGTTGTACAGTAATACAAATTGTCAATTTATTATTTATTTTTCTGTGATGAAAGTATTGCGAATATCCACTGGTCAAAAGTATTTTCCCCAACAGCAGAACTGTACGATCATTTAATTAGGCAATTTCTTGTTACATAGACAATTCTTTTTGCTTTGTAACCTTTGTAATAGACTGTACATATATTTTTGGAAATATAATACAATCTCTATAGAAGTTTTGGGTGTCCTTTGCAGTGTTCTAACTCATTTTCATACCCGATGTTGTGTTCCCGTTATCAGCTATTTGTTTCAGTTAATATTGTTGAGATCAGACATCCATGTGAGTACATCTTTTTTTTTTTGTAATAAATTTTGAATACGAGGAGTTAGTGAGGATGTCTGGTATGATGCCACCATTTTCTAAAGACACAATGTGACCAATGACTTACTTCTACATCTGTTCTCAGCCATTATTAAGAAAACATGCTATCCATAGAGTAAGACTGATTTCATTGTTGAGGATTTCTGGACTTTTCAGTTTTTTAAAGCCAGCTCAAAATCTATCTTCTGTTTTTGTCCCTTAACACAAATATTTAAAACTTCAGCTCGGTCTTAATTAGTTGAGTCATGGACCAAGGATTTTTTAGAGTGAACTGCACACGACAGCAACTCCTTTAACCAAACTCGACAATATATGTTTTGTTATCAATGGAAACAGAACACATGGCAATTGACATTATTTGTTTGAATGCTACAATTGTAGGCTTTTCACACTGCGCTTTAGCCCCAGGCTAAAGGGAGCTGTTGGCCCCGGGCTGAGACAAATTTCACACAATCCTGACACATTCTGAAGTGGGTAAGCACTGAGTTTGTGGGGTGATCCCTTGAAAATAGCCTAAACACGAGGCTAAAAAGTGACAGTGTGAAACAGGGCTAAAGAAGCAAAGGAATTGTTTGATATGCTGGAAGGTAAAAGTAGCCACGTGTTGACGGACATTTAACCCACGACTATTAGAAGTGCAGTGTGAATGGTATAGCCCTGGACTTAGGTTAACCCTGGGTTAGCAATGTGTGTGGGTAAAGGGGCTAAGTTAGCCCAGGGCTAAGGATAGCTTAAAATATGCAGTGTGAAAAGCCTATTTATGAAATGTTCTTGCGAGACCGCATATACAATGATAACTTCACTGGGAATTGTCCATACAGTTAAATGTACTCTATAAGAAAAGATATCCTGCTTTATTGACATATTTGTAAGGTCGGACATTTTGTATCGCAAAAGCTTCCAATGATGAAGAACCCTGGCAGAGGTCAGATGTGTTTGTAACACTTACCTTCAAATCAACTCAATGAATGACGATTAGGAAAAACTTGATTTATTATAGACACGACATCAAAACATTGTGGAGCACAATGTGAAACCCAACAAATAAAATAGGGCATATGTCCATGAGTCTGTTGCCCCAATGCATGCTGGGAAGGGTTCCCTACACAACCTACCTCACAAAAGGGCAAATCATTTTCTTTTCAAAATAAGAGCGACCCTATGTAATCCCAAACCCTTATCTTGTTAAAGTTACCTTGAGTATAGTTTTTGACCACTGGTAGGAATATGGAGAAACGTTTTCATCAATGGATTACCATTCTGTTTGTATCGCGAACGTGCAAGAGGATGGCACGCACACATTGGCCATGCGATGACTCTTCCTGCGGCTGGTTTCACATTATTCCACTGATTGACAGTTGGCAGCGCTAACGTGCAAAAAAAAAGCCAAGGATTGCGCCAAAAAGGCAGGGAAGAAGAACTGCACGCCATCAAATGTGTAAACAATGCAGGATTTAAAGTCTTCAAAACATGTGCTCTACAAATGTTGCATGAGGAAGGAAATCTATTCAACACATATTTTCTATTATTTATCTTCTCCCTGCAGCTGCCATGGAGGTTTGGACATGCTCGCGAGCTTGTTTGCACATGCATGCACGATAAGGCTGTCCAAACAGTCCTCCAAACTGTCCTGTTTTGTTCTTTAATCTTCCAGAAATTCCAGTTCTTTGAAGGAGCTTGAATGAATCTCTCCCGATCATGTCTTTCAGCAGTTTTAGTATTTATTTTAGTAAGTCCAGAAGTGGCTCAACACATGCCGTCTCCAAATCTGCTCCACTCTCTCTGAGAGTTTGGATTACACATGAATCTGGCTTCCATCCATGTATTTCTCTGTGGCTATGCCTCGCTTTCCATTAGCTTAAACTGCACAGTCTTATCCTGCTTAATAGATCATCTGCAGAAGTATCGCTGTCTGAAAGTCTAGTAGTGCTCTTAGATTTTAAAGACAAATCACCAAAGTGGATCCTTATCGTAAAAAGGTAACCTACTCTTAATCTGTGACCAAAAATGACTCAATTTACGCTGTTCCTTCTTTTTTATTGTTACTGTCAAAGAAATCCCTTAAGCCAAAGTTATACTTTCATCGTGCGCTGGGGTCCGTGTTACATTTTTGTAATGCCCTTATGGTGTAAAAAGACATTAAAAACATTTGACATCATGTTCAGCAAATAATTTATTTAAAACAGTGAAAGTGCCACAATTAGTAAATGTTGCCAAAACCTTAAAGGGTTGGTTCACCCAAATTTCCAATGACATTTTATGAAAATAGTGGACAGCAACAACTCTATCCAGTGTATCCGGAAAATCAACCGAAACAGACACTGTGAACACTTTTCAAAAGGACTATGTCTTTGGTAAAAGTGTAAGTAACGGCATTTATTCAATTTCATGACAATGACTCCTTCTGTTGAGGATCATGTCATGTTCTCAAAACCTCCAGAGCAGCTATAATGGACGTTGTTTACTCAACTCTTTGTGTATAGTCAAGTTTCAATACAAATGTTTTGCACATTTTGTCCATAATCTACAAAAGAAAGGGTTCCTCGACTGAAACAGTTGGTGGTGCTAATTCTCCAGTCGGTGCCTTTGAACCATTCCAGATGAAAGCAGCGCTCCAGTAAAACCTCACACGATGAAAAATCATCTTAATAGCGTGATGGAAAAAAATGTTTATTTCATGTTTGCATTTTTGGAATGATGACGTTTCCATCTGCCACCAGTGACACTGAAGTCATATACGTACTTCATCTACATCATGAATTGTTGGCTGGGTCTCTTTCCATTGCACCTTGTTGCATTTTGCTTTCATTAACATAAACATGTGAACGTTTTAGCGACACTTTAACTTCAAACTCACATGTTTTCACGTGCAAATTTAACAAGCGCATAAAAACAGCTGAATGGAAACATACTCAATCTACTTTCTTTGCTACATTCACACTGTAATGCATTCCCCATGAGATGGTTGACTTAATTGTGTTAAAGGCATTTTTAGAGAACTTGTCTGAGCCCATCACCACAGACAAAAGCCTACTATTCATCCAAGGCCATGTGTGTTCAATGTTATCTCTGACGTCTGAACACCTGCAAATATTGGCCTGCTGGAGTGAGAAAGCTACACAAAGCTATGTGGATCATAGATTTTTTTGTTAGCGATATGCAGAGCGAGTACAAAACAAAGAGGGTTCTGTAATGTTTTTCCACTGTCAGGAATTAATGATGACAGAAATGTGTCTTCTCTAGACTTGTACTGCTTGAAAGTGGTGGTCCTTCCCTTTATTGAGCATGTCAGAACAAGCAACCTAAAGAGTCATGCTCCCTCAATGTCAGTGTGACTACATTTGGATTTGGTGAGAAAACCCATTTCCATTGATATGAAATGATCTTCCATCTGCCAATTATCATTAATAATGAATCATTATTGATTTACTAATCCACTAATAATTA
The DNA here is from genome assembly GCF_050575085.1 of Anarhichas minor. Lineage (NCBI taxonomy): Eukaryota > Metazoa > Chordata > Actinopteri > Perciformes > Anarhichadidae > Anarhichas > Anarhichas minor. Next base: position 15,504,201 of record NW_027466582.1, on the reverse strand, counting down.
GTTTTACTTTTAAATATTACAACAGGTGCAAAAACATATCCTTTTATTTTAGGCAGTCATCCTACAGTATATTTGGTAGTATAGTATGGTATGGCCTGGCTACCAGAGATGCACCATTCCTAAAAATGCTTCACTCTTCATTAGGAGATTTCCAATTTCTTTCTAATATGAATTTAACAACTCATCAATAACTTTTGAGCACTTGATGAAGCCTGACTGATGAATCAGCCCGACATGTTGGCTGATATTAAAGGCATAAAGGGTGCGATTTGTCCGTTGCGGTTCGGAAACACAACATTCAGAGCCCCGGGGGAGAGTGCCCTGAAACGCAGCAAAATGAAAAGAAAAGAGTAAATAGAGACAACACCACGCACTTTTGGTGGGTCAGAAGTTCTGATTGAGAGAGATCATTTTTGTGTGAGTCCATACATACATATTTATGGTTGGTGCAAGTCCTGCCATTGACAATTACAATTTATGCTTTGACTCTGGCTCATGACTGTTACCGGCCGATTGAATGGGTGTTATCAGCCTCATAGACATGGGTGAGAAGAGTCCGGTCACACCTACTGGTAGGTTCAGAAGGCTTTTAACATCTATTCACGTTCGATCAACGAATACAAGAGGATGACGGCGACCTCAAGTGGACGTGGTAATCATAGCGAGAGCAATGGCGACGTAGTTTGAAGACATCCCAAGTCTCTTAATTGTCATTTCCTCGTTCCTCGCTCGAACCGGAAGTTGTTCTGCGCCGCCATATTGACGGCCGTCCCAAAGCTCTTATTTCTGCTCTGAGGAGCGAGGAGCCATGAGCGAGGACGCACGAGAACAGACTTCCAGGAAGTATTTTAACGGCCGACACGCCCCCTCATTGTTCATCAGTTATGTGATTGGACGCTGCAGCCGATCGGACTGATAAGATTGTTTTAAACATGTAAACAGTGAAGACAGATCGCAGATTAAACTCAAGCTTTATATTTGATTCGTTTTCTGATTCACCATCTGGTTTAATAAATGTTCATTGTAGTCTGAACAACAAAAGGACCACAAACAACTTTCTTTATGTATTAGAAAGATTTGTCTTTTCATGATCTGATATTTCCCTCAATAACTTTTATTATGGATACAATTAAAGTCAGAGAGAGCTTTTTACATCATGTATCATCATTTCATTCAGTCACGTGAGGCTGATCATTCCTGAGTGTCTGGTTTGATGAGTTATATCATTTAAGTTTAACCTGAAACATGGAGCCTAATAAATGAATTCCAGTAGTCAAGAGAAACAATAATCATATTCTGGGTTAATTAATAATGATGTCACAATCTGAATTTCAAAACATACAGAAGCAAATAATTCATAAATAAGACGAACGCATTCCGCTGGTAGAAATCGATCCTGCGTTTATAAACAGGACACAGAACACAGTTTGTTAAAGAGGTAACAGGCTACAGAGAGAAAACACTTCTACTCTGGCAGTGATGATAACTGTGTCTTTATTAGTTATTAGTATTATTATAGTTACTATTATTAAGTACAGTGATCATGTGAACAGACACAAACTTATCAAAACTCTCTCCAGCTGTTAAAGCCGAATGACAGCTGATCCAGCTGTGATCAGCGGCCGCTGTCATCAGAAACAGACGTCGCTTCACGTGACGCAACTGAGGAAAGGACGTCTCATGTCTCTTACAGCATATTTCCTCGTTTCCTCTCTCCTCGCATGGTTTCCTCCATGCATCCCTGGTGAGAGGGACTAAGACGCAAGGAAAGGACCCAAGTGAGGGAAACGGGGATGCAATTAAGAGACTTGGGATGTACCCGAGGACTGGTTGGATGGATGGGTTGATCAAAACACAGGAATTTCCCCCAGGACATTCGATCCGGTGTGAAACCAAAAGTCACTTATTTTACCATACTTTTGTCACCCAACTTATGTACGAAATGTACGGAAGTTATGTAACTAACGTACTTATCTTAACCGAAACAACTATCTTTTCCTAAACCTGACGAAGTAGTCTTGTGATTTGAAACGAAACAACTTTAGGTTTAAGTAACAAATCTTGGGAAGCGATCGGCAGGCCGGTGGCACTCGAAGCAGGAGTCGTAAAACATCCATCTCGCCGGTGAGGCACAACGGGCACAAGGTGCCTACGCAACCATTGCAGGTATGGCATCACCCCTTCATTCAAAAGTATAAATAAAGCTTTATTGCAGATAAACATTGCAGTCGTTTACGATACCATTGTTGGCTTATCACCACCCTGTAATGGATCCCATATTGGATCTTTATACATCAAAATGTCTCCATCTCCACCATAAACTGATGCACTGCCACAGAAAAACAGTGGAACCTGGCAGACAGCCAGAGGAAGATAACAGGGAAAGAAATCATTTGTGTTTGGCAATTCTGCAATAATCCTGAGCCCCGCTTCGGCATTATTACAGCATCTGACATTTTGCATCGAATTTAGAAGTCAACCAGGGATATGGAGATGAATGGTTTTAAACTGTGTAAATTGATTAGGAGGAACGTGCAGGCCTGACTAATGGTTTACCTGTTGGACTCGACAGGGAAAACAGATCATGACCCATTTAGAAAACAAAGGCTTTGCTTTTCACAGTTCAGGTGAGTCCCTTTGGAGAAATATAATGTGGTATTTACAGATGCAACAAAGTAGACTTTTCACGCCTAATCTGCTGCTCTTGTCTTGGAGAAAAATAGGTGATTTCTGGGGAAAGGGGCCCTGTATGCTAAAAAGGGTTCAGTGCTCCATCAAAGGTTTAGCCATCGACTTGCTTGTAGGAGGGAGAGCATCAATCCATTCTCATTATGGTGTGGTTATTGTTAAAAGTTTCTAATTCCAAAGTGGTGTTTGCTAATCAGACCAAGTTGTAAATACAGTTCTTTTTGCATGTTTGCAAAATTGGAGAAAACATACTTTCCCCGAGTTCCTGGACATTGCAGCCATGCAGGACACTGATCCTAAACGTAGGGTGGATACAAGGCCATGTGAGAACTTAATATGCAAGGCCCTGTTCATACAGTCTGTCTGTCTGTGTGTTCTTTGAATATCTCGAGAACTGTCCATCCTTTCTACTTCTCACTTGGCGGGTGTATTGCGCCAAATCCAAAGGGGTGCAGGGATCTGCCGACTGAGTCAAGCATGTCGTCCGCAGCGAGCCTTTAACACCAACGTTACAACCCTGTGAATTTGCATGTCATATTTTTTCAAACAGTCGTTTTTGCCATTCGGAATTTCACACAGAACGCGAATGTTTCGCAGATGAAAAGTGGTTTTCCTTTTGGAACAAAGTCGATTTTTCTGAGCTTTTGCACCGCAATTAAAGGCATCAACCAATCACGATGAGCGGAACTGGCTGAGTTGCCCCTATAGTTATGAGGCTAATAAAAACAACTCTGCAAACCTTATTACTCCTTTTATTACTCCAGATCCACTCCTTCCATTCTTACCTTTCACAATATAATATTTGCAGGCAAGTTATGGAAGATTTTCCAATTTTTGTGTCGTTACAACCCCGGTGTGTAAAGGCCCCAAAACGTGTGATGATTGGTTCTCAAGAACGATGCAAGCAGCACTTCCGCCAAGCAAGCAGCCTGCTTCGAGCGGCCATGGGCTCCGAACTGACATGCCCCAAACCACCCGAATTATTTTTTTTATTTATTGTATTTATTACTTACCAGGGAATGTTAACATTAATCAACATTTCAATTTACACCTTATTGTAAATGTGCCAGAGTTAGCTAGAGAGCAAACGTCATAGTACAACATTATACAGCACAATACATAAATACATTACAAAAGTAGCAGATTTGTAAAAACAATGACAGTATACAATGGCAGTGCCAGAGATGAGGTGGTATGATTACTCGTGACTGCAGGTTGTTGCATGGTTACTGAACTAGTACAAGACAATACACAGTAGGAGTCAAAACAGCACCGAAAACACCAGTAGTGGAATGTAATTAAGTGCTACATTAAACTGTAGTCTCAAATAACATTACATCAAGGGTCACCTTTAATAACCTGCAGGGTATTTAGAGGACAAAATGGTTCCAATGGTATTATCCCCTGGCATGTAACACTGTGGGAACGTCTACTAAACGTAAGTTTGAATCATTAATTCTTCTTTTGGGGCCCAAACCTTGTCATATGTAAATAATACATTTGATGTCTGAAATATTGTCTTTATCTCTGTCAAAACAATGCTTTTCTGCACGATGCATTATGCGTCTGAGTATTTTTACACATCTTTACATCGGTACCTTATGCCGTTACTCTTGTAATATTTGTTACAGGTTGGCCAAAAAACTCTCGGCAGAGTCTACGTCTAAGATACAGAAATATTGTCAAATAACACCGAATGATGCTCAGAGAACTGAGAATGGAAAGCTTACTGAAACCGTGAAGACAAACTGGCAAAGATAGAGGGAGGAAGGGTAATGAGGGACAGGTGAAATTAATCAGGTCAGGGTACGTTATCACACAGGAGGGAAACACACGAGGGCAGGAAGGGAAGTAAGTGGTTTTAATAGATTGTGTTTCTTTAAAATAGTGGAACTAAGTAGAAAGGCTAGAATGCATATTGTATAGGACAATGTATAAAAAGAGTTGCACTGTTCAATCGACGTGGATGCACAGAAAACATCCTCAAATTAACTTGAATTGTATACCTACTGATATCAAATCCTAGCACAGAGCTAAAACAACAACCAATGCATCAATATCACAGCCACCCACCATCAAAGCTGTTCAAACTCAGTGTGTGCAGTGCTGAAGATGATGAGGTGCTTTCCGATTCTCAGAACAGCAGAACTTTGCCTTGATTTTCACTTTAATCTTGTGTGTAATCTTGAGTATGAAGCGACTCGGGCTCTATGTGTCGGATGTCAACAAAATAATCTGAAAATCAAACATCGTCTCTTGGCTTAATCTTCTCTCTGGTTTCATCATTAGGAGGGTAAACATCATATTTTTGGTACAAAGCACTCGCATTTCCTCTGAAGGCGCTCACAATCGACAAATCAGCATAAACAATTACTGCGGATGTAATTAAGAACCCTGAGTGACAAGGGCATCTGAACGGCAACTCAAGAAAAACACGAGTGAATAATGAGCAGTGGTGTTAAATCATCTGATACAATCTTCTGAGAGGAGGACCACACTGGTCCGGCTCATATTCTGTATGAATTCCCGGGGCCTTCAAACGGCTGTGCAAGGCCTGCCTCTAGAGGAGGTAGTAATTATGACGAGCATAAAGGAGGGAGTCAGGTGATGTAGTATAAAGAGCGGTAAAGCCTGCGTAGGTTGGAGGTCGGGTCTGGATGGTTGTTGTTAAACACGCACAGGACTTTCACCCCGGAGATCACGTCATCATATCATGTATCAGCTACGCTGCAGAGGAAACACCAAAAAAACACATGTCACTCGCTATACCCAATCCGGACATCCTGTCCATCAACGGTGATGAGAAAGAAGCGAAATGCAACGCCTGTTAGTGACTTCCATCATCAGCGGCTTAAAAAAACACGCTTAATACCGTTAGGGCAGGTGCTAGGTGCTAGGTGCCATTTGTCAAGAAATCTTTACTGATATAAAATGCCCACTATGTCCAATGTCAAGTAGAGTAACTTACAGCATTGCTCCTAGGACGCTTCCAGGTGGATGCGAGCAGATTACACCTCTGAGCATGTGGCTCTCTTTTGTTTGACTTCAACCAATGAAGCTACCAAAACCGGAAGTGATCATGACGTGAACGAAAAAACAACATTACAATACTATCTTTTCGTCTTGTAATGAGCATAAACAAATTATCTATAAAAATACCTTTAAAGGCAACACAATTAGTTTTTAATGCACGCATGTGGTGTTGGGTTGGCACTCTACATCAAACGATACTCATGTTCAGGTATCTAAATGGGTATCGGGAAGGAGAACATTGTTCCGGAACATCTCTAGAAATGAGTGTTAGATAATAAATAAAACAGACAACTTTTCCAAGGGAGGATCTTGCCTACAGTAGATATTGTTATTCAAAAAGAGTAGTATAGATAGGTACACCCCAAGTTGATTACAATCATTTGTTCCTGGCAAATCAAAAGGATAATGCGTTTCTAATGCAAATCGGACCGCCCTACCTTGAAGACACATTTGCCATTCTGCTTTTCTTCCCGGAACCAAATTTCATCCCGATTAAGTGTTGCAGCTACAGTCCGATTCATCACATGTCTGTATTCAGAGTGTCTCAGGATGCTTCGGGCTGATTGAGAGTAGCCCTGGCTTGTCTTGGATTCATGAGGGGCCTGTGGTACCTTCCTGGGGTAAGTATTTAAAAGGAGGCAGTAAAATATCGCTGCCCACACACACACACACACACACACACGACAGCCGCTACGGTCCGCAATCCCCAAGGTGTATGATCAGTTTCACAGGCTGGCAAATGCCTCTGTAGGGAAGGTTGATGGATTTGGCAGATACGATGGTTTCTTCAAAGACACAGTGGAGCAGAGTGAGTGATGGTGCTGCTGCCATTAGCTTGCTTCCTCGCTGAGAGTAGCTCAGCTCTGCTTCCAACCCGGCATATCGCTCATTAAAATATAACCCATCGCATAAACGAATGCACTACATGGAAATCTTATTGCAGTATATTGATGCCACGATAATCATGACCACAACCGCTATGTAAATGGGTTAAGTGTTTGCATCCTGTCATGCTGCAATTACATGCGTAGCATCTTGTTTGTGTTATTGTTTAGTGTGTTTCACACCAAAACCAATCATCACTGTTATTACAGTAATACTTTACTCTAGACCAGAGATGGAATGTAGAATTTTCACGGTTTTGAATGTATGTTTTAATATACTGGTAGGGTTATAGTTTATAGTATTTAGGCATGCTCTTAAATCTCTCACAATGTGTAAAATTGATGATTTATGATTAAATGAGATAGGATTAATGTTATCGATCCAACTTGGGGTGACTGAAGTGGAAAAGAGCGAGAGCAGATATTGTATTTAGTGTAATACTCACACAGAGGGAGAGTAGTTTCATTTTCTACTAAGGTAGACATTGGTCTACTACATTTTTACATAAATAATAGCTGTTTGCTGTTAGATTAATGCTCTGAATGTCGTACATAGAACCTTATAATGATAATAATAATAATATAATTTGGTGGAGAATAATGTCAAGGCTGAATTACCAACCAGGAAAAGTGGGCAGCTGCCTCAGAACCCTTAAAACCCGAGGCCTATTTTGTCATTCTATTAAAAATGTGTTTCGGAATATGCAGCACCTTTAAGCATAATATCAACAAACATGATGAGTGTCTTAAGATGGGTTCTATTTCATTACCTTATCTTAACGGCATGACCAGTTCCCTGTGTCAAAATCTAGTTTTATGCTAAAAATGTCAACATGTTCTCACTCCCAAATTGTCAAATACCGACAGTTGGTCAGTGGCCTTAAGCTGCAAAACTATGGCCCCCCAGGTAGCCCAATAGCATCAGCACAAAAAAACCTCCAACTTAGTTTTACAAAAAGTTTTTAGGTTTACAAAAGTACTTGGTAAGGCTTAGGAAAAGATGGCGGTCTGGGTAAGAATAAGCCCAGCTGTTCTCTAACGTTGTTAGATCTTTGTGACTTCGGGTGACCAAAATGCAGTAACTTCTAATGCTTACTGAATTTGACGTATAATACCTACATTTAGGTATGTGTTCTGTTGGATTTTGACGCCAAATTGCTTTCTCATTTCTAACTACAATTCAACGAAGTTGATGTCACCCAAAGCCCAAGTATTGATATTGGGACTGAAAGGTCTGGGACTGATTGGTGCATCCCTTATTAAAAAAAAGGGGCCCCACAGTCCATTTTGACCAAGGGTCCTCAGATATTTGAACCTGCCCATGCAGGTACCAATGTGAACAGCCTGAGACACAGTTATTGCATTTGAAAGATTGGTTTTGTGTAATTCCTGTTTGAAATGGTGATGGTCTTGCTGTATTATCAGCAGGTACAAATAAACTGCAGTCTTCAGCAATTGCTGCCATCTTTACCGACCTCAGCAGCTGGCAGAGGAGCCTTTGTTGATGATCGGACTGAATGGCTTTTGTAATACCACGGAGTGATTTTTGGAAAAGTTCAACTGCTTCACTTGGGTGGGAATAATGCAGTGACATTTGGAAAAAACTGAATAGTTGGTGTGTTGTATTCACTCTAATTACAAGTGCTGCGTGTTTGGTTTGATTGGAACTAAAAGTGGACTAAATGAGTTTTGTGAAAACCCCTCTTCATCCGCAACAGCACTGATAGATCTCTATGTGGTACCAGCTAGGCTGCCTGGAACAAACGTTTTTGCCACACAGGAGTAGTTCGGATGGTATACTTTAATGTTTCCAAAGTGCTGTGTGTGTTATTGGTATTGATAAACTTCCTGTAGATACATTAACATCATTCTGTGCAAAATCAGACAAAAACCCTGTAGGTTCACCAGAACCTCCTTCACCCAAAACAGATAAGGGACGGATGCCAAGTCCAGGATGATTCATGCAGAATTGACTTCCAGGTAAGCGTATTGCTGCCAAGCCATAAAGTAAAACGGATCAATATGACGTTATAATGTGAAAGGTTTATTGTGAAAACACTAACACATTTTCTAACTATAACAAGGTATTTTTTTTATTACGATGTACACACTTCTCACTTCATGATAAGAAACATTTCTTATTATAACAATATGCTATTCATCTTGTTATAGAGTATGAATCACGATACGTTATTGTTATAAAAAGATGGTTTTCACATAACAAATTTTCACATTTTTCCAACATACAAACATTTCAGGTTATGATAATAACGTCTCTTATAACAATATGCTATTTATCTTGTTAAAAAGTATATATCATAAGTTATTGCCATAAAAAGATGTTTTTCACACTATAACAATATATTTTCCCTGTTATAACAAGACACTTTTCTTGTTATAACCACACTACACTAACCACACTATTTATAGCACAAATTACATGATAAGTTATTGTTATACCAAGAGGTATTATAACGTTATATCACGGTATTTTACTATAGTTATTACGACATACAAACATGTCACGTTATGATAAACATTTCGTATTATAACAATATGCTATTAATCTCGTTATAGCGTATGTCAAATTATAACTTATTGTTATAACAAGATGGTTTTCACGTTATATAAAGATACTTTCACGTTATTACTACATACAAACATGTCATGTTATGGTAATATACTTTTCTCATTATAACAATATGCTATGTATCTTGTTATAGCGTATGTTGCATGATAAGTCATTGTTATAACAAGATGTTCACGTTATAACAATATATTTTCACGATAAAATAAGAAACTTTTATTGTTATAACCATGTACTATTTAACATATTACAACATGATACATACATGTGGTTTGATCCCCGGCTCCTACTGTCCGCATGCCGAAGTGTCCTTGAGCGTGACACCCCATGTTGCTCAACCTGGCGCTTCACATCAGCCCACCGCCACCTAAATGCATAGGATGGGTTAATTGTTCGAATTGGTCAAATTTCTTGTGTATTTCCCCTCTGCTTGAAAGTTTTCATTGCATATCAATTTGAACAACTGGTTCATCACGAGCAAAGTTCATTCTCCCTTAAGGCAATGCCATGCAGTGAGCGAGCAAAACCGGTCCAATCAGGACTGATCAGTAGCATCCCAGCAGTCCGAAGTCAACAAGAGTGATTTGAGTGGGTGTGTGCCTGTGTAAGGTCAGGACGTGCTTCGCTGCAAATCACCCTCTCACCGGGCAGCAATGTGAGGCATGAAGTGGCGGGGAAAATCACAGAATGGCCTATTGTAAATTGTGCTGAGCGGGAGATGTGTGGGCCAGCATTGTGACACTATTATCTTTCCATCTGACATGAGATGTGCCGCATTATTCATGGCGGTGTGAATAGATGGAGGATCCCAAAGGCCCGGGTGAGTGGAGACGGGCAAACAAAATAATAGATGAGTATTTATGCAGTTGCTGAAGTGGAAGCGCTGCCAGGAGATTACTTACAAACTGATATATAACGTGCGTGACATGCCACCCCTTTAGGAATGATTAGGCTGCGCAGATTCTGCAGATTTTCATAAAACGAACAGCGATTGTTAACAGCTGTCCCTTTCCCCCTGCTTTATTTCTGCACAAGCACATTTGCAGATAGCGTTGGAAAGCCTCTGAAAATCAGCCACAATTCATTGCGACTCTCACACTGAATGCATAATAGTCCGGTCCTACTGGCGAACAGCTGCTCGGCTGTCCCCTCCTTTGCAGGAAGCTTGATTTAGAATAAACACAGCTGATAAACGCGCCCCGCACAGTGTCCCAGTAATGACTGTAATGATGACGGCGTTCAGCTAGAATGCGCGAGGTCGGGGATGCAACCTTTAGGAGCTGCCGCGGCAGTCCGATGGGGCCTGCAGGGTCTCTTTACGGACGGGGGGTGGGCGGGTCGATGCTCAAAAGCCAGGACCCAATAGGGGTCCCTAATGGGGCCTGTATTGATCCTAGCATGGTGTTCACCCCATGGGTCTAATGGAAAAGGCTGCAGAAAAAAAAAAAAAGCTCTCCACTTTCAGAATTTGGATCACACATTGGGGCAGAAGTGTTCACTTTGTCAGACAAAACTGGCCTGGAAGGTGTTTGTTCGAGCGGTTACAAGGTGAGCCGATATCGTAAAAAGAGCAGCTGAGGAGGCTCGTGCTGGGAAAAAAAAAGCCCCCTTGAGTGCTTACAGACACCAGCTATGATGTATAGCCTACATGTCCCCTAACAACCTTGATGGGGTACATTGAATGTAAACTAGGTTGCATAGTGTGTTTGCGCACGGTGCTAAAGGGCCACCGTCAGCCTCGGAGGCCAGATAAACAACGACCTCTGCTTTGATTTGGATCAGGCCGCTTGTGTGGCAAAGCGTCTCTGGCGATATGTGGTGCAGTAGCTCTGTAAATGATGCTCGTGTTGGACGATTCTGTACATTCAGTGGACTAATTTACATCCAGTGCCAACATGCGTGTCAATGCAGGAATTAGTGTAAGGTCAACCACTTGGATCCACTTACCATTTTTGTTTTTAAAACCATAACCACAATCTGTTACCGACCCGAAAGTCTTTAGCTCTTGTACTTGAGGTGTACAGTTACAAGAAGGACTTAAATCAAATCCTTTGCATTCGATTGGACCGCTAAAGAGTGGGCGGGCTTGCATTGTAGCGCCATACAGAGCTACATATAGCGCTATAGAAGACCGTCACAAAAATTAACTAAATTATAGATATTTCCAAACTAATTCATGTTTGCGAAATGATTTCTGTCCATGCGGCTAATACCAGCGTGTGTCACTCAGGAATCCATTTCATCAAGTAGAAGTTGTCAAAAAGAAATGATGGGAAAGCATCATGAACCACCAAACAGAATTCAGTGAGTTAGCATAGACGACACGTTTGACTAAAAAAAGAGAACTTTGCAAAATGTTCCACACTTTTTTTTAAAGTGTGTTCGGTGATAATAAGCATCATTTAAACTATGATGTCTGGAAGTTGGCAAGTATTCTGATAAACCATCAACCATCTTCATTGACCATCTATAAGTGCTTTAAAGTTGTGAATTTGGCTGCTGAACTTTTTTCCCCCTGGGGTTGAGGAGCGATGACCCTGTCTCCTGTGGTGTCAAAGAAGGACGGCTCATAAAATGCACCGACTTCACCGATAGGTCACCAAATCTCACTCCAAACTAAATGGAAAACGTGGCAGACGTGTAAAAGTACTACATCCAGATAAAACACAAAGAAAGCAGTGTTATATATAGTTTTTCTTTAATTACTGTTCAAAGAACTCACTTTTGTGTCCTTTTCAACTCTTCAGCTGGGCAACATCCTTATCGTTTGATTTACTGACGAATGTCATCTCTCATTGCAACTACTGCAGATGCACTGATTACCAAATTAACCTTCGGATCACCATTCAACTGTAATTGTTTACGAGAAAAATGTTTGCCTGCAATCGCTCGTTCTATTTCCAGCCACTGGCGCAGCTGTCAGCTGCAGTGCACATCTGCAGGGAAGAACACGCAGCAGCCGGCCCGGAGACGCTTCACAGAGCTCTACACAAAAAAAGGATAGTCCGCTTTGTGCTGCAAACTTTTTTCCCCCCCAACATCCTGCAGAGTTCCATCGGATCGTTCCGCTGTGATTTACGGGGGGAAAGGTCAACCCAAACGCATGATCGAATGATTAAAGTGCTGTTCTGCTGATGTTTTAGTGAGACGACTCGGGAAGCAGACGTTTTGCCGCATTCTTTCCGACATAAAGTCTCAGTCGACATTACCGCAGGACAAGCAATGATTCATTTCACTGTTATACCCATGTGGAGTGATTTTAAAGCATGAAATAACTGAATTAGTGGACGTCTTCCAGCAACTCCCACCCCAGTTTGACCAATGATCTTTTCCACCTGCTATCTCTCGCAAAATGTTTTGGCATCAGTGTTTTTTTGAGAGGAAGGCTTCCTCGGCTTTTAACAAGTTGAAAAAAGGGATGTTTGTTTTACAAGGAAATATTGAACTGAATATTTTTTAATGAGTAAAGTTTATTTTTCTAATTTTTAATAACACCTATTTGAAAAAAGCTCTAGGGTCTCTTTCATTTGTCTGTCAATCTTGTTGTATAAACCTACCGAAATATGAAATCTCTCCTCAAACACCGTGCCAATGCAGGAAGTGACATCACGTGCAGTTTAAAGACGTCAGTGTGGTAAGTTGAGTATTTTTTCTGTGTTCGTCTTCATGACTGGAGTTCCACTGCTCTGTCCAACTCTCACAAACGTTTCCACCGTTGTCCTCAGGCAACAGGTCGCATGACACAATGACAAACAGACCGGATGAAGCGAAAGGTAAAAGGTTTTATTTCTCCGTAGGGTCCTTTTCATGAAGACACTTGTAACAGCAATCTGAGCCTGTCCTTGGCAAAAAAAAAACAAGTAGTTTTAGTGGACGTACATTGGCGGTGAGGAGTTGCCCTGAGCGATTACATTGCAGCTAACCTCTTCAGGAGCCGTCATTGTCGTCTCACACACACACAAACGCCTAAACTTGGATTTCCTTGTAATCTTGTATGGTCTTGCGAAATCACGGCGAATCCAGCAAGACAATGCATCAACCAAAAAATAAATAACAACAGATTTGGCTGGTGCAAAAGAGTTGTATTTGTGCACAACAGTTGCTGTTCGCGTCTGTTTAGCAAAACAAGATTCAAAATCCATTATGAACAGCTGAACTGGGAATGGCAGAGGGGGGTACAAACAGCTGAAATAATGCCCCACGAATGTAGCATCTATCACACAAAGGATGAGGGATGATGGATTGAGCGTGAGCAGCAGCAGCACAATCTGGCCTCTTCCTGATCTGTGTGTCAGAGCATCAGAAGAGGTGAGAAATGGATGCAATTAACGTTGTGTCATTGGTTGCATTATCATGAATACTGCAAGGTGAGGGGTAATTTGTGTGATTGATAGGAGTCTCTGACCACAGACTCCAAATATTACTTCCCACAAGGCTTTGCAGTTGAGGGCCAATGGGAGACAAACAAAAAATAATTAGGTTGAAAATATCTCAAGAATTGTCTATCTCATATGTTGACTTGGAAATCTATTGATTGATTAACCTCTGAAAGGACCATCCTGATAACAGGCTCGTAGGAGTTGGACAGGTTTACAATGGTTTGAAAATACTCAATCTGAATACACACTTTGAAAGAATGCACTCAAACTAGACTCTTACCAATTCAATCTGGGGGGTCATGTCTAAGTAAAAATATGGTTATAGAAGGATAGTTTAGATTTTTTGACGTGGAGTTGTATCATAGAGTGGACATAGTCACTGTTACGTCACCCATTGGTTTGTGGGCTGCGGTTTTAAAAACCTCGAGTTCGGCCATAGCCATGTTGTTTTATGCAAACAGTGAACGGAAGTGACCATATTTGGAGGAGTGACGCCGTAGTGGAGACCCTGTATACAGCTCTGGTAGGGTAGCGATCTGTAAATCACAAGGTAGCCACGCCCTAAAACATACCTTGCTTTGTCGTCCACTTCACTCTAAATGGGACCATAATTTACTAAATGAACATCATGCTGGAATGAAGACTTGAAACCAGCCGTTGGGACCGTAACATGACTTTATGGTCTCAATCTCTAGTTTCAGGTCTGCAGTACATTGCTCTGCTCCCAAGCTGGTACTCTTCTTCTATGTCTTTTTTGGGTGCAATGACAATTTGCCTCTCATTGACAGACGCATTCGTAAATGAGTGGCGGCGGAGCTTCTATGCAAGGCGCGAGCCTACCCATCAGGGTCCACTTAGGGTTTAGTGTCTCACTCAAGGACACTTCGGGAATCATACCACCATTCTACCACCCGCAGTCTATAACAAAAATCCACAGCCCAGGAGAACACACTAGGGGTAGTGGGTGCTGTAACTATAGAGCTATTAGCCTGAAAGACAATGGTATTTTTCTGTGCGGGGTGTATACAGTATATATATATATAGATATATATATCTATATATATATAAATATCAGTGACTTGCATACTGGTATTACTGGTATTTGTTTTACCTAACTGTTTCATTACCTTCTGTTCTGCAACATTATTTTGAAAAGAAAGAATACATTATTTTATTACTAGATTAAAGGGGGGGGGGGGGGGGGGGGGGGATTTGGGACTTCCTTTCTTTTTAGAGGAAATGTGTACGTCGATAGCTGTGTCGTCTCCAATCTCACGTGGCATTTTCTTTCTCCTTAACGTCTGGAGCTGAGAGCAGAGACGCCCCTCTCCCGACGAAAGCTGTTGACCCTTTGTCAGACTTTTTATACAAGGTCGCTCGAACGTAGGAGCCAAGATCAATTGTATTCATGTCATTTCCGCTGACGCTGCTGCCTTGTAGCAGTCAACTCACTTGAGCTGTCGCCACACACAGCCGCGTGGAGGATCCTCTTAATTTCCTGCACTTTCGACCAGGTCCTTTCTCCTTGTTGCTCCCGATTTGTTTAACATAGGTGCAATTTTCCTCTTTACACAGAAACAAATCACGATAAGTCTCTTTTGACAGCAGCTTCTGAGCTTTATTGTATAAGAAGCCTCCACTGAAACCACACATTTGAAGTAATTGTGAAAGAAATCTCTTCATGACATTGCAGCTTCTTTTGTTGGACCTGATCCAAAAAAGTGAGATTGCAACATAAAAGTCATGGGTTTTAAGCTGCCTCCTTAGTGTCCTTTGGTAAAACTCAGTTGTGAATGCACCAAAGGATTGCCTGTGTGCAAATAAAACAAAAAGAACTTTGCTAACTGTGCTATTTGCACGGATTTAATAAAAGGTTGTATGCAAAAAATATGCAAAATGTACCTTTTTCTATGCGAATGATCGTCATTGCAAGAACAGTCCAATTCACAAACATCAGCGGCAATAGCCACACTGAAATTATTAGCGTCTTCAGAGAGTTGGTGGTAACTGACAGTGGCGCCGGCAGGATTCTATTCCATAGGCCCGCTTATAGGCTACAGTACCTTACATTTTGGTTCCCAAACCCATGACTACAACGCCACCATACAATTTTTGATTACGTGCGAGCATTTCAAAGACCAGGCCTGAAAAACAGCCACCTAAATAATAGGCTGCAGAATATATCCAGAATCGCCTTAAAACCCTTGATGGCATATTGTTGCCCTCAGGCAACAAACTACCTTTTTGGACCTCACACCTCCCTTTCAATTGTTTTTAACATGAAAACAGTATATACTATCACCAGACTAGGCCCTGGGCCACAATATACCCCGACAACATTAATTCAGCAGCCCCCATCAATAGACAGCGATAATTAGTGAATTGAGTGCCCTCCTATTCAGTAAACACAACATGAAACTCATCAATATAAGACAGTACGTCAACAATAAGTCAAGACGAAGCTTTGATCACAATACACAGACATTAATTCAGCAACTTCCATCAGCAACACATAATAAACAGAGTGCCCTCCTGATCAGTAAACACATTATGTGTCTAAATGTGTGTATGTGTAATACAGATACTATTTTGACTTTGACGGGAACCTTTTATTATTTAACTCCGCCCACACTTAGCAGGAGCGGGGCGAAACATACAAAAGGGTTGCTTGGGAGTCCTACCAACATTACACTCTGCAGATACATACAACACAGCAGCTTACTGTAGGACAACATGAGCAACAGAAACAAAAGGATGACAGCCCTGGAGGCTCTGGAGCACATCCTTGATCACGACAGTGAAATAGAGGAGGATGTGTCTGAAGATGAAGACCATCTTGAGGTCAATTCAGATTATAATGGTGCTGATTATGAACCATCAGATGAGGAAACTGATATACCTGTTCCTCCAAGCGAGACATTCGTGTCAAAGAATTGTGAAATACAGTGGTCATCCTCACCCAATACACGTCAGCCAAGACTGTCTGCCGAAAATATTATAAAGACCGTGCCAAATGTATTTGCATAAAAATAAATAAAATTGAAAACCTCCAGGTACCCGGTCATACCTTTCTTTTCACCATAGACATAGAATCACTGTACACTAATATTGAAACCCCACTCGGCCTCATTGCCATTCAAGATATCTTTAATAAATACTCATTCAAGGAAATAATCCAACTTCTCCACATCACCTTGACTCGGAACGACTTCACATTCAACAATAAACACTATCTCCAGTTGTGCGGGTGTGCAATGGGCCGGAAATACTCTCCGGCGTATGCTAACATCTCTAGGTTCGGAGATCGGTTTTATGAGTCTACCCCACGTTTTTAACCCCTAGAATAGACTCGGTTTTAACTTAGGGCAGGCCCTGCCACCCACGGCTTCCAATGTGGTTTATGCTGTCAGGTGTGGGGCCTGCCACAAACTATACGTGGGGGAGTCAAAGAACGAACTGCACCTTAGAATCAACCAGCACTTTTATATGATCAACAGTGGGAATGACACGAGCGTCCTATATGCACATTTTAAACTCCATGGCACACGGTCTCCAAAGTGTGGGCCTGGAGAGCAGCAAGTGGTGGAGCACGGCACAGCGGCAAGCAGCGGAGAGGAAATGGATCCACAGACTGGGAACTATAGACCCTCACGGGCTAAATGAAAAATACTAACGCAGTCTGTTTTTATAGAAGCAGGAAGCAGCTGCTCGAAAATTCAATGGAATAAATCCGTTTTTCGTCACGAAAACCATCAAAACGTAAGTTTTTTTACCCAATTTTTTTTCTGGTGACCTGTGGCTGATGTTGGCTTATATATATATATAACTTTTGAACGGTTTGAAAGAGAGTAATTTCGAAAACGCTAGTCGACGCCGGGTCGAATGCCGGCCCTGCTAGATGTGTTCATCCGCCATGATCGCTCCGCGCTTTCTCATGAGACCAAAACAAAGACCATAGTACGCAGTTTTTTGCGTGGTAAAACGTGGTATTGTGGTAAAACTTATAGATATCTTCTAGATATGATCTTAGTTCATGTATAATTCTGTTTTGCAGTGTGTAAAATGGCTCCCATGGTTGTTTCGCCCAGAATCTCTGTTACACAGGTATTTCTTTTAATTTTTGTATTCGTTTTGCAAAAGTGAATTGTACACAGAGTACACATGTGTGTACCCCCTCTACGTCCCCTTTAAAGGGGACCCTCGGTAGCAAGAGTTAACAACACCTCGTATTATGAGCCACTAAAAACCCCCATGTACATGGAAACAGCCGATCTTATCAAGAAAATCCTGGACGATATGGTCCAGAAACATGCCATAACGGGAAAACAACGCACTTACCTGACACAGGATATGCCACAATTAAGACACTTCTACCTTCTACCTAAAGTCCACAAACCCCTGGAAACATGGCCAGTCCCCTTCAGAACACCTCCGGGGCGTCCAATAGTGTCGGACTGTGGCAGTGAGAGCTACCAGGTAGCAGAAATCCTGGATTACTATTTAAACCCCCTTTCTACCAGACACAGCAGCTACCTTAAGGACACATATGACTTCCTGGGTTAAAGGTTAAAGCAGTAACCAACCACCTGGAGGTGGACTTCTTGGACGTTACCACTTACAAAGGCACGGACTTTCACTCTACCGGACGGCTTGACACCAAGGTGTACTTCAAACCCACTGACTCACATGCTTTATTGCACCGCTCCAGTTTTCACCCAAAACATACGTTCCGAGGTATCCTCAAATCCCAATGAATGCATTTTAAACTAATCTGCTCGCAAACAAAGGGGGGGCCGTATGATCTCCGCCTTTCGCAGGAACAAGAACCAAAAGGATATCCTGGTCCACACAAATTTAAATGGAGAGGACCAGGAAGGAGGCGCTTCGAGGTTCGGAGATCGGTTTTATTCATCTCCCCCACGTTTTTAACCCTCATGCGAGGATTGGTTTTAACCTGGGGCAGGCCCTGCAGCCTACGGCTAGAAACGCAGTCTACGCTGTCAGGTACAGGGCCTGCCACAAACTGTACTTGGGGGAGACAGGTAATGAATTAAACTCAACAACATATTTATTTGATCAACAGTGGTAATGGTATGAGCGTCCTGTACACATATTTTAAACTCTATGGCTCACACAATGTACAAAGTGTGGGCCTTGAGAGCAACAGACATTGGAGTGTGGCACAGCAGAGAGGAAATGGATACACAGACTGAAAACGATAGAACCTGACGGTCTGAATGAAAAGTATTAACTGTGTATCCATTTTTTTAACCAGGTTTTTAACCTTTTTTAATAACAAAACACTTCCTGGTCTCCATGGTCCCACCCCCACAGGTCCTTTTATCGGCGACCCCGTCTGCAGTGAGATTACCCTTCTCCTATATACATATATATATGTCTTTTAATCCCTTTAATTCCCCCCCTCTTTCCTCCCCAAACCATTTTTAGGCACCCCTCTACCGTGTAATCACATGAAATGTTTAAATATTAATATCTAAATAATTAGAAAATATTTATTCCAAATTATTTATTAAATTATTTTTACTAACTGTGTATAATATCGTATTTTATCAAACCAGTGCTGTGTGCCGACGAGCCCGCTAACACGAAAGCGAGCACTGAGGTGGACAACAAATCCATGATGATGAAGGGAACAACAAAAAGAGAAAAGCTGACTTCATCCCCAACATCTGAGTTGTCAACCTCAAACCCCAGCAGGGGCTCGACGGTGCCACCTGGCTCCCCAGGACGGCCAGAACCACACAAACACCCCCACACCTACAGAAAGATACAAGACTGGTCGCTGGACGTACGGAAGACGACCTTGATTGTTGGGGACTCGAACATTCAGACATCCACACATACAGGTAGACAGTTACCCTGGAGCCACCCTTTACCATATCACAGCAATACTAAAGAAACTCCCTCCTCAGTTAGACCCAGTATACATCATTCTTTCAATAGGCCTCAACAACTGTTTGGCAGAAAACCACATTACCACCATTCATAAACAACTCGGACAACTGTGGTGGACCAGCCAACTCACTTTCCCCAACGCCACCATCCACATCCCAATCATCAACTTTTCGGACACACTGGCACCCAGAAAACAAGCATTTCTCACCCAATTTAACACCTTCATTGCCGACAAGTACAACTTCATTCCAGAAATCAACCCACTTCTATTTCACGTTAACCCCAAAGACGGTATTCACTGGACAGCAGAGACGGCCGGGATGTTGCTCAGGTACTGGAAACCGCATTTAAACATGTAATTGGGGATGAATGTAACCATACATCTCCCCATACCTCCAACATCACCAACCTCTGTTCCACCTTCTCCCTCACGCCTACACAGCTGGAGATACTGGAAAAAGGTCTCACCTTCATCCCCACACCCAAACCCCCCACCCGACCGGAGATCAGAGGGGATCTCCACACCTTTCACAGGAGGCAGAAGTTGTTAGACCACTTCTGGGGAGCACCGAGGCGAGAGCCTGTCTCGTTCACTGGACCGTCCTCTTGGGAACCACACCCAAAAACCCTTTCACCTCAGATTACTCAACTCATTCAGAAAAATCTAGAAGCACCGACACGATGGTGCCCCCTTGCACACACGCAGCCCAATATTAGCCAGCAACACAAACACATTCTTAAAACATTGGGTAACAATAAACAGTCATTAAACCAGCCGACAAAGGGGGCCAGATTGTTTTACAGGACAGACATAACTACATATTAGAAGCCGACAGACAACACATATTATGCACCACTCACGCAATCATTACAGTTAGAAACACAACAACTCATTAGAGACATTACACATAGCCTACATGGCAATCAATACATCAACTCAAAACAAAAACAATATCTGGACGGTCCAGATGAGCCCAGGCCTCGCCTCTTCTACCTGCTCCCCAAAATACACAAGCCTCCTGTGACGTGGACGGTCCCCTCTGTTGTTCCGGTCGGCTGCCCGATAGTCAGCGATTGCGGCTCCGAGTCCTACAACATCACGGAATACATTGACCATTTTATTAATCCGCTTTCCCAACTTCACCCCGGTTATCTTCAGGACACTTATTTCGTCAATAAAATTGAAAACCTCCAGGTACCCGGTCATACCTTTCTTTTCACCATAGACATAGAATCACTGTACATTAATATTGAAACCCCACTCGGCCTCATTGCCATTCAAGTTATTTTTAATAAATACCCCGACCCAGACAGACCAGACAAGGAAATAATCGAACTTCTCCACATCACCTTGACTCGGAACGACTTCACATTCAACAATAAACACTATCTCCAGTTGTGCGGGTGTGCAATGGGCCGGAAATACTCTCCGGCGTATGCAAACATCTACCTGGCCCATTGGGAGAGAACGGCATTCCATAAACTGCAGCACAAACCCCTGCTCTACTTCCGGTACCTGGATGACACACATTGTTGGACAGCTTAAATACACATCACCCTCAAACATAACCTCCAACATCTTTCGGTCGAGTTCCTGGACACCAGGGTCTTCTTCCAAGAATCCGGCAACCAGAACAAAACCCTGGCCACGAAAGTCCATTTTAAAGAAACCGACCGCCACGCCCTCCTCCACAAATCCAGTTACCACCCCAAACACACCTACAGAGGTCTCATCAAGTCTCAGCTGATCCGGTTCCACAGGATCTGCACCCTCCCGGGTCATCTCCCCCACGTTTTTAACCCCCAGAGCAGACTCGGTTTTAACTTGGGGCAGGCCCTGCCACCCACAGCTTCCAATGTGGTTTATGCTGTCAGGTGTGGGGCCTGCCACAAACTACACGTGGGGGAGACAAAGAACAAACTGCACCTTAGAATCAAGCAGCACTTTTATATGATCAACAGTGGGAATGACACGAGCGTCCTATATGTAAATGTTAAACTCCATGGCGCACACGGTCTCCAAAGTGTGGGCCTGGAGAGCAGCAAGCGGTGGAGCACGGCACAGCTGAGAGAAAATGGATCCACAGACTGGGAACTGTAGACCCTCACGGGCTGAATGAAAAATATTAACCCAGTCTGTTTTCATCACATCGACATGGACTAGCGGAGCCAGGGATCGACACCACGATCCTCTGATTGAAGGACGGCCCTACTCTACCACTGAGCCACAGTCGCCTCTAGACGCATGGACGAGTAGAGTGATACAGTTTATGATGAAGTGTTTTAAATAGTAAGGTTTTCATCAGAGATGTATGTTGGGGCTGCAAAATTAATCGATTAGCAATTGCGATCATTATTTCAGCTTCCCAGGATTAAATGAAAAGGATCGCCTGTGATACCGACCCTTAAAATGCGTGCTGCGCTCATAGAATACTCTGCTGCATGTGAAATCAAGCGCTTGCTAAACAACTAGCCACCAGGGGGCGACCCAGATGTTTCAGCTTCCCTTTTGGGGAGCTGTCGTGCCGCTACGCGTGCACCCTACAGCGGCAGCCTGTGTGAAACACAATGCACCGATTCAGGTGAAGCAGAAATGTATTGTAAGTCTTCATTTGATTTGGACATTAGTGGGAATACAGCACAACATGCAAGTGAAAGCAGTGCCGACTGCCGACCGACAATATATAATCGTGATCTAGAGTTGGGTGTGAGAGTTTTGACTTCAATTTAAGACTGTTCTCTGTTTTTTGATTCTCCGTTCACCGCGGAGGCAAGCGAGGAAAATGAAGAATTCAAGGCAACACGTGCTGAGATATTGAGACACAAATGGTCTTTTTTTTTTTTGGGTGAAGTATTCCTTTTAACTAGCCCGGATATCAAAGCGCTACCGACAGGCCCATAAAAACTAATCTTCAACCAGAGAGGAGGGAGATTATCAAAGATGCTCCGTCTGCTGGCCTGTGTAAAGACAATCCATTTTTTTATGAGAATACAATACTGGCAGCTCAATCAGCATGCAGCACAGCATGCAGGAATGCAAGCTGCTGAGCTCGCTGCTATTTCTGCCTTCCGCCGTGTCTAAAGCTGACTTTCGAGAGCACACTATCTTCTGCTGTGCTGTGCAGGTCAGTCGCGGTATTGACTGAGTGTTTTCAGGCATATTAAATCCAGTGGCAGTTCCTGAGGTCAGGGGGGTTTGGAGAAGTCGCTGCGTTCATGTCGGACTGGATCACAGCATGTTTTTGAAAGAAAATCTGTATTTATTTGCCAGAACAGTTCCACTACTTTAACCTAAATGTGTACAAAGTGTGCACAGGGTTAATTTCCTATCCAAAGGTTTTGGATGTGGGTGTTTTAATGAGGAAAGTAAAGCAAGAGACAAATAAAGAAACTGAGGAATGTTGGCCAGACTTGATTTCTCTTTTTTTTTTAGGTTGCAGTCCACTGAAGAACTTCTCTATTCTGCTATACTGTTAAAGAAGTAAATATATATTTGGCTGTAATAGACTGCCATTAAAGTTAGAGCTGTTTTATCTAAAGTAAGTGCTAAAATACTGCCAGTCTAGTGTGCCAAAGAGTCTGTTGTAGATGAGAAAGGGAATCCATGTCGGGTTTTTTTGCTCCCTGAAAGTCCTGCATTGGATGCACACAGTTTGTTCTGGATACAGATGCTAATTGCATTTTAATGTGTCATTAAATATAAACCCATAAATCAAATGGTAGCACAGTAATTGGGGTTTAGAGACTTAGATGCCCTTTAGGAGAAATAATCCCACTTTCAGAGTGTTCTGAGCAGTGCTGGATTTCAGGGCAAACAGATAAATGGCCAGCTTTCCTGTCTGACCACAGTTGTTTTCACTGGGGTGGCGAGGCCCGGCTTACGAAGCCAGAGCCTGATGGAAACAGCATGGACAGGATCCAGGATCCTCCGTGAATGAATGCAGACAATGGTAATGCTTCCACCGGGGGGGGGGGGGGGCCAGGACGCCAGCAGCTTTGAATCAAAATATGAATGCAATCTGTTAAACCAACAGGGCACATGCAGGTTAAGCCGAGCTGATTTCATAACTGCAACACAGGCACGCGTAAGTGTGTGTTTAGTGGAGTTTCACAGAAGTTGACGTGGTCCGCTACAATTTCAGAGTGTCAGAGAAAGCTGCAGATCCCACTCAAACAATAACTTTATAGAATTAGCCAATAATCTCACTAATGGTTTTGTTTACTTGTTAAGGTCCTATGAATCCTCTGATTGGTTAACAGACTTGACCCAAAGCATCAAGAATTGCATGTGGAGAGCTGACAACAAGAACAACTGTTTTGAACATGAGGTAATTTATTTTACAAAGTCTCCAAAAAGAAACAGCAGTCCAAGGGTTGGATTTTAAAGCTTCTGAAAAAGATACGATTACTTGTCACTCAACCCGCTTTCAGTGATATTTTGTTTAATTCCAATTATTTTTAGTAACTTCATGCAATTAGTGATAGTGTGGGCTCAGTGGTAGCTCTGGCAGCGAGGGGCGGGGTTTAGCGAATGGTCAATTGGCACACCGTGGTGGTGGCTGTGTGGGGGGGGGGGGGGGGGTGCGCTCGAATCCTGGTGGTCCTAGTGTCACAGAAAGCCATGCAGTGACTGCCTAAAAGACATTGCCAAAATAAAAACAAGAACATGACGGATCATCACTCTGACTTGAACAGAACGTATGCAGGACTTGCAGAATCTATACATGAACATGCACACAGACATATATATATATACATACAGTACATAAATAATCCAGAAAAGGGAAGAATATATTTCATGTATCACTGGAAAGGTGGAAGATAAGCTGCTGAAATCTTCCTGTCAGACGTGGCTGCCCTGATCTGTTGTTTTAACAGAATTAGGAGGATCTGAGGTGGATTATTGTTGGGGCTGAACCAACATTGTGTGGGACTGCCAGGCTGCGCTTAGATGTTCCATGCATTTTATACTGTTGTCAGAGTGATGTGACGGGGAATGAAAGGCTTTTCTGTGCACACGGGCTGAGTCGTCGGGAGGAGGAATGTAGCCTGCTATTGAACTCTGCGGGAGACACAATGATTAAGGAAAAGACATATTACTATTCGCCCTATGAATTGGGGATTAAATAAATTCCAAACTGATTACCGTCTGGCAAGAGAAACTTTTTCCGCTGAAAACTCACATCGCTCTTGTGCCGTGTCAAACTAACCCTGTCATGCAACTGTTGAGTGATTCGTCATGCAGCGCCTGTTTGGCGGGGTCTGAAATGGAATTAACGCTAATCTGACATCCAACTTCTAGTTTACACAGGCACCTGCACACTGCTGGAGTGAAAGGGAAATCCCAGCCCCAAACATTGTGCTGCTCTTACAAACAGCTAACCCTGCTTGATGTATTTTTTTTATTATTTTTTTTTAAACAAAACTTCCAGGCATTGTTGTCTCCTCTCTGACTTTGTTGAACCGGCAAAACTTACGATGCTTTTGTCTCCGCTGGATCAAAGAGCGCGCCTGTGGGTGCTGTCAGAAGTCACCCAGGGAAATGTAGGACTGCAGTACCTGACATCAACGTACGCAGTGAAGGAAGAGGGCAAGTGGACCCACTCAAAGTACGCCACCGTGCTTAGTGTCACTTGATGACAAAAACTAATGTTGATTCATGCATACGGAATTGTAATGCACAATGCATCATAAGAGCTGTTGCTGCTGTAATACCTTCTGATCCGGTAATGCTTTGTGTGTAATGTACTTTTCAATGTATGTCGAGTTAAGTTTTCAGTTATGTAAACAATCAACAAATGTTTTCTTATTCATTCTCAAATTTGTTCATAAAAAGGGCACCTGACCAGAGGTCTATTTAGATGGAGAATACATGAGGGGGTGATCACAGCCTGCAACAATACTATTGAAATGCTTTATATTAAGTAGTATTAGGAAATAAAAAACAACTAATTAACTATTTTATGGTCTACAACTCAAATGTGTCCTGAATCAGTGTGTATTTGTTGAGAGTGGTCATGTCATTATTTCTTACCGAGGAACATTTTGGGAAATAAAACCTTGATGGATCTGGCAAAATTTCTTAATATTTAGTTTTTTTATATCAGTGTTTGTTTTCTGGCATATTACAGCCAACGATTAGTGCTAAAATAGCGTGAACCCATTATTAGCACGAATTTGCATTGGGTCACCTGCTTGTCTTTGTGGAACACAATATAAAAACGCAACGCGAGACCCACACATCAAAACATTGCTCCATAGCACAACTAGTGGTCAAAAAGTGTAAAGGCTATTCTAGTATTCATTATGTTTTTATTTATTTGTTACCCGATTTTGTCCACAGGGACCGCCCAAAATAGACACAACATTACAGTTCCTCGTGGTAGCTTTAAGATATTTATGATGCAGTGTTGGGGTATACATTAATTAACTCCGGCAACCACATGAAAACAATAGTGGATGTATGCATGCTGTTGTTTTTATTCAGTTGGAGGGTTATTTTGGCTGCTGCCCTGTATGAGCAGTACGAGCACACAAAGTAATCTAATTGAAAAAAAATGCTAAGTGTGCCATCTTGAAAATAGGCAAATACTTGATAGTGGCAGCATTGTGTCTTATTTCGCTCCACAATGAGGCCTGTAAATTATAATTAAATGTTGCTTTAACTGCATATACTGTATATGGATTGTGGAACAAAAGTCACCAAACAGAAAGTAATGAGATTACAATGGGGTACAATTCTCCAGTCCATTTCCATTACCGAGCATCATTTGAAGCAGGCGTTCAGTGTTGTGTAGCAGATGGCACTGTGGAAGTAACCTTCCTCACCCACACGTGGCTGCCTGGAATAGAACGACGCCATATCGCTAATGTGGGTCTTCTAATTTGTGGCATTACTTTGTCGCCATTGGTGTTGAGATTATTTTTAACAATAGGATATAACCTTAATGAAGAGCATTCTAGGGTAATGTAATGATCAATAATTGGAGAATTTACGGAGGGTGGATGAGTGAAAAGTAGCCGCCCGTGAAAGAAAATCAGCCAAATTATGTCCGTGAGAGGAAATAAGGACGCCATAATTCACAGACAGACACTTGCTGTGTGTGTGCGTCTCTGTGCAATTTCACCCTCTCCCCCACTTATGTAGAATTCAAGCAAGAACACGACTAGAAGAACCTAGCGTGGAGGGGGGGAGAGGAGAGGGCGGTCGGGAGAGGCAACGTGTGTTTTAAAATTATAGTCGTTTTTTTGTTGCCATCCCACAGCAATGTGTCACTGTCAAATGCTTTATCTGTCAACTGCACTCTTGCCCATAGACAGCCCTGGGCCTTGTGGGAGACTTCACGGTGGCTTTTTTTTTTTTTTTTCCCCTCGTCTGCCTGTGGCAGGTGTGCAGTCATCACAACTCTATTAGCTTCACCACGGCAATAAAAACGCATTAACCTGCTACTCTCAGGACCCCGCTCATTACCCTGGTGGGGCTCCGAGGAGCTTGGGAGACTGGGACGGCATGTCTACTAATGGAGGCCGGCCACTACAGGTGTGCACACTCAAAGCCCTCGGAAAAACCTGAGCGCCCGACATGACCCAAGCATTCCAGTCTCAGGTTTGTATGAACTCAAACTTACGTTTTCATTCTACCTGAAGGGACAGCAAACAACGCAGGCTCTGGTTTTAATCTGCCAGTATCCAAACAATTCAAACGCCAAACCTTTAATTAGAAATGACTGATTTGAAGCACGATGACAACCATAAATATTTCAGGAAAATTCCACCTTTTCTATCTGTTATGTAAAATTGTACAAACTTCAAGGTTCTCTATACGACATTCAGAGCATTAATACAGCAGCAAACAACTATAAGCTATGTACGGCATCGTCGCGGAAGCGTAGCGCAAACCCTCCAGTTCCCCTCCCCCCCTCAGGTAAGCACTGTTAGCTTTGTTAGCAGCGTTAGTGCAGCCGTCGCCTTGTTGAGAGTCCCTGAGAGGCAATAGATATGCTATTGTTTTTTGTTGAGCATCTTAAGTAGTTTTGGAGACGTAGGAACATGTCAACATCCCTACAACAAAGTCCGACGGACCAAGAGACTCGTTCAGTCAGACCATGGGGGGGGGGGGGGGGGGGGGGGGGGATTATTAAATGGGCCTGCTGGGCAAGAGCCTCTGTTTGAAGTGACTGTTATAAGGTCTCCTAAATGGAAAGTCACAGGGTGGGGCAGTTCTTTTCTTTCTTTTATTTTACCTTTGATACCAAGTGTCTGCTGATACGATATTGATTTCTACTTTTGTTCATTTGCAATGTGCATACTTAGGCTACAGTGAGTCTGCAGTCAAATTAATGAAGCAATTGAAATATGTTGCACTGCAGAATAGCTCTGCCTATACAGCAATGTACACTTTGGGTAATAATGTAACAGTTGGTTTTTGTTTCCCCTTGTCAGACTCGCCAAGTTTCCCAGTCTGACAGCATTTTGGCGATGTTGAGACATTCCCAGATCTCAACAATTCACCTGGGATAACACCCACAATTCATGAAAATAGACTGCAAATATCCTTTTGCAGGTGGCGTTCTTATTGCTCTCGAGATTAAATTGGGCCCCTTGAACAGATGAGGTAGACGATAGTTTTCATCAACATGTGGAGAGCCTTTGATTCCCCCCCCCCCCCCATTTAAAAAAAAAGAAAAATTCAAGTTGGGGCTGGGAAATGCGCCATGAAACAGAATGCCTTCTCCTTTGCGTCTGCTGTTCAGGCTCAACTCCAGTTGCTGTCAGGTCAACTCAGACCCCAAAACTGGATGAAGCCCCCGTCTTACAAAAAGTCATAAGAAGTATTTTGGACGTTTTAAAAAGGTCTCTGGTATCAAACACTCTGCTGGAGTTAGTGTTAAATCACACTCTACTCTGAGGCATGCAAGGCTGCCTTTTTAGAAAAAAGATGAAATCCCCCATCACACTCCCCACCCAGTGCCATCTCTCAACAAAAGACGAGCATAATAGGTACCCACATACCGCACTTGGCCCTCTCTGCAGGCATTTCCATCTGCACCCTGATAAAGAGGCCTATTGGTGCTCTTGTCGGGTGGGATTGGGAGGTCTGACTGGCTCACCGCAGGGGTTTGTCCACCTCCCTCGCTGTCCTCGCTAATCCCGGTCCTGACAACCGGTGAGAGGACCAATCACAAGATGCCTGGCCGGTCCTCCAAATCCACCCAGGTCAGGGATAATTAGCCTGTAGATTTCTCTTTCAATCCACTGTCTGAACACGTCTGAGAAACGGCGTCTGTGAGAGACACATGTGCTGGATCTGAATGGAATTAAGGAGGTGCAGAATGGTGAGGGTCAGCTTCTTGTGTACCAGCATCCAGGCCTCTCCGGGAGATCAAAATGTGGCCCCCTCTTTTTCTTTTTTTTTTTCCTCCATGAGAAAAAAATCTCCTGGAGATTTGGCAATGATTAAAAGCTCTGCCGCTCTGTTCAAGCAAAACCACATTCTATTAAAATTCAGTTTGCCACCGTCCACGCTCAGTTATGTTAACGTGTTGTTTCATCATGAATTACTTTGGAATAGCAGATTTCAAAAATGTTTAGCCTGGAAGTACTACTTTTTCAAGTACTACTTTTTCGTGTTAGTTTAGTTTTGGGTGAACCAAGACAGACATGAATCAAAGGCAGTCATCACTAACAAGTTTTTCCTCTTTTTCCAGAATGAAAATCAGCAGAATGAAATCAGCAAAATTAAACTCAATCTCCATAAAGTTAGTTCGAGGAAACAAATCACAACTCAAGGTCCACAAAGTCCACTTTAACTTTCAGCATTTCAACAATTTCTTATGTTTCAACTGCACATTTTCCGTTGTGAGAGCCATTGATTGTATATAAAAGTGGAAGTGTTCACTGTGACGTCACCCATTGTGGTGTGTTGACTAGGGTTTCAAAGCATCAAGTTTAGCATTTTGGCTGTCGCAATCTTGATTTTTTTGGAACCACACTTGGTTTAAACTTGGCCTCCCCAACTGATCTTCCCCAACTGATACTTTTTGGGGATGTTTTGCATGCTTTATGGATTATTATGTGCCGTCACATATGATTATCGACTTTCTCTTTGTATTCTTTTATGACCTTTGTGCAGAGAAAATTCCCCAGCGTGCATCTGTTGGGATGCTAATTTTACCTGGTGAAAAACAGCCAACTCATAAATGTTTTTCAGTACAACCAAACATTGAACAACTTGATGGTTGCGACCTGTCAATCAAAGGGGCTAGGCCCCACTTGATTATGCTTAACTTTAAGCCTAAGTATAATTTAAACTGGTGATTCACCCCACTATCATGAACAGGTAAATTTAGCTTTTAAGACCAAAACCAGTTTAATTACCAGGCTGTAAACATGTTTATTCCTGCTGTAAAGTTGGCCATTTCCACATGGGGGTTAACAGGGATTGAGTCGCTTTTAGAGTTTCTGGCACGTCCACTTTGGCTTCATTTTTCAGACCTTGGTGAGAACACATCAATTTTGTCCATAAAATGTACCGTTTTCTAGTTTTATTAGTCATCGCCATTATAGAAACACTGATAATTATTCTGGCACTGCAGCAAAACGCTCACTCGTAATTTTGCTCGCCGACAATGTGTCCACAGACGGTGATTTAGGAGCTCCGTGCAGACGAGCAGCACAAAGAGGAAGGTAACTGAAGACACATTACCACCATTGATATTACCCAACGCCGAGCCCCTTACCCCATTCCCCACCCATTCAAGAATCACATTAAGGTCGCAGAGAGCGGTTTTATTGCTTTTAGCTTTTCAATTAGGCTGGATAATTTGTGTCCACCTCCTTTAGATTAGATTTTAAATGAGAAACATGTTGTGCCATTAATTATCACAATTCTTATCTTTGTGGAGAAAGCAGAAAAGAAAATAGATGAAAGAAAAGTGGGAGAAAAAGATGCAGAGGAGAAAAGATGACTGCTGGGTAGCGGACAGGATAAATGATTAGCTCAGTAATAGCGAGAAGGGTTATGACAGTGATGGCCCTTTAAAGAGGGCGGTGCGTCTGTCAGACTACCCGACACCCTGGCGCTTTCCATGCCGCGCCAAGATGCGAGTGTGTGTGTGTGTGTGATTCTGTCCTGATGTGATGTTGGTGAGCTTAAGAAGATGTTTGTTCTGTAGTCCAGCACCCGCAGCACCCCTGCTTCCCACCCAGCTGAGGACCAAACACTTCACTCCTCGTCAGCTCTAAAAGTGGGTCAGGCCTCTGTGTAGCTCCTGCTGCGGTTTGTCTACAGCACTGCTGTTGCCTCTGGAATCTGTGTGCAGCAAGATAGTCTAAGATACTGCAGGCAGACACAGCAGGCTGCCGTCTCTCTCTCTCATATATATATCTATAAAAACGGTCAGGACCTCTTGGTGTTCAGGCAACAAAACTACTAGGTTAGTTTTAGTAAAACATCATGGTTTAGGTGTATATTACATAACAAAAATTAAGTAAGTACATTACGTGATGTAAATTAAAAACATTACTCACTGTTGCCCACTCACGCAATTTAAAATAAGACAACATTGACTTTTGGTTTCACAGAGGACATGAATCGTGTTCACCTGGGTGACATGTGGTGCTTGTTTGACCCATCCTTCGCACCCTAACGTCTTCCCGTCTCGGCTTAGTCACTCGTTATACTACGTCATCACGGACGGCTGGAGCAGTCTGCAAATATTGCCACAGGTGAGGTTGATATACCGGTCAGTCGCTAAAGTGCGACAAACCGTTGGTATTGGCCGCCTTGGGAACGAGATCAGGCAGAACCCGCTAGGGGGGCCCAGGCCAGAAAGGAGTTCTAGTCCCCCTATCAACTCCCCATTCTTCCGATAGTGGCCACAGCTACTCTAGACAACACTCGTCATCCGCTCTGTTCCGCTAAAAAAAACTGGCCGTGTCAATTTCTGACGGAGCCACGGGGCCGTTGCTCAGAGCAGATCGAGCCTGGCAGGAAGTACCAACAGCTGGAGCACCCAGTCAATTTTCCAAATAATTGGAAAACAAATGTGATCACACCACTACAGCCATTAATGGACTTTTAACGATATTAACGTTGTCTGTAGGCTACAGCACAACAAAGTAGGAAGTAACAACAATTAAAAGAAACCATTTAACTACAGCAGGATTCTGGTAGAAGCTCAAATGTATAAAATACAATGCGGTGCAGATTCACCCTGTGGAATCCCAGAATATGAGGGACCGAGTCGCCGGGGAAGTTGCCCTTCTTTGTCGGTTTCCACCTGAAACCATGACAACTCATTGCTAATGACCACCATCAGAAGCAGTTGAATGCTCTAGGAAAAGCTAGTGGGTTGACCTTAAATTACAGAACTTTCCACTCAAATGTATTTATAACGACATTGCAAACCTTGTGCAACCTGCTTTGGCAATACTGAACCTATAAGTCCCAACAGTAAAGTAGATTTGAGTATGGATCTGAAAGAGAGAGAGAGTAACCCTGCATGAATATGTACATTATATATGTCCACATGTATATGTGAATGCTTTCATACATCTACATGCTGTGTGTGCGCATGGACTTCCTCTGGGGTCCCGGGGCTGCTTAAACATGCGATAACAGCGCCGGCTGAATTCAAATCGGATGCTCTCTCGGGACCGCCTACATGTGTCTCTCGCATTTAAAAAAAAAAGCTCTTCTTCTGGAAGCCACTTCCTGCTGCAGGAGGGGAGCTGCTGCAAAGTCCTGAAGCAGGAGCTCGTCTCGTTTGCTCCGAGGTGTTTTCCCCCGCTCGCCTTTCAGGAGGCGACTCGTGCACGTTTTTTGATTTTGACGGGCAATGAACGTGATGATGAGCCTCGCGAGCCAGAGACGGCTGACAGCATGCACACGCTGACCACACCTCAGAATGAATGGATTGTATTGTGAATGTAATACACTCAAGGGCACACTTCCTCCGGCACTTCTTTGTTCTGCTTGATTGCATATTTGACTGAAAGTGCATTACAGTAAATCTTTTGTGGCTTTATGTTCATTTATTTTTTCAATGAATTTAACTTCACAAACTAAAAAGGGCTATTAGAAGAGCTAAACCTCCCCTTTGAATTAGACTATAAATCATTAGTATGCTGTATTATTATATTAGCTATTCCAATTTCCCTAACAGAGAAGGCATTGCTTTAGACGTGGTGCGGTGCAGCAGTCTCAAAAGAAAACGCACCCTCAAGGGTTTATTCTTTTTTTATTTCACATCTCTGCAATTCCAGCACACCGACCTATTTGTAACCTGTTTTCCCACACAGAGCTTTTTGAGCACTCCCTCTATCATCTTTTGAAGTTGTAGCAATGAAACGCTCTATTTGCTTTCAGATGAGCAAATATTTCTGCTGGAAGCAAGAGTGCAATGTTTAATGAAAGTCCCCTTATACCTACAGGTATACGCTAACCAGTTCATCTTCATCCGCATGGTTTTTTCAATCCGATTTTGAAATCTCCAGAAGAAGTCGAGCCTTTCGGAGGACAGGATGCGTATGTTAAATGAGTAACTACATACGTATGGAAGCAAATAAGAGTCATCACTATAAATGAATGAACTGGATACATAGTATTAACATTCAAACACCACTGCATTCAGAGCATTGAAATAGTTTTCTTCGAAAACCATGTACCTGAATTCACCTCCTTCATTTGCAATTTCAAAAGCTGAATTTGAATACATACATTTTTTTATCAATCTTGACAAATAAAAAATGTAAGTCTTATTTTGATCAAAAAAAATCAAATGATGCATTTCGGTTGATCAATTTCATTTTAAATTTTATTTAACAACCGGAATGCATCATTTGATTTTACAATGTTCAAGTAGTGACACTTTCTTTGATCACATGACAGTCCGTGTTTTGATAGGTCAGAAATAAGTACGACTGCATACGTTACTCTTTAATGTAAATCAAAATAGCAACTAATATGAGGAACTTTCATTTTGTGATTTTGGCGACCCCTGTGGACGAAAGCTGTAGTGTCTCCGAGCACCAGAGTCCCTTTAGAAAACCTGCTCAGAATATACTAAATTGGCTTCAGGGTCAAGCAGCATTGCTGCCCGTTCTCATTCCCAAGGCGTCAAACGCGCACAAGGCACCAGTTAGCGTCTGTATGAGACGCACCGGCCTTTCTCCAATGTTAACCCACATAGGACCATTTGAAGTCACAAAAGCGTAAAGCGCTTCACTTATGCCACGTAGTTAACGTAGGCTAAGTAACTGATGTTACATAACAAAAGGTATTTTTTTTTAACACAAGACTCAATCTTTTATTAAACCTAACCAAGTACTTTTGTTGCAGAAACCTGAGTGACGCCGAGTGGTCCTGACCAAGTGAAGAGCTGGGAACGGTTTTGAGCATTGATGTCCATATAGTAAAATGTATTGTCCTCGCCATTGAGGTACACATGACTGTTTGTGAGGGGCTCAGTCGGTAAGACCAAATGGGTGGAAATTTGGATTCCAAGAGCCCATGTCCCTGAAGCGGGCAGCTGGTCTCACCCGCACCGTCTCTTTTGTGCCCCGTGGGCGAAGAGGCTAAGAGACAATGTTCAAACTGGCCACAAAGACAATAAACCGGCAACTACTGGCCACACCACTGGCTTCAGACACATTAGGCCAATTGAATCCGAGAGACAGTTTAACGGCCCCCACTCCTCCCATCAAGAGCTCGGGCAATTTAATCCATGTTTTGCAGCTTTTGTAATTCAGCCTCCACTCAAACACCCCAAGATACTTGTAATTACCAACAATAATTGAGTTTGTGTCGATGTGAAACACAGCTTGGGCTGGACGGGACTGGGAGGAGAGTGCATTTGTTGTGCTCGTTTGGCAGAATGACAGTGATCCAAAGCTGCAAAGACAACAAGCGCGGCACCCATTTAAATGTTTTGGTGCAATGAAATTAAATGTGACAGAACGCAAGGAAAACCGGTAGCGGACCCCACGGGTAGCGGACCCCACAGCCTCATCCGGGGTGGTTGTAATTAACTCATATGTGACAGAAACACAGTGTTTATGACAGGTGCGCTAACGCCGCAGTGCCGCGTTTCCATCGGGAGGGGGGGAGGGGGGGGCTCATTGTTTCACCTGTCAGCCTCTGATTGGAAAAGTTTACCTCCGAACTCTCTCCGATTGGCAGACTGTGTGTTATTTGCATGCGCTAGAGTAATATTTGTCAGCCAGAAAGAGCTTATATGAGAATTGCTGTATAATGCGCCCAATTTTAATTTCCTAAAGCAACAGAAGCTTAGAGATTAAGGTAGTATCTGATCAAACCGTCGCCTGGTTTGGTTCCCCGGGATCGCAATCTGGTACGTGACAGAGTTCTCGCTTCATAACGAGGCCTCCAACTGCTCCGGTGAAAACTGCAAAAAAAGAGAAACTTTGAAGCTGTGGCGACAGCAGGGGGCTGCCCGGTGTAATTGTGTACTAGAAAGTGCGAGGGGCAAAAAAAAAAAAAAGAACTTTGTGCCCAGCAGACCTAGCTTGTGTAAATATAGGTCAAAAAAATAAATCACAGCGGTTGTTGGGCCGCCGTATCATTGTTTACGGCTGCATTTCAAGTATTGTTTGAGAGGCTCCGCTCCGCTGCAACACCGACATCTCTTGGATCGCTGCCTGGACTGCGAGCAAGGAGAAGCGGCAGTGTGACGGGGGAGCGCAGTGCAGCTGGGTTCTGCTCTACGGGGGTGGGGGGCAGGCTGGTCGACACTTTGGCCGAACACCGCGCCGGTCCCGGTGTCCTCCAGAGTCGTCCAGCTGCGTAAATGAGCGCCAGAGCAAGACTGCCAACAGCCAGGCCAAATCACACACGCGTAACCGAGGCAATGTCCTTCCGCCCCGGTGGAGGTCGGAGTATTTGTTTTTAGGCTTTGTCACGGCCAGTTTCTTTTTCTTTCTGTGACTGCGTGATGTTGTGTTGCAAGCGGCCTCTCCTGGAGCCGTCTGTTTGGCCTTGGGGGTGTGGGGCAGCAAAGGGGCCGCTCGAAGTCTTGACCTTCCTGGACCGCTGCAGGCTTTAGGGAGACTCGAGGCAAAATCGTGGGGGGAAACTTGGAATGTAGTTCTCTCTAGGAATGGATTTCATAGTCTGGCTCCAGCATACATTTGGCACACACACACACACACACACAAAAACATAAAAGCTAAGCTCAAATGAACCTAAAATGGACAGAGCCGCGATATAACACACACACACACACACACACACACACACAGTCTCCATGTTGAAAACAGCCTTACTACCTTTAAAACTCTTCTAAAAACTAATTTATATAAAATAGTTTTTCCCATGCCTTGCCTGTTTAAAATTAATTTCGTTAATTAATTTGGATTGAACAAATTTGTATTTTCAAAATGATGTTCATCTCATGTTTAGTTGTCTTCTCTTTCGTCTGCAAAGCACTTTGTAACTTGGTGTGTTATTCAAATAAAGGTTATTAATTAATTAACTAATCAAATAAATATAAATTAATGTTTATTTTCAATTTCAGAAAAGACAATTTTTCATTGGTGTAATTACGAAATGTTGAACTACGATGAAAAGGAAGTAATGATACATTTTAAGTTCTAAAACAATATGAGCAGCAGGCCTAATTTAAACATTAATTATTCACACAACTCAAAAAAAAAAAAAAAGAATCTGCTATTTGCTTATTATCTCATAATAATCGCCAAGATATAATTGACAAATTGAAAAACAATTAGTTCTAAAGTAGTCAGTTACAATGCTGAGCAATGATTTTAATCTCTGTGCATCATTAATGGGCTGCTATATTACAGCGTGTTCTTTCCTATATTTTCACCAAAATCTCCCCCGGCACACTTCCTCAATTGGCAAACCTTTGGAGATCCGTCTGCGGGATTCCGTGAGGGCCGAGAAGTCTTTAGGCTTGTCACATTTAGTCCATATCCCACGGGTCCTGATATTTTTGCCATGTGCTTCCTCTGTGTACGTTATTAATCCTCATTAGGCTGTGGCGGGGCTCTCGTTGACTGCTCCGAGGTCTCTGAACCTGGGGGGTGCCTTCTGTTCACAGATGTGAAATGCGGCCCAGTTCTGTCCATGGAGAGACGCCCAACCCCGACGAGACCGAGACGTGCTGTTTTGTACTGCGCTCTTTTCTGTTCAAACGTCGATTTGCTCTACCTATACTCTGTTACGTGTTGCATAATTTAGATAAATGTATATTTTAATTTCTGCTGGCTGCATTCCAATGCCTCCCTGGTCTTTCTCCAAGAACTCTTTGCCTTTTTGTCATCTTTGTAGCGATGAATCCTATAAATGGGGATAATGGCGCACACTTACTGACCATCTCTCTTTGAAGATATTCATGGGGTTGTACTCGGTTGTCAGAATATGTTGTGTGAAAAAGTTTTGAGAGTAAAAGCTCAAACCCAAAAGTGTGAGGGGAGAGGCTTCACAGACGCTATTCATTGATCCAACAAGCAAGTAGTTTGAAGCCGAGGCCTTTACCAAAATGATTCAGTCTAACCATGAACCAAATAAAAGCACCAAAAGTATGGCTGTCAATTTCACGACTGTAAGAGGCCGCAATGATGGAATAATGCGCTTCGACACACATTGTTCTGTTATTCTGTTGTTTATGATGACATGAGAGAGCCCGTAGAAGTAAAACTGAAGTGTCATTAATTTGGTTGGTCATGTGGTCAAATGAACGATCCACATTTTTTACAGTGTAAACGGCTTACAGTGATCGGCTGTTTGTATGGATCAAAGAGTTGTGTACAGAATCATTCAAATAATTTGCTTCAGTATCAAGAAGTCCGCTTACATTTTGGGTCTTTACATACATGACAACATACGGGGAAGAAAATTGTATATTGTATATTCGGCAATGGTAGCCTACAGCTTATTTTCCCGCCCGTTAAAAATTAAGAAAAAGACTGAAAATCAGCGCAGAGCTGTGGCATAGCAGCCTATTTGAACTACTGATGTTACTGTATTTGTAAACAGCACAATACTGTTTTAACCTAATTATAATTTGTACTATAGTAAGTACTGTGATATAGTAGTTTTGGTTTATACACAGTATATGAATTTTTTTGAATTATTTAATTTGAAAACCGTTTTTTGAAACAGTCAATAAAATTCAGTAAATAGGGAAGGTGACCGTTTCATGTAACACATATACCAGTGTCACTCAACGGCTTACAGTGATCAATTTCACCCCGACAGACTTGATCACTAGGTTTCCACTGTATTTGTTTCTATCATTATATGTAAAGTCTCACACCTGCTTCTTGCCGTTTCTTCATCCCTTGAGCTTGGTGCCGTCGCACGTCCCTGTGATTGGCTACCGAGACCAGCGATGTCGCTGGCTGAGAGTGGTGTTATTATTCACCATCACATTTATATTCCACTTCATTCGGCCCTTTCGCACTTGCACGGACAT
The DNA here is from genome assembly GCF_050575085.1 of Anarhichas minor. NCBI lineage: Eukaryota > Metazoa > Chordata > Actinopteri > Perciformes > Anarhichadidae > Anarhichas > Anarhichas minor. Next base: position 15,466,256 of record NW_027466582.1, on the reverse strand, counting down.
GAACCGAAATAGACGCGCACAGTGCAATGCGCCCAGGAACTACCAGTTTGCACTTCATTAAAACAGGGCCTCCGGAAACCGTCTCTGAGAGAAAACTTTTCATGTGAACATGTTGCTACTTCAGCCTGAGCTCAGAGAGCATCTTGTCCTGCATAATAGGGGCTCACGAAGCAAATGCAGACGGCCATGCATTCTAACACGGTCCATTTCTTGAGAAGAACATTGTCTTTATTATGCCGGGTGTTCTTGCTGTATTACTGTTTAACATGCCGCGTATAGGGAACAAAAACAAATACAGGAAATATTTTCTTGGAATATGAATGCCATCACAGACCACCCTGCCAATACTCATCACCGTGTTAGGGAGTGAAATAGAATATGGAGATTTTCATAAATGAAAGGTGACACCAGTCTATAATGAGTTAGAGGTGATGAGTAACAAATAACCGCCACAAGTGTCCAATTTCCCAAACAAGGTTATATGGGTGCATGATGTGAGGAGCGATGGCTGGGCTTTATTTCAAGCCAGCACATGACTGATATGCATGGCTTACTTTTGTAATTGTCTTGGTGCATTGGACCCAAAGACAGACATAGCAATCTTTTCAGCCTGGTAATGTAGTAGGTGCTAAAATGGCTTCAGAAGTGAATTATCACTTCGCTCCCTGGCACAGGGATGCGGCCGCCTCTGGAGATGAACATCACAGTCGCCTCTGATGCATCGCGGAAGGAACTAAGTGGTGCAGACTTATCATGCATTTCCAGTGTGCAGGGGTATAGCAGGGAGCATGGCGTCCCAGCTGGGAGGACTGACCGTCCTGTTTAAGTGGAAGGTCGCCCCGACACCCCTCTGGGGAATGGGCGCAGGTACATGCGGCTCAGAGGGACCTGTGAACGAACAAATTCCTAATTATATGGTCCCGTAATGGCATTGAAAGCCCTTCGAAAAGTCCGGAATGGGTGTCATCGCTAATACAGTCTTTTGTTGCATGTAAACAGTAACTTTACAGGGGCACCTTTATCACCGTCAGGGTGTCAGTATGTTGTAAAACATACTGACACAGCTTTTCCCGATTTTGTTTTCCATCCAAAGATAGTACCCTCTCGATTGAGGCCGATGATCGTTGTGGAAACGCCACATGAACATCATCTTCAATGCGACACAAACACGGTGTGTTCTCTGAGTGGATCCTCACATCGGAAACAGAGGAACGGCAGTGCTTTGTCAATTGACCACAACGTGATTTCAGTGGCTGAAAAGTCACTTGGTTGCATCCCACTGCCTCCCAAATCACTGTATATAAACTCTTGTTCTGCCTTTTGCACACGTTTATAACGTTTATAACGACAATGAATCCAACTATAAAACAAAGAATCTTTGTCTGTCTTGTGTATGTCCTTCTTGCGGGTGTATTGCTGGGGGCCGATTGATGTGCATCAAAGTTGGTGCCATTCGGACACGTGACACACAGCTGGGGCATTTACAGGCCGCGGTACGTATACTGCGGTTTCACTCTAGCTGCTGGGTATTGGATATACCAACATTACAAGCAAACTCTTCTTCACTTCCTTCTAGTTAAAGAGCGATGAGCGCCTCTCGACAACACTGCAAGCAGCACTTCTAAGGGCCGAGCAATTGGCCACGCCACAAACTGGCACTGCACTATTTGAACAATTGGGGATAATGGCAGACACTTTGAATGGTGTTTTATGAGAAGTAGAAGTAAAAAGCACCTTTTAGTATAAACCATATAAACAATGTATGAGGGGTTTCTCTTGATGAACCTACAGAGAATTATCAGCTGAATATGCAGCAGCTCTCTAGAGAGTTTCACCTCGCTGTCTGGCCCACAGCTTTGCCGTTTAGCTGTGCCGAGCGGGTAAAGAGCAGCTAAAGAGCCAGATATTTCCCTCAGGATTTGGTAGAGACCAGAAAGCAGAGCTAACAGAAAGTGAATATTGAACATTCATCAGGTGGACACAAACAGACTCCAAATGAAGAGCCTAATGTGACTCCATAACTGCTGGATGTGTAAACAAGCAGCTGTTTGCAAACACGTTCACCATCCATACTTAAGAGGTGACAATATGTCAGAGTTGTGGTCGCAACATGTTCTCGCTGGACCCAAGTGGCCAATCAGTTATTGGAGTTTTTTTTTTTTTTTTATTACAGGGGGCGCCCGTTTTATGGATTCCCCGGTGTTTTGGATGATGGAGACCCTTGGGTGAAGACTGGCAGGTACAGGACGGTCCTAATGGAGAGAGAAGGGATCCATCATTTTTCGTGGGACTGAGTCAGCATTTACTAGGGACGCAAAGCATGGCCCAGTTTGCACATGTGAGCCGCAGTTTTTTGGTTTCCCCCTCCCCCTTCCCTCGGGAGTAGCTGTCCAATGAACTGTCAGCACACCAATGATGAGTCACGTGATGTTCCCGTAACAAGACAGCATGTGGAACGCATAAATCTGAACGCAAGCTGAGAGGCAAGAACACAGCGTGGAGACGCCAGGCACGTGGAGGCAAACATGCACACGCACTTTAATAACAAAGTAATCCCTGAGCTCCTGGAACTAACTCCCAAGGAAAATTGAGAACCAACTGGCCGAAACGTCCAACACAGCTCTCACCAGCAATGGTGCGTTCAAACATTTTTTTCCCCAAAACAAACCCTGACCCAAGAACTGCAATAGAACCAGACCATGTAGAATATTAGATCATAACTGACTGCTCTGATGTGCACATCAGTTTTCCGTCATGTTTTTTGCAACAGTCTGGTGCTTGTTACACAAATTATTTAACCATGTGCTGCTTGTAATTGACAGTGCACATCATTCAAATTATACAGAAGGAACCGATACCTATAGGCTTCTAACCAACTGTGGTGGATTATAGAGCTGTTAAGAACATTTATTGATGCCATAAATAGTGTCACGTTCTCTCAGGTTTAGCTAAGACTCAGGCGCAGACACAGGAGACGAGGTGAAGTGGAAAACAAGGTATCTTTACTAGGCTCCAAGCCATCAAACATAGGAACAGAAAACAATTCCAACAGGGAGCGGGCAAAAATGCAAACACGAGAACAAAACGCCGGAACACGGAGCACACACGATGCCGGAACATGAAGCAGACAGGGTGACGAACAAAGACAATCTGACAACCAGAACAGGGAAAGCAGGGGAGTATATATATGTGTGTGTGTGGGGTGACGAGTAGATTGCAGGCAGGTGGGTGGACTGGGCAGGTGAGTTGAATGAGTGCAGTGTGTGCAGGTGATTGGGCACAGGTGAAGAGAATGAGAACAATCAGGAGAATCTCTCACACACACACACACACGGCAAAGCCTAACCGTGACAAATAGAAGAAAAGTCGTAATTTGTCTGTGTCATCATCGAGACAAACGTAAGGAGCACCACTGCTGCAATGGATATACAAACTGAAATTAGTATTTAAAACATAAATAAGTAAATAGTGTAAGGCAGACCTTTCAGCAGTGACGGGTCATAATACCCCTTAGGGCAAAATGAAAAAAAAAAAAAAAAATACATTTATTAAATCAATATTCAAATAGGAATCAGATCAAGCCCTTTTAATCACCTGGATAAACACTTATTTCCTGTTAATTTACAGGACATTTGACCATTCATTTGACATTTGACTTTAAATGCTTTGTACTGTGGTTTTTTTCCTGAACATATCAGGCAGGGCATGCTTTATAATCCATAATCCTGTTATTGGTGCATCTTTCTTTTTTCAGGCCCATGAGTATTCAAACTTTTAATTGCTGCTTATTGGTTTCATGGATTAGCATTGAACGGAAGCTAATAGGATTTAGCACGATGCTTCCAGTTTCAGCTCGGTTGAATGTCAGGGACGGTTTGGGGGATGCGACCATTGTGCCTTAATTGAGTATTACTTTTATTCACGGGTGACTCCTGGTGTGCTGCAATTGTTTCGCACTCCCGAATCTCCCTTCATTTGAGTTAATACTGTGTGCGGCCATTTTTGTCCAGTGGATGACTGATTTTATTTGGGGATGAACAGTCGGCCTCCCTCTCTTATTACAGTGAAAGGTTGGGATTAGAGCCTAGAGTAATGAACAACGCTGAGACCAAGTCATTAGTACAGTCAGACACCGTTATTGTGCCAACATTGTGCTTGGAGGATGCTTTCGCCAAATACCGCTGCCTGGTCATTGCCCCTCCAAGGCACCCTTTAGCATCTGTATGAGACAGTAAGAGCAACTGATGGTGTAGTATAAAGAGCGAGAAAGTCAGAGTAGGGAGGAGGTCGGAGTGTCGTCAGTTACATGCAAACACTTATTTAAACCCAAACTATCTTTTCCAAAGCCGTAAAAAAAAGTGTCTGTAGTTTGTTTTTAAAGACACTGTATGCATGCAACGATTGGGAAATGTACATTTCCTGAGTGCAGGCAATTACCCACAATGCAATTCAGTCCCCGGCAGCTCAGTCGGAAATTGGAGTAGATATAATGTTCATGCATTTTCAGGTAATTTCTTTGTCATGTATATTTTGTAAAATTGGTTCTTCGATGCTTGGGTTTTCTGAAGTTGGGTGTGTTGAGCTTTCTCAGCCACTGTGAGGAAATGATGAAGCAAGGTTTAAAATGAAATATATTGTATGGTGTCAACCACCACAAACATAATCAAACAAAGTCTCAAATGAACACAACACTGATCTTAGGTAAGAAAGTAAAAAAAACACATCGTTTCATATGGGAGGATTTAACAACCCAATACAACTTTTACATCTGTGTTTGCATCCTCAGTATCTTCTAAAGCAAATTGTGCTACTGAGATACAGACAACACATTCACATTAATTAAATTACTAGTAAATGTAGCCGACTACTGAAACCATAATTAGCCAAAATTAAGATTTAATTGAAGAGTTTTTTGAAGATGCTACCTTTATTATTAAGGCAATACATAAAGAATAAAGTACAGTAAAACAAACAGAATAAAATAAATCTCATGTACCAGCTTTGAAGCCTGAGAAACCCAGCCCTCTTTACATTTTTGTCAGTTTTATAATTTTTTTCCGTGTGTGGCGGTTTGGGGTACTAATACTTTGAGTGTATGATGTCATTGTGCTCTTTGGATCTCCTGCATGATCTGTCACGCACTGACAATTTGTGACAATTAAAGCGCCCCGGTCTAATTAGGCTGTCAGGATGCATGTACATAAATGAAGCCGCGTCGGTCGTTTGCCGACTGACAGGCGTAGTGCAGTGTGATTTTCCAGTGGTTTGACACGGTGCGTGCAGCGCTGGCCTCCTGGGAGGCTGCACACTGGACGCTGGCCCTGCCACTTCACTGTTTGTGTGTGTGTGTGTGTGTGTGTGAGCGTGTGTGTGTGTGAGCGTGTGTGTGTGTGAGCATGTGTCTGCGGAAGCCGAGGATTCCGCTCAGCTCTGTGACTGATGAAATTACATGTTCAAATGTGTGCTCCAACCATTGTCACCTCATCTATTACTTGAATACTAACAGCCCCACACACACACACACAGTAGACACATACTGTGCTCTTGCTTTGACATGAAATGAACACCATGATAAGTCATTTTTTAGTAATTTCAATTCTACAATTAACATAATTGTTGACCATAGTTCCAACTTAAAAGTCTGTTCTCTTAATTCAGGAAGCAGCAACCTCCTGCAAATGAGCCTCACTGGGACCATATTCATACACTATGAACACCCAAACTGTAAACGTCAACACACCTAGCTATATTACACATGACCCCAGTGTTTAGACTAATGTCTGTGTTGCAGATTCAGAATTATCCATGCAATAACAATAATGTTGTTTAGGGCCTACTCTTTATGATTTTGTGCAAAGCAATATAATGTGTAGTTACACCCTTAACATTAACATACAGTTCTCACTTCTTTGTTGCTCTGTATGATACATCACCTGGCTTTAATAATGACACGGATGGGCTTGCATCGGAGTTAGTTGAAAACCTGGCGCCTCATCACAATATGTGATGGCCAAAACCATGAAAAAAAAAAAAGATCCAGGTTTTAAAACTACTTTCTATCACGTACGTACCCCTAGGCATTTCATTTATTTCCCTTACACCTACAGTAATTATCAGTACAAAAAAATGTATTTATGCAAGTGAATCACTTTGTAATTAAATGGTATAAATCACTCTGTGGACCTCTGTGTAATACTATACTGTACTTCTCCTCGTACCATGATGCCATTGTTTGGAAATAATTAACAGTTGATCCTTCTTTTGGATTTATTGGAACAGCGTGCTCCGTTCAGCTCTGAACATGAGAGAGAGCCATCTCGACTTTGTTTGCACAAAATCATTTCAGGGACATTATTGCTTGGTTTCTCTCATTACTTTCCACTCGTCTGGTTGTGTCCTCGGGGGTAAAATCTGGCAGCAAGAGCCCATTCTCCATTCTGTTTGTGCTTTAAAATTGATAAGTGAATCAGAAGAGTATTACATATTAATTATTAATTTCATAATATGGAGGCAGAAAAAAAAAAAGAGAAAATTGCTGGATCAAACTTGCTTAAATGAAGCAGAATGAATCTGTGCTCGGCAAAAAGGTGCAGCAGTGCCCCTCCGGCATACCAATGGGCTGTTTTAAGACCTAACTTCTAATGGGATGACGCTCCCTGCACTCTGCCCTGCCGACTAGTCTCCTAATGGCCTCTTAGATCGGTTCGAAATGACGATCGGGCTCGCTCAGGGAGTGGGACCAGGCCCACACTGGTGAAGAAAAACTACTTTATAACAAGTCAGGTTTTATTTTGTTAGCAGGGTCACTAATTCTATTGGTTGTGAGAACAACGCTCGCCAAAGTAATTGCATTTGGGGATAAGAACACAAAAAATACAAGAGCAATTGTCCGTAGTCTCCATAGACATCGTGTCCATTGCTTGATTTCTCTGTTCAGATTTTACCTGCATTTCAAATGTAGCCTAGTAGCTTTAAAACAACTGAACATGAATAGTTAGATGATCATACAGATTGAAGCCATCAGTTTAGCGACCACTGGTTTAACTACTGTTGCAGAATGAGATCATCAACCTTGTTTTGGGAGCCTTGTTGTTTTTGGAAAATACAGGCTGTCGAAGAAATGGGCTTTCGGTCCAATGTGACTTTTGTCGGACTATTTGGGTTTCAGAATAATGGGCCGTCGGAACAATGGGTCCCTCCCTTAAAAAGGACTGGTGCTGGTCTCAGGTCAGAGTCTTGCTCGTGTTGAAAAATTGCAGACAATGGCGGGCTGGGGCCGGACTAGGGGTTGAGCTTTTGGCCCGTGCAGGACTCTAAAACGAATGTATCTTACTTACTTAGTATTGTGTGTGTGTATCAAAGCATGATATATCTTATAGCCATGAAGCTTCATTTCAGTACAATAGTTCGAAAACTATTTAAAACTCATCAATGAGCCACACTGTTGCCTTTAAAAAAAAAAAAAAAAGGTCTTTAGGATCGCTCGGAAAGTTTTGAGAGAAAGAGTTGTTGTTGTTATTTTAATGAGATTCGTTGATAATAGGGAAAAAAATAATAGCAGCATAAAACATGTTTTAGTAAGCTGTCCTTTTATGCGAGAAGCACACACATAGTGTTTGGCACGTTAGTAGAAATGCATGCAATTTGATATTGGCCTTTATCCAGATAAGCCATTAGTATTTGATCTGTTGCCGTTTTACCTGTCATGCTGAAATGTAAAAAAAAAAAAAAATAGAGGCTTTTACTAAAAGGCATTTACTAAAGACGCTCATTGATGAGAGATATGACCAAATTTACTGCTAATAAATACAATCTCTGAAGGACAACCGATTGTCTGGTGGTAGTCCAGTCCATGTACAATAAATGGCAATTTACCGTGAGAATAGGCCAAAAATATACTGCTTCAAACTATTCGTAATTTGAGTTTAGTCATAAGCTAAGTTCTTATATTCATAACATGTATCTATAATATATTTACATTGACAGCCAAGTGTAATAGGAGTTCCTTTTTTTTTTTTCATAAAGTGGAACTGAAATATCTGTCATGAGCAATCTAAGTGAATAAAGTATTTTCTTGCCAGGGTTTCTGTTTCTCCCTCTCCGCCCACATGAGTGAAGGTGGATCTCCTTGCAGTCGTTTGGAGCCTGAACACTTTTTTTTGGCAGGAAAATGATCCATCATCCTTGAATCATTGTGAGGGATTGGGATGCAAGCAGACACAGCATAATGCAGTGTGCGAGTGGGTGGACAGAGCGGGGTCAACAGGAGGTTACGGCTGCAGCTGAATGAAACTCACTGCAGGTTGAGACGCTGCTGCAGAGCAGCGGGAGGTTTCTGTACTAGTCCTTGAGGGCTGTAGATGCCTTTTGCAGCACCAGCTGAGACAGGAGATACTGGCAGTTGCGTATTTTAACATGGGTCAAGGATGATGCTGAGGAGACATAGGGCTCAGGGAACATAGGGCCTGATTTGAGATGGATAAAAAGTTCTTGACGGAACCTAGGGCCTAAATTTTTGGATGGACAAAAGGTTTGGGAGGGAACCCAGGGCCTAATTTGGGATGGACAGGAAGTTCATGAGGGAACATAGGCCCTAATTTGGGGTGGACAAAAAGTTCATGAGGGAACATAGGCCCTAATTTGGGGTGTACCAAAAAGTTCATGAGGGAACATAGGCCCTAATTTGGGGTGGACAAAAAGTTCATGAGGGAACATGGGCCCTAATTTGGGGTGGACAAAAAGTTCATGAGGGAACATAGGCCCTAATTTGGGGTGGACAAAAAGTTCATGAGGGAACATGGGCCCTAATTTGGGATGGACAAAATGTTCATAAGGGAACAACGAGCCTTTCAGATGGACAAAAAGAAAATCAGGGAACATAGGGCCTAATTTGGGATGGACAAAATGTTAATGAGAGATCAAAAGACTAGATTTGGGATGGACAAAAAGTTCATCAGGGAAAGTGGACCTAATTAGGTATGGGAAAAGAAATCCTAAGTATTGAGGAAACATTGTCACGGTTCTGGAACAGAGCAGAGACTCAAGCGCAGAGACAGGCACTGGAGACGAGATGAGGTGGAAAGCAAGGTTCTTTATTAGCCACCGAGCAGTCATCCACAGAAACACAAAACAACTCCAACAGGGAGCGGACCAAAAATCTAAAAACTGTAGCAAGGCAAAGTCACAAATCATAGAAACAAACTCGATGACAAAATGCCAGAACACGAAGCACACACGGGGAAGAACAAATACAATCTGACAACCAGAACAGGGAAAGCAGGGGAGTATATATGTGTGTGGGGTTGTCAGCGGGAAAAGCCAGGGGCAGGTGAATGAACACAGGTGAAGTGAATGAGAACAATCAGGAGACACACACACACACACACACACACACACATACATATGAGGCAAAGCCTAATCATGACAAACATATTGCCAAGGGAACACACGCCTGACCCAAATGCAACAACTCAGTGTTAACAAGACTTGCATTTGACATCACACAATCCCAACATCAATATCAAGTTGATTATTTGCAATATTTAGCTTGTATTTTTGTAACTGAACTCTTGGCTTGTATTTCACCCATATTACACCTAGTATGCTATGCTTACATCATGCCTGGTAGATTGCTGTGCTTCCCCGTTGTGCACCTTGATGGAGTTGTGCACTCTGGAGAATCGTTAACATGAGATCGGGGTGAAATACATGTGCTCCAGTATTACTGTAGCAGATGTAAAGATCAAGAGGCCACCGGCCTCTGAGGTCCTGCAGAGGAAGTCAACATGTCAGTTTGATTTTCTATGAACACATCTCTTTTACTGCACTAAGTGCTCCACTGTATATCCAACAAAGTAGAATTACATCTGGGAGCAGCTTGGCTCCGTCACACAGTACTTGATGTCCTGTTTCCAGGTCTGTCACTGATGACAATACATGACTTGAAACTGCTGACATACTTGAAACACTTAAACTAATTTCAATTGTGTTTTTTGCATTTTTATGTTATGCTAGACATATGTTAAGTTAAGGATACAACAGCAATGACCATAAGGTCATATTGTCAGATATTTCTTATCAATAAAACAGAGTTGCACTATCATATTAGAAAATCTTTTTTTTTTAAATAGCAATTTAGATGTCACAAAAATATACCATATTTATTTGAAAACATCTTTTAATCTCTGATTAATTAATGAAATGTTAAATCCAAATCTGTATTTAAACATCAAAATCAGAACACACAAATCTGAAGATGGTGTACGCCACATTACTATACTTAAATCAAATTATTTGTAATTTTCTTTTCTGTCAAGTCGCCACTAAAAAACCTGTCACACAGGCTGTCTGAATAGACAACGTACTACACTGCATTCGACACGCACAGTGATGGCTTTGTGTGACTGATGTAACACCAGTGTAATGGAGTGTCTCTACATGAGGCTCCATTAGTACATCTCATTTCACCTAATGAATTACAAGTCTAGTATTAGTCTTTCAGGTTTGAATTCTTTGTTTTTGTTTGTTGCTAGACTTTTCTATCGACATCAGAATCATGGATTGTGACTTTAGGATTTGCTTCCCTGTCATATTTTTGCTGTAAAAACGTAATAGTACACATACAGTGAGCATCGCAGTAAATGGTTTGATGAATTATAGTTTCTCCTTTAGAATTAGCAATTCTGTTTTTTTTTGGTTCTTGTAGTTCTTGTAGTTGAGTAAGTGTTCTTGTTTTTTGTCATGCTGCTGCTGAGTTTAGACTTTAACGTCTGTTCAGAATGATTTTTCTGTTTCAGTCAAAACTGGAGCTGGAAAAAAATTGGGTTTGTGGACATATTTTTGGCTGTGAAACATTTTAATTATGCTAGCTGAGTTGTTGAGAAAATATGACTCATTTGATTTCCTTTTTTTGGAACTCTGCAACCAAACTTAGTTTTCTTCTGTAGTGTCCCTACATCCCTCGCACCCAACTCGTCTAACCCCGAGGCACCCTTTAGCGTCTGTATGAGCTGCACCAGGCTCAACTAACCCATCCCCATAAGTAATAGACAGTCAAAGCAACTGTCTTAGTTTCAGGAGGGGAAAGCGCACGTAGGGCGGAAGCTTGGATGGCTCACAAACACAGGACTTTCACCCAGGTAGTCTTGCGATACTAGACAATCTTATGCGAGTTGTTACGAGAATGGCGGCAACAGCAGCAGCTAACAAACCTACGCCCCTTACATGTCCTAGATTCAGAGAGGCCAATCGCAATTGTTTATCTACACGGCAGTTAAGTAACAAAACGTAGTTTACTTATTTTACGTTACAAACGTACTTATTTCAACCCAAACCCCATCTTTTCACAAGCCTAACCAAGTACTTTTGTTGCCTAAATCTAACCCTGTAGTTTTTTTGCGACAGTTAACCTACAAAGTCAGTAAACGTAAGTTGGAAGTTTATTTTGAAAAAGGCGCTTAGCATGTAACGAGTGGAAACTGACATTTTGTCCCCGACACTTCCAAACTGACACCAGGGGAGCACCGAGAGCATCATAGTTGGAAGCGTAGGGCCACTGCCTAAGTATCGGTATTTGACAAGTTGGAAGTGAGAATGTATTGGTCCCTACGACTGACCTGATAGTTACATTGCAAATCATAATATGTAAGAGTAAATAAGAAACACATTATTATGAGTAATTGGGGTAATAATGTAAAATGTGTCCTTTGGAATGACTAAGTGTTCATTGAAATCCAATGAGTTTCCAAAGTGAAAGGCCCCCATCCTCTGTAAAGCATGAATGTGCTCTGTACGTTGCTAGATAGATTGTTGAAGTGGAAATTTTGCGCCGCAGAAAAATAACATATTTGGGAGACTATAAGTATCCAATGCTGGTTACTTAAAAAATAACACTACCATATCAACAGATAGTACGATGTATCATTCATGGATCCTTTTTGGATTGCATCCCAGGTTGTTAAAAATAAAAGTGGATTTGCTAAGCTCCAAGGTTAATGAATCTCTTATCAAATCTTTTGTCTCTCCTCGCTCTCTTTTCAGCAACGTGCAAAACATTCAGGTCAGCGGGCTACTTATTTTTAGCGAGTGGCAGATCATATCAGCGGCACCTAATTAATGATAAAGCTGTAAGCTTCGGGGTGAAACAAGCACCACTCACTCTACTCACGAGTGGACGTTGCGTTTTGGTGGTTCAATAAGGTCAAAGGAGTGTCGAGTCTTCTGGACAGAAACAAATCTAGTTGTCTTATTGCCCAGTTCATGCTTATCTTGTTAATAATTTAAGCCTATCAATCAACCTAGAATCTGGGGCCCCAGGGTTTGGATCAAGTAGCTCTTGAAAAATAAGAAGTACAAAGGCTACCACTGTGCCAGACACATACATGTATTTAATCAGCATTTGCTGCATTTCATCATTTACTGCGACCATTAATTAGGCTGCCACTCAAAACTGTAGTGTTTATGCCTTCCCAAGTGAATCTTTTTAGTTTTGTTTTTACGTGGGTTACAAATGGATTGGATAAGAGATTTAATGCTGGATTCAGATGTGAAAATACCACCAAACCCCAACCCTCATCATATGTCACCATATCCAGGACCATTGTATAAAACATTTCACCTGATGGTGTCAATAGAGGAACGGTCAAGGGACCCACGAAAATCATTCGCAATTATCATCTGGGGAGCATGAATATCCGCGGCAATCTTTCAGTTATCTATTCAGACATCTCACTGTGGACGGAGGACCAAAGGCCCTGTGGATCAAAACTGCCATTCATAGGCCCTGCTGCTAGAAGAGCAACAAAGCTGTTAATATAACTGTTACATTCGCTACCAGACAACCTGCTTTTACAACTATTTTGGTCAACTTTAAGGGCATACAAATTCCCTGGGCAGAGTGTGTATCTGGGCTCAAGGGCAGACGCCTTCACTAATAGATTTACTTATTTGATACCTTTCTGTTTGTCATCCAATACGGCACTTTTCCATTTGCTTGTTAAATCAGTGTCATCCTCAGACGGGGCTATAGAAGGTTCTCCATCAGCAGCTGTAGCACAGGTCTGCCTGAGAAAGTGGTGGCAGGTTTTTTTCTGGAGACAGTATACCGTTGAAGTCAGACACTGGCGTCACTGGGATGTACTGCTGTCCCAACCGAGCACAGCTACTGCTTGTGCTGCCAGCTCGGCTGAGGTGTCGATGGAGGCGCTCATCCAAAACTCTTTACATAACTGGGGCTTGTTCCAAAAGCCGATCTGCTGTTTTTTTTGCTCGGTGTCCCAGCAGGTTGCTCCTGGCTATGACGGAAAAAAAAAAAAAGGCTAAAAACAGTCACGGGTTTATATAATGTACCGAACAAAACCAATGTGACTGAGTAAGGGCTCTTCTAGGAGAACATCCAAAATATTTAGCTGAATTCTCTTTTGACAGTTAATAATGAGGGAATATTGCTCCCCCGCCCTGTGTTGTGGAAGTTGAAGCTCAGTCTGCTGTGCTTGCTCAGGTTGTCTGGTCTTGCTATGGCATGGGGGACTGTCAAAATGCAGATTGGGAGCGAAGCGATTCAGGCATGGCCAGTCTTTCTGCCTCACAGCCTCCACACACTGTGCGTCCCCTGAAGCATTTTCCCATCCAGTTTTCACACTTCACCTGCAAATCCAGGAGGCTCAGATAAATTACCTGCACACTGACTTCGGTAAGAAGACACAGTCTAGGCTAGGGCATGTGATGTCACTTATCTTCATTTTGAGTTCATGTATGTCATGTTTTACTACGTTTGTGTTCCACTTCTATTATCACTTGCCTCATCGTCAAACTTATCATTCATTTCAATATTACAAGAATAAAGTAAGTCCAGCCAACACGTTCTCACTCCCAATTTATCAAATACCGCAGCTTGGTCAGTGGCCCTACGGTTTCTACTACGTTAAGGTTTAGGCAACAAAACTACTTGGTAAAATTTAGGAAAAGACTTTTGTTTGGATAACTTATGTTACGTGGTTAAGTAGGCTAAGTTATGTAAGCGATATAAACACATAACGTATGTACGTAACGTACGTAGGTTACGATAGCTAAGCGACGCAGTAACTTAACGTTAGAATAACAATGGTCTCCTGGGTGAAAGTCGTGTGTCTTTGGACCCCATCTAGTAAGTTGCTGGGTGACTGAGGCATGACAGGACCTTCATGGTAGAGAGACAAATCATACTTTCTTAACATTATTTTTGGTTTAACGACCCGCTACTGTTTTTGTTTCAGTCTCACAGCTCTCATCAACGTGGTTTCCAGCAGCAGCAGGAAGCTGTTTCAGCAAGAAAGGTCTTATATCCACAATGTACACTACATGTCCAGCACCAAATGGCACACAGACACAGTTTCGAGACTAGCTAATTAACATAGTGGAACAATTAGCAGCTAAAGAGCCAGACATGTTTCTCACGAGTTGGTGCAGACCAAACCAGAGCTAAAAAAAAAAAAAGAGAGAATATTGAATATTTGTTGGGTAGTTAGAAGCGCTTCTTGTGTGCAGGAAATAAAAATATGCACATTAGCAATGTAATCTTTGCAATGCTATAATATATCCATGCTTTTCAGTTTGTAGCCTCGTTGAGCTCTGCCCCCAAGAGGCAAAGTTAAAAAAAAAAAAAAAAAAAAAACAGTTAACGCAGCTTTAAGCTTCAGGTTGGATTACTTTACTTCAGTTGAGCTGATGTGTGTACAGATCACACAAAGAATACATTTACATAAAAAAACACAATCAAACATTTGCTGTCATCGTCAAACTGAAAAGAAAGATCAAGGGACGAAGCCTATTCAAATGAGGCTACATGTGAAGCACGAAGGAGAGGCTTGCTATTTACCTGGCAAACGTGTTGGAGAGCTGTGTTTACAATAATACACTGATTGACACCGGTGCAGAGCAGCTGTTTGGTCAAACATGAGGACAATCAATAGCGACTCTTTGTTTTGCTCTGCAAACTAAGTCCCGGAGTGGTCCTGTAAAATTCGGTACAATATTTGAGGTGCTAATACTGTTTTGAGTGATCATCATTTCCCACTTGGACCACATAAGTGGGTAAACAAATATGAATTATGTGTGCGGTATGAACACTTTGGAGAGCCCTCAGGAGATTCCAGTGACACTTTATGCATGTACATGCCGCAGCTCAGCTCCACAGTCTCTTCAGTTGCATTTTAGACTGGCCAAGCTTGGACTCGAGGGGTGTTTAACAAGGGCTGACATGGTATCATGAGAGTACACTATGAATATAAACGATCATAAGTCCTTTTAACCGGAGTGCAACATCCATACCGATGCACAGTTTGGTATGTTTCCTTTGCATTTTAGTTTGTTATGGGTATGGTATTGTAATGCCAGTCATATTTGGCTCATTTTACGATTCAGCTGCATTCGGGTTTCTTTCTGCTAAAATCTTACAGACCTGAAACACCTGTAGTTTTATAGGAGTTCCAAAAGGTTTAAATGGTTCGACCAAACTAGGTTGGTGAATGCTAGTGCCAAAATATTTTTGGCTTCAAGCTGGCGAGTCAGTATTTTTTTGCCAGTATAGAGAACGTTTGAATTCAAACATTCAAAAGAACATTACAGTCTAAAGGCAGTTTTATTCTTGTTGGCCTGGAAGATTCTGAAAGATCATCATGGGAAAATACAGCTATCAAACAAAAAACAGGCTCAGGAAATTGCTGACAGGTCTTTTAATGCGGTATGACCAAGCCTGATTGGTAATTGCTGGGGAAACTCTGGGATTCTTTAGACCTTTACATGAGGCCCCAAGAAGCAGCAAAGATCATTACACCCGACAATACTAAATGATAGACTGAAAAAAAACCCTCTTACTGACAATTTGTGCAAAGATTAGTCAAGCTAAAAACACAAGTTGACCTTCAAGGGTCATTCTTCACCTTGGAAAATTAGTAGTTTGGCAAGAAACATCACACGGTCCAATTACTTGGGTTCATCAAGCTACATCTTATAGCATTTGTCAGAGGATGGGTTTGCTCAGTTGTTGTGACCTAACTATGGAATTTAGCTGATAGTCCTGGTCAGCGAGCAACCTCGAGTCTGAAAAGTGAAGCTAATGCACGAGTGCCTTAAACTTGCATTCCTTCTAATGTCCATCAGTGTGCGCCGACTCTTATTGCAAAAAGAAGTCCAATTGTAAAGTTTTGGAGAAAACTACCCTACTTCTCACTTCATTTAATACCTTAGTAGACATTGTAAACAGTTTATGGTCTCAGGAGCAAGAGAAGGAAAACAAATCTGACCTTATAAGGTGACCCAGGTGCTGCATTGTTTTCTTTTGCTATGAAACACTAAACTGGATAAAATGATTGTCGCACCGATTGCTCACGTCAGGACCCTAATCCCCCAAACCCCTTATCTGAGCACGACATAAAAAGGAAAAGGCTCAGTCTTTAACAGCAACACTAGTTCTTTAACATAGTCAGTTTTTTTCTTCTTGTGTAGAACAAAAACACAGTGAAACATCCTCTGGGGACCATCAATATGCATCACTAATTTCATGTAACTCCAGTAATTTATTTTCAGGATACTTTGACCAAATCTCTGTGTAAATTTGACCTGGGATTTAAGCAGAAAGGTCTTCCCACATTAACACCAAAATCACAAGAATTCATCCTCCAGGGACCATGAATATCCATTCCTAATCCAATTGCATTGCGGACAGTAGTTTTATTTCTGCTATGTGCAACCGATCACAGAACTACATATGCATGGTGTGCGAGAGAGATGTCCTGACAGAAGTATAAATCAGGCTTTAGTATGGGCAGGTCAAAAATGAAAAAAGGTACGAGGCAAACTAAATTTCAGCGCACATATATTGTGGGTCTGTTTAGGGAGGAACCACCATCTTGCCGAGGGTGCATGATTCAGTGTTTAGTAATAGGCCAGTATTGGCATATCATCTTACCATTGGTATGTGTCTGGAGCAACTCTGGTGCAATGCAAAGCCAGTACTTGATGAGTGGACTGCAGAGAGTCCAGTTGCACTGGCCTGGTGTGTGTGTGTGTGTGTGAATATCACAATGATGAAAGCTGAAGCAGAGTTAGTCATGTAGAACTAATGGACAGGTGGGGCTGAGAGTGAGGAGCTGCCGATTCCACCCCCCCCCCCCATAAAAAAAAAAAAAAAACTCATCACATCAGTGCTGACAGCACACACACACACACACACACACACACACACACACACAACCACTGACAAAAAAAAAAAAAGTAGGAATAAGAGGTGAGCCAGTAATCAGAGAACACTTCAGCAGCTTAATCAGCATTGCTTGTCTGATGAGGAAGAACACTTGTGTTTTTTGTGGGCAGGAGCCTTCATTAATCATCCTCAAAAGAAACACCACTCCACCACAACTTGAGCTGGAGGACCTCCTTTTTTTCTGCAGGAGTCGATCAAGTGCAGAGAAAGAAAAAAAAAAAAATTGGAAGAAGAAGAAAGGGGGGGAAGCAATTCATGCTCTTTTCCAATCAGTCCAATCAGCTTTGGTCAGCTTCGGTGTCCAAAAGTTTAATGTTTCAAATGAACACCAGACATCTATCGTGCGTGGTTTGATTATTCTGTTCATATTTCCCGTGCCTTATTTCTGGAAAAAGTACTTTTCATTCGTCGGTAACAGAAACATTACATGAGACCCTTACGCTCTCTATATTTTCACCTTGATTTGACAGAGGACAGTTTAGTAATGGGGGAGAGAGAGAGAGAGTCATGCAACAATGGTCCCAAGTTCCGGGTATCGAACCCAGGAAAGCATGGTCATACGGCATGCAGTGTAACCACTCGGCTACCAAAGGCGCTCCAGGCTGATTTATGTGTATTTGTATGGAATTCATTTTTGTTGGGGTTGAAAGAGATTTCAAAACAAATTACATCCTCTACCACATGAAGTGGCCTTTAGAGAGTAAAACACGCTCTAACGAATCAAGGTGGAAGTTCGGCAGTTTTCGTCTGCGCCTCCCGCACTCTGAGGAGCATTAGACTTCCAGGACACGCACGGACGAGGAGATGCAATAATCTGATTCAACCGGGGAGAAGGATGTAATTAATATCACAGTGTTATTTAATTAAAACCTGAGCAGGAGTAAAAAAAAAAAGGCACTGATTATTGTCATTTGCAAATGATCACACAGCCCAATTTCAATACAGCACAACTTAAAGAGCGATTGTCTCCGAGAATGAACGGGTATTAACTCTGAATGCTACTGTTTTTTTGTGTCATCTGTAAAATTATATTATGTTCAGTTTTCCGTAAGACATGGAATGCATCAGTAATTTGCTCATTTACATTTTAGTTAGTGAGGGAGGCTACAGTATTTCAACCTCCTTAGTGGATGGCAGTCTAGTGGGGGGAAGTGATGTAAGGCACACATTGTGCCCTTGAGCAAATCAACCCTCAGTTCCTGCAGTGGAGCTGCTCATTCACTAATCTAAGAATAATAACATAAGGCCCGACGTGAACATTCCTGCTCTATAGCGTAAAATAAAGTTAGAGACACAGCCATGCTCAGCTAGTTGGCCCGAGGATTTAAAGGGGACATCTGATGAAAAAGCTCCCCTTTTCAGTGCTTGCACACATACATTTGGGTATCTGGAGTGCGTACCAACACACAAAGT
The DNA here is from genome assembly GCF_050575085.1 of Anarhichas minor. Classification (NCBI taxonomy): domain Eukaryota; kingdom Metazoa; phylum Chordata; class Actinopteri; order Perciformes; family Anarhichadidae; genus Anarhichas; species Anarhichas minor. The sequence goes on along the minus strand of NW_027466582.1, from coordinate 15,447,604 downwards.
GTGAGCCCACATTCTGCCTCCCATCAGAAAAACATGTGATTCAACAAGACATTCAGATTTGGCTCCACCTTTCCTATGTCACACACAGGCTGATTAGAATATACCGCCCTCGGCTTGAGAACTACCTTTACGCAATAAAGTGTAAATATACATCTTGCTGTAATATCAAGGACTTGTGTCCTTTAAAAGAGGTGCAACGGTGATGCCTATAGGCCCCCGTTGCAAACAAGTGACAGGCAGCATTTCACCTCTTCTACTGGGTCCATGAAATCTAAATGTACACTCATCAGTTCTGGCCAGATCTTATTCTTTGGCACCTTTTTCAAAAGACAGTCTAATGAACGTATGGAGTCACACTGAGATTCCTGACGGTTCGGTGAGGGTGGTCGCTGTGTTGTTGTCGATGGCGGCAGTGGGATCAATAGCAGGCCATTAAGACTTGTCCGGGCTCAGCTTGAGGTATCAGACGCAAATGCATGCATGACGGAATAATGAGTTTTGTCTTTGTACATCAGATGCGCGTCTAATGCCAATAATAAACCTCTGGTATTGTCTTTTTTTCCTTTTTTTTTTTTACATGTGTCCCGCCCCGCCACGTTACAGTCTGATGTAAAATCCTGCACGTTAGAGCGGCAATGTAGCTTATCCCCATTATGTAACAAAACCCAATACTCTCTCTGACAGCAATGTCTCTTTCTATTGATTGCACTGTGTCCTGTGAGGACAAGTGAAAATGGTAATCATCAGTTTAAGCAGAGACCTGAGGGCCCCTGAATAAAATGCAGCCTTCAGCTCCACTTTTCTGCCGGCGGACAGCACAGGGGACAGGCAAATATTGATCCACGGAAAATATCTGCACGTCCACTAATTCAGCCCATGTGTTCGCTTGAAATGCTGCAACGCAGATCGGCAATGAGGTTTCCTTCTTTATCGGATGCTTATCTTTTTTTTCTTCCCGGAGAGACTTTCAATGAGGCAAAATTTAATTAAAAATCTGATTAAAATTGCACCTCAACACGCTACTGGATGTTATAAAAGGGAGAAGCAGCACAGCCATATTGACCATAGCACTCTCGCTCCGATGCCCTAAGAAAGAGCCCCCCCCCCCCCCCCATGTAGGGGAGTCAAGACTGAGAAGCCTTCGAGGAACCTCTTGTGGCTGATCTTCTGTCGGATCATTCAGGTACCCCTTGCCCTCTTCATTTAGACTTTTTGTTTCATGAGAGAGGTGTGTGTGCAGAATTGTGGTGCAATCGGAGAGCCACCGCTGACCTTGAGTTCAGCCGTTGCTGCGTCCTCCCATCCCCGTATAACCCACATTTACTGTAGCTGCTTCATATTCATGGCACAGTGCAATCCTCAGCACATAAATAAGGCATTCCTATGAAACACTGCAATAATAACAACTGACTTTCATGTTGGCCAAACCTCAACCCAAGTGACCTCTCTTCGGGGCTCGGCGTGTTGGTGTGTGGCTTTCATGCATAAACAGGACTAGGATGCCACCGTCCAGCTGGGGCCTCCTGGAGCTAGCACACAACCTTATTGTGTCTGCCGTTTGGCAAGCGCTAATGGCTACGGTGGGAGGGCATTACAGACTTTCCTTGTAAGTCATTTCTGATACTTCTGGTCTCAGTCCATTCTTTTTTTTCGGTTGCAACGAATACAAATTGTTTTGTTGTAAAAACAAATTTAAAAGCAATTTAAAGTTATACTTGTTTTTATTTTTCACATTTTTATTTGCAATTTACATTGCACAATGCAACGCCATATTCATTCTGGTCTCGCAATGCCCCGTTTTCAAGACATAAAAACAGAAATCATTCTCCAACTCACTCCCAACTCATTAAATATCGACGCGGAGGCACCCTTTAGTTTTATATGTATAATACCAGGCTGTCAACTAACTCCAATGTAAACCCATCCATGTCACGATGAGACACTTAGAGCAACTGACGTAGTATAAAGAGTGAGAATGTCCACCGAGGCAGGAGGTCGGGGTGGATGGTTGCGTCAACGCACTGGCTGAAATGCAATCTGGGAAGCCACCGCATATCAGACAATTGTTTTGAGTTTTATTGGTTTGAAATGAGCTTGTTAACTGGCTACTTGTGAAACAATCCTGTCGTCCACCTCCTCTCTCAATTCCAGTCTCATATCTCAAGTTGCTAATAGTCTGTAAACAATGAGCAGCACAGAGAAAAGGAATTTTTGGCACAGATATCCACTGGCTGCAACTGAACCCCAGAAATATAACGGCTAATCCATCATCAGGCCAATAGCCGATTGTTCCGAGATTGTATCCACAAAATTTCAAGGAAATTCCACCATTACTTTTTTTTAAATCTTGTCATGGATTAACCAACTCACCGAAATCTCTGAACTCACAGCCAAACACACAGAACTTTATGTTAATGTCCAGTGGAGCAGAGTGCCGACCGCGCCATATATAGGCCATGAGTTGATTTGGCACTTCAGATTTTGAAGAACCAGGGCTATAGGCAAGAGTAACGCAAAACAATATATAATGTATTAACACAAAGTTTACTGAAACAAATGGAACCCGAGGACATTCAAAAATTACATTTCATTTGACGCAAAAGAACACCAAACAAAAGGCAGCTGCATCTTGAAAGGAAGATGCCAACTCCCCCCTAATGATATGAATGATATTTTATCTTCTCAGCCTCACCTAATTGGAACCTAACACCTGCCCAGATAATAAAGGCTTAGTACAGGGTGAGGGAAACCGAGCAAGCATCGACATTCACACAGAATAATGAACATGCCATTAATCCAAGATCTCCCAAGTTGCTGACACCTCATTCTATGTATGGGCACCCATCCATACCAACGAGCACACCAAATATAACTGAATGTAATTTACTGCAGAACTACCTTACCCATCTTCCTTACTAATCCCTCCCTGCTAAGAGGAATTAATGAGGCAAACCTGTCTACACTCTTCTTGATTGAGCTACCGCGACTGCTGATTAAGTGTCAGCTATATTATGTATTACGTGTGTATTCTTTTAAAAGCCACATTAAATATAATGGTCAATCATGATAACACTTTGGCTTCACCTTTTGTTATAGAAGTGCAAATTTGCATCTGCTGAAAAACAATACCACAGTACGGACTGCATAGTGTCGGCCTCTTTTTAAGTTATAAGCTATGGATTATTTTCACTTCCCAGGAGGAAAGTGCTGCAAGGTATTTTTAAATTTCACATCAACATGACAATATGTTCAGTGTGACATTGATTAAAGTAGTCTCTATCTGAATTTCCTGACTTTGCAGGATGGAAAACTGCACTCTCAGCAGACTGTGTCCTTGTTGAATGAGGGGGAAAGAAACAGATGATTGAGACGTGTCAATGTTATGTACTGTAATCATCTGTTTTGGTATATGTCATATATGTAGAGATGGGAAAACTGCTGAGAACTAGTGTCTCTGTCCTCTTCAAAACAGTGTAATTACTGAAAGCAGCCTCTTTAATTATTTAAGTGTATTGTTAAAGAAATCACACATAGCAAATCTTAAATCAAAAAGTAATTTAGCTGACAGGGACTAAAATGTCTATGCGGGTGGAGGGGGGGGGAGAGATTACATTTTTGGATGACATCAAGCCGACCCGTACATCTCTAAAACGCAAACTGTTTGTTTCTTGACCGGAGCCACGGCAGAGAGAGAAAAGATACGCAGCCTAATTTTAAACTAATTAAAGAAAATATTGCGGACAACAAATCTGTCTTGAAATCGAGGAGAAGAGCAAACGTTAGCCGTTAGCTCTCAATCCCTTTTGGCTAATTGATGGATCTAACAGTTAACATTAACGGAGGTTGCATTGAGTTACGTTATGATGCGTTCAAGCTCTATTCAGTAAAAATTTGTATTGGGTGAAGGTAAATTAAAACTTTATCATAAAGTCTTCAAATGTAATCTTGTAAAAGTTTTTGGTGAGAAACTTAAGAAATAAAGAAATACAAATAAATACAGTTGTTTGAAGATGTATTCACAGCAATACAATATAGATATTAGAGAGGGAATTACGACCTGTTTAATTTCCAAACACTAGCTTTAGCAGCTGATAATAATAATAAAAATTATTAATGCCAAGATTTTTTTTAAATAAGTATTTGAATAAAAATACAATTTATTTCGTAATAATTTAAATTACATATTCTTGACAACATTTAGTTTTTCAATTAAATTAAATTATTTTCCATCCCTTCATCTACCATTTACTTAAAAAGAAAAACCCTGCAGAGGCATACATGGAAAGAGATACAAAATGACAAGAGCATATTAAAAAAATGTCCAGACTGTATCTCGAATGGCTTCGACAAAACTCTGAGGATAATCATAAACGAGTCTAACTAATATGAAAAAATAGTATCTTCTAAAAACTATACAATTAAGAAACATAAAAAAGTATTTGTACAGTTTAGGCAACTAAAACTACTTGGGTTTACAGGATAATGGTGAGTATAGAAACATAAAGTAACAGCAGTACAAGACTAGAGTCAAAATAAAGTCCTTAAGTCAGAGTACTGAATCATTTTTGTCACTTACGCAACAATACTTGTCATCCTATCCATGTTCAGACTTTTGTCTCAGTCCAAATGTATTGAAAAAAAGATGGAGGCAATTATTTTGAAAATTTACAAAATGTTTTTATCCAACAAGATATTCTGCTTCACACAAATATTTTTCGGCATTTAGCCTTTAATAAATATGTCCACTGTGGTCAAAAAACAGTTTGTTCCCTGGCTTGCCAAAAGGAGGCACGTGAGAGTGAGGTCAAGCAGCAATCTAACAGCACCTCCATTTTTTGGTTGACAGACATTCAAAGCTTCATTCAAAAACCTCAGTAATAGCTTTATTACTGAGTGGGTCAGACCCATACTTTAGCCATCAGTCCCGCCCCACATGCTCTATATGAAAGCGGATATGATTTGCCTGCTTTGTGTGTAACAAAGTGAATGATCATTCCTAATACAATCTTGCTTACTGCCCTATTGTGTGGTGAATAAACAATAAATATGGTCTAATAAATAAAAGTTTTGATCAGTCAGGAATAGGCTGGTTTTAAATATGTAGCCAGTTATACACTGTGTGGGCTAAAATGCACCCAAATCCTAATTGTCCCATACAATAATTCACCACATGTTTACAATCTGGTAGGCAACCCCATTAAATATGCAAAATTGTTAAGGTTGGTGTATATGATGGAATAGTGGCAGTTGAGTGTGCAAGAGGAAAACAAGCTCACTACACTAATAACATATCTTTTGCCTCTATGTGGAGACAACGTGCCAGAAATCCTGCTGATCGTCGGAGAGCCTGATCGTTGATCCGTCTGGCAATTAACCCGACATCCCAATTCCCCCCAAACTGCCCGTCAAATGACAAACCAATCTGGCAGATTTGTGATGCAAGACCAAGTAAGGCAGCAAAACCCCTAGGTGTATTGAATTAAGGCTGCATTTTTAAAAACGTATGAACTCAACTTTTCATTTTAATGTATTACAATAACAGGATATGTCGTGTTTTGGAGTGCAGATAGCAGGAGAAGGAGACACCGAAGCAGTGCAGTTTAATGGTTTGTTAAACACAAGGCTTACAAATTAACAGTCCAAGACGCAGTCGGGTAGAGATAACAAGGGACAGGTGACAGCAGGGCTAACGAGCAACAGGTGGAACTCATGAGTGCTGGGCAAACAATTACTCAGGCAGGAAGTAAAACCGACACAAGAGAAGGACTTTCAAAATAAAACAAACAAACGGACCATGACGGGATAAGCTAAAGCTCTAATTGCATACATTTTTTACTCCATTGATGAAAAGTGTAGTATGCAAAATGCACTATTTACTCACACAATTATTAGTTTAAATAAATGCTTTTATAGATAATTGACATGATGCTGGTTTTACGGTGAAATTGGACCAATTGTTTGTTCTCAATGAAGCACTTTGTAAGGTTAACTTGCCAAATGGTTTGTGAGTCAAGTTGTTGAGATAAAACTATGTATAAACTGAGGAAAACTCACAAAATTGTGTTTTAACTAGTACAAGTAGTCACGATTTGATCACTGCACATGTGCAGGTCTGCATTCTACTCTAGTTTATTCAATATTATAATACTATATTTTATAATTGGTATTTATTCCAAATCATAGACTGTATATAAAAAGTGGACGGAGTCACCATGACATCACCCATTGGCTTGTGGACTGCTGTTTTAAAGCCTCGAGTTTGGCGTTTTGGCAGTCCCCATCTTGGTATTTTGCCGTCGTCTTCTTTTTTTTTTTTTGCAACCAGAAGTGACACGAAAGGGTGGAGCTTAATACAACAGGATGCTGAAGACATTTTTATCTGACCAAAATTTTACAATTAACTTCAAGGAACTGAAAAAAAAACACTGTGAAAGGGTTAAGTTGTAAGATGAAAACACAGACAAATGTTGATCGTCCATTTGACTGTATGGGACCATTATTTACTAAATGAACATAGTGATTGAGACCGTAAACTCATGTGTACAATGTTTACTGAGCTAATAAATCAAGTGAGAAGTAGGGTCGTTTTCTTATAGACTTCTATACAATCTGACTTTCTGAGTCGCCCCCTGATGGCCATTAGAAGGAATGCAGCTTTAAGGCACTTCTGCATTGGCTTCACTTTCAAGACCTGGGGGTTGCCGCCTCGACATAATGGACTGACATATTTAAGGATATTCAGAACTAATATTTAAACTTGAAAAGTAAAAGGCTCGTCTTTCATCTTGTGCCATTTTTTTGTTCATTCTTGAGAATCAGCCTTAAATTCTATCAGTCAATTCATCCAAATGCGTGTCTTACTTTGTATGTGAGTGTTTTGATTTGTGGAATATCTACCCAAGTTTGGTCCTTTGCTGTTTTAGCAAACAGACCACGTTGTTTTTCCGAGCCACTGCATTAATCCATGTTCCATACGGCTTGTACATAGTGTGGTCTGTGTGCTTCCTGAGCAGGAGAGCGAATGGGGGAGACAGGGGGAGAAGCCACCGAGGAAGAAGGATTCATGAATAATAATTTATAGTGGAGCCCTGAACGCTGGCTACGAGACTTTTATTGGTGCGGGATGAATCCATACTGTAAGCCTCATCTGTTGGGGGGGGGGGCCTTTGCTTCCCAAAGCCGGTGTCATCTCTAATAATTTATAGATGCAAAACAGAGAAAAACATCAATCAGAAATGTGCCACTGTCTACAAGCCTTGCAAATGCTTTGTTTCAATCCGAGTGAAAGACAACATGCAGCAACACACAGAGCGTACCCTGCAGAGACATCTCTCATTCCTCTACAATCCCTCATGCAACACTAATGCCCCTCTCCTGGCTTTGTTCAACTTTAGCGAAAGTAGAATAAAGAATATGTTTTCACTCCGAAATTGATTGATAAAGCTCTTATATAAAAGCCGCCTGCAGATAGCCATGACTTTTACATGGGTTTTTTTGGCCTGTTAATTAAGGGCTGACGCATGTTCACATTAAATCAAATTTTAGGTTCATAATAGAGTACATGTTATGGTCACATTAAAGGGGGCATATGATGAAAAATTGTGCACGTACATTTGGGTATCTGGAATCCCGACCAACCCACAAACTGAAATAAGACAAGCAATTCGTTTTTTCTGAGCTGCCTGGATCAGAAAACATATCATTCAACAAGCCATTCATATTTGGATCATCTTCCTATGTCACCTGCAGGTTCATGAGTATATACCACCCACGGCTTGAGAACTACCTTTGTAAACGTGCATGCACCATATGTTTTCTTGCAACCTAGCAGGTCTTAAAGAGACGAGCGCTAAAACAGTGCATTGGGGTAAATACGGGGTATATTCAGACAGACCGTGTGAGAAAAATAATGTGTTCTTTGAACATTAAAACATGTTCCACAAGAACTAGAAAAATAAATGACTAAAAACTTTTCTTCAAGCATTGAAAGTATTCATGTTTTTGGAAAAACAATTAAAAATCCCGTCCAGACTTTGTGTTCCACTTTTGTTTCGTCACGAAAGATGTGCCGAGCATGTCCACTCTTTCTCAGTCATTTCCTGCTTCACATTCACACACGTACACACATTCACACTGGGGAGGTGCAGAATGCAATCAGAGTTTCCTGCTGATGACGGCCAAACACATTAACCAAAGCAGGTGGAGGTTAAGTGCCTTGCTCAAGGGCACCTTCACTAAAGGTATGATGCGCTCGAAAATACAAAGCAGCAGTTATTTTTCAATAAGTGCAGTCATTTCCCTCTCTCTTTTTTTTAAGTTGGACCCGTTTTCACTGTTGGTTAATTATTTCCTTCTTTTCATTTGAATTTTAATTCCGGTCTCCAGAATGAAAACATGGGCTGTCATTGGCGGACGGAAAGACGCATCCAAGTGAAATGAAAAAAAAGAAGCAAAAAACAACATTCCAAGGCTGCGTGCTTTCACTTCTTAAACATACACAGAAACAAGAGGGAAGAGAAACTACTGGAGTTCTTAGTAAAATCTGAGATGAACACAAAGGCACACTCCACACACACTATCACATTGCTAGCATCGGAACTCCAGACTTTGCTGTTTGGGCTGAATAAACATGACCTGCAACAACATTCCGGCGAGGTGGAGATATGCTCCATTACAGTCTTAAAATACCGAGCAAAGCACCATATCATGCAACAGTCCTTGTGTGTCATTATATTGTCATCACATTTGTATCCATCGAGGTCTCTACTACTGCAAACACTGGTATCTCTGCCTGCTCTATGATGGATTACTTCCTGACTGACAGTCGCATGCCTGTGAAGAAGGCAGCACTAGAGGCAATTATTGCTCTTGGAAGTCTGGCAAATGTCAGGATTTGGTGTCAAAGTTACAAATCGTTGCTGAGCAGCTGCTTAGAGGCGGGGTTGAAAGTCAGGGCATCAAACCAGCGACTCCAAAAACTGCAATTTGCAGCGGTGTCCAAGATACATGTGACGATCGTTTAGCTGTTTTCTCGGGACAGCGTTGTTTGTTGCGCTGTCCGTAGGACTGAAATGGTAAAAGTAGAATTTATTTTCAATTCTATGTAAAATATGTTCCAGTCCGCCCATATAGCCCAAATGAGGAAGCCGTTTTCTGGTAAATCACTAACATTCAGAGTGACGGATTGTCCGATTATTTCAATGCTTCATGATTAAAGAAGATGCAATGTGGTGCTGCCAGACCTGCAGTCTTCTATTGTGGACCCTCCAGCGTTGGGTTTCCTGCAACCTGATGTTAAAGACTTGTCTGAATGCTTCTTGGGAAGGCCCCAGTTAGCCAGGTCTTGTGAAAAATGAAAAGGAATGGCCGATGGGACGTGAAGGTCACCTGGATTAAGGGCTTTGCGAATAGGGTAGTTGGCGGTGTTGTCTCGATCACTGTTGCTGCTAAAACCTCTAACAACAACAACGAGATTCCTGTAATATGCATCCACCAGGGCCAGCAATACAATGGAGAAAGTGCCCCTCTAGTTAAACTACTGTGTTTAGAAGCTGGGAGGGACCAGCAATACGAAATCCATCATGCTCCCCCAGATTGCATTGCAGGTCTATCTCGTTATTTATGGCGCAGTTGAAACACTGAGCCGAAAAAAAACGGCTGCAGTTATGGTAAACAAATCACCAGTGCTACGAAACTTACAAAGATAACTTAAATAATCCCCACTCCCCCATTATGTAGGGACACATTAATGAATTCTGTTTGTAATTAATTAGAAAAGCCATCAAACAGTAGGACTGTGCCATTTAACCACATGCAATGAAGGGCTATGCGTAATAAAGATTTTCTTAAAATACACAGACAGACAGGCTGATTTCAGTAGCACTCCTTCTACCCGAGGGGGATGTCGAGTCAAATTAGTGAATTCTCCTGCTGTAATATTGGGGGGGGGGGGGGGGGGGCGTTAACAGTGAGCCCTTTGTGGTACATTGTGAAAAAACCTGACCCCTAGAGATTTGTAACAGCACAGACAACTGATATCATCTTGCCAATAGTGGCATCAGATCAGAAAACGCTCATGCGTGTCGTTGTAAAGGGCATTAACAACCGATGTATTTTTAGTGTTTAATTTGGAAGACTTTGTAGTCAGAAATCCAATACAGGTGGAGGGATTTAAAAGCCGAAACTAAATATACCAATATATAATTAGTAATATAATTAAATGCTTGAATAAATAATTATTCAATTTTGTCACCGTGAAAAGAAGAAATCAGAAATTAGATGAGAGATTCAATATATAAATGTATTTGTGTATATATATACTTAAATGTATCCATTGCATTAAAACACCTAATTCTTTATTCATTCATTTATTTATCCATTTAATTTTATCATTAGTTATGAATGTATAATATGATTTAATATTTCCAACAAGAAATCATGCTTCAACTGTTTTTTACCTCGCCGTGTTACCTGCATAATATCTAACGATGACAGCCTTGTAGCGTTCTGTCGGGAGGCACGCATTGATCTTTCATATGAACAGCCATTCAGGCAGAGGGCCTGATGGATGTTGGGGGTATTAATTATCTTCCCCCATATTCTGTTGGGCGGGCGGAGCTGAGGCTGTTCTGGGGCCTGGCCAAGCACAGGTGACAGCTCCATATCCAAATTAGCAGCGAAACCCAGGCACAGATCGGTACAAGCCCTGTCACTTTCAAGGGGCCTCTTTTCAAACATCGTACCATAAAACACAATTGGACACGTCATCATTTAAATTAGTTCCACCGGATAGAATAACAGCAAAAAAAATGTAAAAACAGAGGTGGTCACTTTTCAAACATGGTATTCAGATTTTCAGGCGTGGATTTTCAGGAGGAAAAAAAAAGTCATGACCCCTCTACCAGGAAGTTCATCTAGAGTCATGGTGTGAGGTGAAAGGGGGAGGAATTCAAATGTGACATCTTGCACAGGCCTGCCTTCAGAAGCCAGCGCGTGACCCTCTTGACCTTCACCATATCACCCCTGTCATGAGCCAGCCGCGGTGATTTATGCAGCATTAAAAATAACGCGGTGTGATGCCTTTTGAGGGCCGGGGCTGGGGCGGTGCGGCTGATGGGTGTAACAGATACTGCCCCATTGGAAGTTCCTCCAGATCTCAGAGAGGCCATTAGTGTTGTTTTGGAACTCTCAGCCCGAGTATGTTAAATGATACAGGCTTTCAGAGAGAGAGACGGGCGGCTACAGTGAAGGTTGTGACAACAAGACAACCTTTCCCCTGGACGGTCTGTCCTGCATGTCTGTGCTAGCACAATCTTGACAGACGCTGAAAGGAACAACAGAGGCAAGTGATGTGCTGGTACACCTATCTCATCCGCTCGAGGCTGTTGCTGGTTCGCCGGTGTCTTAAATTCCACAAAGCTTTCTGTTTTTTTTTCCGTGACCGTTTCACCTCACATCTTGGTCCAAGAATATCATGGCACGTTGACGATGCACTCTTTATGGCTGAGAAAAAAAAAAGGTTTAAGATACAATATAGGTTTAATATCCGGGGTTGGGGGAAGCCACTTTAAAGCTGAAAGTAGTGAAGAGTAACACTACACTTTTGTCCAAAGTAGCCTGTGCTAGCACGAACTGAAAAAACATTGACGCTATTTCCCATCAAGGAATATATGTGTGGTAAGCAGTATAAGGAACACATGCACTAACTTGTGGAATAATATATGGTTTATATATTTGCTTTTTTGGTTGCGTTACACATCTAAAAAAAGGTTGCTACTGGATATTTTACGACCTAAACACTACTGACAACTGTAGCCAAACAGGTGTTGCTCAACCCAGTTGAGCCAGAAAAAAATGGTGGCCTTGTATGTTTCTGCAAATCGCGGGACTCGTTGAATGCGGACGTTTCTGAACCAAAAAATGCGTTTCACATCAGCCTCGTATTAAGCTCGCAGAATCGGCGGGTACAGTCGTGGATATTTTGTTGGTACATGAAGTAAAAAGTACAAAAGTATTATCAACCAAATGTACTTGACATGTAGTCAATAATAAAAGTACTTGTTGGGCCAAATGGCTTTTAAATGTTGTTTTTGTACAGTACTTAAATGAACTTAGGCCTTGATCAGACTGCCAGCATATGGCATTTGGCATATCCAAATTGTACCCACATGGATTTCAGAAATTCTGGATGGTAAGAAATGCAATTTTCCTTAAAGATCTGATTGGAAAAAACAAACTGATTTGTCCGCAGTTTGAACGTAACCATATTTACTTCCCACCACTGGCAAGGCCCACCGGTTAAAGTGGTGGATAAGCACGGAGAACATCTGACTTAAATGAGGAGGTTGTGCCTTTCACTTTTTTAAAGCGTAACAGGAAGGTTGTTGAACTTAATACAGACTGTTGCGGAACTATATAATATCAACAAGTTGATGTTGACTGGGTTTATCTCATTTGTCGAGAGCAGTGCCCTGCACCTCCGAACCCAACAACTGTGAGAGAAGACTGTAGGGCAGGGGTGTTCAATTAATGTTCAACAAGGTCTAGTTCGAGAGGATTTCCTCACGCAAAGGTCCGGAACATCACACTAATGTCTAACTTGAGCTATGATTTAGTTCCATATACAGTATATTGAAGAAGACTAGCAGTTGTATTAACGCTTGTATGTACTGTCAAATCAAATAAAGAAAGTAAGTAAGTATAAAACATACTCCTAATAATAAATACATCTTCTCTCATTTCAAGTAAAGTAAGGGCTGGATTTAAAAATAAAAAACATTACAGAAAGCTTTTGAAAAATGTTTATCTTCAAATAAAGTACTTCATTTTAGAAAAATGAATATAAGTGAATTGTCCTTGCCCTGCAGCTTTAAATTCAGTTTATTCAGGTGTTAAGTGATGTCACCCCAAAAAGCCACGATATTATATTCTTATCTTCGAAAGAGAGAAATGAGTGTGCAGGGACTTTTTCTGTGGCTATTAAACCACTTGTTTCAGCTCTATTCCTCTCTGTTAACATCATTGTTGGAGAGTGAATTAACGTGTTAGATTCTGATCATATTGGGCTCTTAGATTGTTTATTATCTGTGACTTCATTTCAGATGTGAGTGGGTGCGTTTGCTCAAAAGAGTTGTGCTTTGTCTCATAGTGGCGCTTCACATTACCTCTTTTAGTAATCGCCACGGTCTCTGAACATATGAGACATACTGGCTTTGGGAAGAGTAACCGTATAGGAGTCTATCCAATTCTTGGCTAAAGGCTCTGGTCTCGGTGGCTACTTTTCTCTTTTACGAGCAGGCCATGTGAAATAACTTCTGACTCAAGTACTATTCCGACTGTTTGGCCTCTCGTCCAATCTCTCCCTTCTGTTTATATCTCACTCAAGCCACAATGCTGATTGGAATACACATATTTGATTGGCTGAGTAGCATCATGTGATGTGATACATCATATACATATATTACAATGCATGTAATTGGTTTCCTGGACCACTGAACGATTATCATAAAGGCTAGAAAAGCTGTGCAGGTTAAAATAGAAGCGGCGTCTAGGTTCGGAACCAGACGGCGGTCCACCTATTAGTGACCCTTGCTGTAGTAGGGTGACCGGGTCTATAAAGAAGGCCAGCATAAATTACACAGAGTCACCCAGAAAAAGGCAGAGGGGTGTTAACAAACCCATCAAGGCCAAGGCGACCAAAAAGACCCATGAGGTGCCAGTGGAGGATGAGACGGTGAATAGCACCAAGAGAACAACCAGCTATAAACGATGGACACCCAGTAAGAAAAAGAGGGGTGGAAACACTGTCCCACGACACCGCTGAGCCCACCACGGTGTCGGCGGAGGACGTCATAGAGAATGAGAGTATAGGAAGGAGGCCAGAGCTGAGCAGCTGCCAGTGACAGAGAGTCCCAGGGCGGAGATCGGCTGTGACCTCTCGCCACGAGCTCCCGCAGCCAACCTCCCGAAAGAACAACGGGAGCAAGTCCTGCTCAGTCAAGACTACCTGAGGTAAGCTGATAGTGTGTGAGAAACATAACTCCTGGTAAGACTAAAGCATGTTGTTTTTTACACTTTTTGTACGGATTGAAACAAACAAGATATAACATGTTCATTAGTGGGCTTTAGATTTAGAGTTGACTTTGGAAATGGCAGTTATCCCCCCCCCCCCCCCCCCCCAGCCTCATATTTACTGTACACACATGAGGGAGGTATTGACCTTTTGCTTCTAACTCTTTGCAGAAAAGCAAGTAATTGTATTTCCCAAAATGTGAAAACATTCTTTTTGTGATTTGAAAACTGTTATATAAAAATAAAAAATGTAGATGAAGTTCATTTTACTAAGCCCCGGGTTGACAACCTCTGATTTGAACCATAGCGCTCTAGCTTCAGTTTTAACATGGAGGGGTCAAGGTAAGACGGTAAGATGTTTCTGTTGTAAAAGTCATGGAGACTGGTCAAGATAGTTTTTTGTATTTTTATTATGTGTTTCTAACATGCAACACAAACCCAACTTTCGACACTGAACAACAAGATGAAAGCAGTCGGCCAAATACATTTCATTTAGAATCCTTGTGCGCACACTTATTCTCTCTTTACTACGATCGTTACGTATATACAGCTACATTAATAAAATGCAGACGGGAGGAGCTGGGAACAGAACTGGCAACCTTGTAATTAAAGGACAGCAAAGTTCAGAAGAAAACGTATGTTGTTGTTTTTTTGAAGGCGATGAGGTACATCTAACCTAGCCTGTGTATGACACAACTAATTAATATACTGATTTCTGCCATTCATTCATTCATCTTGTTTAACTGCATAGTGTATAAAGACTTTTAATATTTTATGATGATTTAAAAGACAATGATGATCTTTTTACTTTACTTTATTTGAACTTTACTCAACTTCTGGTCGGTGTCGTTTCATCAACATCCATCTGTCAATCGGCACACTCGACCATATGGGAAGAAATGTTGCTATCTCATGGTGAGAGAGAAATTACGACATATGCACATGACACTACACAGGTGTTACTGGACACCCACTGATCGTTTGTGTAAGAAATGTCAAAAAAAGGAGGGAAAACTTGTATGGTATGTATTGTCGAATAGAAAAAGCTTTTAGACTTTGAGAACATTGAATAATGACTGGCTTTGTATGGCTGATAACACCAGGGTTCGGATGATTCAAGTCGGCTGCCTTATTAGTTAGCTTTACCTGCCCATCTGAAAAGCCCAGTAATCTCTAGGTACTGAAGAGTGGATTGATTCAATACTATTGTCAACAGAGGAATACATGCTCAGAAATCTTGTGTACTTTATTTGAGTACCTCCTAGGCTTAAGACAACATCAAAAACACACATTTAGGGGAAGTCTTTAGGGGAAGAATCACAGAGTGATTTGCATATAAAACCCCAAATGGTCTGTCGGACCGTCTTGGCAGTCCTAGTGTTCAAACAAGAAATGTAAACGAATAAAGTTGGGTGCTAATTTTAAGTGCAGAAACCCATTTAATCCATTCTCTTTTTGAACAGTGGAGCTTGAAGTTCTTTGTGTCAAAACATCTGATGACCAGACTACAGTTCTCAGTTCACGGAGGACAATAATCAGAATCAGCTTTATTGGCCATGTTTGCGTACGCATACATGGAATTTGACTCCAGTTTCCACTTCGCTCTCGATGTACATACACAAATTTACAATAAACAAGAAAACTAAACAGATGTAGGTATAAACATTTAACAATATGTACAATATAAGTATAAACATATCCAAAAAAGTGTGTATATATAGATATATATCTGTATACACAACAATGGCATTGAGGTGATAGTGCAAGTGGTGGTAATAGTGCAGACAGAGGTATTAGTGCAGTATGCCTGAATTGTTCATCAGAGTGACGGCCAGCAGAAAGAAGCTGTTCCTGTGTCTGGTGGTTTTGGCGTACAGAGCTCTGTAGCGCCTACCGGAGGGGAGGAGTTGGAACAGGTCGTGTCCACGGTGTGAAGGGTCTGCAGTGATCTTTCCTGCCCGTTTCCTGACTCTAGAGGTGAACAAGTCCAGGATGGAGGGCGGGCTGGAACCACGCCGTGGAATCGCACGCTTCACGTCTCCAAACCATGCAAAATGAATGAATGGCCCAGCAGAGATAACTAGCGCTACATTTTTAATGCACCTTGTCACCAGTGGGGCATGCCACTGCATTCTCCAGAGACATCGATTAGCAGGAGATGGAGTGACGGATGACAACCCCAGGGAGCGCATTGAAAAAAAAAATACACAAAAAGAGAGCGCACTGTTGTGGCTGTTGTCCACTGAACACACTCATCGATATGTCATTAAACAATGACAGCGCCTCAGGCTGTTTAATGAAGTGTTTGCAATGTGATTTGGTTCTTAATAGCAGAGGCATTAAGGAGTATCAGGTCCTCGCTATGGCTCCTGTATACTAAACAGCAACCTGTGCCAAAGCCTTATAATGCACAATTACCAATACTGTCAGACTGGATTGGGAAGATGAAGCTTGGGAAAGCACCGAGGAGGCAAAGCCGAACGCGATGCAGAGAAGGAAAAGAAGACAATCCATAACTGCACCACCTTCAACTGCTATGATATTAATTAGAGCCGGACAGGAGGTGTTGGACGTTTACCTGTTGGAAATAGAATAAATAAGCAAAGCAGTCCTCTGGTATTATGCTGGTCACACACAGCAGGACTTGACTTTGGGCCAAAAATTCAAGGTCATCAAAAGGGCACCGTGAAACAATGGTTCTGCGGAATGGTGGATTTATCAAGATAATGTTTGTGTTTCCAGGAGCTAGATTATTAGTT
Source organism: Anarhichas minor (assembly GCF_050575085.1). NCBI lineage: Eukaryota > Metazoa > Chordata > Actinopteri > Perciformes > Anarhichadidae > Anarhichas > Anarhichas minor. Next base: position 15,430,775 of record NW_027466582.1, on the reverse strand, counting down.
TCTCGTGCAAAAGCCCACACACTCTTCTGTGCACCTTGGTGAGCGTATTTGGGGGAAAAAAGCAAAACAAAAGAGCGGAATAAGGTGTTTCTTTGGAGATAAGGAGCTGTTTTGCGGAATGTACGCGTGTGGATATCCGTGCTGATGAGCCAGGAGGGGTTTTCACGCCGCTTCATTGGTCCGTCTGTACGCACGGTCCCGGGGCTTTACATCGATTTACTGGAAGGAAAAAACGATGACAAATGCTGAAGAGTAATTGGGGAAGTTTGCAGACGACACTATCGTCTTTGGCAGGATCACAAACAACGATGAACACTTGATATGGAACCACAATCTCGCAGAGTGGTGCTCAAAGAACAACCTACTGCTCAATGTCAGTAAAACCAAGGAAAAGGAAAGAAGAAGAAAAAGCAGGTGAAGATGAACACACCGATGTCCACATCGATGGAGCTGAGGTGGAGCCAGTGAACAGTTTTTAAGTCTTATCACAAACAACCCGACATTGTCATTGTCACGGCTGTATTTCTTACTTGATAAGGTTAAATTCACTTGCCAAGTTCTTGTTAACTTTTACAGAGGAGCAATGGAAAGCATCCTGACACTGGAAACATTACAAACTGGCACGGGATGTGCACGGCCCAGGACAGGAGGGGTCTGCAGCTGGTTATTAAAACTGCCCAGAACATCACTGGTGCCCATCTATTGAGCATCAGTGATATTGATGACAAGAGGTGCCTGCGTAGGGCCCCGAGGATATTAAAAGACAATACAACCCTAGCCTGTTCACACTGCTGCCGTCCCATCCGGCAAAAGAAACAGAAGACTACATAATTCATCTTCCACCCTCCGCTTATAATGTTTTTTTGTTTCGTCATCTAGCAAAATGGGACTGCATTGCCCGTTGTGCAACCCTGCTGTACAATGACAATAAAAAAAAAACTTGTAAACTTGTAAGTTCCAATAGGATCAGACTCATATACTGGACTGGTGACTGGAGCCAGTTGTGTCTTCCTCATCTGATTTAATAGAGGTGTCTCTCAGATCACAGCTACATAAAAATGTCTGTGTAACTAATTAAATGCATCGACAATTGCTTGAATGTGCTGAGAGCAAAGCCTTGCTCGTGCCAGTGCGAAGCAATGTTACGACTGAATTGATTGTGACATATATTGCCGATTAAAACCTATTGCGACACATTTACAAGACAATATAATATCAATATAAATCAGTACATCCGATGAAACGTCAGCCGAACGTTGAGCAGTAAAGCTACTGCGAGGGATTTACTGCGACTTCATCATGATCGCCATCGCAGGGCACGGATTTTGGTTGCTTAGTTACGGAAGCGCAACCTCCCAAGCACCTTGGGTAAAAGGATGAAAGCGGCACAGCTGGCGTTTTCCACGCGCTTTTGGACGCATCATGTGTTACAGCCCCTTACACTGCACCAAAAACAAAGAGTGGGTTCCCCAGAGTCCTATGATGTAAAACACTCGATACTGACTGAAATAATAAAACTGCGTCCAGGCCTTTCTTCGTCTATGAAGGCTTAAGAGGGTTAAACTAAATGACCACATTGGTTTTTATCAGCAGCAAATGTTAGTCCGTGGGCAGACAGATTGTGAACAGGCCACTTGGTGTTTGATTAACTGGGGTTTTATTTCTCAGCAATGCATCCAGACGCAGTTCATCAATTTTTTTTCTGTTGGAAGAAGCTGACACCATAATTCACCGCTTCCTTTTAGCGCCACAAATAAACAATCATCACTCATGTTTTGCGTCTGGATGTCCGTGTGGCGGGCCCCAAAAATAGAAATATAGAAAAATAGCATTTTTCGAGAAGTTGTACAGAAATTGAACTTGACTGTTGCCGTGACATCAGCACTGCCTGAATCCATTTAGTCCATTTGGTGGCTGTGTGGGGAGGAAAAAAAACAGCCGGCTTTGCTTTTTCGCTGCAGCCACGCAAATCGTGCAACCGTCTCGCATTCTGCCAAGTTACACAAAAGCGAACACAAAATCAGCAGATTGAGCCTGGGAAGCCCGCATTCAATTTGCCCTGCGATAACTGGACGTGTTATCGTTCGCAGTACAAGCCCGCATTTCTTTATAAACCTCTTGTCTCTATGAGCAAACACTGACAAAGCTGCTCCGGCTCTCCAACGGAAATCCTGTGGTGTTTTTTGTGCCTCATTGTCATGAATTACAATGAATCGGCAGGTGTGAAGAATGGAACACCTGCTGGGGATGTTTAGCATGCGCGGAATACACACTTAATATATGCGGTGACCATATACTGTATGTGCCTGCGGCTAACTCTGTGCGGTTGATAGAGACATTCAATTACAAGCCTGTTGCTTGCATGACACTTTTCAGTTACTTCTACACAGCAATGTGAGCGTACAGTGACTGATGCATTTAGTACAGTTTGAATGTGTGTGTTGTATCAAGTTTCTCTTAAACGACAACCTCACATTCCCAAAGCAATGGGATATTGTAGTATAATCATGGCATTATGTATTATGGCATTTGGTGCATTGGGGTACAATGAATCATCAGCATCACAGAGCAAATAGACGGATTATGGGTAACAGCAACAATTGGAAAACATGACAGCAGGGTTATAATATGTTCCTACTTAATACATGTTAAATGACAATATGAATGCGTTCCATTCAAATGAGGCACAAACAGAATTTCAGCAAATGAAGATGAGAATTAATGAGATTAATGAGCATGTTGAGATATGAACACACCTACCATCTGGGGAATTTCCATTCAAGTTTAGAAGATACTCGCATTTGGAATCATGTTACAAATTGATTTCTTTATTGCCAGTGTGGACAGGAGGAACAATCACACCTATTACTATTTCAATGTACATAAGGGCATGGACTCGTTGTTTAAAGACACCCCTTAATTAAAAAACGTGAACCTATCCTAATATTGCTGAGCATGAGTGGGGACTTGGAATGTGGTGAGCAGGGAAACCAACATGACCGTGGTCACCGAAATGCATTAAATGACCACGACCTCTTTGAAGCATCCTGCCACCGAGCAAACACTTTTTGGTTGAGGCAACAAAATCACAACTTAACTTATCAACTTATAATGTAGCCAACACTTTTTGGTTGGTTTCACACGGGACACGAACACCAGTTTCATTGATGAAAGTCAGGTGTTTGACCCATCCACCCCAACCTTCTCACCACGAGGACGTTGTTTAAAACGTATCTGTGTTGAACCTGAATTTGTTTGTCCACCACGACAAAGGA